>NC_133658.1:139419821-140619821 GCF_037893015.1 Macrotis lagotis | reverse complement strand
CATTAACACATGATTAGAACACCAGGCCTGAAGTCAGGAAGGTTCATTTTACCAAGTGCAAATTTGGCCTCAGACACTTACTAGGTGTGTGACTCTGGACAAGTCATTTAATGCTATCTACTTCAGGAAATAGAAAACTTCCCCATTTTCTTTGCCAAAAAAACTCCAAATGGAGTCATAAAGAGTTGAACAGGACTGAACAAACAGCAACAACAACAATAATGATAATATTAATAACTCTTATATAGTGCTTACAAAGTCTCAGGCACTATGCGATGTAATTATCATCTTATTTAATCCTCACAACAATCCTGGGAGGTAAGTGCTATTATTATCTTTATTGTACAGTTGAGGAAACTGAGGCAAGCAGAAATGAAATGACTTGCTCAGGGTCACACAGCTAGTAAGGGTCTGAGGCTAGATTTGAACTCAGGCTTTACCGACTAGGGCTGGTGTGTCTTTGCCAGAACTTTCCCCATCCTTATCTGAATTTAAACCCCTTGCTCATTGATCTAATTTTCTCTCCTCCAACTTTTTGACTCTTAATAGGGGCATCTGGAGAATAATGATCTTAGTCTAAAAGAGTCACCCTAGTTATGTTGTTGTTCAAGCAGACCAACGGGGGAGATATTTTGAAGTAGGTCCTACCTCTTGGGTGCCTCACAAAGCACACCAGGAGATAGCCGCCTACATGCAAGCATTCCCTGGTTTGAGGCTAGGCAAGTTGGTTTTTTGCAACTTCCTTTGGCTGGACCATTCCCTCCCATATCCTGGCAGGTGTGATTGTGGGTGTCTATGAATGCTTGTGCATTCCTGTTCAGCCCAAAGCATGAATAGTTCTCTGTTGTTGGCTGATGACGACTAGTGCAGGTTTCCCTAGGCAACTGGATGAAAAAAATAACCACACACAAAAAAAATGGGGCTGTCTATGAAACCTTGGAGGCAGTTCTTTGGTGTCTGAGATTATTTTATAGGATTTAGAGCTGGAAAGGAATTTTGAAATCATGCAGTTCAACACTTTCATTTTATAAATAGGAAAGTAAGTTCTAGAGAAGGGAAATGATTTTTTCCAAGGTCACCCAATCTTTAGAGGTAGGCTTGCAACGCAGGTCCACTGATTTCCAGTCTAGTGCTAGTACTACTATATCACATCGCAGAACTATAATTAGTCATTTTTGTACCTGGGAAGGTGGTGGAGGGAAATCATCTGGAGAGGGAATGCTGGTGAAAAAGAAGCCCATTCTGGGACACCAAGAGGTTTTTAGGTTTGAAGGACTATCTACGGAAGAAAAGGGGAGTCAATCCTTTCTAGGACACTAAGAGGTTTCTAAGTTGCTAAAAGAGGCCGATTCACCTCCAATTCACCCAGTCAGTTGGTGAATAAACATAAATTGAATGCCTACTGTATGTAGGATATTCTATGTACTAAATGCTGGTGAAGCAAAGAAAAGCAAAAGATAGTCCTTGCCCTCAAAGAACTGAAGGGATTGAAGGGGAAGACAATTTGCAGATAACTGTTCAGATAAACTCTCTACTGGATAAACAAGAAATAATCAAAAAGGGAAGGTACATTTTAGCAGAGGAAAGGTACTGTAATTAAGAAAGGCAGGCAGGTGGAACAGTGGGCTTGGAATCAGAAGGACTCCTCTTCCTGAGTTCTAATTCTGCCTCAGATAGTGAACTAGCTATATGATCCTGAGCAAATCACTTTACTATATATCTCCGTTTTCTCATCTGTAAAACGAGCTAGAGAAGATAATGTTAAGCACACTCCAGTATCTTCACCAAAATAACTCTAACTGGGGTCTTAGAGTTCAATAGGATTAAACAACTGAAATTAAGAAGGATTTGGTAACTTCCTATTGAAAAAAAAGTGGGATTTCTCACCTTGGATCAAAGCCCTGAGAGCCCCAGTAGAGTTGCAGTTTGATAATACAGATGTTCTCCCTTGCACAAATTTCTAAAAGAGCTCCACATTCCAAAAAAAAAAAAAACATACTTGTTAACTTTACTATACAGTATTCTACTTTCTCTTCATTCCTGTCTTCAACAGGCTTTCAGAGAATTTTTTTCAACATGCCCCCATTCCCACCCCAGCCCCCAAAACAAAGCAAATTAAACAGAAAATTCTTTAAATAAAAGTAGAATTGACACTAAGAGAAACAGCCACCAGATTGGAGGGGAGGGGGGAGGTTGGCCTTGGTAGAGATCTTTGCCCTGCTCTGCCCACCTCCTGTTGTGGGACCCTTGTGTCTTATTTGGATCTCTCCTCCTTCTGTCCATGTCTCTTGTCTTTCAGAGCTTGGATAGCACGTGTCTGCCCTCCCCATCCCCTATCTGAGTCCATGGGGGGCCCCACTTATGTTTCTCCCACCACTACCACTATCCCCTCCTCACTTCATGGCTAGACTATTATAACATCTGGCTGGTTGGTCTCTCTGCCTCAAGTCTCTTTCCACTGAAATCTATCCTTTGCTCAGTTATCAGATTGATCTTTACAGGTCACAGGTCTGACTCCATCACCCTTCTATTCAATACACTTCAATTAATTCCCATTATTACTAAGATTAATTATAAAATCATCTGTTTGGCTTTTAAAGCCCTTCATAAATGGGTCTCTTTCCAGCTTTCCAGTCTTCTTACACCTACCCCCATGGATGACCTCTACCCTGCCAGTCCCTCCTTCTGCTCTTATTTCTCTACCCCCACCTCCCACATGTCCTTGGGTTGTGTGCTGGCCCCCTCCATCCACAAGCAATCACCTTCTATTTCTCCCCTCCCTTCCTTTCCCACTTAACCTGGACAAATTCTCATTTTGTAAATAGGTCTGTGGAAGCATCTACTTCACTCATGTAAGTGAGAAGAATCTGTACCATCTTCCTCTCTTTACAAATGAATAACCCAAAGCTAGGACTGAAAACTTTGAGAGAGAGCCCAATACCTAACCTCACAAGTAGGATTCTGAAGGATAGGGACTTTATAATAACAGTAATAAAAGCTGATTTTTGTTTTGCATTATGGAACCACACAGAGATGAAGTGCTAAATTGGATAAAGAGGTGGCCGGAAAGTCAGGACAATCTAGGTTCAAGGTCTGCCTTTGGCATAAACCAGCTGTGTGACCTGATCAAGTCAGCTAAAGATGTAGGGCCATAGGTAACTCTAAAACTCTTAGTTGAAGAACAAATGTATGCTAATTATTATTCAGAAAACCCAACTCTTCATGATTCTCTTGTACCTAGTATGCCAATACTGTCCATGGGGCTTTCTTGGCAAGAAAATTGGATTTGTTTGCCATTTTCTTTTTCAGTGGATTAAGGCAAACAGAGGTTAAGGGACTTGCCCAGGGTCACATATAGTAAGCTCAATCTGGATTTGAACTCATACTTTCTTGACTCCAGGTTCAGAGGAGCCACTAGCTGCCTCACAAGATCCAATGAACTATGTCTAAGAAGAAGAAAAATCTATAACTATCCTATACATGCCACTTATATATAGGATATATCCATCATAAAGTCTTTCTATATAGCCTAGATATCCAATATATATATATATATCTATTTTATGTCCCTTATCTCTAGCATATATCCATTATATATCCCAAAAATATACATTAAAGATATATATATATATCTCCATTATTGAATTTGGTCCCCAGAACAACTCTGTGAGGAAGATTTTATATTTATTTGACACAGAATGAAATTGAGACTCAGAAAAAGAAAATGAATTGCCCCAAGTCACCTGGTAATTGGCAGAACCAGGATTTGTAATTAGACCCCCTTTCTCCAGAGCCAGGCATCTCAACACTACCTGCCAGCTGCCTCACTCACTCTGCTTCCAGAGGTGCAGTAAACTACTATCTGAAGCTCACAGCAGACTGTGTCATTTATGCCTGTGCTGGGGAAGGTCATGATTTTGCTAGTCAGGCAAAGGCCGTCACGGAGAAAAATGTTCCTAGAAAGAAAGAGTCAGGTTTGGATGTCAGCATGTTTTCAGCCACCTCCCTTTCCTGTTTCCTGGGGACAGCAGTTCAGCATGATTTGGAGAAGGTTTCAAATGACCTGCCAGAGTGTGGGCCAAGATGTCTGGAGATGCAGCAGCCTCAGGGTTCTGAGACATAGGACAGACCACTTTGCTTTTCAAGGAAGGGTTTCTGGAAGAAGCCCTGAATCATGATGAACAGAACGATCATCAAAGAGATTTTCTCTGGCTTCACAACAGTCATACCAGGTAGCTGAGGCAGGAGAATGGAGAATAATGAGAACAAATACTGAATAATGAGAATGAGAAAGAGGAGAGATAGTCTGTCTGGTGGTCAAGAAGACCTAGATTCAAGATCTTCCATTGACCATAGTGACTGGGCAAATATCAGTCACTTGGTGCCCCAGGTAACACTCAAAGGCTTCAGAGCAGGTATCATCTGCCCTGGCAGAGGAATTTTCTCAGTACTAATAAGTCCAAGAAACAAAAAGCCAACAATAAGAATTGATTTTAATATAAAACTTAAAGGTTTACAAAGCATTCTATGTACTATCATTCCTTTGGACCTCATTAGAGTCTTGTGAAGTCAGCAGAACAAGTCTTTTCATTCCAACTTGGCAAACAAAAAACTGAGGTATAGGGAGAGGAAATGATTTGCTTAAGACAACTAATTAGAAATACAGCCAGAGCTAAAAGTCAAGTAATTTTATTCTTCTAGTGTCCCATGATGCTTCCTATCCTCTTTGTTTTGATTATTAATTCACATTTCTATAGCCATTTTAAAATGTCCATGATGCTTTCCCCATAACAACTCTTTACATATTCTGTCAGAAGGAATGTAAGTTCCTTGAGAGTAGGAATTGTTTCACTTTTGTCTTTATACTCAGTACCCAGCACAGGTCCTTAATAAATGTTTCTTGTCTGATTGATAAGTAGGGAGTATAATTTATCCCTATTTTGCAGATGAAAAAGACTAGAGAAGTTAAGGGATATACAAAGCATAGGAAAATCAAGGTAGCACAGATATATATCACTGCTCTCAAAAAAAACCATGTAGAACAAGCTGAAAATTCTTTATGGGATAACTGAACAATATCTCAATTTATGAAAGTCTTAGAGCAAACTGCTAGGTCGTGTGAGTAACCAGTTGGCAGACTAAGTATTTTCCTATTCCCACAACCTTTCAGACCCCTCAAAAGCAGAAATTATATGCCAAAGATAAAACAACTCCATCTATCTCCATGGTCTAGGATACACAGAATTTAAAAGTAGTATAACCCTCCCCGCAAAAAACAAAACAAAACATAAACCAATACTCAGTCCTGAAATCACCAAACATGGACTTACGATAAAACTCAACTTCACACTCTGGTTTTCTCTCCCTCTTTCTAGTGTCCTGGGTTTGGGAAGTTTGCTCCAGGACAGCTGGCACTATGATAGCCCTTTAGGAATATAAATGAGCTGGAAGTTGTGACAGATAGACAGTGCTTTGGCAGACAACCATGTAGCACCAATGCTGCAAAGCTCTGAACTTCCAGGGCTGAGAGAAACAATTCCATAGCACCCCCAAAGCAGCTCTCTTTGTTGGTGTCAGTTCATAATTGAGGATCAGAGGGAGCAGGACATTATGTATCTGTCAGGGCTGAAGGGTTGTGTATCACTTCATTGAAGGAGTATCCAACTGGGTCACCTTCTCCCCTTTCCTCTGTTCCCCCTTCATCATATCACTTGGAAGAACTATGAATTACCTAGTGTGGGAAGAAGCTGAATTGCTTTGATACCTGGCTGGGAAGAAAACCACTGTCAGAGGGGGAAGATAATCAGAATTTGAACAATAGTAGAAGATAAGCCATTGGAAAGGGAGGGGAGAAGACTGATGTTACTTAAGATTTTAGGAAGAAGAAAACTGAAATATCTTAAACAGAAAGAAATCAATCGTTAGGGGAAATGCTAACAACAGAACAAACTATGACCTTCAAATCTAGTAAATGAGTTTGGATATCTTTGAAAAATACTTCATGGAAAAGGAAATGATAGAGCACTTGATGAGACAAAGGACCCTGTGGAATGTGAGGAGAACATGGAACCACAATACACTATTTTGGAGAGGTTTAAAAGAGAAATGAGAATTATGAGAGCAGAATTTATTAGCTGAATTACAAAAATAGTGGGCAGAATAGAAAACACTGGAATTTGTAATAGTAAGTCTTACCAAAGGAAAAAATAATATAGAAATGAAGAACAATCTTGAAGAGAAGAAAAAAACCAATAACATTAAAAGAAAATATACTCACTGTTCAAGCATAATATACTTATCTTAAAGAGCAGATAATAGGTCTCCCACAAGAACATAACAGAATACAAAAATCTTATCACCATAATGCAAGAAATAATGAAAGAGAACTGCCTAGAACTTCTGAACATACAATGAAATAGCAATTGAAAAAATTCATGGGGTCATCTCTGTTGAAAAACACAAGGTTGAAAACTACAAGACATAAAGTGGTGAAATTGAATAATTCAATTTAGAAACTACATCATACAAGTGATCAGGAGAAAGACATTTTAATACAAAAGAAAGGAAATTCCAAAAACAAAAGACTGTTCTGCACCCACCAAAAATGCTGGAGGGAATGGAATAGTATGTTCAGAAGAACAATAGAACTTGGGGTATAGTCCAGGGTGACTACCCTTCAAATCTGAGCTTAATTGTAAATGAAGTAAAAGTGGGACATACAATAATTAAAGAGGTGTTTGGAACATTCTTAGGAAGAAAAAAAAGGGGCACCTAGGTGGAACAGAGCACTGGCTCTAGAATCAGGAAGACCTGAGTTCAAATTTAGCCTCGGTCACTTGACATTTACTAGTTGTAAGATCTTGGACAAGTAAGTTAAGTCTGATTGCCCTGAAACAACAACAACAACAGAAAGAAAAAAAAATCTAAAGTGACTATTTGCTTCTTAGAAACCTCAGAATTAGAAATTCAGAAAGAGTGAATAAATGCAGGAGTCAAGAGCAACTGTAAGAGACTTTTTTCTAAATGTACACAAGGAAACAGGGGTTGAAGGTAGAAATCTTGTGGAGGTCACAATGAAAACATAGACCTAGGGGATTATAGACAGTATTTTTTTGTAAGGCTAGAATAAAATAGATAGGGTTCATGAAAGAGTTTAGGGAACCAAGGGGATAAAGAGGAATACATGATGGCCCAGGTCAAAATGAGGGATAGCAGTTGGGTGGCTAGGTGGTGCAGTGGATAGAGCACCAGCCCTGGAGTCAGGAGTACCTGAGTTCAAATCCAGCCTCAGACACTTAATAATTACCTAGCTGTGTGGCCTTGGGCAAGCCACTTAACCCCATTGCTTTGCAAAAACCTAAAAAAAAAATGAGGGCTAGCAATGAGGGACAGATGACCCATGAGATTTTAGTGAATACTTGAAATAAATATGTCATTTGATTTGAAGACTATCCTAATGATTTTACTTCATATTTGGAATAGATATTTTGTTGATAATTTGTTGACTACCCTAATTATTTTTTTACAAATTGTTAGTAGAGTATGGGGATCAGTGAATGAATCAAAAATTTATTAAGGCTTTACTTTACTATGAACTAGAGATGTAAATAGAAAAATAAGATGTCTCATGATCTCAAGGAGTTTACATTTTAATAATGGAGGAAAGAACACATATGGAAATTTTCTGCTACAGGTGAGATTAAAGGTCTATGGTTCTTAGGGTTCAGTAGCAAAGTAGATAGTAATGCCTCTTCATCAAAATAATTTCACTTTCTGATGTAGTCATTTGAAAATGATAAGGACTTAGTAGCAAAAACTTTCTTCTGGATCTTCTATAGCAATGATTATATAGCACACTCAGAAGCCATTACCAGATCGTCTCTCTACTGGAATTGCTTTTTAAAAAATTTATTTTTTTGCAAGACTGCCTTCTTTCTTTTTTTTTTTCATAGTGTATTGCTGTTTCAGCAAGCAAATCTGATGGAGGGGGTGGGAGGTTTGACATTCTGGAAAACTATTTAGGATACAATAAGAAAGTGACTAAAATTTCTGTGAGCAGGTCTTGGTGACACCCTGCCTGCAGGTGAATTAAATTACTAATTGTTATATGAAATGGCTCTCTGAGAATAGGAGGAGAGGGAAACTTGGGATAACAATGATGATATAAGAAACAAGTCATTACTAAAAAGGTATTTAAACAAATTTTTTGGAACTATCATTTTTCTTTTTTTAAATAATAGATTCTTGTTCTTTCTAATTACATATTCACCATCATTTTTTTAAAAATGACTAAGCACCTACTACGTGCATAACAATCTGGCAAGCAGAACCATAATTAGTAATAGCTAGGGGTAGCTTTGGAAGAAAAGAATCACACTGCAAGAGTCCATGAGGTTTTAAGCTCCTGAAGAAGGAAGAATTTTCCCCTCTTCTACTGTCACCATGTGAATTAGTGAGGAAAAGTAAGACTGCATTCACACAATAGGACAGGATAGTGTTGTTGGTGCCCTCTGAATTTTCCACTCTATATCAGAGTTCTAGTTGTTTCAACTTGGTTGCAGCTTTATTTTCAGGTCCTATGGAAATTGTTTATTCATTTAACATACATTTTTTTTTAAGTATCTACTGCATGTCAAGGACTTTATATAGGACTAGGGAAATGAAAAGTTTTGCTAAGATTCCTCATGGAGTTTGTAGTTTCTTGGAAAGTAAGAAATATTATATTGAAGAAAGCAGATGCCATTTTACATTCAGATCCCAATCACAGATGTAAACCCTATTTAAGACTGTCCTGTGATCAGTGCCAATATCCCTTGCCCATCACTCCCTGTTGAGAATACACTGTAATTTTATAGACTTTCTACATTAGCCAATGGGTTCTGATGTGGGGTACAAGTCTTTTAATGCTGTCATGTCATCAGTTGTTTGATGTGGTCGCTGTTCTAGTAACTTAAACTCTGTCAAGTTAGAACAGTTACAGACTGGCTTGCTGAAAATGAATTCTTAATGTTAGATGGAGGCACAAGTCTGCATGGCTGTGGGGTAATGGGACCACAAAATTTTTTGGAATGATTTCACAGAGCCTCAGAGTTGGAAAGGATCTTGGGAGCCATCTTGACCATCTCATTCATAGCCAATCCCCTCTCCAACATCCTTGATGAATGGCCAATCAGCCTCTTCCTGAAATCTTCCAGTGAAGGGAAATGCTGGAGATAACCTTTGGAGAGTATTCATGGTTGGGAAGGGTTTTTCCCATATGTCAGATTTAAATCTCCTCTGGAACTTCTTTTGCCTATTGTTTCTAGTTCTGCCTTCTGGGGCCAAACAGAGCTTGTGCTTACTCTTCCATGTGATCTAACTTCAAATAGTTGAAGATAGGTATTATATATGTTCCAGCCTCCCCCCACAAGTCTTCTCCTCAGGCTAAACACTTTCAAGTTTTATTTACTAGGAATAATAATAATAATAATAATAATAATAATAATAAACATCTAGCATTTAAATAACTTTTTAAGGTTTTTCAAAGTACTTTCCACTATATTTGATGCAAATCACAACATTGAGATAGGTGATATTATCTCCATTTTATAGGTAAGGAAACTGATGCTGCAAAAACCCAGTCACATATTTAGTCAGTATCTGAAGCAGAATTTGAATTCAAGTTTTCCTGAATCAAAGTCCAACTTTCTATTCAGTACACTACCTAAGAGAGAAATTTAATGCCACATGATCAAGGAATTAGTATTTCTAGATCCCTATGATGTGGTTTGACCATGTGTATCAGTGGTCATCTACCTTGTTTTATCAGTGTACTTCTTTGGTGAAACAAATGACCTTACAAAGCCCCTATTCCATTTGCTGGTGCTTTCCATTGCAGAAATAAGTTTTTTGAGTTCAAGGGAATGAATGACTCTATTTTTGATGAGATCTGTTTTATGTTTTTCTTTTAGAACCTCTAGTACTTTGTTTAGATAAGTACTAGAGATAACATATCTACCAGTAAAGACAAAAGGCGCTGAAGGGCAGGGGAAGGCTGAACAAAATCATAGGTAACCCCATCACATAAACTAATAGAAACTAATAGAAACACCTCAGTGAAAAGAAATATAGATTTAAAATAATTACCATTTATAAAGAACTCCATAGGCTGCAAAATGTTTTATAGATATTGTCTCATTTGGCCCTCACGACAATCATGAAATGTTTTAAAGTTTGCCAAGTACCTTACTTATATTATCTCATTTGATACTCACAACTTGGTCAAGTAGTTGCGATTATTATTCCCAGTTTCCAGATGAAGACACTGGCACTAAGAAAGATTAAGGGACTTGCACATGGTCACACAGGTAAGTGCCTTAAAGCAGGATTTGAATTAAGTCTTCCGAATTCCATATTCAATACTGTGCCACCTATCATCTCACAAGATTAGAAAGATTCCTAGCACACCAGAATAAACTAATTTACAACAAGATGGCTATGTAGTCAGTAGTCTTAGAAGTCATTTGAATGATGGTCTCAGGGAAGCCTCTTCCTTCAACCCAAACTCCATAACAATCTATATGTTCCTTCATCTGCTGCTTCAGTGTGAAGTTTCTCAAACACCCTGCTCCTAGCCTTGTAGTAGATTGTGGCTGAATGGGGAGAAATGGGTTAAATCCTCCATAGTCCTGCCTTAGTTATGGCACTGAATCATAGAATGCCAGAATTAAAAGTTAGATTGGATCTTAAAGCATATCGAGTCCAGATCCTTTATATGTTTTTCCATTTGGGTCAGCCACCATAATGATGGAAAGGGCAATGGTGCATTAATATCAAAGTAATATAGTCTGGTGAGTGCTGTTCCTTTCTAACTGGAAATCACCCAGCAGCCTATGTCAGCAGATCTGAAGCTTTCAATAAACCAGATGGAGGAAAGCCAGGAAGGAGAATAAGGAAAACCTTTTCCTTCTTGTCATGGCTGAAATCATGGTTTGTAGCAACTAAACCTCCAGATTCCATCTGTTACCCTGCCATTTAACACATTTATCAATGTCTTGGATAACAACATAGACAATAGTGTGCCTTGGAAGATGATACAAAATTGGGAGGAATAGCTGAAACATTGGATGACAAAAACAGGATCCTAAACTATCATGATGGGCTTGAAAATTAGGTTCAATTAAAAAAAGGTTAATTTAATAGGGATAAATGTAAAGTTGTATACTTGGGCTCAAAAATGTTTTTTTTTCCAAAAACAGAAGCATGGTTAGAAAATAATCTGAAAAGACTGTGATATTTTAGCAAACTGTAAGCTCAATATGAGGCAATAATGTGGTATGGCAGGGGAAAAAAATCTAATATGACCTTGCAATGCATTAAGAGAGGCATAACTTCCAGGAATAAGGATATGAGAAGCCACTGGTACTCTGCCTTAGTTAGACCAAATTTAAGTTCAATACTATATGCCACCATTAAAGAAGAATCATAGGAGCCTGGATTTAGAGTCCAAAGAGATCATCTGGTCTAATCGTCATTTTGCAAATGAAAAAACAAAGGTATAGAGAAGTAAGTGAGTGGCAGAGATGGGATTTGAATATGGGTCCTCTGATTCCAAATACTAATGGTACTAAACTACATCTGGGTTACTAGGTGGCAGTAGATAGAACACCAGCTCTGAAGTCAGGAGGACCTGAATTCAAATTCAGTCTCAGACTTTTATTAGTTGTGTGATCCTGGGCAAGTCATTTTTTTTTTAAGTTTTACAATTCCCTCACCCCAATCTTGCTTCCCTTCCTCTACTCTCCACAGAAGGCAGTCTATTAGTCTTTACATTGTTTCCATGGTATACATTGATCTAAGTTGAATGTGATGAGAGAGAAATCGTATCCTTAAGGGAAAAAAATAAAGTATAAGAGATAGAAAATTACATAATAAGATTTTTTTTTTAAAAAATTAAAGGTAATAGTCTTTGGTCTTTCTTCAAATTCTTTCTCTGGATACAGATAGTATTCCATCACAGATATCTGAGCAAGCCACTTTACCCTGTTGATCTCAGTTTCCTCATTGTAAAATGATGGAGAAAGAACTGGCAAACCACTCCATTATCTTTGCCAAGATAATTCCAAATGAGGTCATAATAAGTCAGGTATGCCTGAAAAACAACAGCAAACTGAATCTAAAATGAGAAGGGAAACTGAAATGGCAAAGTTCCTTGAGATCATTAGGAGAAGGAATCATTTGAAGAAACTTTAAAAAGTTTGCTCAGAGACATGGCAGTGACATGAGAAATGTCCTCAAGAACTTGAAGAGCTTTTATATGGAAGAGTATTATTAAAGATATTATTTGAGTTTTACAATTTTCCCCCCAATCTTACTTCCCTCCTCCCACCCCCCACAGAAAGCAATCTGTCAGTCTTTACTTTGTTTCCATGTTGTACATTGATCCAAATTGAGTGTGATGAGAGAGAAATCATCTCCTTAAAGAAGAGACAAGAAGTCTAAGAGGTAATAAGATCAGACAATAAGATATGTTTTTTCCTAAATTAAAGGGAATAGTCCTTGAACTTTGTTCAAACTCCACTGCTCTTTATCTGGATACAGATGGTATTCTCCTTTGCAGACAGCCCAAAATCGTTCCCGATTGTTGCATTGATGGAATGAGTGAGTCCTTCAAGGTTGATCATCGCCCCCATGTTGCTGCTAAGGTATACAGTGTTTTTCTGGTTCTGCTCACTTCACTCAGCATCACTTCATGCAAATCCCTCCAGGCTTCCCTGAAGTCCCATCCCTCCTGGTTTCTAATAGAACAATAGTGATGGAAGAGGATTAAACTTGTTTCTGTAGACTTCAGAGGGGAAATTTTGGAATAATGGTTGGAAGTTACAAAGAGATAAATTTACAAGGGAGGTAGAAATCCCTTCTTAACAATTAGAGTCATCTCAAAATAGATGTGTCTTGGTGGCACCTCTTTGGAGGTCTTCAAACTGAGGCTGTATTGAATCCTTTTTTCAGGTATGGTTTGGACTAAATGGGTACTGAAATCTTTGCCCATTTTGATTCTGTGAAAAGCCCTTTGTGTTAAGTTCTCTGCTTTTAAAATACAAAGCTTTTATGCTTTTCCTGAAATTAACTTTGTAGGAAACCCACTTCTCCAACTTTAACACCATCAGAAAAATTGAAGCCAAAGTCTATTTTGGCAACCCTGAGATAAAACTTCTTAGAATTTTTAATTTAATAATTCATAAAATCCAAATGGCATAATTTTCCTTACTGAAAACTTCCTTTGACTGAAAAAAGAAGGATCATAGTACAAGTTACTTAAGAACATTTGGACCTTGAATCCAAATGGTATCTTGTTATACAGCCTCTTTGGAAGACTGACAACTACAGTCTACTTCCTAGGGGCACCATCCTAAAATAGTGAAATAAGATGCTAGTGTGGTGACTACATTTAAACAAAAAGAGATCAGTTCAAGATGCAAGACATTTTTGTTTGGTCTACGATACACTTGAAAAGAAAATGACAGTTCATTTAGAAAAAAGGGAGGCTTATAATTATTCTTCCTCTCTCTCTCTTTTCCCCTCCCGAAAACAGAGTAAACAAACAATTGGGTGAGGATCTTTCGCCATGTCTAATGATTGTCATGAATTAGCTGACCACAACAAGTGTTTTCTAGGAGGCATTGTGGTATAGTGGTAAGATTTTTCTAATTAGTGTTAGGAGAACTGGGCTCCAGTTCTAGTTCTGAAACTGCTTTGTTATCATCTCAAGTCTTTATAGGCCCATATTTCCTTATCTATACATTGAGGGAGTTGATATTAAATGACTTTAAGGTCACTTTTTAATTCTAGATTCTGTGATTTTAATTTATTTATTTATTTTACCCCATGTGTTGATGAATTCACCCTTGAGAGCATTATTGACTATTCAACCATTCAATCACACTGGTCTGCCATTTGATTGGGGATGGTGGGTAAGAAAGGAAAAGAAAATGGTCCCCAAGGTTTAGCTTTAGTCTGGAGACTCTGTACTTTGCTAGCACAAGAAATATATTTAGATCAAGATTTTTGGATGTCAAATAAAGGACATCACAATACTGAAAAGGACCTAGTTCTTTCAGAGTCCTTCTTGACCAAAGTTTCCCCCATAAATATAATGAATTGACAAATGGAGACTCAGTTCTAGAATCAAAGTGATGTGACAAAGATGTAAAAGTTTTCTGATTAAATGGAATAGTAAATTTTGGGAAAGCAACAGGATTAGTCTATTTTCTCTAAGAACTATATACATACATACATACACATAAACACATATGAATTCCAAATGTATCTAGTATGGAAATTCAATAAGTTTTCAAAATTGGATTAAGAATTTACATATAAAGTTGCTTGAGATTATTTCCCCATTTTAAAAATATCTGATAATTTTAAAAGACAGAAGAGTTCATTTTACAATTAAACTATCAATTTTTTTAGGTTCTTATAGGATAGGTAAATATAGAAATAGCAAGTAATTTATTAAAAAACAAATTCTCTGAAGTTTCAGGTTTCAAGAACCAATTTTAAGAGAGTGTACTAAATTGTATTCTTTTTTTTTTGTTTTGTTTTTTAGGTTTTTGCAAGGCAAATGGGGTTAAGTGGCTTGCCCAAGGCCACACAGCTGGGTAATTATTAAGTGTCTGAGAACAGATTTGAACCCAGGCACTCCTGACTCCAGGGCCAGTGCTTTATCTACTGCACCACCTAGCCACCCCATGTATTGTCTTATTACTAGCAGAATTACCTACGAATCTCTACAAGTGAGTTTGGACCAGAGAAGCAGAGTCGCTTTCAGAGCTATCTCAAGAATGAAACCTATTCCACTTTGTCCAAGAAATGCTATCCAGGCACCAGATGACTGTATAAGACATCTGGAACTCAAAATATGCTGATTAAATGGACATTGGGAATAAGTTTCTAGGATATAAGGAACTTTAATGTTAATATTAATCATTTTTGTTTTGCTTTGACCTTTTGTTTCATTGTGTTTGTGTTTATATTTAAACATCTATATTTATGTTTTCTTGGTAGCCTTGATCACATAGAAATCTTCCATCTCAAAATTAGTCCATTGTGAGCCCTCAAGTTTGATGTTACTTGATTATGAGAATATATGAGAAACCTTATAGATATGGTTTATAGATAAGTAATCAGTGGAGGGGGTTAGCTGCCCACTCCTCTTACTAACTCTATCTTATGACTTAATTATAGATCCAGTTCATTTTTCTTTCTATTCAATTATGGGTTTACAACTTCTGTCCTGGGACTTAGGTTATGCTGCTTAGATACAAAGATTGATACAAGGAATTTTCTCACAGTTATACATCCCAAGTAGCCTATATGTTTTATCTGAAAACTGGTCCCAAATTGATCAATCATTGTTTTCATATTCCTTCAATTGTTTACAAATACTTGGAAGGAATGGGACACTTGTTTTTATGATTTCAAGGAATTGTACATATTCATTCCCTCCCTTCCAACTTGGAAAGTCCCTAATCTTTTCTTCAATTCAAAATCAGATTACCTAATACAGTATTGTTTTCTTTTAATTAATTGCTTTCATCTCATACTGATCATATTGGCTAATATGATAGAAAAGGAAAATTGCCGGGGATGTGGAAAAATTGGGAAGCTAATGTACTTCTGGTGGATTGTGAACTGATCCAACTATTCTGGAGAGCAATTTGGAACCATACCCAAAGAGCCATAAAACTACATACCCCTTCAACCCAGTATAGACCTACTATTTGGTCTGTATCTGGAAGAAGTGGAGTTCTGTGGAGGTGAACAAATTTGAACAACTATTTCAAGTTTGATTCCCCTTCTCTTTCAGAACCCAAATGGTATAGGATAGAAAGTGGGCCTGTAGGTATTAGTTAGAAATGTTTTTTCTTTTGTTCTTGCTATGTCTTAGCAGTAGATAGCCCTTGATATTTGGTATTTTTGATATTTGATAATTTGATAATTGATATCAATTGGTTAAATGACACTGGAGACTCTGATCACTGGCAATTAATATTGGGAGAACATTCTGGAATGGAGATTTAAACTAATAACATTAGAAAGACACCTTAGCCCCCAGGGTGACTCCCCCCTCCATTTGTGTCAAGTCACTTTATTGGGATAAATGATTGTAGTCTTTTTGGTATAGATTTTGAAAAAGTCAAGTAACCAAAATATTCTGGCACTGAAGGATAGTAGGTATCATGTCCACAATTCCCAGATATGGGGAAAACCAGGTTGAGGATTAACTTAAGGTCTCCAGGGTTATGCTTGTCAAAAAGATATTCCACTATGCTAGCCCCCCATTTTATACAGGTTGGTTACATAAATACCCAATTATTTGTTGGATTTAGGACCTTTAACTTTGCTCTGGAAACCCTGCTTGTCTTTATTAGTGTGAGTTGAGATAAGTTCCCTAAACTCTATAAACATTACATGAAGTATGTGGGCAATTTTGAAAGACAAAAAACAGCAATCCAACTCCTGGAACTGAGTCCCAGGCTCTAAACAGGTAGAACTTCTGCATTCCTATTGCCAAAGGCCAACAGACAGGAAGATGAAGACTGGTAGGCATTTATAAACTTGTAGTCTGTTCCCCATGGCTCAGAAATTCAGTCCTTGCTTATGATTAGTCATTTGGCTAGAATTTTTACAAAGAAGGTTTGGAACCATTTATAGTATGCATTTTTAGATGGAGAAAGTCTCACAGTCTGAGTTTTTTCTCTTAGGAAGGAATTTGGGCTTTAATCCATAGAATATTAACTCTATTATTTCTCCTTCCCTTCTCCTAACTCTTAATTCTCTTAAGTCTTGTCTCTTTGATCCTTTTGCCCTTAGATGTTACTTCTTTGTTCTCTCTTTGGACTTCAACCAGAGTGAGTTTTTTTATTTTAAACAATAGCTCTGTCTTGTCCTAGAAACATGAGAAGATTTATTACATTGCTTAATCAGGTTAATTATATTTGTTTGCCTTCCTTGTATTTATCTTGTCTGAAGAATTTATGTGTCAAATTTTTTGCTCTCTTCTAAGTATTTTGATTCAAATGCTATCCTTTTGCTGAAAATTTTCCCACTGATTTTCATATTTTCCCATTATTAGATTGGACTTTGTAGAATATGCTATTGTGATATTCTTTGCTTTTCAAAATATCATATCATTATCTTTTTTGATTTATCATAGATAAAGAGTGGTACTAGGCAATTCAAATTTATTTTTCTTGATAACTAAAGACTTTTCTTTTAGTTGCCTGCGACATTAATTTTTTGATATTGAAATTCTGAAATTTAGCTCCTATAGTTTTTATTTAAGGTTGTAATTTCTTTTTGTTGACAACCTATGTATTCTATTCATTTCTATTTTGTCTTTTATTTTTAATAATTCTAGGAAACATTTTTATTATTTTCTCCATTGTATTTGGGCTTTCCTTGCTTATCTGATAGAAAATTATCTATCCATCCATCCATCAATCATCCATCTATCTATCTACCTATGAAATTTAGAATTTACAAGAAATTATCCAATGTAAATTATTTTGTATCATCCTTCAGAATTGATTTCTTTTAATTTTTCTTTTAACTTTTTTCTCTTAAACTTTTCTTAAATTGCTAGCTATTGTGCCATTGTTTCTGGGAGGTCTCATAGAATTTTACACACAGTGTTCTTTTTCACTAAGATTTTTGGCTTACTTTCCATTACAGCCCAAAATTTATTTATTGTGTTGTGTCCTAAATTTTAAGATTATTTTCCTTTTTTATAAGGTCCACTGCTGATTTATCTGAATGCTGGGTTTATTACAACTTTTCTCTCTTAATCTTCTTGTCTTCTGCCTTTTTTCCCCAAGTAGTTTTGTATCAAGCATGGAAGCATTTGGTTTCTTTGCCATTCATTGACATGTTTCCTCTTGTCCAAGACACTGAGGAAACCTTATTTATGCTTTATTTTGAGGGAGTGTTATGTCAAATTACCTCTCTTTCACATGAAAACTCCTTTGGAAGATGGGATTATGTATCCCTTGACTCCTTCACTTAGCACAACATGGACTATATTGTGTCTTTTCTTTCTCAACCTTCACAGTTGTCTTTTCACTCCATCAAATAGATAGATGAGTTCAATATTCTACCCCTATTAATAGACATGTGAAGGGTGAGGGGAGAAAAATAGGATAGCCACTACCAAAAGGATAGACAGAAACCAGCATAATCAGAGCTCTAGATGAATACCTGTTTATTTAGTCCTGATAGGATTAAGTTAGTTGAGCAAAAGTGGGTATGAGTGGGGCACAGTGTTGTTTCAGAAAGCCTTATAGTATGTACAGTTTGGGGAAATTTCCCAATTTTCCATCTTTTGTTGCAGTTTTAATTATTGTATATCTCACTTATTCTTATCATTTTGAGGAAAGAGTAATGCTAAAATAATTCATTCCTGTTTCTTACTGCACTTCCATGTTACTCATGTCATTTTCACATGTATGAAGAAGATACTTATGTATTCTTTTATTATCCAAACCTATGATGCCATCAGTATGGGAGAATTTCCCTTACAGAAGTTCCCTTAACTAATCCATACAGACAGCTATTCTGTGACTTACAGTTTAAAGAGTTGTCTGTGGAATTAAGCAGTTAAGTGGGTTGCCTAAAGTCAGAAAATTAGAATGTGTCACAGGAAGGATTTGAACTCATATCTGTCCTAATCCAAGTCTAACCCTTTTTCCACTGAATCATGCTTCCTATTTATCTGTGACTGTGACACTCATAAAATCCTACATTTGAATTTTTAAAGTCACATGTATGTCCAGAGAATGGGGAAAGAATGCAATAACAATTTATGTAAAAAAAAGTTCTGAGACTTTTAGATGGTCAAAAATTCAATAAGAGTCAACAAATTGATTTGGTGTCCAAAAAACAAATACTAACTTAGTCTGCATTAATAAAAATATAGTGATCAGAATGAAAGATGGTCCATCTACTTCTGGAAAAGTGTGTCCAGTTCACATTTTAGGTATAAAATTATGGTTGGACAATGACAACTGAAATGAATCCAGAGAGGACAAGATACAATGTCAGAATAGAATTGATAGATAGAGAACATTTATCCTACAGAAGATGAAAGAGGATGGATATTAGCTCACTGTCTCTTCAAGTATATGAATCCTCTGTAGAAGAGGATTACGCTTGTTCTACTTTCTCCCAGAGGGAATTACAACTCCAATCATTAGGCAGAAAGAAAAACTTACTAACAGTTAATCTAGCCCCAAATAAAACAGAATGCTTTGGAAAGTAGGAAGTTTATTACTAGAGTTAATCAAAGTAAGATTGGATAACTGGTTGTTGGAAATGTTATAGAGAGAATTTCTGCCCCAATATGGATCCAACCCTCTGATGTCCATTCCAATTCTGATTCAGAATTTGCCTTTTTCTTCATCCTTTACATTCATTTTTTCACTAAATCAACTGCTCTTTCAAAATGTCTCTTGAATTCCTCCTTACTTTTTTATATACACTGCTACTACTACTCTAATTTAGGTCCTGATGAGCTCACAATTCAATTTACTTCAGTAGGTCTCTAGCTGATTTTCCTGTTTCCAATGATTTCTTCCATTACAAGGGGCCATTCCAGGGCATTGGTGTAGCCTGGTCAACTGGGTAAAACTTGAGAATCTCTTCCAAATGGTTAATATTTTTGTTTTTGCTTCATCGTTTCTTCTGGGAGATTGCTAAAAGAAAATTTTCCAATATTGCTTAGGTAATAGTTCATATCTAGGCTTCTCCAAATGTAGGGAAAAGGAGGAGTGTGGAATGAATTTTCAGATGTTGTATAAGCACTCAAGATAATAGACATACCAAGGAGGGCAGATTTTATTTTACCCCACATAGGAGATAAAAAATACTCAGAAGACTCATTAACATATAATACATTTAAAGGACTCATAATAGCTTATAAACAGATACTAAAAACCCATAAAGCAATTATATAGTCCATAAACTCATCTTGAAAGGCAATCATATTTGGGGCCTGCTGAACAAGTAACTCACCTTCCCACTGGACTTTTGGTGGGATGATCATTCACTATAGTATTAAGGGTATAGCAAGACTTGGACTCCTTGTTTCCCTAGTTTGCTGTTTCTTTTCCCTGCTCCTCCAACCTTTGCAAAGGACAAGGTCAATCCTCTCTTTCCTCTTAGAAGCAACATCGATTAGGAAATCTTTCTCTGAGTAGGGTGGGATGAGAGGGAAGTCTATGAACTTGGCTTTGTTTTTGTTTTTATTTTATTTTACATTTTGATAACTGAATTGAAGTATAATTGGTTTCCTTTGTAATTCTACATATTTGATTTCATTAATTTAAAAAACATTATTTAAAGAAAGGACCTGACCATAGGGTTCATCAGATTGCCAAAGGGGTCTATGGCACAAAAATGGCTAAGAATCTCTGGACCCTTAAACCCAGGTGTTTTCAAACTTGGTGCCCCTCCCAAGCCAACCTCCAATAATAAAGCTGTCTGGAAAGTTCCATTCTCTGATGAAGGGGTAAAATCCTGAAATCCTATTTCCTGGGAGAATGAAATTCCCCCATCATCTACCCAAGAGACTGGAATTCAGGAACATGATCCAAGAGCTTCCTGAGTGAGTGTGTACAAGTCTGCCTCTGCCATGTGCTTCTGAAGAAACTTGGTTCTTCATTCTCTGTCCTGAACTCAGAAACTATGGATGAATCCTGTAATTTTCATGCTCTAAGAAAGCCATTGTGGATTCCTAGGAGAAGAGAGAGACTTCATATATGTATGTATGTATGTATGTATACACACACATATATATATATACACACTCATATATATTATATATATTTTATATAATACACACACATACACACACACACACACACACACACACAAGCTTCTTTCCTCATTCTAGGACTAGGTTTAATATGGTACATGATGATTGGTCTTCACCCAAGGAAAAAGTAAAAAGGCACCTCAAAAGGATTAAGAACTGTCTATTTCTCTCTTTTTTTAGGTGATCACAAAAGAGTGGCTCCTGTCCTTCTAAGTTTCAGCTAATTAACCATAATGAGGGTGGGTACAGTCACTGGAAATCCATCAGGATTCTGGTTCCTAGAGAGTAATCACAAGTTAGTAATTGCCCTCTGAACCAGGGACCAAAACATATATCCATGTTTTTGTAACTTTATAAGCTGGGGTCCATGAACAACTGTATTTCAGTATTCCTTGGGAATCCTATTTTATTTTATGCATTCAAAAGTATTGTTCTGAGGAGGCATTCACAGACTTTACTAGACTGCCAAAGGGACCCAAGACACAAAAACAGTTAAGAACTCTTGCTGAAGAGGAAGAGATGCACTCAAATTGATGAGAGGAGAATGAAAGCTTTTGAAGTCAAAACCTGTTTTGTTTTTTTTTCCCTTGTAACCCCAAGGTCTGGCACAATGTCTGACACATAGTTGGCACTTAAGAAAAATAATAAATGCCTGCTGATTTATAAATTGATGAATCCTCCCCATATTGTTATTACAGTTATTTTCAGCATCACAAATTTCAGTATTGACAGTCTCATGTGTCTTAGTTTGATCTCCCTATCAAATGATCAGTTATCAATTATAAACTCCTTGAGAGCTTATATTTCTTTTATAGCCTTCACTAAAGTCATACTTTAGTGCCTCATCATGGAAGTGACTTTGGGATCTCAAAGGGTATATCAGTGATATGGGGGGGAGGGGAAAAGGGAGAAGGGAATAGGGAATAAGAATTTATTAAGTACCTGATATGCATTTGTTTTCAAATCCTTTTTTTTTACAAATATTATCTTATTTGGTTCTCACAACAATTTTGGGAGATAAATGTTTCCATTATTTTTATTTACAGTAGAGGAAACTGAGATAGAGTAAGTAACTTGTCCAGGGTCACACAGCTAGTAAATGTCTGAGGCCAGGTGAGAAACTGGGTCTTCTACTGTCCTACCTACCTGCTTATGGACTCATTCTCAGAATTATTGTTGTTTCATCAGTCATGTCTGACTCTTCATTACCCTATTATCAGAATACTGTTTTTAAATGTATAAATAAAAAACTTGGAACCATGAAGGAAACCAATTAAATTGAAATAGAGCTATCAAAATATTTTTTAAATAGTAACAAATTCCTGGACCCCAGATGATCTGAATGATCCAGACACCCAAGGTGGTCTGAAACACACTATCAAGCAATCTGGAAAAACTTTGAATATGTGATATCTATAATACTTTTGGCAAAGGGAATGGACTTGGTGGTAATATTCCTAAGGTTAAGAAACTCATACCCATGAGTTTGACACATTGTAGGACCCTGGGTCACCAAGGTTGTTGTGAAATGTTTGACATCAATAACCCTTGAAGACCATCTGGATCTATTGTCTGACACAGTCAATGTGTCAGTTTTACTTAACCATTTTTTCCCTTTTTTTTGCTATAAGGGAAGGCTTACTATGTTGGAGGCAGGATATGTTCATCAATGACTGTGATTAAAGTCGCAAGTCCTTAATAAAATATTCTTTTGATATCTTACTTCCCATATCCAGGCTGTTGCTAGTCCATTTCACACACAACTTCTTTTCTATAGATGCCCCCCTTCTATCCTCTGATATTGCTATCACTCATTATCTCATGCCTAGACTATTAGAATAATCAGCTGGTAGGTCTGCATACCTCAAATTTATTCCAATCCATTTTCCATTTGCTGAAGTGGTTTCCCTAAAACACAGGCCTGATCATATCACTTCTCCCTGCTACCTGCCTCAAGTTTTCCTGTGGCTTTCCATCACCTCCCAGGAGCAAAAACAAAATTTTCTGTTTGGCATTTAAAATACTACATAACCTTACCCCCCTCCTACCTTTTCAGTTTTCTTACACCTTACTCTCCACTATGCACCCTTCAATTCAGTGACAATGACCTCTTGGTCATTCCAGAATAATATACTCTCACATCTGAGCATTTTCTCTAACTGTCCACTAGGACTGAAGAGCTCTCCCTTCTCCATTCCAACTACTGACCTTCCTGACTTCCTTTAAATTCCAAGTAAAAATTTCATCTTCCACAGGAAGCTGTCCATAACCCTTCTTAATTCTAGTGCTTTCCTACCTTCTTTTAATTATTTTACATTTATCCTGTAGCTTGCTTTGTATATATTTGTTTGCAGATTATTTCCTCCAGTAGAGTGTAATCTCCTTGAGGGACTATTCTTTTCTTTTCTTTTCTTTTCTTTTCTTTTCTTTTCTTTTCTTTTCTCTTTTCTTTTCTTTTCTTTTCACTTCTTTTTTATTTCAGTGATTATCACAGTGCTTAAAAATATTGATTGATAGAAATGCATTATTTTATTGCAAATGCCTTACAAAAAAGGCTCAATAACCTTTTGGAATATCATCTCTGTTGGGAACAGGAGGTAAAAAGTCTTCTACTTGGGCTCTCTTTCTTATGTAATTATGCTGAGCTAGCTCTTAGCCTACATTTATGTAATATTTTCATCTCAGGAAGCCTCTGTGAGGTTACTAGAGTGGGCATTTTTATCCCTGTCTTACAGATTGGGGATTGAGGCTTTAAAAGGTTAATTTATCTATCCAATATTACATAACCAATAAATGATTTGAACTTGGATCCTTTTGCTTCAAGTTTAGTGATAACTCTGATCTCACTCTTCCGGAATGAGGTCAATGATATCTGCCTCTTGGGGTTCTAGGAGTAGCCCTGAGGGGAGAGGGACAATTTTGTAATGGTATCACTTCAAGCCTTCACTGAAATGCTTCCTCCAAGATAATCAGTAGAAATGCAGAGTCAGCCAGCCTCAAGTAGCTTTTGGAAGGGGGTCTTCACTAAGGTGACACAGGAAAAGAAATGCAAATGATTTCCCAAAAGTCTGTGTCCTACTGTCCTTTCCCCATTTTTTCAAGGGAGTTCAGTTAGAACTTCATGTTCTTTCCAATTTCTAGAATAACCTCTTCTAACTAGTCCAATGAATTTATATAGGACCAGGAGTATAAAGAAATCCTTCAGTCAGTTAGAACAAACCTATTATCTAACATCATTTCACTTCATCAGGTGACTATCAAAGACTTCTAGTACTTAGTCCTAAGACCAATGATAAATTGGTTGATGTTGCCTCACCAAGTTGAGGTATCAGGACTAAAATGGGGTGGAATGATTTTTGATACCACCCTCACCCAAGTTTAATGTTTTTCTATTTCACCATGCATTGTTTGAATATGAACATGGAATAACCTCCAGTCATCCCAATCAAAGACTGATGTGAGTGAAATCCTATTTGTAATCTCCAAAGTGACTCAGACTATATGGAAAATGGCTCAAGGCAGATGTTTGGGGGATAATTCATAAACCAGGTTTACCAGAATGAGTGAAAGAGCTGAGTGTTACTACAGAGAGAAATATTCAGGATAAACAAGTTACACAGAAAGGAATCAGTTGATGTTGTCAAACTCCATTAGGATTTCTACAAGCTGACTTGTATAAGGTCAGTACTTTGGAGACATTAAAATGATAGAAATAAAAGTATTGTCATATATATGTTTATATAGCACTTTTGGAGGTGGCATAGTGGGAAGAGAATTGAATTGGAAGTCAGAGGACCTGGGGTTGAATCTCAACTCTGACTAACTTGGATGACTTGGGTATTGTTCTTTTCTGGGACCCAGTTGTTCATTTGTAAAATGGAATTGTATTAGTTGATCTCCACAATCCCTTCCAACTCTAAATCCTCTATTTTTCAATGCCTTTTTTCATACTTGATTTATTTTGATCCTCATAACAATTCTCTGAGGTAGAAAGGGCAAGTATACTTATCTCCATTTTATTGATAAGGAAATTGAGGCCAAGTGTTCATATGCCTCGGACATAACATAATTATAGAATATAGAGTAGGAGCTTCCTAACTATTCAGGTCTGTGCTTTTTTCCCCCCCTTATTCCACAATCATCTTTTCTGGTATGGTCATAAAGAGGGTTCAAAAGGGGCCAAGATGTTTGGAATCTCAATGGACAGAGATGAGAGAAATACTTCAGTCCTCCTTCTACTTGTGAAAGGGGCTTCGGAATGGTCAGCTGCCTTCTGTTTCCTGTTTGCAGGCCACACTCATCTCTTGTACTCAGTTTGACTGAAGACTTTGCTCTGAATCGCTAGCTACCCCACACTTGGATTGAAGTGATCCAAAGCCCATGTGCCTTTCATTAAGCAAAGGCAATGGAAAGAGCTCTGAACCGATAGGACAAAAAGTGAAGAAAATGTCTTGCTCCCCACCCCCAGCATTACCTAAAATTGTAACCTTTAATTGGCTACAGTTTTTATCCATCTGCAAAAACACATTAAGAAGGGAGAGAGGTTGGCAGCCGATTTCAGACTATTTCCCCTGAGTGTAAGTTACCTGACTTTAACCAGATGCTGTTTATCAGCCTGCCTCTGTCCCTCAAGCTCAGTGTGTAAAAGATGGAAGAAATACAAGAGATGCTTGTTATGCTCAGAGCTCACTCACTCTTTTTTTTTCCCTTCATGCTAGGACCGGATATACAAGTTCCAGAAGAGGAATATGCATCCCCAGAGTCCTAAATCAAATCTGGAATTCATATACTCTGTAAATGTGCTTTATTAAATACAGGAATCAAGAAAGGTTTTTGGAATTATTCTATTGGAGAGGTTGATTGTGTAGTTAGGAATTGGAGTTAAGGGATCATTTTAGCCTTGGTAGTGCCTCTAGTCAGCAACATGGAAAAAGAGACCTGGGCACTTTGGCATCGGGTTTTGCCTGAACTCCTCAGGATTTAAAACACAGTCCAGGAACAAGACTAGCTAAGCTGAAGTGAGACTTTCAGAACATCAAGTCAGCCACATTTGACCATGGATTTTATTATAGGGTGAGGGAAATTGCTGTAGGAACACACAGGATGTGTGAAAATTCCAGATGTCAAGCTGTCAAGTTTGAAGTTAATTTTCTCAAGTCAAGACCCTTTCACTCAACACTTAGGGGTGTTTTAATGCAGCTCTGGGACCAGCGACAGCTGCTGTGGAAGGGAATAATAATTCATAATAGTAAGAATTTATATTTCTATAGTGATCTAAGGTTTACAAAATGCTCTCCTCACAAATATATATGAGCTGGGTGGTAGATAGTATGAGCTAGATGGTATAGCATCATGCCCATTTGAATTGTGTGGTATATAGCATCATGCTTGTATGAGCTAGTTGGTATCATGCCCATATGAGTTAGATGGCATAGAGCATCATGTCCATATGAGTTAGATAGTATATAGTATCATGCTCATTTGATTTAGATGGTATATAGCATCATGCCCATATGAGTTAGGTGGTATATAGCATCATGCCCATTTTCTGCATGAGGAAACTGATTCAGAAAAGAAAAAAGGCCTGCCTTTCGGTCATAGCAGATAGTGAATTGGCCTTGGAGCCAGAAAGACCTGGTTCAAATCCTGTCTCTGACATAACATAAACATAGAAAAGCCTCTTGAAACAAGTGACACTTGGCCTGATATGAGGGTCCCAAGAACCACAGGTAAGGAGGGAAAGAATTCTAGGCATGGGGGACAGCTTGTACAGATGAACAGAAATGAGGGAGGGAATATCACGTAGCAGGAATGGCAAGTACTCTAGTTTGGCTGGAAAGAAGAGTTGACTTAGAATAACTTTTATACCCTTCCAGTTCTCAATCTTGTGATCATTATGTCAAGTTCTGTGTTCTACCCAATTCTGAACATCAAAAGTACTTAGGGGTTAGGCCAATAAAACAAGAGTCTGATGGGAAGGGAGAACAGCACTGGAAAATATGTAAACCTTTGTGAATTGGCAACCTTAAGCATTTCTTGGACCAGCAGCAATCTTCTCAGAGAGGTTGTTAATAATTTCTCTACTGCCCTTACACCATGCTCAGCTAGGTATCATTCATCCACAAAAAAAGCATGTTCCTCTTAGTTTGGCGCTAGATCTTTCTGAATGCCATTGTAGACCCACATTTTTTCTAGAGAGGGGTAGGCCAATTTAGAGGAACAGAGATAATGGAATACTTAGGCTTTCATTCCTAATTGGGGCTAAAGGCTGTTAGGCCCCCAAGATAGAAGCTACTTGTAACACAAAGGAATAAAAATGGATCTCTGGGGGAAAGAAAGAGAAGATTCCAGGATAATGAAGTTTCTAAAGTGAATTTGAAAAGGAGCTCCAGAGAAAGCTCAGTGGATAAAGTCAGGAGGATGTGAGTTCAAATCAGACCTCAGACATTAACTGTGATCCTGGGCAAGTCACCTATCCCTGTTTGCCTCAATTTCCTCATCTGTAAAATGAACAGGAGAAAGAAAAGGAAAACTATTCTAATATCTTTTCCAAGAAAACATCAGATGGGGTCACAAAGAGTTGAACACTACCAAAAACAACTTAACTCCTAAAGGTTCTCATGAGCTGCCTCTGTCATTGTTTTCAGTCATTTTCCGGTTCTCCTTCCTTTTGTATCCCCTCACAGCTTGGCTCTCAATGCCTTTTTTAGAATAACTGTGCACTGATGATTTTTTTTGGCTTTGTGCTTGGTTACTCTATTAAAGCTTTTATTTTATTTCTTCATCATGTCACCTGTGTAGTGACTCCTTCAGTGTCTCCCAGGAGAGGGCAATGGGATTATTTTTCAGCATTTTTCTATCTGCTGGAAGGAATTGCTACATTTCAAGATTTCTGACTTCAAGGGATTGGGGGTTAAAGAAGGGGGAAATGGGCTAGAGATCCTGCCAACTAAGACTCTGCAGAAAGCAGGACGAATCAGAAACTTAAACCAGTGAAAGCTTTAATGCCCCTCTCAAGGAGATGGTTTTTAAGAATTTGTCAAATAAATTGTTATATTCACAGATATCTTTTTCCCTCCCTGAGAAAATGTTTTCAAAGGGAAAGAATATTGGGGAGGGGATGTTGGCAAAGGACAGGTAGGAAATGCATTGGAAAGATACTGGACCAAGAGTCAGGAAGACTCAGATCCCTGAGTTCAAATCTGGTCTCAGATTTGTGTGCCTCTAGGCAAGTCACTTAACCCTATTTGCCTCAGTTTTCTCCTCTGTAAAATGAGCTGGAGAAGGAAATGATGAACCACTCCAATATCTTTGCCAAGAAAACCCCAAAAAGGGTCATGAAGAGTCAGACACAATTAAAAATGACTGAACAGCAGCAACAAGCTATAGAATGTTAGAGCTGGACAGGATCCCTGAATTCCACAGATGGAAAGGATCCCAGAGGTCATCCTGCACCATAGTAAGAATTCCTTCTATACCACCCCTAACAAATGACTATTTAGCCTCTACTTGTAGAAGTTGTTTCATTCTTTATACTTGTGTTACTGGTGCTTATCACTGTGCTTGTATATTAAGTGCCTAATAAACACTTGCAGATGGGTTGATTGATCAAAGGGAAGTAATGAGGAATCAGTCCAGAAAGAGACTGTGAAAGACTTTAAATGCCAAAATGAAGGAGTATACATTTAATTCTACAGGCAATGGACACCAATGAAACTTTTTGAATAAGGGAGTTAATTGTGTGGTGACTCAATTTGGTAGCTCTGTGAATGATGATTTGAAAAGGGAAGAACCTGGATGCAAGATTAATTAGGAAGCTTATGCCAGGTGAGAAATCACAAGTGTCTGATCTATATTGGTGGCTAGCTGTGGAAGGGGAGAAAATGAGACAGAAGCAAGAATGAATGAAAAAACATTTATTAGGTGCTTATTGTATGTCAGATTAAATAAGCTAAGCACTAGGATATTATGGAGGTAGAAATGACAGTTGGTAATTGATTCAAATACATAGGGGTGAGGGATAGGGAAGAGTCAAGGGTGACTGTGGTTAAGAACTTGAATGAGTAGAAGGATATTGGGAAATTGGGAAGCTCAGAAGAAAGATGGATTAAAAGAAAGGATAATGAGTTTGGCTTTGGACATATTGAATTTGAGATGCTTATGGAACATTTAAGTGGAAGCCATCAGTAAGCTGGGGTAATGACAAGGATATCAACATTAAGTTAGGAAGGCCTGGATCAGTAAGTCATTTTATTCCTGGGACTTTCATTTTTTCCTTATGTAAAAAGAGAAATTTGGAATCAAGGTTCTCTTGGGTCTCTTTTAACTCTCTCTATTGTGACTATGAAACATGAAGATTAAATGGTTTCTAGAATTTCAGGCCCCCACAGCTCTCAAGTTCCAGTAAATTTATTTCTCAATTTATTTGTTGCTTTGGAATTGTTTCTTTCTGTCAGAACTGACCCACTGAAGTCTAAAAATCCAGAATTTTCTATCACACTCTAGAAAACAGGTTCTGAACAAATCAAGAAAACTTTCTCTTAGTCTGCTGTGATACTGAATAGGGAGCTGGCCCTGAAAACTCAGTGGTCTGTGAGTCTAGTGCGTTATCTTCTACTTGGCCATCTTTTTCTTTCTTTTATACACATTTAAGTTATCCATGGTAAACTCTGCATTTATATTCTATGACTGACATTAAATGATATTTTTAATATGCTATGTCTCTGTAGCAAAACAATGGGTTTCTTGTCTTCACTGACAGTTCCCTTTCTGTGCCCTTTTCTCATCTGTGAGAGCTGCCATTTAAAAAATAAAGCCCTCTATTATGAGTTATGCCACTACTCAGTAGTAACTTGATGATTAATAATAATAATAATAATTATATTTACTGGAGTTTTGAGGGTTTATAAAATGCTTTTTTATTTAATTTTGTCTTCACAATGACCAAGGGAGAAAGGAAGAAAGGGAAGAAGGAAGGAAACAAGGGAGGAAGGGGGAGAACAGAAGAAACAAGAATTTATTAAGTGCCTACCATGTGGCCAGCACTGTGTTAAGTTCTTTTCAAATATATTTCATTTTATTCTCATAATATTTCTGGGATGTAAGCATTATCATGATCTCCATTTTATAGAAGAGGAGACTGAGGAGGTAAACTGATGACTTGTCCAGTTAGTAAGTGTCTGGGATTGGATATGAACTCAGGTTCTTCTGACTTCAGGTCTGGAACTCTATCCCTTTGTACCCCCTAATTGCATATGTGTATGAGATATTTGTCAGCAAGGACTATGCTTTTGCTTTTCTTTGTATCCCCAGGACTTGGGATTCCTCTGAGAGAAGTGAGAATGTGGGGGGAAGCATTTACCAATAGAGTCCATCCTTTGTTCAGTGGGAACTGTATTAGGTTGCTACCTTTAGAGGCATCAGATTATTTTGATCCTGCTCCTTTAGCCACCCTGGTCCTGGTCCTTCATCTACCCATTGAAGAGCTTGTTTAGGGGAGGAAATTATCTCAAATTCCTGACACAGTGGCCCCTAGAGGTGATGCTCATGGAAAGAAGTGATGTAGGATGATAAAGTTTTTTTTAAAAGATCGGGGGGGGCTAGGTGGCACAGTGGAGGGGCAGCTAGGTGGCATAGTGGATAAAGCACAGGCCTTGGAGTCAGCAGTACCTAGGTTCAAATACAGTTTCAGACACTTAATAATTACCTAGCTGTGTGGCCTTGGGCAAGCTACTTAACCCCATTTACCTTGCAAAAACCTAAAAAAAAAGATAGAGGGGGCAACTGGGTGGCACAGAGGAGAGAGCACTGAACCTGGAGTCAGGAAGACCTGAGTTTAAATCTGACCTCAGACATTTAATAATTACCTAGATGTGTGACTGTGGGCAAGTCACTTAACCCCACTGCCTTGCAAAAACTAAAAAAAAGGATAGAGGACCTCTGAGGATATTTGTGGCAAGGAGAAGGATCCAACTAATAAGAAGAGGATAGGAGAAAAAGGGAATGGTTGAGGGATCATGGATAACTACTGGAGGAACTAGAAGGAGTGGGGTCAAGTAGAGTACAGTAAAGAAGTTGGAATTGCTAAAGAGAAGAGATACCTCTTATTCAGAGACTGAATGTAGGAGAAATTGGAGAGTGACAAAGAGAGATTTTGAAAGATGGAGAAGGAAAGGAAAGGGAGATTATAATACATGTCCTCTATTTTCTCAATAAAGCAGGAGGCAAAGCCCTTCCCCCCATTTTTTTTGTCTGTGTTTATTCAAAATGGTGTAGGGGAATGATTTCAAATCAAAAGACCTGGTCTCAAATGCCACTCTGCTACTTCCTATGGGCAAGTCACTTAATGGTTTTGAATCTAAGTTTCATCTGTAAAATGGGAAGGGGATGCCTTGCAATAGATGCCCCCTAAAGTTCCTTCAAATTCTAAATCTATGATCCCTGTTCTCCTTTTCTTAATTCCTTGAGGAGAGAAGTTAGTCTTCCCTTCCCAATGGTATTGTAAACTATTTTTTTAAGATTTGATTTATTTTTTATTTACACATTACTAAAATATTCTTGTTTAAGAGTAAACATAATACTCCTCTCCTATAAAATATAAAACCTTATGAGAAATAAAGTAAAAAAAAAAGAGAAAAAGATGTGTTTCAGTCTGTGTTCTGATACCATCAACTCTGTCTCAGGTGGATCACGTTCTGATTATCATAATTTCATCATAGAAGTTATTTCCATATTTTTCCACAGTTGCTGTTGCTGTTTGTAACTCCCTCCATCTATTCCTCCCCGCTACCATCTATTATATTTTCTCTCTCCTTTCACTCTATCCTTCTTCAAAAATGTACTGTGGGGCAGCCAAGTGACAAAGAGGACAGAGCACCAGCCCTAGGGCCAGGAGGCCCCAAGCCCACATCCCATCCCAGAGACCCAGCAACCACCCGACCCCATGGTCCTGGACAGGACACCTAATCCCAGCACCATGAAAAAAGTAAAAAAGAATGAGTTATATCTGACTACCCTCTCCTATGATCTACCTTCTTCTCTATCACTCACATCCTCCCCACCCATCCCCCTTCTCTCCTTTTTCCTCTAGATGTTTATACCCTATTGAGTGTGCATGGTGTTTCCTCTCTAAGCCATTTCTGATGAGAATGAAGGTTTCCTCATTTCCCCCCCCTTGCCTTTCCCCTTCCATATCATTGTAAAAGCTACATGAAATATCTTTTATATGAAATATCTTAGCCTATTCTACTTCTCCTTTATCTTACTCCAGTACATTTTCCTTTCACCCACTGACTCCATTTTTACAGTATATCTTCAAATTCAACTCTCTCCTGTGCTTCATCTATAAAAGCTTCTACCTTCTCTACTAAATGAGAAGGTTCATATTAGTACTATCAGTATTATCTCTCCATGCAGGAATACACGCAGTTCATCATCATTAAGTCCCTCATAATTTACCCTTCTACTCCACTCTATGCTTCACCTGAGTCCTGTATTTGAAGGTCAAACTTTCTGTTCAGCTCAGGTTATTTCAACAGGAACATTTGAAATTCCCGTTTCATTGAAAGTCCATGTTTTCCCCTGGAAGAGGATGTTCACTTTTGCTGTTGATTCTTGTTTGCATTCTAAGCTCTTTTGCCTTCTGCAATATTATATTCCAAGCCCCATGAGCCCTTAATGTAGTTGCTGCTAAGTCCTGTGTGATCCTGACTGCAGCTCCATGATATTTGAACTGTATCCTGGCTGCTTATAATATTTTCTTTTTTTTTTTTTTAGGTTTTTGCAAGGCAAACGGGGTTAAGTGGCTTGCCCAATGCCACCCAGCTAGGTAATTATTAAATGTCTGAGACTGGATTTGAACCCAGGTACTCCTCCAGGGCCGATGCTTTATCCACTATGCCACCTAGCCACCCCTGCTTGTAATATTTTCACTTTGACTTGGGAGTTCTGAAACTTGGCTATAATATTTCTGGGGGTTTTTTGGATCTCTTTCTAGGGGAGATTGGTGGATTATCTCAATTTCTATTTTGCCCTCTGCTTTTAGGATAGCAGGACAATTTTCCTGTAAGAATTCTTTAAAAATGAGGTCAAGACTCTTTTCCTGATCATGACTTTCAGGTATCCCAATAATTTTTAAATTATCTTTCCTGTATCTTTCTTTTATCTTTCCAAATCAGTTGTTTTTTTTCAATGAGATATTTCACATTTTCTTATAAATTTTCATTCTTTTGGTGTTGAACTATTGTGTCTTGATTTCTTGCAAAGTCATCAACTTCCTTTAGTTCCATTTTACATCTAAAGGATTTGTTTTCCTCAGAGAGCTTTCTTATCTCCTTTTCTATCTGACCAATTCTGCTTTTTTTTGCAAGGAAATAGGGTTAAGTGGCTTGCCCAAGGCCACACAGCTAGGTAATTATTAAGTGTCTGAGGCTGGATTTGAACTCAGGTACTCCTGACTCCAGGGCCAGTGCTCTATCCACTGTACCACCTAGCTATCTCCAATTCTGCTTTTTAAAGCATTCTTCTCTTCAATAACTTTTTGAACTGTTTTATCCATTTGACCTAAGCTGGTTTTTAGCATGCTATTTTCTTCAGCATTATTTTGTATCTCCTTGACTAAGCTGCTGACTTCTTTTCATGTTTTTCCTGCATCTCTCTCATTTCTTTTCCCAATTTTTCTTCTATCTCCCTTACTTGATTTTCAAAATCTTTTTTGAGCTCTGTCATCGTCTGAGTCCAACTTTTATATTTCTTGGAGTCTTTAGATGCAGAAGCTTGGACTTTCTCATCTTCAGATTGAGTATTTTGGTCCTCCACGGGACCAAAGTAATTGTCTATGGTCAGGTTCCTTTTTTTCCTGTTTACTCATTACCCCAGCCTGTGACTGGTTTTGGGGAGCTTCCTGAGCTTTTGAGTATTATTGGGACACCCCTACAAGGACCTCAGTGGGTGAATCTCTGACTGTTCTCCTGGTCTATGAATGACCACAGGTTCATCCCTCTGCTACAGAGCTGTAGGGGGGGGTCCCTGCTCTATTGGGGGGCCTAGACTGCAACCAGGGTCTAAATGTGGTCAGAGCCCCAAAGTACTATTCCAGGGACAGAGTACAGACCTCAGTGGTCTCCCTCCACACCCTTACCTTCTGTGGGTTGAGCACTCAGGGCGCAGCTGCCTGGAAACTCCTGCTGGTGATTCCACAGGCCTACTTCCATTTCCTGAATCTGGGCTGCTGAAACCACACTGAGTGCTGCAACCACACTGAGTGCTGCAATCACACTGAGTGCTGCAACCACACTGAGTGCTGCGACCACACTTAGTACTGTGACCTTGCTGAGGGCCTGGGCTTTGTGCTTGCTCTGGTAGTGGTCTCCCTGCTGATCTTCCAAGTTGTGCTTGGTGCTCCCTGCGATGCAGGTCAGGAAACTGCTTCTTCTGGCAGGAGCCACTGCTCCCAGGTGCCCTGGGACTGCTCCTGGGAGGCTGAGCTTCCTTCACTCTGGTGCAGCCACCCCTCCAATCCTGTGAAACAGAGTTTTTCCACTATTTTCCAGGTTACATTGGGCTAGAGAATTGCCTCACTGGATCTTTCTTTGGGTTCTGTCTCTTGAAAATTTAGTTAGAGTTATAATTTTAAGGTTTTTGAAATATTTTGGAGAGAGCACCTAAGAGAAGCTCTTCTCCTGCAGCCATCTTGGGTCTACCCCAGGAGGCAAAGCCTTTTGCTGAAGGCAAGGAAGATAAGATAGTATAAGGAGCTGAAGGAGAGTGATGAAAGTTGGAGAGTTGATTTGGGAAGAATGAAAGATTGCTATGCCACAATAAGGTTCCTGTTGAGATTAGATAACATTAGATGTTTTAATGAGGTTGGGTTTCTTTCTCTATCAACAGAGAAAGTGCATAGAATCAGAGGAGGCAGATAGTGGAGATAACTGGGGTTTGAATCTTGGCAAAGCACAAGATGAGGGAGATGGGGGTAGTGGTTCAAGATTAGACAATAACTAATTGTAGCTGCCTTCCCTTTCAGATGACCTTTCAGTTACACTTTTAAATGTCTTGTATTTACTTAACTATTTTCATGTTATCTGGCCTATTAGAATATGAGCTCCTTGAGAGTAGGAGTTTTGTTTTTGCCTTTCTTTGTATTTTCATTACTTAGGACAGTGTTGACACATAGTAAATATATAATAAATATTAGTTGACTATCTAAAATGATCAACCATGGGATCAAAACTAAGAAGGGAGAAAAGTGAAGACAAAATAGGAGTGATAGACTAGGAGAAAACAAGTGTAATTGGAGGTCACAGTGAGTACCAAAAACAAATTTAGGAGAGAATGAGTAGAGGGAAAGATGAAAAGCCAAGAAGTTTTGATTAGAAAGAGTGGTGAGCCTTTTTTAATTATTGTGAGAAGATGCTTCCATTGTACATACAAGCTGGGAAGAACAAAGCTACTGGAGAGATGAAAGGAATGAGTGGTGGTGGTCCTAGCAATATGACACCAGGGGAGATTCAGTTGATATCCCAATCTATGATAGCCATCTTAGAACTTGAAGGAGTCAAAGGTATCAAAGTGGTCAGTGCTCCTTAAATCAATGTCTTTTACATGACAGAATTCAACTGACACAAGGGAATAATGACAACAACAATAATGATAATAGCAGTTAGCATTTATATAGTGTTTTAAGTTTTGCTTTGCACTTTACATACTTCTTACATCTGAGGAAAATTAAAAGGGATAAGGAAACAACTGGAGTGGAAACAGGGGCTAGCATCCAATGTGTCTGAATTAGGGAAGGGATACAAACAAGGTGCTCTAAAGTATGTCTTTGTGTGTCTTTGTGTGTGTGTGTGTGTGTATTTTCTTGGGAGTGTGCAGCATCAACACGTGGGTAAATGGGGATATGCAGTGATGTAAGCAGCTCCAAAGACAGTTTCATAAGAAGGATTCAGCTTTCACTCAGGTACTTCTGGGTGATTTTTCTATTTCTGATATCAAAACCTAAGAAATGCCAGGGATTGATCAGTAAGAGTAGAGTGTTTCATTCACTTTCTCCACGGGGCAAAGAAGAATCACTCTCAGCATGGGACAGAGGAGTTGGGTTGAAGGCTTTCCCTAAAGAAGGTAAGAAATAGAATTCTAGAGCAGATCCAACTTACTGCATAGAAATGTAAACCAAAAAAATTTCCCAATCAAAATCAGAATTTTTTTGAGCTACCTTAGTTAGAAGCCCAACTCTTGTGTGGGATAATTGACTTGAAGGACAACTCTTTGACTCTCTTATTTATCAGTAAAATTCTTTTTACTATACTTTTGTCCAGAGTACTTACAGTTATGAGATTGAATTTCCTAGTTGAGATATTTCTGGTCTCTGGGTGAGGAATCAAGTCAAGAGAAGTGATGTTCTTCTAAATTAGGCCAAACTCCTGTTGCCATGGGTCTCTGACAATGGATTACACATATCTGGATTTACCATATCCAATTATAAGGGTGATTGTTGCTTTTGCCATTGTCAAAGTTGATGGCAGAGGGCACCCACTTTTTCACAGGTAAATTTCATGGCCTGTCTCTGGTCCTAAAAGAGGAGGCCTGGCATGAGGATGACTGCAGTCAGAAAGGAAAGGAGCTTGAGTGTTTTTCCCAAGCCTAAAAAAGACTCAGTGGGAGGTATGGAACATGTGGGAGCCATACTGCCCGCACCCTGAGTGTGGAAGAATGAAGGGCATTCAGTCAATGCTAGGAGGGAGAACTGGGACTTTGGCTGAGATGGACAGGAACTGGAAGGTCTTCATAGTGATCACAAGGGCCCTTTTGTGTGCCAGGTGGGTGGAGGTCTAGGCATGATTAACTAGAGAACTAGAAATGTGACAATTAGCCCAGAGACATACTGGTCCCAGATACCTCATTGTAAGAAATATAACACATTTCTGAGGAAGCAGATGACATGAAGGAAGGCAGCAGATACTGGCTGGAACTGGAAAAATAAATAAATAACTGAACTGAAGAGTTCCTAGAGTCCCTGAACTATGGTTTTCAACTATGTATGTAAAAATCAGTAACAATGCTTATATCATCTACATCTATATCTCTGAGCATAGATTCAATAATCTAAGCATAGGATAACTCATGTATGTTATGTATGGTAGGAACTTTGACCAAGAATAGCAATTTAAAACTATAATTTAAAAGTCTGCCATAAATTTCTAAAAAATTTGTACAAATAATGCCATAGAACATTATAATGGAAACAATTGGAAGTTCAGGGACATAGATTTTAGTTAATTAAGGCTCCTCTACTTAATAGCAATGTAAACTTATCCAAGGCCTTTCTCCCTGATCTTCAGTTTACAAATTTATTAAATGAAAGATTTGGTCTTGATGACTCAGAGGCCTCTTCTAATGTTTTGTATTCTATAACTGAGAAATCATCTTTTAAAAAATCTAATGCCATTTACTTAGGACATTTTAATGTATATCTTCTATATCATGATATTTGTTTTTTTCAAAGGATATAATATTACTTTTCATTATAGTATCAATCTGATTCATATGCTCTAAGAGTTCATAGGATCATATGTTTAGAGCTGGAATCAACTTTAGAGGCATTTTAGTTCAATTCACTCATTTTACAGATAAAGATACTGAGAAATTAAGTGACATTCCCAAGGTTACATGAGTTGTTGATTATCTTTTGTTTAGAAGAGAACCAATGACATCACAAGGCAGAGTTTCACAAAGTCCTCAGTCTCTCTCTTTCAGAATCATTCAAGTTCAGTGACAAAGATCAAGATGATGGGTATTATCCCAGGATGCAATGGATGACCTTGGTGTCTTCAATGTCTAACCAAGCTCTAAGGGCTCCACAATGCCTGCTTCAGCTGCCTTCATGGCCAAAAGAACAAATTATTCTCATCCAACCATTGTGCTGGGGTAAGTCTTCACAGGCTGGTGATAGACACTACTCTTAAGTCACTGATGGTTTGAGGTCTGTTGGTTACCCTCAACGTGGTATAGCCCCTCTGCTGAGATAATGTGGCATTGTACATGTTACAGCTTATTAGAGTCACAGGTAAAAGGTGGATGCCAAAGGTAGATAAGCCCTAAATAGGGCTCAAAAGCCTTCATACCAGGTGATTATCTTCTCTGAGTATCTCATGTACCTCAGTTACATAAGTAGTAAATGACAGAAGGGGGATTTGAATGTAAGTTCTCTGACTCCATTTTTGTATGCTTTCCCTCTGTAACATGCAGAACAAGTGGTGTGGTGAATTAGACCCCCACAGTTAGACATATATACATGGGCTGCTTTTTACCCATTTCCTTTAAATGTTTCATTAAAAATATTTATTGAGTTTTTCAGTAGGATTTTTTTTTTTTTTTAGATTTTGGGATCATTAGTTTTAGACACATGGGTTGATATAAAGAGATTGAGTTCAAGATAAACTAATGCTTTGCTTGATTATACCCATGAGTGAATCACTTATCCCTTCTGAATTTCAGTTTGCTAATCTGCAAAATGAGGGTAAAGAAACCTTCAGTATACACCTAATAGGACTTCTATGAGAATCAAGTGGGATAAAGCAGTATTTTATCTAAATTGTTAATTATCTAAATGATTATCTAAATGTTAGCTATTATTGTTTCCAAAGGATTACATTTCCAATTTAATCATGAAAGTCAACAGAAAAGTAGGATTCAATATATTTAAATTAGTATTGAAATATCCATTCCATAATATATCTATTTTAAAAATTAATGAAACTATCTTTTTTAGTTTTCAATGCCACTGAGTAAATTATTTTAGAGAAAGTACTTTTTTCTTTTTCTTAGATTTAGAATTTCTCTGTTACTAGGTTATTGATCTAGATAGAGATTATGTATTTAATTTCTGAACAGCAAGTAATTGCCATTTTCTGGTCCTCAGTTTCTTTATTTGTCAAATGAGAAGGGGTTGGGTTATGGTCATTAACATTCCTTTCTCCTATGACTAACTTTATTTGAGACATCAGCATCTGTATTACTGGGAATCATAGTGATTTTTGATTGAACTTGGAGTTTGCTTGGTATTCCTCTCAAAATGAATCTTAATTTTCTAAAAAAAACTATCTGCAGAAGCTCTCTGTTGTAGGCTTGGTGGGGGGGGGTGGAGATGGAATAGTCTCTTCAGGATAGTGTGCAGCATAACATGACTTTCACTTCTTATAAAGACCCATCATTCAAAGAAATTGCATCCCTCCACCTTTCAAAGGATAAAATGCTATGAGACAGACAGCATCTGGTTCAAACAACAAATCAAAGGAGTTATGATACATCACATGACACAGAACAGAAAACTTCATGTGCCCATAAGGCTTGCAGCAGAGGAGCAAAAACCTAGATGTTTTCATCTAGCAAAAGCAAAGAGATGTTTTCAGATGAGGTGACTGAGCATGGGATGATGAGGATGATGATAACCCTAATTCACATTTTCCATGTGCTTTAAAGTTTGCAAAGCATGCTTCCTTTGCAAACCCCTCATATTATCATCTTCATTTGACAGATGAGGAAACTGAGGCTCAGAGAGGCAAAATATCCTAGCCACACACAGTTAATAAGTGTTAGAGCTTAAACTTGAAAAGTATCCTTGTTATAATTTCATATCTCATATCTCTTGATATTCTTCAGTTTGCAAATTCCATTCCATTGCATTGATTCAAATAAAGATCTATTAAATACATTCTAGATGCAAACTAGGCATTGGGGATACAAATGAAATAGTCCCTACCTTTAAGGAGCTTTCATTCTCCTTGCGGGGATGGGTATATAAAAGGTACATCCATAAGCAAATAGACAATAGTTTGCCAGGGAATGAAGTAATAACAATTTGAGGGTTTCATGAAGGCTTTATAGAGGAAGTGGTACTTGTATGAAACTACCTGGAAAATGATTTTAAAAAATTGGAGAATGTGTGCAGTGGGAAAGAGTGTTTAGGGTTCAAGTAAAAGTAATTAGAAATGTCCTTCCTAATACATGTAACCCTGAACTGAATGTAACAGTTCAGATCTAGTCTGGTCAGGGGTGTTTTAGGCTTTTATTTTTGAAGAGGACCTTTGGTATCACTGGATGACTTAAGTGTAAATTGAATTTCAGTGAGGCAGAATAGCACAAAGTCAGGGGAGGCTAGATGGTGCAGTGGATAGAGAACTGACCCTGGAGTCAGGAGTATCTGAGTTCAAATCTGACCTCAGACACTTAATAATTACCTAGCTGTGTGGCCTTGGGGAAGCCATTTAACCCCATTTGCCCCCATTTGCCTTGCAAAAAAAAAGAAACCTAAAGAATAGCACAAAGTCATCAGAAAAATAAAGATGACTGGCAATAGCCTAGAATGCAGTAGATATTCTGGCATCTTTGGTGTCTGACCAAAGTGCTCCACAGCACCCACTTCAGCACCCTTCATTATGGATAGAGTATTATAGGAATCGTAACTCTCTCATCTTAGGCACTGTGTCTTCTTTAATGCAACCTAGTTGGTAGCAACTTTGTTGGCTGCCATCTTATTTATTTAAATCTGTGATTTCACTTGAATTGGGAACAGCTAGTGCAAAATCTCCCTTCACCAATGCAGTTTCTATTTAAAAGTCTTAGAGAGTTAATTTATTTGGGTATGAGTGACTTGCCCTAAACACACAGATCTTCCTGGATCCATCTACTATGACACATTGCCAACATTTTCATATCATCTTGTTGATACATATTGTTCTTAAGGTCTATTTCAAATTTTCCAGACTTTAAAACTAGAAGGGAGTCATGAGAATATTTGATCCAATCTTATCCTTTATTTTATACACTGAAATTAATAAGCCTTTGAACTCTTAACTAGCAACACTTTTCCCATTCTGTGCTTATGAATTTAATTTTTTTTAACTCAAGGAGATATTTATCTTTATTCAATTTCATCTAAATAGATTTGGTACATTGTTCTAGCCCATTAGTATCTTCTGGGGATACTAACTCTGTAATTCAATATATTGGTTATCCCTCCAATCTTGTTGCCATTTACAGATGTGATTAATGTTCTGTTTCTGCCTTCATTCAAGTCACTAGAATTTTGCATAGAAAAGCCCTAAAACAGATTACTGGGACACCCCCATCAAGGCTAACATCAGTCTATTCATTATTCACTATTTGGGATTAGTTATTCAGTTTCTAGCATCAGCCAATGGGTAGGCAATTGATGACCTACTCTGTATACAGGTAATTTAGGTCTAGTGAATACATATTTTTATATTCTTTTCATTTCTATCTTTAATCAATTCCCAAGACCTAACAGCTCTATCTCTGAAATATCTCTTGTATCCATCCCCAACTTTCCAATTATACTACCACCACCCTAACTTTAGGCCCTCATACCTCTCACCTATAATTCTGCATATCTTCCTAACTGGTGTCCTTGCTTCCAATTTCTTTTACCTCTAATCAAGCTTTCACATACTAGTAAAAGTAATCTACTGAATCCAGAATTCTGATTGTGTCATTCCCTTTCTCACTCTCTTTTTAAAAACTTTATTTATTGAGGCAATGGGGTTAAGTGACTTGCCCAAGGTCACACAGCTAGGCAATTATTAAGTGTCTGAGGCTGGATTTGAACTCAGGTCCTCCTGATTTCAGGGCCAGTACTCTTTCCACTGTACCACTCAGCTGCCCCACTCCCCTTCTCAAAAAACTCTTTATGACTCTCAATTGTTCATAGGGGGGAAAATATAAACTTTTTATCCTGGTAGACAAAGCTTTCAAATTCCACAGTTTGATCCTACCTTTGTGGTATTTATTTCCAACATTAACTCCATTCTCCCACCAAACATGATTGCTAGCAGTTCTAATTTTGCATTCTGCTGCCTTTGTACTTGCACTGACAATGTCTTCCACATTAGACCTTGTCTCCAATTCCTCCTATTTCTATTTTTTCCCCTCCTTCAAGGTCTAACTCAGATGTTGTGATGCCTCTATAGTGATTCCTTCCTTGACTCCTTCTGCTAGAAATACCTCCTTAATTGTTTCATGCCCTTGTGTTTAACCTCTTATAGCTATTTTCATAAATATTTCTATTTTGCAAGATTTTAAGTAAGGTCCTAGAAGGCAGGCACTGTGCTGTTTTTCATTTTTTAATACTTAGTGTATATCAATACTTGTTATATTAAGGTCTTAAGGTCAATATTTCTTATGAACTGTTTGGTGAATTATTGAACTGAATTGAGATTAGGAAAAAGGAACATCCTCATCTCCATTTTGGATGTGGCACATTGAATAGAGTGCTAAGTCTGAAGTCAATAATATTCATCTCCCTGAGTTCAAATCTGACTTCAAACATGGTATTATCTGTGTGACCTTGGATAAGTCATTTTACCCTGTTTGCCTCAGTTTCCTCAACTGTAAAATGAGCTGGAGAAGGAAATGGCAAAGCACTCCAGTATCTTTGCCAAAAAAAAACCTCAAATGGGGTCACAAAGAGTCAGTTATGACTGGAAAAATGATTAAATAATATCTCTATTTTGTCCCTTGGCTCAATATATAAAACAAATACTGAACCAACCCAGGGAAAAAACTGTTCCACAGTTGTGAGTTTCCCAATAATTACAGTAGCCAAAAGAGGAACAGAGACTTGAATTAAGCCTTTGGGACAATGACTTTGGAGTTAAAATTGGACCATTAATTCTCAAGGCCAACTCTCAGTCAATGCTATGATTATATTGCAACTCATAACTTTCAACTGTTAGTAGATACTATAAATATTGTACAAATTGTTCTATGTTTTAAATGATTTAATTTTTTTAAAATTAAAATTAAATTTTAATTTTAAAAGTCTTGACTTTGAAACTTCTTTGTCAAGGGAAATGACATAGCATGGTGGCAAAAATCCTGATTTTGGAGATAAGAACTCTTGATTTCTGTCCTAATTCTGTCACTTATTAGTGGTGTGACCTTTTAAGCAAGTCACTTTACTTCTCTGGGACTCAGTTTCCTCATCCATGAAGGGTTTCCTGTCTGAAAACCCTGAGAAGCTGTAATAAATTTGAGAACCAATCATAGTCATTATACATTTTCTCAATTATTAGATTCTAGTAACATAATTGCTCTGATGTGAGGAGCTAGGGAATTTTGTGCCATTTTAAAAGGACCTCAATCTCAAAAAAGTTGGAAAGCATCAGACAAGATGATTTTTTTTTAGATTTTTCAAGGCAATGAGGTTAAGTGGCTTGCCCAAAGCCACATGGCTAGGTAATTATTAAGTGTCTGAGGTTGGATTTGAACCCAGGTACTCCTGACTCCAAGGCTGGTGCTCTATCTACTGCACCACCTAGCTGCCCCAGACAAGTTGATTTCTAAACTTCTTGCCCAGGTGTTATAGTAAGACTCAGTAGTTGGGGAATGTTTCAGAGAAGTTGTAGGACAAATAAGACAAAGAGTGAACAAATCATACTATGATTCTTATTACTGGCATTTCCAACCTACTGGATTTTCTGGGGTTTTGCTTGCTCACTCCATCATTGATTTCTGTTTTATTCTTTCATGGAAACCTGGGACCTTGACTAGCTCCCTAACTTCCAGGCTTGACCTTCTGTGAAAGAAGACCTTGGCTTTATACTCATCTAGACTCTGGGCACCTTTTGGTCTGCTGGACCCTACCCTGTTACACCTTCCAGTTCTTACATTCTATGATTTTTAAAAAATGGAGGAAGAAGTAAGACTCAGGGCTCTTGAGGTCAGCTGGCATAAATAAATGGAAAATTTTAAAACCTTGCAAGATCATGATCTCAGCCTAGCTCTGGAAACAAGGGGAAACAACAAGCAAGACCCTGCAGGAAGAAGCTCTTGGAGTGAGGGAGGATTGGAACAGAGAGTACAGGGATCAGCTTGGGTCAGACAGAATAGTGGTGGTGGGAAAATAAGAATGACGGGATGGATGGTGCCAAGAAGCCACATCCTGGCTTAGGGAAATGTCTCAAACTACTTTCCAAAGGCTCTGGGTTTGACAGAAACCCAAACATACCCTGTCTCAGGCACTTTCCCCTTTAATTTTCAAACTGATGTATATTTTGAGGGAAATTTAATCCATGTGGTTCTGATTCATGAACAAGCAACTGTGCTAAAAGCTACCTGATGTCAAGGAGACTTTCAAATTCTTGGGACAATAGGCTCTAAGATACTCCTTTGAACAGAGGAGAAGCTGGGCCCCTTGAGTACCCTTCCATCGATGACTAGCTGAGCCAACCCCAGTCCACTGCTTTCCCCACATGCAAAGATTATGAATGGAACACTGGAAATGGAGCAAGGGAATGGGGGTGGATCAGTTTCCCTCCTCCTTCCTGGACTGTCAGAGTAGACCAGTCCAAGTTGTGAGGGTGTATGGTTTGTCCGGACCAAAGGAACAATGCATCTCTTGATGCTTCCACTAGCTCAGTCTTAAATTGGTACCCAGGCACAATGATGGTGTTTTAGAGATGGTCGGCAGGCAGAGTTCCCAGTTCCCAGGCCAATGTTTCTTTTGGTCGCCTGAAGCTCTCCACCCTTCTTCATTATACCATGGCAAACCTCACAGCAGGAGGATGTTGGATTCATAGGCTCCTTCTTACCAGTCCTTGGCTCCCGCAGGAATCTGTAAGGAGAGGCAGTTATTTATTCAGGAGGGGCAGCACAGTGTTCTCCTTCAGATACTCTTGGACTCTGTTGGGAAGAGAGGAATAGACCCAGCTGACCTCACTGCTCCAATGGTCCTGTGGCGTACCTCACTTCCAGGAATCCTGCCCATCCCCAGGGCGGGTAGTCCCATGCACGTACTTACCCACAGTTTGCTTCCAGGAGGTGGAATTATACCTCTGGAAAGAATTTCCCAGCTGTCACTTTAAACACCACAGTTCCTACATTTCCTTTATAACCAGTTATATTTTTTAAAATACTTTTCTTCCCATCTTTTCTTACTCTTAACTCATTTCATTTTTTTGGCTCATTGCTGGCCAGAACCACAAAGACCAGTCCAAAGAAGTGTACTGGGCATGTCACTCATGCCAACATTATGTAGTGGAAGGAGTACTCAACTAGGAGACAAGAGGAGAAGAGAACTGGACAAAAGAACTGGGTTCAAGGCCTTGTATTATATTACTACTTGTTCCTCAGGTGACCATAGGCAAAATCCATGACAATATGTCTTTGGATAATTCTTTCCCATAGTAACCATAGGAGAAGAGATTCTATAAGTAGCATTATTCCCATTTTACTGATGGGAAGATTCTAAAAGGTTAAATAACTTGTCCAGCTCACTGATGTTTGAAATGACCTAAAGTCATTTGGATGGAGAAAGAGAGAGATAGATAGATAGATAGATAGAGAGAGAGAGAGAGAGAGAGAGAGAGAGAGAGAGAGAGAGAAAATAGGCATAATAATGGGATTGGAGGGAGAGAGAGAGAGAGAGAGAGAGAAAATAGGCATAATAATGGGATTGGAGGTAGGGTATTCAGGGAAGCTGGGAAGCAAGGTGGCACAGTGGATAGATGCTGGGCTTGAAGAGGAAGATTCATCAGTTTGGGTTAAACTCTGGCCTCAGATACTTATTGGCTGTATGAGTCTGAGTAAGTCATTCAACCCCATTTGCCTCAGTTTCCTTAGCTAGAAAATGAAATGGAAAAAGAAATGGCAAGCACACTTCATTATTTTTGAAAAAAAAAACCTCAAGTGGGGTCACAGAGTCAAACATGACTGAAAATGACTCAACAATAGCAACAACAACAAATCAGGGAAGCTATAACCCAGAGAACAAACAGGGTAAGTCGTATAATGGGATGGAGGTAGAAATAGGAAAAGCTTACCGATATGTTGACAGGGGTACTTTTCCCCAGTAATAGGGACTGTTCAGGGCTAGTTGGGTAAATCATATCCTTTAGCAGGGGGCAAGAGCATGTCTCACAAAAAAATGCCAGAACAACTGTCTAATTTTATGTGAAGTGCCCCAATCCTGCAGATCAGGAATCTCCTTTGTTGACTCCCATCAAAGGGGAAAGAGCACTGGATTTGAAATAGGGGGGTTGGGTAGGAATCCTAGCTCTCCTATATTTACTATATGTGCAGGTATGACTGGTTCCATCTCTCACAGGTTTGTTAATGAAAACTGATTGTTAATTTTCCAGTGTGAGAATTTACACTTTGGAAATCATCAACACTACAAGTCAGTGGCCGATTTATTGTTTTATTGATTGTCTAGACTCAAAAGAGTGATGGAGAAAATATTCATAATGCAGATTAAATTTAAAAGTATATCATGGGGGCAGCTAGGTGGCACAGTGGATAGAGCACTGGCCCTGGAGTCAGGAGTAGGATGGTCCTTGGATCACTGGTTGTACTTGAAGCCTTTTTATTTGATGGGAGGCACCAGAATTTGGACCTTTTTGGATAAAGGTTTCAGGAGCACTGTTACCTTCATACTAATCAATGAGACCAGAGTAGGAGGCCCAGCTCCAGTATGTTCTAGCTGTGTAACCTTTTTCTTCTCTGGGTCTCAGTTTCCACTCCCTCTAAAAGATGAACCAGATTAGAGGATCCCTAAGGTCTCCTTTAATCTTCTTTGAGTCTAAGGGTTTTAGAAGAGGATGTTTAAAATCTTAATTCCTATGACCCATTACAATTTGAGTATCTTTTATAGTATCTTTATAAAGAATTGTTAAAGATATCAATGAAAGGGTATTTTTTTACAAAAATTATTTATAAAATTGGGCTCAGATAAAGTTACAATTAAAAGGCGGGGTGGCACATTATGAAATGTCACCAGTGCATTCACAAATGGACTCCCCACTGGACTTCTAGAACTGTCTACACTGGTAGAATGAGGGTTCATCTGTTTATTTCTGAAAATTTAGCCCTTCATTTAGCAGCTTTTTACTTCATTCAATAGGTAATCCTACCAGCTGCTATATAAATAGTATTAACCCTATTTTAAAGAAGAGAAAGCCCAGACTCTGAGATTAAATGACTTGCCAGTGGTCACAGAATTAATCAGTACTTGAAATGGCCCAAGGTCATATGCTTGCTTGGTAGTGGGCTACACCCAGAGAGACCAAGTACACTGGTATAATGGGATTGGGAGGAAAGGCAGTAATGCTGATGCATAGGGGGAGAGGGCCTTCACAACAGGAAAAGACATGGGATACATAGCTGAAATTGGTTTATGTGTTAAAACCTGGGCTATGCAAATGCTGACTTTCACAAAAAGATCTAATTGATTCAGCTACAAGCCCTATAATGAAGACCCCTGGAAAGAATGATATTTTTGGCTCCAGCTGCCACTGCCAAATAGGGGCCAGCTCCCTTCCTCCGCAGCCTTCTATGTGTAGTCTCTCTTTCTTTCTTTCTCTCTCTCTCTCTCTCTCTCTCTCTCTCTCTCTCTCTCTCTCTCTCTCTCTCTCTCTCTCTCCCTCTTTTCCTCTAATTAACAGAAGAGTGATGCCAAGACACACAGAGACATATGGAGTGGAAGTGGAAGGACTAAGAGCCAAGCCTCTTAACTTCCTTCAGGAGAGCTTTGCCAGCAAGGATTACACCTTGCCCTTGTTTCCTCACAAAAAGCTCCTATGCTTGGGTAAATGGCTGGGCCCCTGGGTGGCTGGCAGCCCAACAGTCTGCTGGTGCTGCCTAAACTTGTCTTCCTTCCTTTTTGGAACACATTATTTTTTCTTCATTAGCTGTAGTGGTCAGAAGACCTAAGGAAAAAAAAAACTTTATTTATTTATTTTTGGTGATTTCCTTGGCATTAGACCAATTAGGGTCCTGCAACTCTGACACAGAGTCACCTAAGAGAATTAGGAGGGAACCTGCAGGTATTTTCTAGGATTTAAAAGTATCATGCAATCAAAAATTGAAAGTTAGAGGAAACTTTAGGGGTCACATTGTCCACCCTTCCAATGTGACCTGTAAAGGAAAGAAGTTTCCAAATAAGGAAGCTGAGGCTGCCAACAGTTACGTGAGTTGTCCAAGGTCACACTGGTAGAAATGATAGACTCAGCATTTGAACCCAAGCCTCTAATTTCCATCTTTCCACTCTTTTCTTCCTACCTTACTGCTTGTGACTAACTTTGTGACTGAGTCATCCCTGCCAAGTTCTGTCTTAGCCTGGGACCAAGATCTGGAGTTTTCTTGACAGACCAGAGGCCAAGACCTTCCCAGGGGTGCACACAACTCTCCAGTACCTCCTTAGCAAGGAATTTCATTGTTGTGAGTACACTGTTAGACTGTGTTGATTCATAACTGATATCTCATTCTCTGTAACTCTTGTCTATATATTTCCAGAAGTTCACCATGTGCTGGGTGCCTTCCTTTCCATCTCATGACATTGCATATGAATCCTCATCTGGGCATTTCTAGCCTTTCCATATCTGGCTCTAGTCTACCTTTTCAAGCTCAATTCACAATTCTTTCTTTTATGTTCTCTTCTCTTTTTTTAAACCAAACTGGTTTACCTGTTGTTCCTCAAACCTGTCATTCCATTTCCTCTCTCAGAGGGACCTTTTTACAGGGTGTCCAGCTTATCTAGAATATATTGCCTTTCTCCTCCATCTCTTAGAAACAGAAATTTCTTTCAAAACTCATCTCAACTGCCATCTCCTAATAATAAAGATAATATGACAATATGAACATTAATTAATGTTAATATTGATAAATAATATTATGGTCAATATAGCTAACAGAAACAGTAATAATAATATGTGCAAACTTTGTGCTAAGTGCATTACAAATACCGCCTTTGATTTTCACAACAATTCTGGGTCATAGATACTATTATTACACCCATTATATGGATGAAAAAACTGAGACAAGCAGTATGACTTGCTTAGGATCATATAGCCAGTAAGTGTCTGTGGCTAAATTTGATCTTAGATCTTCCTGACTCCATGTTTGGAGCTTTATAGGAAACATGACACAATTTCCTAAATACATTCTAGCCTACTTTCCTTCCTGTTTATTCCTAAGCCCAAATCATTGTTTATCCATAGTGACTAGATTTGGGTTGCTTAGACAATGGTGGGTTGTTTAGACCAGTTTCATCAAACTCAAATAGAAATGGGGGTTACCAAACCTCCTTGTAGGCAGCATATTGACTTCAAAACCCACATACATTATCTATTGTATGTTGTGTTTTATTCATTTTATTAAATGTTTCCATATTACATTTTAATTTGGTTGGGAGTGTTTGATATTGTTGATCTAGAGAATAGCCATTCTTAATCCACGGATTTCTATCTTCCTTTCTTTTTTTCCCTATATGGTTAGGCTAAACTCTTTTTCAGGGAATAGAGGTCTTATTTAGGAAACTCTTATTCTGTTCTAGAGTTTAAAATAATCAGGTCAGTATTGTACCTAGAACAAGGGCATCCTGGAGGATGGCACCACCTATGGGTAATTCCTTCTTTTGGATTCCATGATGATTGCAAAGATTTTAACAAAATGCATTTCCTGTGGTATACCTCTCTTGATATGACTGGTCAAAAGATCACTGAATAAAATTATCACTGATATATCATCTTTTAAGGACTCCTGTAGGATTAGGACATATACATGGAAGATCACTTGTTGAAACCTTTAGGTTAGAGATTTGTTCTATCAAATAAAGTGTTTTTTTCCAGTCAACACACAGTACTAATGGTAGAATCTTTTAAGATCTTCAAATTTTAGTCAATTGTGCAATTATAAAGACATGTAGGGTAGCTAGATGGTGAAGAAGATAGAGTGCTGCACCTAAAGAAAGGAAGACCCACTTTCCTGAGTTCAAATCTGGCCTCAGATACTAATTGTGTGACCCTGGATGGTGCTCTATCCAGTGCACCACCTAGCAGTTCCATGATGGTATGCATACCTGAGTTCTGGATAGTGGACAATGCTCTGAAGATTTCCCAGTCACCAGTGGAGTGAAACAAAAAACCTTCAATGAGGATGAACATGGCATCAAGGTCAGCTACCACATACGTGGTAAATTCTTCAACTTGAAAAGGCTACAAGCCAAGTTCAAAGTGGAGGGAGTGTTGGTACATGTTTTTCTGTTTGCAAATGATGGTGCACTCAATGCAGCCTCTGAAGCTGAGATACAACAAAGTATGGATGAATGCTCTCTGTGCTAATTTTAGTCTAACAATAAATACCAAGAAAACCCAGGTGCTTCATCAACCAGCATCACACCATCCATATGTGAACCATTGATTACAGTAAATGGAGGAGTTTTGAGCATTGTGGACAAGTTCACTTATCTTGACTATGGCCTTTTCGGGAAGGTACACATTGACAATGAGGTTGACACACACTCTTTGCCAAAGCTAGCTCAGTATTTGGGAGGCTCTGAAAGAAAGTGTGGGAGAGAAGAGGTATTTGATTGTCAAAGTGAAGGGCGACAGAGCCGTTGTGCTGACCTCATTGCTATACGTCACTGAAATCTACCAGTCTACCAGTGAAATGTCAGAAAACTGGATTGCTTCCATTTAAATTGTCTTAGGAAGATTCTGAAGATCATCTATCAGAAGAAGATATCAGACACTGAGGTCCTTTCTTAAGCTAAACTGCCTGATATTCCAACATTACTACAGAAAGCACAACTACAATGGGCTGGATATGTTGCTAGAATGCCAGACATACACTTGCCAAAAAAAGTTTTTTATGGAGAACTCTCAAAGGGTAAGTGCTCACAAGTGGCTTATAAGAAGCAATACAGAGAAACCCTGAAGGTCTCACTGAAAACCTTTAGAATTGATTATATAGCATGAGAGACAATGTACCAGACTATCTGGTATGGCGTGCTCTCATCAGTGAAGGTCCTGCACTCTGAGAAGGGCAGAATTGAAGCAACTCAAAAGATATATGACATACCTAAGTTTAGAGTACCCACGCTGAGTGTTCACATGGACTATTTGTGCCCAATTGTGGTAGAGCATTCTGAGCTCATATTAGTCTGATCAATCACAGTTGGACACATTGCAATTTGTCTCAAACATTGTACTGTCATTTTGGTCTTCTTTGATAACAAAAGACAAGAACCTAGGTAGATACTGATATTTTCTTACCCAATCTTTTTTTATAGCAATAACATTCATTATTCTTTCAAATATTTCCTGTCTTTACTATTTTTAAGATACCTTGAAAACTTTATCCCTCAACAATTCTGTCTCATTCAGAGCTGACTTCTGTTATTCTTAACTTGGTCCAGTATCTTTCGCATCTTTTTTCCCCTTCTTCCATTTTTACTTTCTCATATAGCAGTGGGGATTCTGTTTAAGTCCAAATGTGGTCTATCCCTGATGGAGAAAAAGAATTTATTAGAGAACTCAATATATCTTTTCCATTTTTTGGAGGGATTGAGGTTTGGGGGTAGGGAGAGGTCTGCCTGATTTCATTCTTAAGTGCTCTTGGTTCCTGACTTAACTAAATTTCACAGCAAGCTTTCATCAAATTTGTTTTTCTCTCTAGTGCTTCTTCCTATTTTGTGAAGTAATACTACTTGTAGTCTTCTACTCATCTCCTCCCTGAGATTTTACTAAAGATTTTATATTATGAACAAATGCTGCCCTTGGCTGCAATATCTTCCCTCTTGGCAAAGAGATCATGTATTTGCTTACTAAGGAGGTTTCTAGGTTCTTTTGGCTTCTTTGCATTGCTAGTTGAGTTACATTTAAATTTCCTAAGGAAAAGATAATTGTTTGTGTCAATATCTGTTCTTTTATTCATTTCCCATTTTTTCCCAATACTTTTAAAAAGTAAGTCGGATTGGAGCTGTTTGAAATGCATGCTATGTCTTCTCATTTTTTAAAAATTCTAATCTTGCTCTGATTTTAACCTTTGCTTTGATATACTGATGATAAAATAGTTGCTTTGGAAATGATTCCCACATAGGTGGCTAGCACTTTTCCATCTGTTAAGGTAGTTTAAGTTTTGGTGATTTTTAAATCTATGCTAGCCATGTTTAACATCTCTAAATCCCATTCTTATAGTCCTGAACCTTTGGTCTCTTTTTCTTTCTTAATCCTGAGTCATATTTTCCAAGGTATCTATCTGGCTTCTTTCCTGTTACCACCTTTGCACTGCAGGCACTGAATATTAAAGTATATGTTGATGTAATTTAGAGCAAAGGTTCTTAAATTCAGGACTACAAATTGATTCAAAGGCATTTATGTGGCACAGTGGATAGAGAGGTAGAATTGGAATCTGGAAAACCTGAGTTCAAATTTTGCTTGAGATTCTTATTGACTGTGCAACCCTGGGCAAGTCACTTAAGCTCTGGCTGCCACAATTTCCTCATTTGTAAAAAGTAGATAATGGAACCTACCTTCTAGAGCTGTTGTGAAGATCAAATGAGATATATTTGCAAAACATTTTGCAAACCTTAAAACACTACATAAATGCTAGTTATTATTATTTGAAATTTTTTGATAATCATATTTTAACATAATTGGTTTTCTTTGTTATCCTGTGTATTTTATTATATACTTTTAAAAACACTTCTGAAAAATATCTATAAGCCTAGCCAGATTGCCAAAGGGGTCCATGAGACACAAAAAGAATCTTTAATATAAAGGGTCTCAAAGAGTTGTTCATAAAATTTTTCTTTCTCATCTGTGAAAGATATTGGTGCAATTATCTTCATGGTGGTCTTTTTGCTCATGTTCATTATGAACACTGCAATAGAAACTGATCAAATGTACCATGAAATAAGGTTTCTTGTTTCATTGGACCCATTATACCATCAACTCTGCCAACTCCTTTATGTGTCTTTTCCAAGTACGTCTTCAAGTCATCCTTCCATTAGCCACAACTTTCTTATATCTTCTGTTTTCATTTATAGTGAAAATGTGAAACATTGATATGATTCATTTCTTCCAATATTATGTAGTCTTAGAAGTGCCAATGGTTAAGTTGATGTTTACAGATAGTCTAAAAACTTGATTTCTTAGTATCTTCTACCCCATTTCCACCCCTAGACCATTAATGCAAGAAAGCCACAGGACTAAGGGCCAATCTATGTTTTTCTTTGTTTCATGGGTTGCCACGGCCAAAGAATTCAACACTTAGTAGTCATTCTATTGATGGTGAACCTCTCCCTAAGGAGCTAGGTTGCTTTTAAGAAAGCAGAGTTAGTCCTTAACTGGATTCATGTAATTCAACACAAGGAAACCTGAATATATAGATATACAGAGAAACATGACCAAGTCAGCAGTTCTCTTTGAACTTTACTGCCCTGCCACAAAGAGGTCTCACTTGCCTATTTTCCCATCAACATACTCACTTCTATAGTAAGAACGTGAAGGTCAATTTAGGGAACATGAACCTGGAGTTTATGGCTTTCTTTTTTTAAAGAAAAAATTTGATATAATTCCAAGGTAGTGTTAGAGTTGATGAGCTAGAGATTGGTCCCTTTATTAGGCCTATAGGCAACAATTGCTGCCTCCCTGCTCTAAGAGTTTAATTCCTGACCAATAGTGGTAATATAGATGGTCTCATAGAAAAGAAGAGGTATAGAAAGATTCAGAATAAGCAAATGTTACTCCAGTTTTCATTTGGGTAATATAAATTTGACAGCCAAAGACCAAGGAAGCATAATATTCATTTCTAGAAAAAAGAACAGAACCCATTTTTGCTCCAAAGACCAGGAATAACCTCCGGCCAATCAAGCAATCCCTTTCCCTTCCTACATACTAGATGAGATGTGATTTCCCTGGACAAAAGTATGTACTTTGTCTTTTGTTGCTCCACTGAGATATTTTTTTCTGGTACTAACTCAAGTTCACAGATTCTAGATTATAACAAAAATCAGTTTCACCCAAATTGTCAACTCTGCATGCATTCAGTCCTTGAATTTGGCAATAGAGATGGTTTAAAAAGAGATGGAGATTAGATAAGGGGGTCAGAGAGGAGAGGTTTTTCTTTTTTTCTTTTTTAAAAATTTATTTATTTATTTAAAATTTTACAATTTTCCCCCCTAATCTCACTTCCCTCCCCCCCACTCCCACAGAAGGCAGTCTGTTAGTCTTTACATTTTTTCCATGGTATACATTGATCTAAGCTGAAGGTGATGAGAGAGAAATCATATCCTTAAGAAAGAAAAATAAAGTGTAAGTGATAGCAAAATTACACAATAACAGTTTGTTAAAAATTAAAGTAATTGTCTTTGTTCAAACTCCACAATTCTTTCTCTGGATACAGATGGTATTCTCCATTGCAGATACCCCAAAATTGTGCCTGATTATTGCAATGATAGAATGAGCAAGTCCATTAAGGTTGATCATCACCCCCATGTTGCTGTTAGGGTGTACAGTGTTCTGGTTCTGCTCATCTCACTCAGCATCAGTTCATACAAATCCCTCCAGGCTTTCCTGAATTCCCATCCCTCCTGGTTTCTAATAGAACAATAGTGTTACATCACATATGCCACAGTTTAATAAGCCATTCCCCAATTAATGGACATTCACTCAATTTCCAATTCTTTGCCACCACAAACAGGGCTGCTATGAATATTTTTGTTCTAGTGATGGTTTTACCCTTTTCATAATCTCTTCGAGGTATAGACCCAGTAGTGGTATTGCTGGATCAAAGGGTATGCACATTTTTGTTGCCCTTTGGGCATAATTCCAAATTGCTCTCCAGAAAGGTTGGATGAGTTCACAGCTCCACCAACAATGTATTGGAGTCCCAGATTTCCCACATCCCTTCCAACATTGGTTATTGTCTTTTATGGTCATATTGGTCAGTCTGAGAAGTGCGAGGTGGTACCTCAGAGATTCTTTAATTTGCATTTCTCTAATAAGTAGTGATTTAGAGCAATTTTTCATATGACTATGGATGGCTTTGACTTCCTCATCTGTAAATTGCCTTTGCCTATCCTTTGACCATTTGTCATTTGGGGAATGGCTTGTCTTTTTTCTTTTTTATAAATTTGACTCAGTTCTCTGTATATTTTAGAAATGAGTCCTTGTCAGAAATACTAGTTGTAAAACTCGTTTCCCAATTTACTTACATTTCTTTTGATCTTGGTTACAGTGGTTTTGTCTGTGCAAAAAAATTTTAATTTAATATAATTAAAATTATCTAGTTTGTTTTTAATGATGTTCTCCATCTCTTCCTTGGTCATAAACTGCTGAGGAGAGGTTTTTCTAAAGGAGAGAATACCAAAAACTCCAGAGAAGATCTCCTGAGAGAGCAGATAGCAGAAAGATGAAAGAAAACCTTGAGGGAAAAGAAATTAAAGATCTTGACACTTCCCAAGACTTGGGAAAGAATAATGGAAAATAATCACAGGAGGAATATCTGAGAAAGAGAGCACACATAAACAAATCAGAAGCCACATTTATATAAGGAGAATCTGAGTTGGATACAAATATGGACTCTATCTGTGCTAATAGGGCCAGTACCATACAGAGACAAGAAAGATAATTGGAGACTCAATGGGAGAGAAGAGATAGATGAAAGATAGTAGAAAAAAAAGATAGAGATATAACAAAGAGAGGTTGGGAGATTTGGCCATCTACACAACTATAAAGGGGAAGAAAGATCAACACTGTAGAGAACCACAGGTACTAAGGAACATCTTGACACTTTCCCTTTATGATATTGTGAGTCATCCAGATTGAAAAGGTTCGAGGGTAGGTGGGCCATAATTAGGGGAGCATTGCTTCATCTGAGGCAGGGAAGAAGCGTTTTATTTACTTTAGAGCATTCAAGTGTGAGCCAATTCTATATTTTATGTTGGCTTAAAATACAATATAAATTATATATTCAAGACCTCTTTAGTCAGAATGATTGAAGAGAAGCTGAGGGCTATTTTGGAAAAGGACATGAGTCAAATTCTGATGCTCTAGGGAAAAACTGAGATGTGGGCATGAATAAAAGACAATTTGCCAGAGATTTTTTCCTTCCCACCCACCATCAAGAATATATCTTTATTTGGGTCACAGAATCAAGGGTCAGGATTCAATTAATATACAGATTACAGATGATTAATTGGGTGGCTTCTAGGCACTTAGAATGGGAAATGTTGATTGCTATAGATGAGCCTTAATGGATTCTCTAATGACAAGTCATGTCAGACTAATCTCATTTTTTTAATAGTTCCTAGTCTAGGAGACCTGAGGAATAATGCAGACCTATTATGCTTGGATTCAATAAGAAATTTAGCAAAGTCTTCTAAAATGTCTTCATAGACAAGATAAAGGGGAACTGACTAAGTAATGGTAGAATTGGGTGGATTTAGAATTGATTTAATATAATGGACTGATGTTAATTTATAGGGATGTCTATAGTGGTGTTCTATAGATTCTTTAATTAGCTTTGTCCCATTCAATATTTTTTATCAATGATTTGTAAAAAGTCATAGATGTTACTGTTTATGAAATTTCAATGACATAAAACTAGGAGGAGTAACTAATACATTGGAAGACAGAATAAGAATCTAAAATAATATCAATAGACCAACCCACTGAGTTGAACTTAACAAAATAAGATTTTGTTGGATAAGTTATAACAAGATCAGGGGAGGGACAGAGCTATTCATGTGAGAAAAAATATCATACCTAAATCTAAGGGATTCAGCAGATTGCAGTTTAATATTGTTATGTAATAGCCCTAGAAAGCTCATTTTATCATTGGCCACATTAGTCTTCTGAAAAAAAAGTGACTAGAATGCAATGGAAACACCAAACTATGACAATTGAAGAAATAGGAATATTAGAAGATGAAGAATATTTAACCAGGAGAAGATGAGTGATCAAAGGATATGAATGGGTTGAAAAGAACCAGAAATTACACATGATCTCTATTTTCTTTCTTTATTTTTTATTTTTGCAAGGCAGTGGGGCTAAGTGACCTGCTCAAGGTTACATGGCTAAGTTAATATTAAGTGTCTGAGGTCAAATTTGAATTTGGTTCCTCCTGACTCCAAGGCTGGTGTTCCATTTACTGTACCACCTAGCTGCCTCTATATAATCTCTTGAAAAAAAATTAAGCTCTAATCAGAGAAATGAAAATTAAAACAAATCTGAGATATCACCTTACAATATTGTTTTTCAAAAATCACTAAAAATTATAAATTTAATACTGGCATGACTATTAGAAAATGGGTACACTATTATACTGCTGAGTTAGAGTTGTTAATTGGTGCATTATTTTTGGAAAATGATATGTTGATATAGAAAAACAAACAAACCCCTTCAAAACTGTTCAGATACTTTGTTCCAGGAAAGCTACTACTAGAACTCTATCCTAAGGATATTACTGACAGAAAAAGAAGCAACTATCTATATACAAAAATATTCTTGGTGACATCATTTCTAATAGTGAAAAAAACAGATACAATTCATATATCTGAAAAGTGGGCCTGGCTAACCATATTATGGTAGATGAATGTGATAATGATGATATTTTTGTCCTTAATTCTCAAAGAAGACCATGACATCAGGGAGTTAATGCCATGAGAAGCACATGAATTGAATTTAAGAGAGTGAGGGTCTATACTAAGTCACAAGCCTCAGTTTCTCCTCTGGAGTCATCTGGGTCCAGTGGCCAGATATCAATCAGGACAATAGAAGTTGGTCCTGGATGCAAGGCAATCAGGATTAAATGACACTTGACACTTACTAGCTATGTGACCTTGGGCAAGTCACCTATTCCTGATTCCCTTGCATTCATGTAGATGAATAAAATGGAATATTATTGCCTTATCAGAGTTGGCCAATATGGACTACAAGAAACTATAAGAAGATATAGTGAAGATTGCAGAATATGATCACTGAAATATATATATATATATATATATATATATATATATATATATATATATATATACACACTGTATATACATAACTATAAAAACAGTAAGTAACAATCTGGAAAAATACACAGGAGAAATGGAGTTCAGAATGGTTCATGTAAAGAAACAGTATGTTTGTTTTGCTATCTCATTAAAGATTATTTAGAAAATTTAAAACACTGAATAAAGGGATGTGCCATAAAGACCCATTCAGGCTTTTGCAGGACATGTGGGGCATATAAAAAAGTTGGGAAAGCAATTAGGAAAAAAGAAACATGGTAGAATGGAAGATGCATAGGGGGAAACCAAGAGAACCCCAAACTTTCAAGGTGTTTGTGATCTGATCAAATAATTGTTACTATGCTTAAAGTTTAGCCTTCAGGGATTTAAATTGGGAGGTAAATAGAATGTTTATCATAGACTGGGGTAAAATATCTAATAGAGGGGACTAAAACACCCTAAAAAAGATAAAGGACTACACAGGGAAGATTAAATCTGAGCACATTAATAGTTTTGTTGATCTTGTGTTCAATCATTTCAGTTGTTTGGAGTCAGTTACCTCATTTGGGTTTTTTTGGCAAAAATGCTGGAGTGCTTTGCCATTTCCTTCTCTAGCTCATTTGACAGATGAGGAAACTGAGGCAAACAGGTTGAAGTGACTTGCCCAAGGGCCACAAAGCTAGTAAGTTTCTGAGGCTGTTGAATTCAGATCTTCAGATAGGTCCAATGACCTATCTACCATGCCACCTAAGAGAATCCTATTCTGATTTGAAAAATCTTGGTACTTAGGGTTGAGAATCTTATAATAAGAACATAATATATTTTTTAAAGAACACAATATTTAGGGCAGTTAGTGATTTATTGAATACAGTGATTCACTTAGAGACAGAAAAACCTGATACTAGCTGTGTAATCGTGGACAAATCACTTAATCCAGTTTTCCTCAGTCTCCTCATCAGTCAAATGAGCTGGAGAACGAAATGGAAAGTCACTTCAGTATCTTTGCCAAGAAAACCCTCACAGGGGTTATGAAGATTCAGACATGACTGAATAACAACATTATTTAAACAGTTTTAAGGCTCATAGAGCACTTCATATGTTTTATCTTATTTGAGACACATCATCCATATGAAAAAATGTTTTTAATCTCCATTATAGAGATGGAAAAACTGAGGTTGAGAAAATATGTGACTAGACTAGGGTTATATAGCTAGTAAGAGTGAAGCAGGATTTGTGAATTCAAGACCTTCTGTCTTCAAGTTCAGCATTTTCCAGGGTGGCTAGGTGGCACAGTGAATAGAATGAGGGGCTTGGAGTCAGGAAGACTCATCTTCCTGAGTTCAAATCTGGATCAAACAGTTACTAGTTTCTGGGAAAGTTTCTGGGAGTTTCTAGAAAAGTCACTTAACCTCAGTTTCCTTATCAGTAAAATGAGCTAGAGAAGGAAATAGCATCTAGTATCTTTGCCACCAAAAAAAGGCTCATATTTCCATGGAGTCACATAGAATTAGACAGAGCTGAACAAAAACAGTGTTCTCCTTCATGACTGCCCCAAGGCTTCACAATTAAGACTTTGAGGAAATTTTTTTAAAAAGATGGGAGAATTAAAAGGGAGGGTTATTGCTTGTCCCAGACAAGGCTTTCTGCCTTAAAAAAAGAGCTGGGAGAGAAAAAACAGTCAAACCTATTATTTAAACTTTAAAAATCATGGAATCACATTCTTCTTCCTTGAGAAAGGGGTGGCCATGAATTCCAGCAGAATTAGAAATGGGAGACATTGGAGATTAGGCTTCCAGTTGAGCAACGTCTAATATAAACAGCATCTAGTGGAGTCTATGTCAGTGTCTGGCAGCCAAGACTGCATCTGTATGAGCAGCACCTGGAAGAGACTAAAAAAGCTATACAATGAAGGACGATAGATAGAAACAAAGAAACCAGTAGAGAGCAGTTTGATGTCATTGCTAGAAGAAGCCCTGACATGTTGGCGGTTTTCCCCATGTGGACCCTGGCCACATAGGTTCCTTATGTGTATACCATATGTGTTCCATTTGTATTCCCAATACGTGTGCATTTTTCCAGTTGATGTGTGCATTCGTGAGAGAACATGCCCCAGGTTTATGGGGAGGAAATGTTAAAAAGTATTGTTATTTTTCCTACTATGCCATTTCAATTAATGCCTTTGATTTGAACTAATTGTGTCTTTTGGCTAACCACTAAAAGAAAAAAACATTGGTAGGGAATAGTGAGTTATGGTTTTGGGGATGTGGACCCAAAGAGGACCTTGAACCTGGGATAGTTACTCCATGGGGAGTGTCTGCCCTAAATGATGGGGGTATGTGTAGTGGTGTTATTTATAATTTCATGTACATTTGTGGGGTTTTTTTAATTTGTTAAGGTTTGGAGTTTTTTTGGTATTTGAAAGTTGATTTTTGTTGATGGTCACTGTTTAGAATAAATAAATTAATAGGTAAATAATTAAATAAATTAATAAAGAAAGGAAGGAAGGAAGAAAGAAAAAGAGCAGTCTCTTTGGATTTTAAAAGGACTGTTATGTGGAACAGGGATTAGATTTGTTCTGTTTAGTCTCAGAGGCCAGAACTAGGATTAGTTATAGGGAGACAGAATTCAACTCATCAGAAAGAACATATTAAAAAGAGAATAGGTAGATCTTGTGAGACAGTGAGCTTTAAGGAACTAGATAGACAAATTCAGGAAGAAGCTAAATGAACACCTGTTGAGGGTGTGGTAATGGGGGTTCTTGTTTAGGAATAGATTAGACTAGATAATGTCTGAGGAGCCTTCCAGTTCAGAGATTCCATGATTCTTACCAGGTTCTTTTCCCCCTTCCTTTGAATTTCAGGGTGGTCTCCACCATGAATCAAGCACAAGTCTCAGCCAAGTTCGATGATTTTTACTTCCTTCATACACGTTGTGCTGTAGAAGAAGGGGGCACACTTTATTTATTTTTTATCATTTTTTTCTTTTATGTAGCCCACAAATCCCATCTCTCTTCTACTCCTCACCCTAGAACTTAGGACAAAACAAGTCAAGCATCAGCGATAGTGGACTCAGCTGACTCAGCCTAACTGACCCCATGAAGGTGGATGAGAGAACAAGCAGAATGATTTTTTTTTGGAAAGCATGCTTGCTATTGCATATCAGCCAGGAGTGCAATTAATATGTTTAAGAAGGCCAACCATAGAGCAAGGAATAACCAATAGATAACCCATGGAATGTATAAAGTAATATACTGCTAGTGGCCTATTGGGTTGAGAATGCCCTGTCCTATTAAAAGACCTGATTCTGTGCTCATCCTCAGACTACTTTCAATCTTGAAAAAGTCAGACTAAAGAGAAGAGCTGAGCTCTTGATGCCTCTATCCTAAAACTCTGGGGAAAATCACTAAAAGCTTAGGCTTGTGTACCATCTCCCCAAAAGGGAGTAGAAATGTGCTCAATGTAAAAGGTATACCAGAGATTTCCTCCACTCATAAGAAATGCAAAAAAGATTCAAAAGCATGCACTGACAAAGACTTAAAACTTGAAATGGTAGCCTATCACTTCTATTATACTTTTCAGGAAGGTGGATACTTAAAACATGAGTCACTTTGTAAGACTAGTGAATAGCCATTTTTACTTTTACCTCATCTCTTCCCTGTCTAAACAACTCCCTCATTCCAAGAATTCTGGTTGTTTTTGAGGCTTCCTTTTCTTTTATTCTTTTTTTTCCACATGGTGGACTCTTGGTTTATTTATTTTATATTATTACATTAATTTTGTTATAAGACAGTAAACATAAACCCCCCTCTACCCCCATCCCCCCAGAAGATGAGAAACCTCAAGAATAGTTAAAGAGAGAAAAAAATGTACTTCAGCCTATGTTCAGATTCCAATGGCTCTGTCTCTGGGGTGAGTTGTCTTCTTTATCATAAGTCCACCAGAGAAGTTGCTTCAATACTTTCCCCACAGTTGCTATTATTAGATGTATCTCCCTCTACTCTATTCCTCCCCACTCTCCTTTCTTCTATTCTCTCTCTCTCCTTTCATCCTGTCCTTGTCCAAAAGTGTTTTGTATCTGAGTACCCTCTCCCACAATCTTTTCTCTCTTCTATCACCTATTTTCCCCTTCCCTCTCCCCAGCCCTTTCTTCTCATTTTTCTCTAGTGTAAGATAGATTTCCTATACTCTATTAAGTGTGTATGTTATTTCCTCTCTGAGCCATTTCTGATGAGAATGAAGGTTCACTCATTCCTCCTCACCTTCCCCCATTCCACTCCATTGAAAAACCTTTTTCTTGACTCTTATGTGAAATATCTTATCTCCTTCCTCTCCTTTCTCTTGCTCCAAGTACTTCCCTTTATCACTTACTGACTCCATCTTTTTACTATATTATACAATTATATTCTGCTCTTTCCTGTGCCCTATCTATATATAATCCCAACTGCTCTTATGAATGAGAAAGCTCATATGCGTTATGAGTATCTTCTTCCCATGCAGGAATACAACACAGTTCAATATCATTAAGTTCCTCTTAGTTAGTCCTTTTCATCCACCTCTCTATGGTTCACCAGAGTCCTGAACTTGAAGATCAAACTTTCTGTTCAGCTCTGGTTGTTTCAGTAGGAAAGTTTGAAAATCCACTGTTTCATTGAAAGTCCATCTTTCCCCCTGAAATAGGATGTTCAGTTTTGCTGGGTAGTTGATTCTTGGTTGTAAACCAAGATCTTTTGCTTTCCAGAATATCATATTCCAATCCCTATGAGCCCTTAATGTAGATGCTGCCAGATCCTGTGTAATCCTGACTATAGAGCCACAGTAGTTGAATTGTTTGTTTCTGTCAACATTTAGTATTTTCTCTTTGACTTGGGAGTTTGGGAATTTGGCTATAATATTCCTGGAAGTTTTTCTTTTGGGATCTCTTTCAGGAGGTAATCAGTGAATTACCTCAATTTCTATTTTACCCTTTGCTTCTAGGATCTCAGGACAATTTTTCTGTATTATTTCTTGAAAAATAAAGTCTAGGTTCTTTCCCTGGTCATGACTTTCAGGTAGTCCAATAATTTTTAAATTATTTCTTCTGTATATGTTTTCAAGGTTGATTGTTTTTGCAATGAGATATTTCACATTTTCTTCTAATTTTTGGCTTTTTTGGAAGAGTTTTATTTCTTCCTGATATCTTGCAAAGTCATCAGCTTCCTTTAGTTCCATTCTGCATTTGAAAGAGTAATTTTCTTCAGAGAGCTTTTTTATCTCCTTTTCTAGCTGATCAATTCTGCTTTTTAAGGTATTCTTCTCTTCATTTGCCTTTTGTTTTGCTTTTTCCATTTGGCCTAAACTGGTTTTTAACATATTATTTTCTTCATTTTTTGTATTTCTTTCACCAAGCTGCTGATTTGGTTTTCATGATTTTTCTGCATCACTCTCATTTCTCCTCCCAATTTTTCCTCCACCTCCCTTAATTGCTTTTCAAAGTCTTTTTTTGAGCTCATCCATAGTCTGAGACCATTATCTATTTCTCTTGGAGGATTTGTATATGGAAGCTATGATTTTGTAGTCATCTGAGTATGTGTTTTGATTTTCCATGGGACCAAAGTAATTTTCTATAGTAAGAGTTTTCTTTTTCTGTTGTTGCTCATTTCCTCAGCCCAAGACTAATTTGCAGCACTTCCAAGGTTTTGGGGATTTTTTGGGGACACGCCACAGGAACCTCTATTCCTCCAAGGTCTTATGCTCTCTTGCCTGTGTTTTGATATGTAGATGACCATGCTCCCCTCTTGCCCTGGAGCTGTCAGGAGGGTCCTTGCTATCTTAGTATGGAAGGCCAAACTGCAACCTGGATCTGAGTGTGGGCAAACAGTAGAGTCCTGCCCCAGGGAGAGCAGAGAGATTTTTGCAGCCTCCCCCAACCCCCTTACAGTCTGTGTGCTGTGCTCTGGAGGTACAGGCTGGTTTCCCTGATTCCTGCTACAGGTTCTCACTGCAGGGTTGCTCTGAGGCTAGTGCTCCTCACTCTATACTCATTCTGGTGCAGCAGAGTTCTCTCACTGCCCCTTCAAGCTGTTCTCAGTGATCCCTGGCCTGGGCTGGGCTATGCTGCACTGGGGCCAAGGCTTTTTTCCAACCCCTGGTCCTGGTGAAACACACCTTTCCCATGGAACTTCTAAGTAATCTTGGACTGGGACAATGTATCACTCAGTTTTTCTGTGGGTTTGACCCCTCTAAATTTTGGCTAGAGTTATAATTTGACAGCTTTTGGAGTTTTTTGGGGGGAAGAAGTTTCCGGGAAATGCTGCCTTCACACTGTCATCTTAACTCTGCCCAAGAATTCTATTAAAACAGGGCCTGTAGTCAAGTTTGGGATTGTGGTGGCGATCACCTTCTTCAAAAAGAGAAAGTTCCTTCTGAAGGTCAACTCTGATTGAGGGATATTGGCGCTCCCAATCTTTTGAATAGATACTGCCTATAAGACTAGAAGCATCCATTATAGGATGGACAAAGCAGAAGAGGAGAGGCCTGAGTTTCAGGTTCAGTGAAATATAGTTATCTTTGGCCAAGATGGCGACAAGAAGGGATCCAGTCTTAGGAGCTCTCTGATAAAACTCATCAGCTAAGGACTCTAACTAAACTTTTGAGAGACAGAACCCACAAAGGGACCCAGTGAGGCAGTTCTCCTACTCAAGGTAACCTGGAAAAGAGCAGAAAGGCTCTGCTCTCTGGGGTCGGAGGGGCGGCCCGCCAGAGGGGTGGCCCACCAGAGCCAAAGAACTTCAGCCTCCTGGAGGCAGCCCCAGAGCACTGAGAGTCTCAGCTCACAGCAGCGGGGGTGTCTCCTGAGCTGCACCCCAAGGAGCACCGGGCACAAAGTGGGGGAACAGCGGGGGACCTCTGCCAGAGCAAGCACATGGAGCCCAGCCCTCAGGGCACACAGGGAGCAGCTTGGTCTTTCTGCAGCCCAAATCTGGAAACAGAAGCAGGCGGAGATGGTAAGCAGGAGCCCCCAGGGCATGAGCCCATTGAGCTGAGGGAGGGGAGTGAAGAGAGACTGCAGAGCTCTGTCCTCTGCCTGTGGAACAGGACTCTGGGGCTCTGACCACATTCAGATCCTGATCGAAGTCTAGGCCCCCCCATAGAACAGCAGCCCCCCCCCACATCAGCCCTGTGGCAGAGTGGGGCACTTATGGTCATTCACAGACCAGGAGGGAGGACAGAGCCTCACACACTGAGACCCTTGTGGGAGTGTCCCAAAAGCTCAGGAAGCACCCCCAAACCAGGCCCAGGCTGGGAAAATGAGCAAGTAGAGAAACAAAAGGAAGACTATTGAGAAATATTTTGCAAATGTGCCCAAGAAGGATCAAAATATTCAGTCTGAAGACGAGGAAGCACAAGCTCCTGTATCTAAAGACTCCAAGAAAAACAGAAATTGGGCTCAGGTTATGACAGAGCTCAAAACAGACTTTGAAAATCAAATGAGGGAGTTGGAAGAAAAACTGGGAAAAGAAAAGAGAGAGATGCAGAAAAAACATGAAAATAAAGTCAGCAGCTTAGTCAAGGAAATCCAAAAAAATGCTGAAGAAAATAGCATGCTGAAAACAGCTTAGGTCAAATGGATAAAACAGTTCAAAAAGTTATTGAGGAGAAGAATGCTTTAAAAAGCAAAATGGGCCAGATGGAAAAAAGAGATAAGAAAACTCTCTGAGGAGAACAAATCCTTCAGACAAAGAATAGAATTCAGGGAGATTGATGAATTTACCAGAAATCAGGAATCAATATTTCAAAACCAAAAAAATGAAAAATTAGAAGAAAATGTGAAATATCTCATTGAAAAAACAACTGATATGGAAAACAGACTTAGAAAAGATAATTTAAAAATTATTGGAATACCTGAAAGTCATGATCAGGAAAAGAGCCTTGACATCATTTTCAAAGAATTACTACAGGAAAATTGCCCTGATATTCTAGAAGCAGAGGGCAAAATAGAAATGGAGAGAATCCACCAATCTCCCCGAGAAAGAGATCCCAAAAAACCAACCCCTAGGAATATTATAGCCAAGTTCCAGGACTCCCAAGTCAAAGAGAAAATATTACAAGCAGCCAGAAGGACACAGTTCAAATATTGTGGAGCTGCAGTCAGGATCACACAGGACTTAGCAGCAACTACATTGGAAGCTCGTAGGGCTTGGAATACAATATACCGGAAGGCAAAAGAGCTTAGAATGCAGCCAAGAATGAACTACCCAGCAAGGCTGAATGTCCTCTTCCAAGGAAAAAGATGGACTTTTAATGAACCAGGGGAATTTCAAATGTTCCTTTTGGAATGGCCAGAGCTGAACAGAAGGTTTGACCTTCAGATACAGGACTCAGGGAAAGCATGGAGATTGGAGGACGGGGGGAAATATGAGGGACTTAATGAAGATGAACTGCATGTATTCCTGCATAGAAAAATGACACTGATAGTACTCATATGAACCTTCTCAGTTAATAGAGCAGGTAGAGAGAGCTTTTATAGTTGAAGCACAGGAGAAAGCTGAATTTGAAGATAAAATATGGTGTAAAAATAGAAATAGAAAAAAAGAGAAATAGAATGGGAGAAAGAAAAAGGAGAGGGGGAATAGTCCAAGTTATTTCACATAAGATTTTTTTTTTATTACAATGAGCTATTGCAATGATATGGAAGGGGGGAGGCAAGGGGGAAAGAGGGAAACTTTGCTCTCATCAGAGATGGCTAGGAGAGGAAACAGCATATGTACTCAATGGGGTATAGACATCTGGAGTAAGAAGGAGGGGGGAGCAGGTGAATAAAGGAGGAGAGGATGGACCATGGGGGGAGAGTGGTCAGATATAACATATTTTCTTTCTTACTTCTTGCAAGGGGCTGGGATTGGAAGGCCTGCCCAGGACCATAGGGCCAGGTGGATTCTGGGCCTAAGGGGTGGTATGGGGGCTCAGGACTTCTTGGCCCCAGGACCAGGGATCTGTCTGCTGAGCCAGTCAACGACCCTACAGCAGAGTCAGAGTGAAAGGAGAGAAAATATAGTACATGGTAGTGGAGAAATAAGAAAGGAGGGAGTTGCGATCAGCAATGGCAATGGTGGAAAAATATGGAAGTAACTTTTATGATGGACTTATCATAAAGAATGAGATCCACCCATGACAGAGTTGTTGGTGTTGGAACAAAGACTCAAGCACATTTTTTGTTATTATTATTTGGGGGAGGGTGCAGGGCAAGTGGGGCTGGATGGCCTGCCTGGGGCCACATAGCAGGGTGATCTTTGGGTGTCTGGGGACGGATTTGGACCCAGGTGCTCCTGGCTCAAGGGCCAGTGCTCTGTCTTCCACCCAGCCACACTATTATTACTATTTTATTTTATTTTGGGTCTTTTTTTTTCTTCCTTTTGGTTTTTGCAGGGCAGTGGGGATTGGGTGGCTTGCATGTCACACAGCTGGGTGATTGTTGGGTTTATGAGGCTGGATATGGGCTTGGGTGTTCGTGCTCCAGGGCTGGTGCTTCGTCCATTGTGCCACCTGGCCATACCTACAATTATTACTATTATTTTTTTTTAATTTTAATTTTTTTCTCTCCCCTTTACTTTTTTGCCCAAGCAAGTCTATCTATATTCATGGGGGAGGAGGGGTATTTGGTTTACTTGTAAACAAGAATATTTTATTAATGTAAAAAATTTGTACAAAATGAGAATAAAAATAAATTAAAAAAACAAAAAAAATATAGTTATACTTGCCATGTGAGAGCAGTCACCATAGTTCTGGAGAAGAGAGGTCTCCTGATCTTTCACCAATGGAATTTCCACAAAAAGAGTTCATGATATTTTTGGGAGGCAAGAAGAATGAGAGCAGCAATTGTCTCTCTCTCTTTAAAGTCCACTAGTAGGCATCCCTTCTTGATTCTTGATTCAACCTTTTTTGAGGCAGTTCCCTCATCTGCTTCTGTTGAAGGGACCAAGATGTCAATGTATCATGCTAAAGTCTTTCAATGCTGTCAAAGAGTCTGGGAGATCTGTCAAAAAGACTGGGAGACAGATCAGATCCATGAATGTTACATGATATAAGCTCTGCCAGTATTATAATTCTTATGCAACTGATACCCCAGCATGTTGGAGGTAGCTCTTCTGTGAAGAATTTCCAGAGTTACATGACATGGACAATAATCTCACAGGATGGGAAGCCATGAACAAGTAGTTATCTGCACCATTACAGGGACTTCTCAAACAGATGATATTGCAGTTCCATAAAAGTAATGAAATATTTAAGAAGAAGAATGAGAAAATATTGGTGGTTTTTCTCAGGTTTACTTCATAATACTGCTAATATATAAGAAGAAATTATGAGGAAGTGAGAAAAAATGGTAAAGTGAAACTTAAAAATGGCAAAGTCAATTGCCTTAGAACAATCAAGTTTTCACACAACTACTCCAAGAAGGATTAAAAAAAAGCACTAGACTAAATGATGATCAAGAATTCTAAGGGGAAAAAGAAAGACAATTAAATGCTTTTTTCTAACTTGTGTTGTTCAAAGAGAAATTCAGGGACTTGTGATCATGAGAGGATTCCAGTCAGAAAATCCTGGCCTTGGAGCACAATATAGGGAAGCCTCCCATAACGTAGACCAAAGGTGGAAAAAAAAGAGACCTGGAGTCTATAATTACATACCCCAAGGTGGAGTAGTTAGGAACACTTGAAGTCTGAAATAGCTAGGTTTCCTAGACTCCTGGGGGGGGTGGGGAGTAAGGAGTATGCAACTCTCCAGTTGAGAGTCCATGCTCTAAATTAGGGTGGGGAACATTTGGTCTACTGACTGTATAAGGCCTGTGGTTTGGTACTACCACAGTAACAGCAGGCAGGACTCCGAATTCAATAAATCTAGGAACTTTTTAGTAGTGAATTAATTAAATGTTTGAGCAAATATAGCAAGTGAATAATGTTATAAATATCCAGATGGCCCTTGGAAGAAAAAAGGGTCGCCACCACTGCTCTAAATCATTCCATGACCTAGGGGTGTGAATATTGTCATCCCTCTTTTTTTTTTTAGTTTTTTACCTAGGCAATGGGGTTAAGTGGCTTGCCCAAGGTCACACAGCTAGGTAATTATTAAATGTCTGAGGCCAGATTTGAATTCAGGTACTCCTGACTCCAGGGCCGGTGCTCTATCCACTGCCACCTAGCTGCCCGTGTTATCCCTCTAGTTTGAGCTCTCTCTGAGATTTATAAAGAACACAGAACTTAAAAATTAGAAGGAACAGTAGCTAGACCCCCAGATAATAAAGATCAAAAATGAATATAATATCATTTTCAGTAGAGCTTATTTCTAACCCAGAGATGAAAGAAGTAAGGTTAGCAAAAACGAGTAAACAAAAGATGTCAGTTGACATGATTTTGGATGTTGAATTGCAAATGGGTTGAGGAACAAGTACAAGATGAGAAAATAGAATCACTAAATGCAAAGACTTGACTGAGAAAGAATGAATAATGGCAAGGTTTAGTAAAGGTTTTTTTTAAAAGACTGGGGACACTTGGACATGTTTGAAGGTTTAAGGAAGAAATCAGTTGATAAGGAGAAAGAAAGTGGGAAAAAAATTTGCCAATAATCTCTGACAAAGGTATAATACACAAACTATTTACTGATTCAAGCATGGCTCCCAAGAAATAAATGGTTAAACCATATGAACAGGTAGTTCTCAAAGGAAGAAATCTAAATAATGAATATTCAAATAAAAAATAGTCTAAGTCACTATTAGAGAAATGAAAATTTCAACAACTCCATGGCTCTGTTTCTCACCTACCAAATGAAAAAAATGACCAAAAAAGGAAAGTGACAGTTGTTATAGGGGCTGTGGGAAAACACATATACCAATGCAGAGCTGTGAATTGATCCGTCCATTCTCGAAAGCAATTTGGGACTATTTCTCCAAATTCACCAAACTGTGCATATTCCTTGATCTAGAAATACCACTATGCTCCAAAGAGATGCAAGAAAGAGGAAAAGGTGGGGGGAGGTGGAGCCAAGATGGCAGGGTAAAGGCAGAAACTAGCAGAGTTCTCCCCCAAACCATCCAAATACCTTTAAATAATGACTCTAACCAAATTCTATAGTGGCAGAACCTGCAAAAATACAAAGTGAGACAATTTTCCAGCCCAGGACAACTTAGAAGATTGGGTGGGAAGGATCTGTTGCACCTGGGTAAGAGAATAGCATGGGCTATGTTTGAGAGAACCTGCCCCATCAATCCAGTAAGAGACAACAGGGCACTAGGCAGTGATGGTATCCAGACCTCTCAACCCAAAGATTGCCAAGGACAACTAGAAAGGTAAGCAAGAAAGTCTGCCTCACTGGGATGAGAGTGGAATATAATCCAGTGCAAGCCTCAGTAGCACAGATTAGACCCCAGCAGACCAGGAGCAGGCTTCCGGAGCCACTGCAGCAGCAGCTGCTTCCTCTTGGCCCATGGATGCTAAGGGGATCATAGACTATGTGGGTCTCTCTACTATCACTGAAGCAGGACTCTGTTGCTTTACCCATACTCAGATCCAGATCACAGTCTGGGGCCCCAGTGCCAGGAAGAGAAACAGAGCTTACTTCCATAATTAAGTAGGTACCATTTTCACAGTTTCATGAAATAAAGGAGTGCTTGTGGTCACCCACAAATCAGAGCATAGGCCAGGAAAGTAGTACAAAACTCTCCTTAAATCTTAAGACCTTGGAAGAATTGAAACCTGGCAGGTTCCCTAGAAGTTTCTTTGAATACCGCTGCAAAAATCCTCAAAAGCTTTGGACAGGACGTCCTTCACTCTGGAAGCAGAGAGCCACAATAGAAGAAATGAAATCTGACCATAGACAGTTACTATAGTCAAGTGGAAGATCTAAATACACACTTAGAAGAAGATAACAAAATCAAAGTTCCAAAATCCAGAGCCTTCAAGAAAAATATGAATTGGTCTCAGGCCTTTCAAAAAGGATTTTGAAAATCAAGTAAGGGAGATAGAGGAAAAATTGGGAAGAGAAATGAGAGCAATGAGGGAAAATCATGAAAACTGAGTCAGAAGCTTGGTGAAGGTAATATAAATAAGAAATAACATTTTAAAAGCTAGACTCAGTCAAACAGGAAAAGAGGTCCAAAAAACCAATGAGAAGAATGCCTTAAAAAAGCAGAGATGATCAAATTGGAAAAGGAATTACAAAAGCTTATTGAAGAAAATAATTCCTTAAAATATAGAATGGAGCAAAGGGCAGCTAATGACTGAGAAATCAAGAAACAATAAAACAAAACCCAAAGAATGAAAAAATTAGAAAAAAAATGTGAAATATCTCTCTGGGAAAACAACTGACTTGGAAAACAGATCCTAGTGAGACCATTTTAAAATTATTAGACCATGTGAAAGCCAGGATCAAAAAAGGACCATCTTTCAAGAAATTAACAAGAAAAAGTGTCCTGATATTTTAGAAACAGAGGATAGAATAGAAATGAAAAGAATCCATTGATCACCTCCTGAAAGAGATCCCAAAATGAAAACTTCCAGGAATGTTATAGACAATTTTCAGAGGTCCCAGGTCAAGAAGAAAGTGTTACAAGCAATCAGAAAGAAACAATTCAAATATTTTGGAGTCATAATTAGGATAACACAAGATTTAACAACTTCTACATTAAGCAATCACAGGGCTTGGAATATGATATTCTGAAAGTAAAAGAGCTGGGATTATAACCAAGAACCAACTACCCAGCAAAACTGAACATATGATTTCAGGAGAAAAAAATGGGTATTTAATTGAAATAGGGAACTTTCAAACTTTCCTGTTGAGACAACAGAGAAGAACAGAAAATTAACTTCAAATAAAAGACTCAGGTGAAGCATAAAAAGGTAAACAGGAAACACAAATAATAAGGAACTTAATAATGTTGAACTACTTATTTTTCTCCATGGAAAGATGATGCTGAGAGCTCATGTGAACTTTCTCATTTATTAGGACAGTTAAAGGAGGATATTTAGACAAGACACAAATGGGAGTTGAATTTGAAGGGATAATATATTAAAAAAGATGGAGTTTATTTATTCTCATTTTGTACAAATAATGATTTTTTATACATTAATAAAATATTCTTGTTTAAGAGTAAACAAAATAACCCCTACCCCCCAAAAAATATAGACTTGCTTGAGCAATAAAGTAAAGGGGAGAGGAAAAATTAAAATTAAAATTAAAAAAATAATAGTAATAATTGTAGGTATGGCCAGGTGGCACAGTGGACGGAGCACCAGCCCTGGAGCCAGAAGCACCCGAGACCATATCTGGCCCCATACACCCAACAATCACCCAGCTGTGTGACATGCAAGCCACCCCAACCCCACTGCCCTGCAAAAAACAAAAAAAAGGAAAAAAAAGACCCAAAGTAAAATAAAAATTGTAATAATAGTAGGAGTGGCTGGGTGGTGGACAGAGGACTGGCCCTTGAGCCAGGAACACCCAGGTCCAAATCTGGCCTCAGACACCCAACGATCACCCTGCTATGTGGCCCCAAGCATTATGGGATCTCTTTAGTGTGAATTATATTTATTCAGGGCTCAATTTTTTTTTGTTTTTATCCTTTATTATTTTTTGAATTATTATAAAGATTTTATTTATTTTGAGTTTTACAATATTTCCCCCAATCTTATATCCTTCCCCCCACCCCCCACAGAAAGCAATTTGGGTGTGCAATGTTTTCCTGGTTCTGCTCATCTCACTCAGCATCAGTTCTTACAAATCCTTTGAGACTTCCCTGAATTCCCATCCCTCCTGGTTTCTAATAGAACAATAGGATTCCATGACATACATATGTCACAGTTTGCTAAGCCATTCCCCAATTGAAGTACATTTATTGACTTCCATTTCTTTGCCACCACAAACAGGGCTGCTATGAATATTTTTGTACAAATGATATTTTTACCCTTTTTCATCATCTCTTCATGGTATAGACCCAGCAGTGGTATTGCTGGATCAAAGGGTATACACATTTTGGTTGTCCTTTGGGCATAGTTCCAAATTGCCCTCCAGAAAGGTTGGATGAGTTCACAGCTCCCCCAACAAAGTAATAGTGTCCAAGATTTCCCACAACCCTTTCAACAATGATCATTGTTCTTTCTGGTCATATTGGCCAGTCTGAGAGGTGCGAGGTGGTACCTCAGAGAAGCTTTAATTTGTATTTCTCTAATAAGAAATGATTTAGAGCAACTTTTCATCTTTTCATATGATTATGGATTGCTTTGAGCTCCTCATCTGTTAATTGCCTTTGCTTATCCTTTGCCCATTTGCCAATTGGGGAATGGCTTTTTTTTTTTAAATTTGACTCAGTTCTCTGTATATTTTAGAAATGAGTCCTTTGTCAGAAACAGTTGTAAAGATTGTTTCCCAGTTTACTACATTTCCTTTCATCCTGGTTGCATTGGTTTTGTCTGTGCAAAAACTATTTTAATTTAATGTAATCAAAATCATCTAGTTTGTTTTTAGAGATATTCTCCATCTCTTCCTTAATCATGAACTGCTTCCCTTTCCATAGATCTGACAGGTAAACTGCTCCTCAATCGTCTAGTTTGTTTATAATATTGGTTTTTTGTGTGTCTAAATCTTGTATTCATTTGAATCTTGTCTTGATATAGTGTTGGTCTGAAATTCTCTTCCATACTAACTTCCAATTTTCCCAAAAGTTTTTATCGAAGAGAGAGTTTTTTTCTAGCCAATACCAGACAGTTTTGATGATTGATGTTTTTCAACATAATTTTAGATCAGGTAGGGCTAAGCCTCTTTCTTTTGCATCTATTTTTCACTGAATCCCTGGAAATTCTTGTCTTTTTATTTCTCCATATGAATTTACTTACAACTTTTTTCTAACTCATTAAAATCTTTTTTGGAATTTTGATTGGTAGGGCACTAAATAGGTAGTTCAGTTTTGGTAGAATTGTCATTTTTATTATATTAGCTCTATCTATCCATGAGAAGTTGATGTTTTCCCAGTAATTTAAATCTGACTTTATTTGTGTGAGAAGTGTTTTTTAATTGTTTATAAAACATTTCTGAGTCTGCCTCGGCAAATAGACTCCAAGGTATTTTATATTGTCTGAGTTTACTTTGAATGGGATTTTTCTTTCTAGCTCTTCCTGCTGTATCTTGCTAGTCATATATAGAAAAGGTGAGGGTTTATTTTATATCCTGCAATTTTGCTAAAATGACTAATTGTTTCCAGTAGTGTTTTGGATGGTTTCTTGGGATTTTTCTAGGTATACCATTATGTCATTTGCAAAGAGTGAGAGTTTTATCTCTTCCTTCCTAATTCTAATTCCTTCAATTTCTTTTTCTTCTCCTATTGCTGAAGTTAACATTTCTAATATGATATTGAATAGTAGTGGTGATAATGGGGATCCTCGTTTCACCCCTGATCTTAATGGGAATGTCTCTACCTTATCCCCATTGCATATAATGCTTGTTGATGGTTTCAGATAGAAACTGCTTATTATTCTAATGAACAATCCATTTATTCCTATGTTCTCTAATGCTTTTAGTAGGAATGGGTGCTATATTTTGTCAAAGGCTTTTTTCAGCATCTATTGATATAATCTTATAATTTCTGATAGTTTTGTTGTTGATATAATTAATTATACTACAGTTTTCCTAATATTGAACCAACCTTGCATTCCTGGGATGAATCCTACTTGGTCATGATGTGTTATCCTAGTGATAACTTGTTGTAATCATTTTGCTAAGATTTTATTTAAGATTTTTGCATCGATATTAATCAGGGAGATAGGTCTATAATTTTCTTTCTCTGTTTTAACTCTTCCTGGTTTAGGTATCAGCACTATATTAGTGTCATAGAAAGAATTAAGCAGAGCTCCATCTTCCCTTATTTTTCCAAAGAGTTTATATAGAAGTGGAACCAATTGTTCCTTAAATGGATCAGAATTCACTTCTGAATCCATCAGGTCCTGGAGATTTTTTCCTAGGGAGTTTAATGATGGCTTGTTGAATTTTTTTTCTGAGATAGGGTTGTTTAGGTATTTAATCTCCTCTTCATTTAACCTGGGCAACTTATATTTTTGTAAATATTTGTCCATTTCATTTTGTTTGTCAAATTTATTGGCATAGAGTTGGGCAAAATAATTCTGAATTATTACTTTAATGTCCTCCTCATTGGTGATGAGTTCACCTTTTTCATTTATGATACTAGCAATTTGGTCTCCTTTCTTTTTTTAAATTAAGTTGATCAGAGGTTTATCAATTTTATTGGTTTTCTTCATAAAGCTAACTTTTTATTTATTAATTCAATATTTTTTTTGCTTTCGATGTTATTAATTTCTCCTTTAATTTTTAGAATTTCTACTTTGGTATTTAATCTGGGGGGGGTTAATTTGTTCTTTCTCTAATTTTTTAGTTGCATATTTAATTCATTGAATTCCTCTTTCTCTAATATATTCATGTAAGCATTGAAAGATATAATATATCCCCTGACAGCTGCTTTGAGTGAATCCCTTAGGTTTGGGTATGTTGTTTCATTATTGTAATTATCTAGCATAAAATAATTAATTCTTTCATTTGTTATTTGATCCACTCATTCTATAAAATGAGGTTACTCAGTTTCTAATTAGTTCTGGGTCTATATCTCCCTGGCCCAATATTGAAAGTGATTTTTATTGCATTATGATCTGAGAAAGATGTATTTACTACTTCTGCCTTTCTGCAGTTTATACCTTTCTATCCCCATTCACTTTCCTCCATAAGTTTCTCATATCTAGGTTTTCTAACAATCTATTTACCTCCTTAAGTTCTTTCTTGTTTATTTTATGATTTGATTTATCTAAATCTGCAAGCAGGAGGTTGAGGTCTCCCACTAGTAGAGTATTGCTCTTTATAACTTCCCTTCAGTTTCTCCTATAAGAATTTGGATGCTATACCATTGGGTGCATACATATTCAGTATTGATATCACTTGATTGTCTATGGTACCTTTTAGGAGGATATAGTTTTCTTCCTTATCTCTTTTAACACTATCTATTTTTGAAACTGCTTTGTCTGAGATAAGGATTGCTATCCCTGCTTTTTTTCACTTCAACTGAAATAAATTATATTTTGCTCCAAACTTTTACCTTTATTCTATATGTATCTCTCTGCTTCAAATGAGTTTCTTGTAAGCACCTTATTGTAGGATTCTAGTTTTTAATCCACTCTGCTATTCACTCACATTTAAAGAGAAAGTTCATCCCATTAACATTCAAAGTTATAATTACTAACTCTTTATTGCCCTCCATGCTATCTTCCCTCTGTTTGTAATTTCCCCTTTTTTCTCTTTAACCATATTCCCCAATATTTTGTTTCTGAATACTGCCACCTTCAGTGTGTTTGTCCTCCTATATCCACCCCTTACCTTTCTTTTCCCTTTCCCTTTTTACCTTTTCCCTTCCCTTCCTTCTGTTAGTTCCCCTTTTTCTACCCTTTCTGTCTCCATCCCCCCTTCCTTTTCCCCCCTTTTAATACTTGAAAGGTAAGATAAGTTTCTTAATTTAACTGAATGTGTGTGTAAGTTAACTTTAAGCCAGATCTGATGAGAAGAAGATTCAAGTGTTTCTCATCTCCTCCCTTCTTCCCTCTATTACCATAGGTCTTTTGTACCTCTTAATGTAATGAGATTTACCCCATTCAATTCTCTCCCTCCTCTCATCTCCTTACTGTCCCCATTTTTAAAGAGGAAGTGTTTTTAAATCATTCTATCTGAGTCATAGGAAATCCTGAGTATCCATCACTTCTGGCTAAGTATATTCTCTCTAATAGAGCTACAATTCTTATTTAATATTTATTTATTCTCATTTTGTTTTGTTATATAATAATAAAAATATTCTTATTTAAGAGTAAACAAAATAGCCCCTCCCCCCTGAGTCCTGTATTTGAAGATCAAACCTTCTGTTCAGCTCTGGCTATTCCAACAAGAACATTTGAAATTCCCCTGGTTCATTGAAAGTCCATCTTCTTCCCTGGAAGAGGACATTCAGTTTTTTTAAAATGTTTTTTTAGTTTTTGCAAGGCAAACGGGGTTAAGTGGCTTGTCCAAGGCCACACAGCTAGGTAATTATTAAATGTCTGAGACGGGATTTGAACCCAGGTACTCCTGACTCCAGGGCCGGTGTTTTATCCACTAAGCCACCTATCCACCCCTGAGGACATTCAGTTTTGCTGGGTAGTTGATTCACAGTTTCATTCTAAGCTCTTTTGCCTCATGGTATATCATATTTCAAGCCCTATGAGCTTCCAATGTAGTTGCTGCTAAGTCCTGTGTGATCCTGAGTGCAGCTCCACAATATTTGAATTGTGTCCTTCTGGCTGCTTGTAATATTTTCTCTTTGACTTGGGAGTCCTGGAACTTGGCTATAATATTCCTGGGGGTTGTTTTTTTGGGGATCTCTTTCTCAGGGAGATCAATGGATTCTCTCCATTTCTGTTTTGCCTTCTGCTTCTAGGATATCAGGGCAATTTTCCTGTAGTAATTCTTTGAAAATGATGTCAAGGCTCTTTTCCTGATCATGACTTTCAAGTATTCCAATAATTTTTAAATGATCTTTCCTAAATCTGTTTTCCATGTCAGTTGTTTTTTCAATGAGATGTCGCACATTTTCTTCTACTTTTTCATTCTTTTGGTATTGAAGCATTGAGTCCCGATTTCTCATAAATTCAGCAATCTCCCTGAGTTCTGTTCTTTGTCTGAAGATTTTGTTTTCCTCAGAGAGCTTTCTTATCTCTTTTTCCATCTGGCCAATTTTGCTTTTTAAAGCATTCTTCTCCTCAATAACTTTTTGAACTATTTTATCCATTTGACCTAAGCTGGTTTTTAGCCTGCTATTTTCTTCAGCTTTTTTTGGATTTCCATGACTAAGCTGCTGACTTCATTTTCATGTTTTTCCTGCATTTCTCTTATTTCTTTCCCCAGTTTTTCCTTCTAACTCCCTAATTTAATTTTCAAAGTTTTTTTTGAGCTCTGTCATAACCTGAGCCCAATTTCTGTTTTTCTTGGAGTCTTTAGATGCAGGAGCTTGTGACTTTTTCATCTTCAGACTGAGTGTTTTGAACCTTCTTGGGCTCACAGGCGAAATATTTCTCAATGGTGTTCCTCTTTTTTCTCTGCTTGCTCATTTTCCCAGCCTGAGCCTGGTTTTGGGGTGCTTCCTGAGCTTTTGGGATACTCTCACAAGGATCTCAGTGTGTGAGGCTCTGTCTTCTCTCCTGGTCTGTGAATGATCATAAGCACTCCCCTCTGTGGGCTGAGGTGGGGTGGGCCCTGCTGTTCTATGGGGGGCCTAGACTGCGATTAGGATCTGAATGTGATCAGAACCCCAGAGTCCTGTTCCAGGGGCAGAGCTCAGAAGTCTCTCTTTACTCCCCTCCCTAGGTTCAATGGGCTCATGCCCTGGTAGCTCCTGCTTACCAGCTCTGCCTGTTTCTGTTTCCTGGATCTGGACTTCCTTGGCCACACTGCTACTCTCTATGTGCAGTGGGGGCTGGGCTTCACGTGCTCGCTGTGGCAGAGGTTCCCCCCCACACACACTGTTCCCCCAAGTTGTGCCCAGTGCTCCCTGGGGTGTAGATCAGGAAACTCCCCTGCTGCTGTGAGCTGTGACTCCCAGCGCCCTGGGGCTGCCTCCAGGATGCTGAAGTTCTTTCACTCTGGTGGGCCACCCCTCTGGCAGGCCACCCCTTCAACCCTGGGGAACAGAGCCTTTCTGCTCTTTTCCAGGTTACCTTGAGTAGGAGAACTGCCTCACTGGGTCCTTCTGTGGGTCCTGTCTCTCAAAAATTTAGTTAGAGTCCTTAGTTTATAAGTTTTATGAGAGAGTGCACTTAAGAGAGGATCCTCTCTTGTCGCCATCTTGGCTCCACCCCCCTCCCCCAAAAAAAAGATGGAGTTAATGGTGAGATGTGGAATGTACTAGAAGAAAGGGAAAGGGGAAGGTAGAATGGGGTAAGTTATTTCATATAAAAGTAGCAAGAAAAAGTTTTTGCAGTAGAATGGAAGCGCAGGAGCTGAGGGAGAATGAATGGGACGTGCTCTCAAAGAAACTGGCTTAGAGAGGCAATAACATACACACTCAATTGGGAATAGAAATCTCTTTTACCCTAGAGGAAAGTAGGAAGGGAAAGGGATGGGGGGGGGGAAATGAAGAGGGAGGTGACAGAAGGGAGAGAAGGTTGTGGGAGGAGGTAGTCAGATGTAAAACATTTTTTGAGGAGAGAAAGGGTGAAAGGACATAGGGAATAAAGGGGGGTGGGGAAAATAGGATGGAGGGAAATACAATTAGCAAATGTTATTGGGGAAATATTGTTTCTCTGATAAAGATCTTATTTCTCAAACCCAGGGAACTGAACCAAATTTATAAAAAATAAAAACCATTCACCAATTGACAAATGAACAAAAGGTATGAACAGTTTTCAATGATATTTAAATCATTTTTGTAGGGGAAATGTGGGTTGGAGCGATTCTGAGGTACTATCTTATACCTATAGGATTCACTGATAGGACAGAAAGAGAAGGTAAGAAATGTTGGTGGGATTGAGGAAAAATGAGATTAATGCACTGTTGGAGGAGACATGAAATGATACAACAATTCTGTAGAGCAACTGCCCAAAGGGCAGTAAAACCATATGTACCCTTGACTTAGGATTGCCACTCCTGGGTCTATGTACCAGAAGTGATGAAAGACAGGGAGGAAAAGGACCTTTTCCTTTATATGTATAAGGGTATTTATAACAGCTCATTTCTAGTGGCAAGAAATGGGAAATTAAGGAAAGCTCATTGGTTGAATAAATTCTGGTATGTGATTATGATGAAATGCTTTTCTCTTATAGGAAATGATGAACAGGTTGCTCTCAGTAAAAAAATTTTCATGAGGAGATGCAAGGGCAAATGTACTATATACAAAGTAACAGCAAAGTAGTAGGATGATCAGCTGTGAATAACTTACCTTTTCTCAATAAAACTGTGACTCAAATCAAATCAGAACCAATCCATAGCAGAGACAGAGATGATGATATCTGAATACAGATTGATGCATAATTTTTTAACTGTATTTTTCTTGAGGTTTTTCTTTTCTTAGGGGGTTATGTTTACTCTTACAACATGATTATTATGGTAATGCTTTTTTATGACTAAACATTTCAAACCTATATCAAATAACTTGCTTTCTCATTGAAGGGAACTAGGGTGGGAGGAGGGGAGAGAATTTGGAACTCAGGATTTTAAAAGTGAATGTTGAAACTTGTTTTTGCGTGTAACCAGGGAAAAGAAAAGAAAAGAAAGAGGAAAAGGAATCACATATAAAAAATTTATTACATTTTTTTTGTTATTGTAATAAATAATTGGAAACAAAGGGATACCCAGCTCTAATAAATTATAATATATTAATGTAATGGAATATTTTTATCAATAAAAATGACAAGGGATGGATGCAGAGTGGTCCAATGAATAAATCAATAGGCTTGGGGTATGGCAGATCTGAGTTCCAATCCTTCCTCAGTATGAATGACCAGGGGCAATTCACTTAATTACTCTCAATCAATGTTTCCTCAACTGTAAAGTGGGAATAATAATAGCACTTGCCTCATAAAGTCAACCTTAAGGGACTATTTAACTTCCTAGCTATTTTTATTGCTATTATTACTCAGAGAAACTGAAATGTCATGTATGATTTGATGCATAGTGAAGTGTGAAGAACCAGAATGATTTATGTAACAGAAACATTATAAGGGGAAACAATAAGAACTCTGATTAATCCAAAGAGCAACTAGAACTTGAGTACTGATGATGAAGTCAGCATCTATCCACCCAAAATGTCAGACTCAAATATGGAAAGAGATATACATTTTTGGAACTGGCCAATGTGTGGATTAGTTTTGCATGAATATGAGTATTTATTACTCTCTCTCTCCCACCGGAAAATTAAAAAGGTACAGAAACGAACCTTTATTACAGTTCGTAGCTACCATATCTAGATTAAGTTAGACTATCATGGTCTAGGATCCCAAAAGTCTTTTCATATGCCTCAGAGTGTACTGTTGTGCTGCTTCTCTGGAGAGGATATACAGGATCAGGAAGTGGGAAGGAGGAAATTTTTTTCTCTATTTAAAAATAAAATAAAATAAAATAAAAACTTTGAAAGACTTAGTTACACTGTGATCAGCACAATGACTAACCATAATTCTGTCAGACCAATAATGAATCATTCTACCTACCTTCTGGCAAAAATATATATTTTTTTTGGATATGGCAATGCAGGAATTAATTTTACTTGACAATGCATAATGGTTACAAGGTTTTGCTCTTTATTTCAGTGAAGAGAGAAGAGAAAGAGAAAATAGATTTTTTGTTCATTGAAAAAAGTTAGATTAAATAAAAGAAAATATCTTCTTTCTGCATCTTTCCTCTCCTCCTCTTGCTTCTCTTTTCTTTTTCTTTCCTTTCTTTCCTTCTTCTCTCCTCTCCTACTCTATTTTCTCTTTTGCTCCCTTCTACAGGAGTGTCTACAGGAGAGTTTTGTATCTGTGTCTGGGTACACAGTGGTGAGCTCCTCAGTGGTGTGGGCACTTAAAACAGCAAGAAGAAATTGATTGATGACAATATAAATATCTTTGGCAAAAGTGTCTGCCTGATTCTCTCTTCCAAAACCAAATCCCTTTATCTTTGGATATGCCCACTGCAGAGGTCAGGAATTAACTCCAAACAAATAAAATCCCTCTGATGCTCAGTGATGCTCACATGTTCTTGAGTGAAAAATAACTCTTTCATGTTCAAAGTGTCTCAAAATTCATAATGCAATTTAAAACTTTAATGTCCAAAAATCTTATTGGAATTTTAAGTTTAATAACTTAAAATTCCAATAAGATTTCTGGGATGTCTTGTATCACTTTAAAGTTAATGAAGAACTTTATAAATGAAAATTTCTGTGAGGTAAGTACTATAGTATCCTCATTTTACCAAGGAAACTAGTTCTCATAGAGATTAAATGACATACCCAAGGTGGCACAGCTAAGAGGTGTCTGAAACTGGATTTGAAATCAGGATTTTCTGACTCTAAGACCAAAATTTTATCCATTGCATCACCAAGCTGCTCCTAAGTTCTTTGACAGAGCATAAAACATACTTATTGGGCATTTTTCTTTTTATCTTGGCTCTTCACTGACCAAACAATTCCCAATCTATGTTATTTGGTAAGATGGCCCAAGCTTGGGTCCAACTTTTTCTTGGTGACTAATGGGACATCTGCTCTTGCTGCCAAGTCACCACAATGTTATGGTGGCTGAAGTGGGAGATGGGGCAAGCTGCCTCTTCCTTATTCTTTGCTCACTTTAGGAGTCTAGAAACAATCCTGACTTTGCAGCTGGAAGAGACCCCTGAGAATAGGGAACCCCTTCCCCACACTATAAATATCTTCTGAGTTATTTGCTTCTCTTGCTTAGCAGACATTAAGAGAACTTTGATACCTCAAGTGCAAACCTTTCTTTGCTGAATTATATATGATCAGAAAAGGGCTTCATAGTTCTTGTTTGTGAACTAAATAGGGTGACTCTATGTACACTCCAAAGGGGTGAACTTTACAGCTAACTACAAGATAAATATAAAGTAATTATGGGAATAAGTGGTGGGGAGATCCACTAGGAAGAACAGGAAAGGACTAATAAAGGAGGTACCATTTATATTTTGAATGAAACTAGAGATTCTAAGATGCTGAGATGAGAGAATGGAACAGAATGCAATCTAGGCACATACTTTAAAGTTTAATTTATTTTCTCCATCATATTCTTTAGTCTAGACTATAAAGAAAATGATCAACCTCTGATTCTTACTGTGATTTCTGAGGTGCAAAACATATTTACAATAAAAATTTAACAATAGATTCTCAGAGACTGACTTCAGCACGCTCTTGGCTGAGGGTACAGCCAGTTCTACTATAACACTTGTTTCAAAAATGAGAATTCATTTTAACAATTTATAAAGGAACATTTTGAACATAACTCAAATTTCAAGTTTGCTTATATATGATTTCTTCTTTGAGAAATGAGAGCGACTACAGAAAATTGCACTACTTTCTACTAACTCACAAGCTGCAACCCTCTTAAAATCAGCTTCTACAAGCAAACTTCAGACCTTTTCAAAAATCGAGTGTCATATTCATCATATACATTTTGGTGTAGGAGGAACTATGGGTTAAGGAGGACTGGTTCACTCTTCTTCCTTCCCGCACCTTCTATAGTGGTCAGAGTCCCCAGTCCCAGAACTGTGGCCCACTGAGGCTCTGACTTCTAGTCCATTGTTATCTTCCTTTCTCTCCCCACCCTCCCCCAACTGAATTCCAGGCAGAGCAGCAGCTCAAAGTCAAGAACATCAGATTATTTATTTTAATATTTATGTATTTCTTAATCATTTAACATGTATAAACTATGCCATTATTTTTATTAAATTCTTAACTTTTTAAAAAATGTTATTGACAAAATTTTTGAATGTTGTGCCCTTCACCCCATTTTTTCCATATACTCTATGGTTTTTAATTGCACAATTTTGCCTAGCTCAGGGCTTTTTTACATAGCTCAACACACATGTCACCACACTGGTAGAGGTGTTTTAATAATTATTATTTTTAGCTGATATTTATATATGACATACTATGCACCAGATGTTGTGCTAAGTCCTTGACAACTACTGTCTCATTTAATCCTGAAAGGTAGCTGTTGTTATTATCCTTATTTTTACAATCGAAGAAACTGAGGCAAATAGAATTTAAGTGCCATGTCCAGGATTATACAGCTAGTAGGTATCCAAGGTTAGATTTGAAGTCAGGTTTTCCTTGATCCCACTTCATTAATTCAAGTTTATAGGATTACCACCCAGTCTTTGACTTCTGAAGGGCAGAGAAAGAAAAAAGGGTTTAATATAATAGCAGCATGAGGGTTCCATGATAAACATTCCAGTACATATAATTATTAGCAGCTTCTTGCTGCTTGTGTGATTTTAGGCATTTAACATCAGAGGGCCTCAGTTTCCTTCCTCTACAAAATGAGGGTGTTGGACTAGGTATTCTGTGGACATCTTCTAGAGTTTATTTTTCCAGGGTTCTGTGGTCATTTTTCACATACAAAGGACAATGAAAAAGAAAGACTGAAAAGAGGAGAGAAAGGGCTGCTGTTGATCTGGCCCTAGAGAGAGCAGAGTTGCAATTGGATGTTCTAATTTATCTTACAATGAGCAATCTGTGCTATCTGTGGGAACATAGCCATTTATCTTGTTGCTCAAACAGAAACCACTATAGGTGGTGGTTGTTTTATGAGAGCCAGAGAGGTGCTATCGAAGTAGGACTGTGGGGCCAGGTGTTTTACTAACAGTGACAGATAATGCCACCTTTTCTGTGGATGCTCCTTTTAAGGAACAAGAATTGTACCCTGGTATGAGTATCAGATTTGTCAAAAGACTTCAATCCTATCCCTGGCTCCTCTGCTTGCTAGATGTGTGACCTTGAAGAGACTATTTCGTCTCAGGGCCTCAGTTCCCTCATTTGTAAATTAAGGGGTGTCTGGATGATATCTGCAGTTTCTCTAGTTCTAAAGGTCTGACTTGTCTAGCAGCCAGACTTACCATGGAAACAGATGTAATGCCTTCTTATCACTGTTTGGGCCTATGGGAAAATCCACCCAAGGAAAATGAATGGAGACCTTGAATTCTCTACCCGTTCTTTACATTTTAGTTACCAAATCACAGAATCTCAGTACTGAGATTCAGCAGGATTAATATAATCCAGCATTTACCTAAACAAACATCCCTTCCAGAGTTGCTCACCTATTGTGTAATGGTTAAGCAAAATATGGTATATGATGGGATACTATAGTTCCAATGAAAGGGATGATTTCAGAGAAACCTGGAAAAACCTGTGAACTGATTGATACAGAGTGATGAAAACAGAACCAGAGGAATAAAAATATACTCTAACAATAGCACTGTATCTTTGAAATACTTAGTGTCATGGGTAATGAGATTACCAATCACCGTTCCAGAGAGTTCCCCATGCTGAAAAGAGACTTGAGAAACTCTTAAATACAGAATGAGTCTCATTTTTTTTAGACATGGTCAATGTGGGAGTTTGTTTTTCTTGACTATGCATATTCATTACAGGGATTTTGTATTTATTTTTTCTTTCCCTTCAATGGTGGGAGAAGAGGTAGGAGGGAGGGAAAACAAATGCTTGTGGTTTAAAAAAAACAAAAACAAAGTTCCCCTCTGCAACAAAAGTGGCAAATGGTCATTGAGTTTTTGTAGATTTCCATTGGGAAGAAACCTACCATTTCACTTTTGGACAGTTTTAATTATTGAGATGTTTTTTCTTACATCAATCCTAGGTTTTCCTCTTTGCAGTGTCTGCCAAATGTCATTAATTCAAACAGATTCTTTTACTTTTCTTTGTAATCCCAGATCTTAGCACAGTGGCTGGCACATAGTAGGCATATAATAAATGCTTGTTGATTAATTAAATGTCCTGCAACCTTTTGCACAAAACTACAATGAACCCAAGAAATCACTGAGATAAAGAATTATCTTTTCTTCCTATCCTGTTGGGAACATCATGGAGGCTTAACTATGTCAGAAGACAATTACCAATAAATAAAATTTCCATTAAATCCCTCTTTGAGGTCTGTTCCACTAAAAGATGGCACAAGGGCCAGTGATCTTGCAGAATGTTATTAGTACATGTAGGGTAACTGTTGGACCAAATTAAATACTGCTCTGGAACAGGATTATAAAAATCTGGAATTTATATCATTTCACCTTCGTATATCATAACAGTATCTCCCCTTCTTATAGAGCTTTCTGGTCTATAGGTCATTTCCCCTCCAAACATATAAAATTATATTCTCATTTTAGTTAAAGAAATAGGTTCAGAGATGTAAGATAACTTGCCTCTGGTCAAATAGTTAGTAAGTATGAGAGTTAGGATTTGGACCCAGGTTTCCTGCCTCCAAGGTAGTGTTTTTCTACTACTCCATGGTGCCTCTCATCTTATTTGAATCTCATCTCACCTTTGTGAGAAAGGGAGTATAAGTATAAGCTTCCTTTTATAGACAAGAAAACCAAACTTCAGAAAATTTCATTTTTTAATAGTATTTTATTTTTTGCAATTACATGTTAAGGTAATATTTAATATTTTTTAAATTTTGAGTTCTGGGGTCAGCTAGATGATGTAGTAGATAAAGCACAAGCCCTGGAGTCAGGAGGCCCTGAGTTCAAATCTGTCCTTAGGCACTTAATAATTACCTAGCTGTATGACCTTGGGCAAGTCACTTAACCACACTGCCTTGCAAAAAAAATTTTTTTTGAGTTCCAAATTTGTTTCTCCTTCTCTCCCTCTCCTCCTGTCTCTAAAACAGCAAGCAATTGGAAATAGGTTGTATAAGTGCAATCATATTAAACTTATTTTCATTTTAGTCATGTTGGGGAAAAAACAAACCAAAAGAAAAAAAGCCAAAAAAAAGTTTTAAATAGTATGCTTCTATCTGCATTCTGTGTCCATCAAATCCTTCTTTTGATGTGGATAACATTTTCCATCATGGGTCCCTTGGAATTGTCTTGAATCATGGTATTGCTGAAAAGAACTTAGACATTCTTGGTTGATCATTGTACAATGTTATTGTTACTGTGCACAAAGTGCTCTTGGTTCTGCTCACTTCACTTAGCAACAGTTAGTTCTAAGTCTTTTCAGATTTTTTAGAAAAAAATAAATTAAAGAAGCTACATGTTGTAATGGAAAAAAGGCTGGACTTGAATCTGGAGAATACGTTTTTTAATTCCAACTCTCTTCTACTTATGTGACTTTGAGTAACTTCTTTCCCTTTTCTAAGACTCTCTGTACAATAGTTACCTATAAGGTAAGAACATTGAACTATACAATCTCTAGGTTTTCTTCCAACTCAGCTCTTTACCTAGTAACAGGAAGGGCTGGAGCTTGTAATTGGCTATTCTACCTCTGAATTTAGGCCTGTTTCCACTATAGGAGACAGTCTTATCAAAGCTTTTGAATAACATTATTCAATCTCTTATTGAATCTGTAAACATATGGGAAGCCCAGGATCATAGATTTGAAATTGTAGAGAAACTTAGAGGCCAATTAATCCAAAATTCTTGAAGGAACTGAGGCCTAAGATGTGAGGCCCAAGGTGACTGATCCCAGGTCATCAGGGTCAATTAGTAATGTTCAGTCACTAGACTGAACATTTTGCCTCTAGAGAAAATAAAAACACAGTGAGGAGAAACTGTGTTTGTAAACCCATGAGTACATATATGCATTTTAGTACATATATGCTCTAGACTTAGTTCCTGGTATTCTGAACTCCCTGTATCTCATAAGCAAAGTCACATCTGTGGCTGCATTGCAAGAGAACCAGTGAAAAATGCTTTGTTATATTGGCCCTGCTGCCTCTAGCTCTAAGAAATTGCTCCCTAAATCATGTTAGAGTTATAGTGTCCCCAGAAAAACCCAACCCACTCTCTGAGCTTCAAAAAGCACAGGGATATTAATCAGATAGGTGAGCATTGCAGAAGGAACTTTTTTTTCCCTTAACAAAAAGGAAAACAACCAAGTAAGAAATGAAGTAAAGAACACAGTCTCTGGTGTGCTCAGCCCAGAGTATAGTACACTTTGGGAACTGAGCCCAGATCAGAATATCTTCACTCTTTCACTAATACACAGATAGAGGCACACATTGTCTCTGAACACTTTCAACCCATTTAGGCTTTATGGCAAAAAATGATAGTGAACACCTGCCGCATGGCGATGTTCTTTTTCCAGCCCAGCTGAATGGGAGCAGTGGGGGTGATCCTTCATCTTAAGCAGGATTCTTGGAAGACCCCCATACCTCAGGCAGATCCTTAAATCAAATTCAGCTGGGACCTGGCAGGATTTGCTGGAAGGATGACAGGTATGAGATCTCACAAATATTCCCAGAGAGTGCCCCTGACTGACTAGAGGCAGAAGAGAGATGATTATTAACCTGACTTTTTAATTCATTTGCTCTGGGTCTAAACCTCTGGAGAAGAAGTATAAAAATAGCATTTTTTCCAATTATTGTTCTAACTAGCCATCAGACAATTGACAGCATCTGTGGAGAGTCCTGCTATGTATAAGGCAACACAATAATCAAGCTAATAATTCATGGGATCATGGGATTTATAACTGAAAACCTGGAGATCATCTAGTAAACCTCTTCATTTAACACAGGAGGAAACTGAGACCCAAAGTCAGACCAGCACTTCTCTGGCACTTTTAAAAAATACTTTGCTTACAACGAACCTGTGAAGTAGGTAATGTTAGTATTGTTCAGTCTTGCAGTTGTGTCTAACTCTACATGATCTCTGTGGACAAGTGGGTTTTTTTTGGCAAAGATACTAGGGTGGTTTGCCATTTTCCTCTCCAGGGTGTCCCTATTTTGCAGATAAGGATCTGAGGCAACTAATGGTTAAGTAAGTTGTCCTGGATCACAAAGCTAGAAAGTAGGAGTCTGGATTTGAATTCAGACTTCCTGATTTCAGGCCTGACGTTCTATCTACTGTATCATCCAACTATCCCACATTTTATTATTATCCCATTTTAATAAAAGAGGAATACAGATATATGCATATAACAATAAACATTGTTATGATAATAATAGCTAGCATTTATATAACACAGAGGTCTGCAAAGCACTTTACAAATATTATCTCATTTGATCCTCAAAACAACCCTGGGAGGTAGGTGCTATTATTATTCCCATTTTACAGATAGCAAATGGAGGCAAATAAAGGATACATGACTTACCCAGGGTCACAGAGTTAGTTCCTGAGATAAAATTTGAAATCAACTCTTCCTGAATCTAAGGCCATCACTTTAAATACCACATCATCATCATCATCCTACTCCATATATTTTAATTATTTTTTCCATATTTGGGATTCTCTCCTTCCTTTTCCCAATCTCTGGTCTCTTGGCTTCTTTCAGGACCTAACTAAAATCCCATCTTCTTCAAGAAGCTTATTTTGGTCCTCTTTAATGTTAGTAGTCTCTTCTCTCTGAGATCATTTCTAAGTTATTCTATGTGTGTACATACACATAAACACAACACATAAATACACATAGGTATTATATATACTCCAATATATTACATATATTATATACATAATTTTTGCTTGTTTGTATGTAGTTGTTCAGCACATTATCTGCTCCTATTAGACTATGAGCTCCTAAGAACAGGGACTGCTTTTTGCCCTCCTATCTCTAGTATTTAGCACAATGACTGACATGTGGTAGTGTCTTAATAAATACTTGACCAAACCACACACATAACTGAAGTGACTTGTTCTACGTTACACAGCTAGGAAATGTTATTGTTAGGGACAAAACCTGGATCTTCTAACTTCAAACCCAAGATCTTTCCACTAAACCATGCTGCCATGGAAAGGTACAGAGGACATGCTGGCTAAAATACATTACAAAAGCACCATTTCTTTTTGTTTAATACTGAAATTTTAGCATATAGAATACTGTCTGAAATTTTTAAGCTATGAACTAGAGGATTTGGATCTCTCTTTGTTATATGGAATTTTTTTCTAATGATGTTGGCTGGAATGAGATTTTGACATATCAGACATAATTCATATACTTAGATAATTATTAATAAACAAAAAAGATGGGAGAAACATAAATATGTATCGATAATTTTTTTAACCATTCCTGTGATTTCACTGGATAAGGGATCTCCTGGTGGGGCACTTTCTCATCAATACAGATTGGCACATTCTTTTCAATTTGTAGGCTTAGAACAGTGCTTCTCAAATTTTTAAAGATTCACGGTGTAATATTCTTCAGTAGGAGAAATTTCATCATAATGAATGTTCAAGCTCCAGAGTCCTGACCCAGACAATCAGGGCAATAGACCCTCACTGACATTTTTCTTTGTATTAGATTTCTGTTGCATTGTTTTAAAGGCTTGAGCTTGCCAACTAAGCTTGTCCTTAAATGTGGAGTCCAAAATTGGACAAAAACACTCCAGGTGGGGATCTGCTCAAGGCAAAGTACCACAGAACTATAACTCTGAACACCAAGCTACTACTGAGGTAGCTTAAGATGGCATTAGTATTTTTGCTACAGTGGATGGGAAACTGGTTCAATGAGTTCAAACTCATATTTGAGTTCAAATCCAATCTCAGATACTTACCAGCTGTATGTGATCCTGGGAAAGTCATTTAACCTTTTTTTGTCTCAGTTCCCTCAGCTATAAAATGGGAATAAACTACCACCTACCTCCCAAGGCTGTTGTGAGCATCAAAGGAAATAATATCTGTAAAACTTGTGGGTGGATAATAATTGATTCCTTTTTTCCTATTACCTTATAGGACTATAACTTCATTGCAGCAGAAATGTGATTTGGAAGTCAAAAAGACCAATGCTACTATGGACTCCATTACTAGAAGTTTGATGTACAGAGCAATAGTTCTGCTGTCCTTTGCGCTGAACATTCCACATCTAGAGTGTTTTTTTTCTCATTCTGGGTACCACATTGAAGGACAAACTTAACTGGCAAGAAAAGGATGAACTGGTATGATCAAAGTAATCCAAACCATGCCTTTTGGGGATAATTTGAAGGAAATGAGAAAGAGAAGACTTAGGGGAGACATGATTGCTGTCTTTCAAAATCTTAAGGATTATCAATTAGAAGGGGGTTTGGGTCTTTTTTATTTTGCTACTTTTACTGAGTTAAGAACTCAGAGAAATGAGTGAAATACAAGGAAGGGAGATTTTTGCTCAAGATGAAGGCACTATTCCTAAGAATGAGATCTGACCCGTTTTTCAGGGGGTAGGTACACTCTATCATTAAAATCACAGAATCTCAGAGCTCAACCAATATCCAAACATGAATACCCTTTACAAAATTCCCTACAAATGATCATCCAGTCTTTGGCTGACTATCTCTGTAAAGGGGCAATATTGTTGTATAACCCTGGAAAACACAGGTTGGGAAAACTCCTATAGAAGAACAGGTAAAGTTTTCAAAGGATGATGACTGATCCTTGCTGTTCTATCCTTCAAAAGGAAAAACAGAGGTTACTTCAAAGGTCAAAGTAGAATGTGTCCTCACACCTTTAATTTTTAAAAATAATTTCTAAGATAAAAAAAGAAATTATCTTTCCCTCTAAATATGTCTCTTCTCCAAAATTTGCTATTCCTATTCAAGTCATCGAATCCTTCTAATAATCCATGTTCATTTCTGAGCTATGGCAGTTCTGAGATAGCAAGTCTACTCTCTAACCTTGGACTTCAAATATTGTCTCTGCCACTTAACTATTCATGTGACCTTGGGCAGATCTCTTGATCTCTCCAGGACTCAGTTTGCTCAATTATAAAATGAGATAGTAGGACTAAATGACCTATAATGGGCACTTATAGCTCTAAATTTATGATCTAAACATTCTAACCTCTGAGCTAGAATTTTCTTATCTATAAAATAGCTAAAATACTTCAGAATTCCCCCCTTCCTCCCTCCAAAAATGGATATCTCAAGCGTGAAACTTTATACAGCTCTAAAAGTATAAGCAGGGGAAAGAAGAGACTAAGTATTTAGTAAGCAGTAAATAAATGCCAGACACTAAGTGCTATGCACTTCACAAATATTATTTCATATGTAGTCCTTACAACAACCTTAACATATAGATATAATATTAATATCCTCATTGTACAGTTCAGGAAACTGAAGTAAACAAAGGTTAAGTGACTTCCTAGAGTCACACAGCTAGTAAGTATCTGATGTCAAATTTGAACTCAGGTCTTCTTGACTTCAGGCTCAGTATGCTATGTATTGTGCTGCATAGTGCAGAAACTAGTAACTGATGTGTTTCCTTTAATATCTGGCTATCAGGGTAGAAAAGTAGCAATAAAACATCTTCCTCATAAACTTGGGATACATTCCCTCATAAATCAGTCTATTACCAATAAGAAAAATGGACACAAATAGAAGTCATAAGTATAGAGGTACCCTTGTAGAGAAAAATACTGCCAAGGCATGTTTGGAGGAGCAACAACTCAAATTTCTGATCCTGCAGGACAAGATACCACTTTGCTAGATATTGCTTCACTGTAGTTTCTCCTGCTTCCATTTTTTAAGATCAGCTGAAGTCCTTGGCTAGGGAATGATTGTGCTCTTTAGAAAGAGTAGGAGCCCTCCCCTGACTTGGTACTCAAAGCAAAATTAAGACTATTCCATGAGAGTTCTCTTTTCTTCCCTTCTTCTGAACTCACCTCACTCAGGAGTCATCCTCCACTATCTCTGCCTTCAATCCAGCCTTGATTTTAGTTGAAGAGGAGACCCTTTTCCTTGCCAAGGACTACCACTCTAAATGCACCCTTAATTGTATTCTTTCCTGACTTCTCCAGCAAATCATCTCCACTGTCTTCTTCCCCACTCTCTTATCTTCACTCTCTCCCTATCTATTAGATTCCTTCCTTGATGTCATTGGAATATAGTATAGACCATCTATAGAGAAAAAAGAAAATAGATAAGAAGTTTGGGAAATAAATTACAATCCTGGCCCCGAGGCAAGTTATGGTAATGATGGGAAAGTTCATTTATCAGAACATCTGCTAGAGTTCTTTCTTTGCCAAAGGAGAGAAGCTATTAACTTCTTGATTTGATTTAGTGATAATTTTATCCTTCAAAAAATGGAAGAACCAATAAGGGAAAATTTTATTCTGGATCTGATACCCACTGTCTATCAGGCAGGAACAAATTGCTAGGATGAAAATGTTGGGATCCATGATAGAGGATGAGATCATTCTCTCCTATATAGAAGAGAGAAAATTCAGGCATAATCTGACATGTATCCTACATCTGGGGAAAGAAGATTTCAGAGGGTTCCGAAGAAAGGTAGGATCCCATGGAGTAAAAATACTACAAGGGAAATCATCCCAAGAGAGATGGGATATATTCAAGAATAAAATTACAAAGACCCAAAAAGAGACAATTTCAGCAAGGAGGAAAAATGTAAAGAAATATATGGAAGATGGAAGTAAGTTCAATAAACAGAGGATGAATATGATTGTGGTCTGTAAAAATGGGGTTAGGAAGGCTAAAACTCAGAAACAGCCGAATTTGGTATGAGAAACAAAAGGTTTTTTAAAAATGGCTATCTTGGGAGAAAAGGGAGAAAAAAGGAATAGGATTTCTGCATGGGTCTATGGGACTATGACGGACAATGAAGAAGGCAAAGCCACTCAATTTTTATGTTACTTCTCTTATCTTTGTAAGGAGAATGAACTCTATGTCCAAAATGGAACAATAAAAAATAACTAATGGAGTTTGTACCCAAAATAAAAAAGTAGATATTAAGGTAGAAGACCTTGTGTCTTTCAATTAAAATCACCTGGCTTGGACTAACTGCAACTTCAAGTCCTGAAAAAGCTTGGCAGATGTCATTGTTGAGCTGAAAACAGGAGAAGCAACCTAAGATTAGGGTACATGTCCTTGTTTTCAGAACAGGGAAGAGAACAGGTTCTGCAAACTCTAGGCCAATGAGCTTGACTTTGATTTCTGGGAAAATTCAGGAATGAATCATTAAAGAAATGATCAGGGAACATCTAGAAAGAAAGAGATTACAAATAGTCATCATGGCTTCCTCAAGAAATGATTAAAGCAGACTCACCTCATTTACTTTTTCTTTTTTTCTTTTTAGGTTTTTTTGCAAGGTAAATGGGGTTAAGTGGCTTGCCCGAGGCCACACAGCTAGGTAATTATTAAGTATCTGAGCCCGGATTTGAACCCAGGTACTCCTGACTACAAGGCCAGTGCTTTATCCACTACACCACCTAGCCACCCCTCATTTACTTTTTCAATAAGATTTGTTCTTGTTTATTCATTCTTTTAGTCCAACTCTTTGTGACCCCATTTGGAATTTTCTTGGCAAAAATACTAGAGTCATTTAAATTTTCTTCAAATAATTTTATAGAAGTGGAAACTGAGGCAAACAGGGTTAAGTCACACAGCTAACAAGTGTCATAGATCTCAACTCCAGAAGATGGGTCTTCATGACCCAAGGAATGCTACAGAGGTAGTTTATCTAAATTTTAGCAAAAATTCTATAAAGTACCTTATATTGTTCTTGTAGAGAAGAAGAGATGAAGACTAGGTGATAATACAATTAGATGGATTCAGAATTTATCAGATGATTCAATTCAAGAGCAACATTAAAGTTGGTCACCTGTTGGTCACCTGTGGAAAATCCCAGGGATCAATTCTTGGCCTTAGGTTGTTAAAATTTTTTTTATCAGTGACTTTGATAAAAGTATAGATAGCATGTGAATCAGATTTACAGATGACATGAAACTAGTATGAATAGCTAACAGCTTTTTTTATATTAATGAATAGACTCCTGCTTCTAAAAGTTTATTTTTGAAATGGCATGGCATGAAGGCTAGAATTAGGATGACTTGGGTTTAAAACCTGCCTCAGATACTTACTAGCTATATGGCTCTGGAAAAGACACTTGATCCCTATGTCTTCATTTCATCATCATCATTAAAATCTGAGAAATTAGACTTGATGATATCCAAGACCATTCCCTTTAAATCTAAGACCCTAAGATCCTGTGAGACAGCTGGTAGCATGGTAGATAGAACACTGGGCCTAGAGTTGGAAAGACCTGAATCCAAATCCAGCCTCAAATACTTCCTAACTGTGTGACCCTGAATAAGTCAATTAATCTCTATTGCCTGATAAAATAGATCAGCAGAATACACTAGAGAAGGAAATGACAAAATGCTCTAGTATTTTTACCAAGGAAATTCCAAATGGAGTCACAAAGGATTAGACACAACAGAAACAAGTAAACAACAAAATGATCCTACAGTCTTCTTGTGACCTCACTTTTCTTCCTCCCTTCTTTATATCAATTCTATTTACAAGAGGAGTTAATAGAGAGGCATTATGGAGTAGTAAAATGAGCACCTTGGTGTCAGGAGATCTGGGTTCAAGTCCTATCTCTGATAACTTCTTGGCTTTTTGATCCTGGGAAAGTCACTCTCCTAGCCTCTGGTCCATCATCTGTAAACTGGACATAATATTTTCACTTCTTACCTCATAGAGTTCTGGGGAAGAATCTCAAATATAAAACACTCAGTGAAAGAATCAAAGAACTGGGAAGGATCTTTGTAAATCTCAAACTTTTATTAAAATGTGAACTATGAGATAAGACCCATCCAGGGTCCTACGAACTGATGGAATAAGAGAACATAAGAGTTCTAAGAAACTTGGAAAATTATTTAATTCAACTTATTTTAAAGATGAAAACACTGAGATCCATAGAAAGAAAGTCTGGTTCTACAAGCAGGATAATCTCTGACTCTCGGCCCAGAGCTCTTTTCACTTTATACAGTTAATTCAATTCATTTATTTGGTTAATACTGAAATGCCATCATATGTGCAGGGCTTTCCTTATACCTTACTCTGGGGCAAATAAAATTCCATCTTTGATCTCAAGAAGCTCGCAAACTCAAGGAATGATCCAATGTTCTAACTGAAAGACACCTTGGAGAATGTCTTGCTTCACCCCTTTAGAGAAGGAAACAGCCTGGGGAGGATAAGAAGTCTGCAGAAATCTCACAGCAATAGCAATGAAAACCTCATCAGCTGCTCTGGGCCAGGTCAGTGTTTCCAAAGTTGTTCATTCAGGCTCTGTCCCACTGCTCCCATCAGAGAACCAGAGCCACAGCAGGAGCCTTGGTCCTAGATTGGTCTCAGAGGCTAGAAAAGGAGGAAATTGGAAACCCCGATTCTGGGGAAAATTGTGATAGAGCAAGAGACTGGGAGAAAAAGAATGACAATTACTCTTAGCCCTGATATAACAGGACTTCTCTTCAAAAGTGTTTTATTTCTAATTGGGAGGAGGGGGTGGTTGGGGTCTTGGGACCTTTCAATCTACCTTCTGAGGGGGATATACTGCTAAAGATCAGTCCAATAAATGAAGAGAAAAGGACATTGCCCTACTTCTATCCTTTCCCTTTGCCCTCCCCCCTCCTTTCTCTGTTTTCCTTCCCCCACCCCCTCTCCCAGAGTCAAGATTGAGGTTGTATTCTCCAAGACAGGAAGACCAAATATTTACCCTGGCTGCCCCAGTGGCTTGTCCAAGGAACAGAGAGGCCTGAAGCAGTGAGGGCAGCAGCTCAGTTGCTTGTCAAGCAGGAACCCTCAGGAGCAAGATCTGGGTTGACCAGTTCTCATCCCCAGTACCTACCATCACCACCATACACATACACACAGAAACATAGAGACATATACAGAAACATTATACAGCCATATACACATATACATACACGCATAGGACATACATACACACACATACAGACAGACAAATATACTCATACACACATATGAACACACACATGTTCTTGAATGGTGCCCTGAAGGTCTTTCTGCAGTTCCCCAGGGGAGGTAAACCATCCAGTGACATTTAGGGTACCAGACTCAGAGAAGCCAGTGTTTCTGCTGGTGCCACGTCATGCCCCAGAGACCCTCTTCTATTTCCCAACCCCCAGCCCCTTTTAACATTTAATGCTGACAAGTTGAATACAGGAGGAATAACAGCCATTTGTTCTGGTTATCGCTGCTGGTATTGAAGCCAGATGTGTGTGTTACTGACATTGACATGGTACATCTGGCTGGGTTTTTGGTTTCCATCGTGGCGTTTACCACATCCACCCCAGTCTGCTGGAAAAGAGGAGGCGAACATCTGGAAGTCATTGCAGCTGTCACGCTTCAAGAAGAGAGGATCTTGTACCACAGAGAAGAGAATTCAATACGTAACTGAGCAAAATTATCCCGCTCGTCTTGTCAGTCCGGATTTCGAGTACATGCAGGAAAATTCAAAGGGCGCTACATACAGCACCCTCCCTTCATGAAGGCTACTGGGCGCTCCCCTGGGGGCACAAGCCCCCTCCCCATTGTCTCTCCCACTGGTTCTGTTAGCAGAATGGTCCCATCCAGCCCTGCAGGGCCGGGGTCTTTTGTTTACTCAATGTTATACAATGTTTCGTGCCATCTCTCTCTTAACCACAGTTTAATGGAGGTTTGGAAATAACCACTACCTATCCTCCTATAATTCTTTCTTTCCTCTCATACCACTCAGTTTCCTCATCTCTAAAATAAGGGGGTAAGTGTAGATGATCTCTCAAGTCCCTTCCAGCACTACCCTTGAGAATCTGTTTCTAACTTTAATCTTCTACTTTCTAACTCCAATATTCAATGTCTCTATGTTCTAAATGCTTTAGCATTCTCTGATCTACTGTCCCTTCCAATCCTAATATTCTATATTCTAAGGTCTTGTCTAATCCTACATTCTATATTTTAAGAATCCCCTTCTATCCATTAACATTCTGTTCTAAGATCCATCTAAGCTCCAGTGTTCCTCTGTTTTAAAGTTCCTTCTTAGCATTCTGTCTCCTAAGGCCTCTTCCATCTTTAGTATTCTATGCTCTAGGGGTATCTAGCTCTGATGTTTCTCTATTCTAATAAACTTTCCAGCACTAACAGTTGATGTTCTAAGTCCATTTCTGGCTCTAACATTCTCGGATCTATTGTCCTTTCCAATCCTAATATTCTATATTCTAAGGTCTTGCTAATCCTAACATTTTATATTTTAAGATCCTCTTCTACCTCTAACATTCTGCATTCTAAGGTCCATCTAGCTCTGAAAATCTATGTTCTAATTCCTTTGTAGCATTCTATATCTTAAGTCATCTTCCATCTTTAATGTACTACGCTCTAGGGTTATCTAGCTCTGAGGTTCTCTAATAACCCTTCCAGTACTAACAGTTGATGTTCTAAGTCCCTTTCTGCCTTATGACATTCTCTGACTTCCCTCTCCTTGGCCTAGCATTCAAAGTCCTCCACAATATAAGCCTGCTGATATTTTACAATCTTCCTTCTCACTGCTCTTCCAACATGAACAGCCCTTTGCTGGCATTCTTGTTTCCTCAATGTCCTCTGAATATCCTAGGTTCATTTCCATTTCCAAGCCATTGTTCATGTTGCTCCTTCCATTTGGAAAGTCTTTCCTTCACCCTTCTGCTCATTTGAAGCCTACCTGCCTGGAGTTCAAGGTAGATCACATATTATGCCTTCCCCAGCAGCTCCATCCTACATTAACCTATTTTTCTATATTCACAGAGCACCAATTGTCTGTACCTATAAGTTCATTTCTATGTTGCCAGACATAGCCACTTAACTGTTCATGTATTTATGGGCCTGGACTTTTCAATAAGACTGTGAGATCTAAGAGAACCAGGACCATGTTCTATGCTTCTTATGTGTAATAAAAGCCAACATGTATTCATCCCTACCATTTTATTCCAATATATGATCTTATGATACAATATCTCTCCTCTTCTCTTGCCTTGAAACAGACTAACCAAACTCTATTGGATTGTCTATCTCTTCCTCCACTTCTGTACAATGAAAAAAATTAATGAACTAGAAGATAAAGGTAAAAAGAAACATAAGGGAGGATAAATAGTGAAAAGAGTTTTAGTCATTTGAATAAGATTAATGAAATAGATTGGACCACCAGATCATAGATATATAGTTAGAAGAGATCTTACTTAGAGTATTGGGGAATTGGGAATTTGGAAACAAAAGACTTTAATATTCTACTATTTTGTGAACTTAGGCAGATCACTGAACTTCCTTAGGCCTCAATTTCCCTTTCTGTATATAGGGGGATCTAATTTAATTCATGTAAAATATGGGGACTCCACTGGATGAGCAAAAAGATCCCTTACTGTGTTATGAATTATGATCCCACTTTGTCTCATTTCATACTTTTTCTCATTTAATTCTCATACATAAGTACATGGAATGAAAATGAGCTCTTCATCATTGGAGTTTAAGCATAGTTAAATAACACTTGTCAGAAATGTTACAGAGTGGATTTCTTAGCTGGGTAACCTGTAGGATCAAAGATTCTATAGTTCTGCTATATCCATTTTACAGCTAGGAAACTGAGGCTGGGGAAGATTAAGTAATTTACCCAAAACAGAACTATGAAGTTTGGGAACCAGAACTTGGAACTAGATCTTCTGATTTTTAGACCTATTCTCTTGAGAACTGCTTGTCAGTACAAAGGATAGAACTCTGGACGTAAGATCTAAGTTCAAATTTAGCCTTAGGCACTTCATTGTTGTTTGATCCTCAGAAGACTTCCATCTGCCTCAGTCTTCTAATCTGTAAAAGTAGGATAAAAGTGAGAACTATCTCCCAAGGTTTTTGTGAGGATCAAATGAGATAATACTGGTGAAGCACTTAACAAACTGGCACAATAATAGATAATTAATAATACTTATTTCCTTTCTTCTTTCAACTGTGGCTCAGTGTTTATGTATCTAAAACAGTTGTTGTTGTTTATTGTTCAGTTATGTTTAATTCTTCATGACACCTTTTGGGGTTTTCTTGACAAAGATACTAGAGTGATTTGCCATTTTTTTCAATCATTTTACAGATCAGGAAACTGAGATCAATAGGATTAAATGACTTGCCCTGGGTCACACAACTAGTAAATGTCTGAGATCAAATTTGAACTCAGGTCTTCCTGACTCCAGCACTGTAGCCACTGTGCTACCTAACTGTACCTATAATGAAGGGTTAATAAATTCTCATCGAATAAATGAGTGAATAGATGTAATTTCCCTCATATTTTCCCCTCTCATTTGGTATTTTCTTTATCAGCTTTATTCTGTTAACCATAACACATTTAAATTCTTTGGAGGAAAGGAAACTGTAAGAACATAACACATAAGTAATAACAAGAAACCAAATAATACAGCAAAAATTAATTTATTTAATTTGTCAACTGGAAATCTTTATTGCCTACCACTTCTACTGATCCATAGTGTAATGATAATTGGTTTCTATAAATATGATATAGTGGAAGCATAGTCAAGCAATTTGAGATCTGGGTCTAATGAAGACACTAACAATCTGAGGAGCCTCAGATGAGAAATTTAATTGCTTTAGGCTTCAGATTCTTCATCTATAAATCAGGGCTATTAATATTTGCATGCTCTAACCCCACAGGGCTGTGGTAAGAAGAACTTGGGAAGAATGCTGGCAGCCATCCATACATTTATTTTATTTTATTTTATTTTAGGGGGTTTTTTTTGCAAGGCAATGGGGTTAAGTGGCTTGCCCAAGGCCACACAGCTAGGTAATTATTAAGTGTCTGAGGCCGAATTTGAACTCAGTTACTCCTGACTCCAGCTGGTGCTCTATCCACTGCACCACCTAGCTGCCCCCATCCATACTTTTATTTAAGACACTAATATATATCAAACATATTGTAACAATTAATAAGTATATTAAATAACATAATTGTTCTTTCTGAGTCATTTTTTTCAGTAGTGTCTGACTTCATGATCTCATTTAGGGTTCTTGGCAAAGATCCTAGAGTGATTTTCCATCTCCTCATTTTTTCAGACAGGAAAACTGAGGCAAACAGGATTAAGCTACTAGGCCAGGGTTACACAGTTAGTAAGTGCTTGAAGTCAGATTTAAATTCAGTAAGATGACTCTTCCTGATTCCAGATCCAGTGCTCTAGGCACTATGGTGCCACCTAACTGCCCTAAATAGCACAATGCCCTAAATAGCAGTGTCTATAGAAATGTTTTTATAATAATAATAATAATAATAATAGAGAAGTATCATGGCATAGTAGCTAAGGCACTGGAGATGGAGTTAAGAATATCTGGGATCAAATCCCATACCAAACACCAGCTGTGTAACCATGGACAGGCACTAATTTCTCTGTGCCTCAGTCTCCTCATTTATAAAATAGAGATTTGGTGATAGTTTTTGAGGTCTCTTCCATTTTATTCCAATATATGATCTTATGATAAAAAATCTCTCCTCTTCTCTTGCCTTGAAATAAATTGGCCAATCTCTATGGGATTGTCTACTTCTTCCCCCACTTCTGGACAATGAGAAAATTAATGAACTAGAAAATAAAAGGGAAAAGAAACAAATAGGAGGATAAAAACTGAAAAGAGTTTTAGTCATTTGAAAAAGATTAATTAAATAGACTGGGCCATTGGATCATAGATATATAGCTAGAAGGGACCTTACTTAGAGGTTATCTAGTTCAATTCCTTCATTTTACAGATGGGGGGTAACTGGGTACCAAAGAAGTTATAAGATTTGCCCAAAATAATACAGGCAGTAAGTGGCAGAGCTGACATTGTATGATTCCAAATCTAGCATCCTTTCCATTATTCCTGCTATCTGAGGGACCACTCAGCAGGAATGTAGTAGAAGAGATTCATCCATCTAGTAGGGATCTTGTCCCCAAGGTCCCTTTCAGTCCAGATTTCTATGATTTCAAGGGACCAGACTTTTGAAAGATGAGAACAAAACAAAGTCACTGAGTACCAAAGAAGGAGATATGGAGCAAGGATTATGAGGAATAGGTCTTGCCCTACCCTTGCCATAGTAGGGACAGAGCATGGGATTTTGTCTTGTGTCTTGTATGTTTCCTACAGAACCAAAGTATCCTGTATCCTCCTGCCACCCACCATTACAAAAGCATAAAGGATAATAACTAGGGGGAAAATTTGGATTGTAGAAATTTTATATTAGGAAAATGCAAAGACTATCTAGAAAAGAAAGAACAAGCCTGAAAGGCAGAGAGGGTACAAGAGAAAGCCAACAATTCTCCCCTTCTCTCCTATAGAAAAGTTTTCCTTTCCATTGTTATCTCTTTCTTTTTTTGCTCTAATTTTTTAAAATTAGCAAGCATTAATTTTCCCTCCCACCCACTCCCTTAATTGAAAAAAGGAAAAGAATTGATAACAAATAATGTAGATTCAAGCAAAATAAATTAAAAATATTCTCTCCCCTTATATCTTGAGTCTTACAGCCCTCTCTCAGGTCTTCCATTAACTTTCCTAAAACCCCAAATACATACTTGTATATATATATTATATGTGTACTCATATATGTAATCTCATTTGATCCTTTCAACAACACTGGGAGATTAATGCCATTATTATCTGCATTTTACAGAGGAGGGGAATTGCCTAGGGTCACATAGCTACTAAGTGTCTAAGGCAAGATTGAGTGCTGCCCTTTTTGGACTTCAGATCCAGGTGTCTCTGCATTGTGCTATTTAACTGATTTCTAAGGCCAGGGAAGGGGATGAGTAAAGGCAGAAAAAATTCATGTTGAGAGGCCAGAAAGTGGTCTTCTTTGACTAGTGTCCAGAATATGTAAAAAGCAATATTGCATAGTGGAAAGAGCCCTCCTCAGAGTCAGGAAGCCTGGATTCAAGTCTTACTTCTGATCCATTCTGACTTCATGATCAGGAGCAAGACCCAAAATTTTCAATGTTCCTAACAATAATCTAAGACTCTGATCTACAGAGAAGGTGCTTATGATATCAGAGTTCTCTCATCCAAGAACTCTTTATATCAATGATATCATGGGACCAATTCTTAACCATCCTTAAGAATATGTATGTATAAAAACTGATCTTATTGTCTGATCTTGCTATCTCTTATACTTTATGCTTCGTCCTTAAGGATATGATTTCTCTCTCATCACATTCAATTTATATCAATGTATACCATGGAAACAATGTAAAGACTGACAAATTGCCTTCTGTTGGGGGTGAGGCGAGGGAAGTAAGATCAGGGGAAAAAATTGTAAAACTCAAAATAAATGAAATCTATAAAACAGGAATATTTATGTATAAAGATAAATATACACATATTCACACAGCCACATATACAATCATCTATCTACCTATATGGGTAGGTAAGATGAGTATATCTATATAGATAGATCTTACCTAATCTGTTTATCTTTTTTTGGGAAATAAAACAAAAATTCATTTAAAAGGTTACAAGACATAGGAAGGGCTAGAGAGAGAGGAAAGAAAGAGATAAAGGAACAGTCAAGCAGCCTTGGCTGGGCCATTGTCAGAGAAGATTGCCAGCCCGTTTATCTATCTTAAAGTATGTATATATATTAAATATATACATTTATGTCTATATAAATATCTCTGTATGTACGTATGTGCTAGTGTATTTGTATCTATAGATATATATTACATATATTTTATATACTGTATATATATATATTATTTATATATTTATACATACACACAAATATATAACTTCCTCAGCAACTAGCATAAATGTTCATTGAACTGAACTAAATTCCATTAGAAACAGGGTGGTATGGTACAAATGTGACTGAAAACAAAATCAAGAAAGTTTGATTTCTAGGCTCTACCAGTAACTAGTTTTGTAACTGAATTGTCTCTACTCCTGTGGGCCTCAGTTTTCTAATCTGTAAAGTTGAGAGGGTTGTCCTGAAAGAAGCTATGATCCTTCCCAGCTGTAAGGTTCTATGATTAATGGAGGAACCACTTCTGAGGCTAAATCTGCATATCATCTCTTAACTCAGTCCCAAATCCCAGCGTTAGTCTGCCTTCAATTCCCTGGGGCTCTTCTTGTCCTAGGTAAGCAGCAGCCCAACCTCTGATGGTGACTCTGGATGTTAAATTCTTGACATTGTCTCTTCCTCAGCACAAGGAAGTGCAACCTAGAGAACAATCATCTGGAATAGGAAGATCACAAATTGATGTATGACCTAGAAAATCACTCACAAATGGAAATGGTACTTAATTAAATATTAAACCATTATTCTTGGTCTCTGCTTTCGGCCCTTCACTATCCAGTTGAGGATTCAATGAATACACCAGCCTTAGGATGGTTCAATTATTTCATTCCTAGAGACTCATAAGGCCCTAGGGTACAACTGGCCTTTCCTCATCCCCATCCCCTCAAAGGTCTAAGATCAAAATCCTCAAATTCATTGAATGAAAGGTAATGATTATTTATACTTTGTCTCAGTTTTGTGATTAAGTTGACAATTTGACTAATAGAAGAGCCAGGACTGCTATATCAACCTCTCTTAAAAGGCTAAAAAATTGGAAAAAAAAACTATCTAATGAAGTCCATTAGTTAGATGAGAATTAGAGGTTAGGGTACCTCAGCTAGAAGCATATGCTCAACTGTGCTCACTGACTTCTCCAGGAAGAGAACACAATCAGAAGGCACACTCAGGCTTTGATAGAATGAACCATCCCAATCAAGTTTATGAAGCTACATTTCTCCTCTTTTGTCTCCTTTCTTCAACTTCCCTCATGGATACCCCTACTGCTGGTTTTCCATCTGTTGGTTCAATAAAGTACCCAAAAACACAACCTAACCTACCATTTTTAAAGAGAAACTTTCTCAACATCTTGTGCAGCATAGTCCCAACAAAGCAGATCAGGACAGAAACACTTCCAAAGAATTCCCATTCACCCAGGTTCCCATGTTAACTCTTTAGGATTATTTTGTAACTTTTTTTTTTACCACTCAGAGTAGTTACTAAATCCTATCTCATGTTTCCCCCACCTCCATATTCTTGAGGATGGGTAAGAGTTGGTCCCATGATTTCACTGGGGCAGAGACCTCTTGAATGTGGGCACTTTTCCCACAAGAACAGGTTAGCACCTCCTCTATAGAGTCTTAGATAATTGCTTGGAACATTGAAAGTTTTGTGACTTGCTCCTGATCATGAAGCCAGAATGGATCAGAGGCGAGACTTGAATCCAGGCTTCCTACCTCTGAGGAGGGCGCTCTCTCTCTCTCTCTCTCTCCCCCCCCCCCCTCTCTCTCTCTCCCCCCCCCCCTCTCTCTCTCCCTCTCTCTCTCTCTCTCCTATAATGTCTTTTTTAATATTCTGGGCACAATCAAACCAGATCACTTTCTGGTCTCTCAACATGTCCTTTTCTGACTTCAGTCATCCTTTCCCCTCACCTTAGAAGGCAGGATAATGCAGAGACAGCTGGATCTGGAGTCCAAAAAAGACTGAATTCAAACCTGCCTTAGACACTTAATAGCTGTGTGATCTAGGCAACCTCTTTAAACCTCAGTTTCCTCCTCTATAAAATGCAGATAATAATGGCACTAACCTCCCAGTGTTACTGAAAGGATCAAATGAAATAACACATATATGTACATATGTGGAAAGGATTAAATGAGATAATATGTTTCATATGTTTTATATATATATAAAATTTAGATTTTATATATATATATATATATAAAATTTAGATTATATATATGGGGATATATATATGTATATATATATGTATATATATATATATATATGTATATATATATGTATATATATACATATATATATACATATATATAAAATAAGAAATTTGGCACCAGGGATTAACTGAGACCCACAAGAGTAAAGACAATTCATGGTTACAAAACCAGTTACTGGTAGAGCCTAGAAATCAAGCTTTCTTGATTTTATTTTCAGTCACATTTGTACCATACCACCCTGTTTCTAATGGAATTTAGTTCAGTTGTGCTAGTTGCTGAGGAAGCTATATTGTTGTGTATATGTATAAATATATAAATAATATATATAAAATATATGTAATATATATCTGTACAAATACACCTGACAGAACATCCATAGGCAAATTAACAGAGACTGAACTCAGATTAAGCTATCTTTGTGCTCTTAGGCATATATTAACCACATTTTTCATTAATTTTGAAGAATTTAACTATTGGTATCAGAATTTAAAAGAAGTTGATTCTAAAGTGACCAAAAAAACCCTTTCCCTTATATTCTACCCTGAACATTGTTTCATTTCTAGTTCTCCCTTCCCTTGTTTGTCTCTTTTCTCACAGTCACCACTCTTAGAGGCATCATTAATAACCCAATCTAATCTATTCTAATCTAATCCATCAAATATTTATTAAGATTTCCTAAATTCAATACATATTACTTAAAGATAAAATGAAAAACCCTGACCTCAAGGAGTTTATATTCTTCTAACCAAATGGACAAAATAAATTTATATCTTCCCACCTCTACACTTTTCTACTCTCAAATAAACCTTGACATGCTGCCAGAAAATTTTCCTATTCCTAGATGCAATTCTTTCCTTCCTTCTTGCCTCCCTTCCTTTCTCTCTATCTCTCAAATTCTCTTTCTCTCTCCTTTCTTCCTCTCTCCCTTCCTTCCTTCTTTCCCCCTCCCCCATTCCTTCCTTCCTTCCTTCCTTCCTTCCTTCCTTCCTTCCTTCCTCTCTTTCTTTCTTTCTTTCTTTCTTTCTTTCTTTCTTTCTTTCTTTCTTTCTTTCTTTCTTTCTTTCCTTCCTTCCTTTCTTTAAAATTTTAAAATCTAATTTAAACTCCAAGTCAAATACGACCTTCTCTAGGAAATCTTTTTTGTACCTTGGGTAGATCAGGATAGAGACAAAGTCCTTAGCAAGACTCACAAGAGGAAAGACTAGTAGCAAATGATAGAGAAGAGCATACAAGAATATTCCATTTCTCTCTGCTAACTGTCCAAGAATTAGGGAATTCAATCTCATTGATCCTGTTGGTTGGTTCAGTTGTTTCAACGCATGATTCAGCACAAACAGAGGAAGATGATAGAGCTTTTACCTCTCTAATTCATGGGTTATCTGTTCATTTGCTATCTATATTTGCTTGCTAAACTGTAATCTTGTTGAGGGCAGAGATTGTGTTTATATAAGCTCCATATTGCTCTCAGCAACTAAACTGTTCTGCTCCTAGGAAGTGTAATTATATTTTCTGAATAAACAGATATATATATATTTATATATATATATATATATATGTATGTATGTATGTATGTATGTACACACACACACACACACATGAATTAACCCAATCCGGTTCCTTTCCCAGTTTTGGTTTTGTTCTCTTCATGCTCTGAATAAACCAAAAAATCCATTTTATGCTTTTGCATATGAACTTAATGGAGGCTGGATCTTGTAATGATGATCCTCAGTTCTCATTCCCTCTTTGTGCTGAATCATGCCCTTGATTGAATGAGCCAGCAGGACCAGTGAAATTAAGTTACCCTGGTAGCTCTTCACTACATCCTGATTCCTAGACAGTTATCAGATAAGTTCCAAGTTGGAAATACATGAAGGACATGGGATGTTCTTGTCTTCAATTCATTGCCATTTCCTTCCTTGCCCTGCTTTTTGGTAGTTGGTTACTTATTCTAACTCTAATATAGTGATGTCATTTTAGTCTTCTTTCAGAACAAAAGACAACAACCAGCAAACTAACTCTCCCCCCATTCCCTGCCCCCCCCCAAAGCCTTTAGGAGTCAGCTTTCCATTGAGTATATCTCTAGGTAAGTATATCTGGTTTCCAAGATTGAGAAAGAAGAAGGAACAGTCACTTTGGTTTCCATAATCCTGATGCAGAAATTCCAGACCTGTAAAAGAAAAATTATATTGGTATCAAAGGAAAGAAGGAGCTCAAGTGAACCACTTTACTGTTTCCTCCAGTCATATGGGATCCCTACACACATGTCTACTATTTCTATTGAACAATCCAGCATGGATGTAGTCAATGGAGTTTATCTTTAACCCTCTTCCAGCACCCCCATCTTCACTGTTCTCTCCATGCTTGCCTCCCTTCTGCTTAACCTATGTTCTAGCCTCATAAGACTTTGGGTTCAGCAGCCATGCATCCCTAGCTAAGTAACTGCTATTACTTAAGAATTAACTCCTAGTTATTGATGGCATACTAGGTACTCAGTATATTTTACAACCTACAGTATTTCCCTTTGTGCCTTAGTGGACAAAAACTTGAGAGTTTATTGATTATGAGGGTTAGAACTAGACTGTTCTGAAGGTCCATCCCTTATAGATCTAAGTCTTATGAATTCCATTGTAAGAGCATAGATTGTAAATTTGGAGCTAGAAGAAACTTCTAGTCCGTTCTAATCATTCTATTCCACCTACCCCCTACATTTTATATATGAAGAAATTGAGACTTAGAGAAATTATTTACTGAAGATTACACAGTTATTCAGTTCGGGGACCTGAATATACCTATCCCTTCTGTTTTTTTTAATATGGCATCCCCCATTTTATGTCTTTTATATTCCTGTGCATAAAATAACCTCATATTTTTTGGAACTCTATGGGGAATAAAAATATTAAAATTATAATCTTGTGATAGGTATTGTGAAAGGTACAAAAAAGCATCAGACAGAGTCTCTGCTCTCCCATTGTTCACAGTATGTTGGAGGAGATTGGCCTTTCACCCATGAAAAAATAACTAACAATACCAGGCAATGTTAAAAAGGTAATAGCATGGCACTGGGGACAGACTCTTGGCTCTACGTGTCACAGTGGAAAGAGTAATACATTTAGAATCATGGGATCCAGGCTTAAATCCTACTTCTGCTACTAATTTCTTGGGAGACCTTGCACAAATCATTAAATTTCTTTGACCTTTAATTTCCTTGTCCTCATCTGATTCTTTGTTATGGCATGGAGGTGATCCTGAGTTCTTGAAGACTGTGCAAACAGGAACAAGCTTTGGAAAGTCACACCACACAGAAGATGCTTTAAGTGTGGATTCTGGAATAAATTTTATGTCTCTTGTCCAAAGACTAAACCAACTAAATTTAGGGAGGTTCATCTGATGTGACTCAGGATGATGATTCCCCCCCACACACATTTCTTCAACAAGACATTTCACTTCCCAAATCCAGGTGTTTTCCCTGGTTGTCCCCAATGGTAGTAATATTCTTTTTCCTCATCTTCCCTTTCTTACTTCAAATCCTAAGTAAAATTCCATGTTCTATGGGACATTTTCCCCAATTTTCTTTAATTCTAGTGCCTCTCTATTGATTATCTTCAATATCCTGTAATTGACTTTATTGTATATAGTTGTTTGTCTAGCTGGTGCAATGGAGGCAGCCCTGAAGTTAGGAGGACCTGAGTTCAAATCCAGTCTCACACAGTTGACACTAACTGTGTGACCTTGGGAAATCACTTAACCCTGATTGCCTTGCTCACTCACACTCTTCAATTTGTCAATGCCTCTTCTGAAAGATGGCATCCAAAATTCAACATAATATTCCATGTATCAAATATGCTATGGACTACTCTTCCAAAACTACATCTCCCCTCTCAGGATGCTAAGGGTACCCTTAGATTGAGAAGGGTGTATCTTCTCTAATGATATTGGTCAAATTGATAGCAGTTTTATTCTACCCACTGTTAGACACCCAGTGACTGACATCTGATTTCCCTTTATCCATTTAACATCACTTAACTTTTACAAAGAAATATTTACACTGAAGATATGGCAATAACAAAAGTTTAAACATTTTCCTACCACCACCTCTAGAGCACAATCTATACCACCCCAAGGCTCTAATGGACTCAGATTTAGCTCATTTCCTATGTAACATTGATCCCAAAAGTTCACTTCCAAATCAGGCATTGTTGAGATCCAGCTATTGTTGGGCTGAGTCGAGGTCATCCTCAAAGGTCAGGTCTAGCTCCTTTGGACATCAATACTAAGTTGGCATAGACTTTGACTCCCTTGAATTCCTGAAGGCTCTCTTTTCTGAGAATTTGAAACCCTTAAGGTCTAAGTCTCCAGATTAATCTCCTTAACCTATATATTTTTCTGCCAAAAGCTTTTTGGATAATTATAACATCATTTGCAGAATATATTTGATTAAACATTTAATTAAATTCACCCCTAAAAAGCTCCTGGATCTATTGAATTTTTAGTCCCCACCTGTGGTTGCCTTGGCAATGAAAGACCAATGCAGTTTCCACCAAAGGTTCTTGGCCCCTGACCTAAAAACAAAAGAAAAAATGGCAAGGCATAAGACTGAGATCCCTTTTTCACAGACCCACATGTTGACCTTGGAGGGAGAGTACCCAAGGAATTTCTTCTTACAGTACTTAACCAAAACAAGATCCCCAACTTTCCATATCAGCAGCACTTTGATATGGAACTGCCCGTACCTGCTATATCCATATATTTTTCTGACTCCAGTAGAGACTATACTAACTCCTTGTGCCCTGCCCCAACCTTGTTATAGACACTACATTTCTCTTAATGTTGTCTTTGATAATGTTAGTTTTTTGGATTTTGGTGTTTTGCTTTTGGGGTTTTTTTAAACTGCTATGCCATATTGCTGATTTGAATTGAGTCTGCAACTCATTGAAATGACAATAGTTGACACATATATGGGACTTTAAGGTTTTTGAAGCACTGTGTTATTTTTTTCAGTCATGTTTAACTTATTGTGACCCCTTTTGGAATTTTCTTGGTAAAGCTACTGGAATGGTTTGGCATTCCTTTCTCCTCTAAAGCTCTATACAGCTTACAATGTGCCTTGCAACCATTATCTCATTTGATTCTCATAACAATTCTCTGCCTTGGGTATTATACCATCCCCATTTTACAGATGAGACAATTGAGGTTTAGAAAGAGGATGTGACTTGCCTGTGGTCTCATACCTAGCAAGTATTAGAGGCTGGACTTTAACACTTCTTTCTGCTTCTAAATTCAGTGGGATTTTTCTACTATATCTCTCCATTACCACACCACCATCTTCATTCATATAAGCTATTGTCTTACACCTTTCCTTGTCTTTATTTGCAAAGTTGTTTTTTTTAATCCAAGTGTAGTGTTATATATTTATTCTTCTTAAGTCTTGTCATCTTAGATTTGGACTATGTTCTAGCCTGTTGGGATCTTTGGGGATCCTTAATCTATCCAATGTGTTAACATTCCTCACAGCTTTAAATTCCCTTTGTTCTCTTCACTAGAGGGATCTTTAATCTGAGGCTGGTTTTTCCTCTTATGAATTATTGTAGAAGGAGATTTTTGTTCAGGAATAGGCTGGACTAAATGACTTCAGAAGGCTCTTCCAACATTGATATTCTCACTAATAATAGCCAGTATTTATATGACATTTCAAGATTTGCAAATCACTTACAAAGATTGTCATTCTATCCTCACTGTAGTCTTGTGATAACCCATCTTACAGATGAGAAAACTGAGGCAGACAGGGTTACCCAGGCATTAAGTGCCCAGAGGTTGAAGGTTTCCACTGTTAAGAGTTTTATTACCTATTTCCACCCGTAATTAATTTAGATTTTTCTAGCATAGTATGTGTGGTGGGAAGAACACTAGATTTGATAAGCAGAAGATTGTCTGTAATAATGGATCTGATACCATGTGTAACCTTGGACAAATCATTTGACTTTCCTTATCTGTAAAATGGTGGGAGGGGAAAGAGAGCAGTGAACTTGATCCCTAAGGTCCCTTTTCAACCACAAAACAACAATCTACAATCTTTTGCCTTTATATCTTTAGAAGTGTGCCTTGAGGTGTGGCCAGGTGGCACAATGAATAGAGCACCAGCCCCAGAGTCAGGAGTATCTGAGTTCAAATCTGGCCTCAGACACTTAATAATTACCTATCTGTGTGGCCTTGGGTGAGCCACTTAACCCCATTTGCCTTGCAAAAAAAAGCATTTGATACATATAGGTTTAGTATTGACATAACTTTTTTTTATCCAAGGTTTTGTAATAATATAGTTTCTCTGTTCATCTCCTATGGGTACTAAAGACCCCTGGGAGAGGAATGATATGTTAGGCCTTCAGTTAGTTGGGACCAGAAAATTGCTATTAAATGTACATGCACATATATGGTTTTTCCATTAGAATCTTGAGGCAAGAGATACTGTTGGTATCATATTTCCAGTGGCTGACACATAGTAAGCAATTAATAAATATTTGTATATTTTTGATTGATCATGTAATATAATATTGTATATTTTAACTATATAAAATAATATAAACTATGTAATATAATATTATATATTTTAATAATATTAGACTAGGTACTCATGAGGACAGTGATAGTGTCTTCTCTGTACTTCATATTACTCCCCAGCCTAATTTAGTATTCTAAAATATTGAATTGAATTGAATAGCCCTTGAAAAATATACTAAAATAAATTTAATTAAAAGAGAAATACAGGGAAACTATATTATATTATGATGAAATGTTTAACAAAATAAAGAAAAATACAATAGAATGGATCATATTAATTTGTTGCTTCTAAGTCAAGACAAACCTTAAGATATCACTGAATTAAGCCCTGCAATAGTTTGGTGGCCTACAAAGAATCATGACTTAGGGCTAGACCAGACTTTGGGGATCATAGAATCCAAACTCTTAATTTTACTGATAAGGAAATTTGAGCCCAAGGTAGGTTCTATTATTTTTCCAGGGTCAGAAAGCTAGTAAGGGATATTCAATCTAGGTCTTTCTGACTTAAAAGTCCCACACCCCATCCACCCATCTGAAGTATGACCTCCTCTGTGACCACCCTAACACAAAATTATCCATATCTCTTGAAAACCTCTAGTGATAGGAAAGCCACTACCTACCAAAAGAGTCCCTTCCACTTCTGGACAATAATAATTAATCGTCAGAAGGGGCAGCTAGATGGTACAGTGGATAGAGCATTGGATCTGAAGTCAAGAAGACCTGAATTCAAAATGAGCTGGAGAAGGAAATGACAAACCACTGCAGTATCTTTGTCAAGAAAACCCCAAAAGGGGTCACAAAGAGTTAGACATGACAACAACAATTGTTAGGAAGTCATTTCCTTCTCCAGCTCATTTTACAAATGAGGAAACTGAGGACAATAGAATTAAGTGATTTACCCAGGGTCATAGAGCTAGTAAGTGTCTGAGATTAAATTTGAATTCAGGTCTTCTTGACTTCAGATCCAATGCTCTATCCACTGTACCATCTCTCTTCCAATGTTCTTCCCCCCCCCCAATTTTAATCTGCTCCAAATTCAGCATTCCTAGTACCTTCAAATAATTCTTACATGATTTTGTTTTAAGGTCCTCCTGGCTTTGGCCACTCTTGTCTAGATTGTTGTTGTTTGGAGTTTTTCTTGGCAAAGATACTGGAGTGGTTTGCTCCAGCTCATTTTACAGATGAGGAAACTAAGGCCAACAGGGTTAAGGGACCTGCCCAGAGTCATATGGCTAGTAAGTGTCTGATTTGAACTTAGTTCTTCCTGACTCCAGGTCCGGACTCTATCCACTGTGCCACATAGCTGTCCATACTTTCCTGGATGCTCTTCAGCTTATCTACATTCTTCCTAAACTGCAGCACTTGTCCTTGAACTCTGATATGTACTGATAAGGGCAGGGTATAAAGGGATCATCACCACCATTGTTCTGCACCCTGTGTCTTACTTTATGTAGTTTTAGACTGCATTAGTTTTTATGGCTGACATACCATATTTTTATGTAAATTAACTTGCAGATCATTGAAACTCTCCATTCTTTTCACTCAAACAGTTGTGTGGCCATGCCTCCCTTATCTTATACTCGTGAAATTTATTTCTTGAGTCCAAATGTAAGACTTTACATGCATGCTTATTAAATTTCAGCTTATTAGATTTAGCCTTTGTTCTAGACTTACAAGATCTTTTCTTTCCAACTTTGTATCTGCAGTCTTGAGAAGTATGCCATCTATGTCTTTTTTTTCAAGAAAATGATAGAAATGCTAAACAGCACAGAAACAAGCACAGATATTTGTTAGGAAGGAAGGAAGGGGGGGGAGGGAGGGAAGGGAGGGAGGAAGGCAGGAAGGAAGGAAGGAAAGATCAGTGTTTTGGACTTTTTTTTTCTTTGGGTTTTGAGGGGATATGTTGGTCAAGGGAATAGCAATGATTTTCCTTTGACGCTTAACTGACTTGACTACTCTGCCATTGGTAACATTTAGTTGGTACTTGATGGGGATGTCTGGCCCCTTTTTCATAGGAATTGTTCCCTCTTAGATGACACCAATCCATCAATGAAAACTCTTTAGGTTTGTTTACTCAATGAGTTCCAAATTGTCCTAATTACCATTTATGTCTGGTTCATAATTCTTCATTCTGACCACAAGGGGTAGCATGAGAGACTTTGACAAATACTTTGCTAAAATTCTAGGCATACCATAGTTACAGTAGTTCCAGATTTACCAGTAAACCTTGCAAAAGAAAGGCAATGGAGTTAGTCTGGCATGACCTGTTCTTTATGAAGGTGGTTGTGATCACCTCCTTTTCCAGATATTTACAAGTTATTCTGTTAATAATAAATCTTGGTATTTTGTCAGAAATCAAAGTTGATCTAATTATCTAGAGTTTAAGGACTAACTTCCCTTTTTTGAAAATTGGTACATTTGTCCTTCTTCAGTGCTTCCTCAATACTTCTCATGGCAGTTCATCTGAGTCTGGTGACAAATTCATCCAAGGCAATTCAATATACTCTTATTACCAGGATAACAATTACTGATTAATCATCTTTGTTCTTTCTGTTTGAATCCACAGTTTGTTCTCCTTGGCAGAGAATACAGAAACAGAAACTGGTGGGGGGAGTATGTTGGTGGGGAAGACAGGGGTGGTGGCAGAACACCCTTCTATTTACCAGGTACTATACTAGGCACATTACAAATATTATCTCATTTGATTCTTTAACAACACTAGGAGGTATGTGCTATTGTTATACTCATTGGACAATTAAGGAAACTGAGGAAGAGAGAGGTTCCATGATTGGCCAGCTAGTAGGAGATTAGATTTGAATTTAGGCCTTTCTTAATGCAGTCTCAGCTCTTTACCACTTCTGTGAACTAGAAGAGTTAAATCATTTGGCATTCTCTTCATATTCTGTTATTATTGTGCCATCCACCCTGATGCATGCATTTAACCCTGCTTTGATCCCTTCTGTGCCCCTGCCCCCAACCCAACCTTTTTGCTGTCTTTAACTTTCTTTGCCAGGCTTGGCTCATTCTGAAGGTTGACAATTTTGACATTTCTTTTATGGGATTCTGCAATGTTTTAATATTTCTCTTGTGTGACCTGCCCTTGTTTCCATCTTCTTGGCAGATCTTTTATGATTCTAAGCTGATCAATAAATTCCCTACACATTCACATCAATAGCTTTAGACAACTTTCCCTTTTCTTTATTGGAATTGTTTGTTTCTCTCTTTAGTAATTTATCTTTATGAGCTGCTTATTCTATTCCTTCTGCCTGACTTCCCCTGAAGAATTTTAAACTGTAGCATTTTACATAATCTTTCTTCCCTTATTTTAAAATCTTTTTCATTTTTAAAATTCCAAGCTTAACAAACACCAAAAAAATGAGCATTTTCCCTATACATTTTAGAACAGAAGGAGAGGATCATATGTGAAACTGAGAATCTTTATTATATAGAGTTTGCTTTTCTTTTTAAGTATATAATAAATTCAATATGTAACTTTGAAAGTGTCCTACTTCTCTATGATTCCTTTTGAGCTTCCTTCTGTTCTCATTTGGGGTGGGGGAAGGGAACCCTATCCCTACCTCCCAAAAACCCTAGATAAACAAATTCCATGGAGCAAGTAAATCAAGTAAAACAAATTCCTGCACTGACCATGTCCAAAAATGCATGCTTCACTCTGCATCTTGTTACTACCTATTTTTTTTCTCAAAACTCTTTTGATTTGTTCTCCACAAACCTTGGTTGTATGGCAATGCCCAGCTTTTTCTCTCTCCTCAGTCACAGATTCCAGAATAAAGTGGTCATTTCCCTTCAAGGTGCCCATCATTTCTACTTCAGGAACCAATCCCTCCTAGGAGAGACTCAGATTAAAAATGTTTGTTCTTGCTACTTCCTCTGTCCTGTGAAAGGTAAAACGCTCACTTTATGGATGAGGAAATTGGGGTTCAGAGAAAAGCGATCTGGTCATCAACAAGTTGATGTCTGATCAAAGAGTGAGACCCAAATCATCAGTGTCTAGAACATCAAGTTGCCTCATTGGCAACTTGTTCCTGGGGAGCTGAGGGAACCATTCATCAACGTATTTCTCATCTAATAAAAATGATGACTCACATTTCTCCAAGGATTTACAAAGTGTGAAGTAAGTGATGCTGGAGTTTTCAACCCCATTTTAAGGATGTGAAAAACTGAGGCTCAGAATATTAGATTCACAGAGCCATGGCTGAAACTCATGTCTTCTAACAGCAGAGTCAGGGTTTGTTTCCATTCTATCAAGCAACCCCTCACTACACAGTTTTCTTCTTAGAGGTGGAAATCCTTAGTCTTTTCTTGAGTCAAGAACATTTCCCCAGGAAAGAAACCTGCTGATTGTTCATCTCCTTGTGTCCTCCAAGCACCCTCTAAATCAGTTCCACAGTTCCAGAGGGAACGATGTCTCCTCCTTTGCAGCTAGTCTAAGTTTTATCGTCTGAGACATTTGGGCTTAGAACAGCTTGGAGTTCACTGCAGAGTAGAATAAAGCTTTAAATCTCTAGCTCTTAACAGCTTCCCCACAGCCTCAGAGGTAACCACATTTTCTCTGTTGCTTCCTCTCATCTCTCTAAATATATCTATATAATCTCTGCTTAGTGGAGTCTGACTCCATCCCTCTGTCTATGTTGCTTTGGGTCTGTTGGAAGGGGAAAGATTTGGAAATAAAAATGAATAGACACAGGCCCATAAAAATAAAAAGCTCTTCAAAGACCGTATGAAGAAATAATTAAACAGATTAAAGTAGAGGGGGAGAAGTCAGGGGAGGGAATTAGAAAAGAAGTGGGAATGGAAAAGAAGAGAATTCAGAAAGCTAAGGGCTGAGGAGTCTGAGCTCTAATTGAGACCAAAATTGTGTTAGAATGGAAACAGCTTAGAGTTAGGAACTTAGATTAAAACCTTCTTAGTTGTGTGAGCCTTGAGAAGTCACCAGCACTCTTTGCCTCAGTCTCTGGAAAATGGAAATAATGATATTTGGATTACTTATACCACAGGATTATTGTGAGGCATGCATTATCTAAATGAGTTATTATAACTATTATTTTAATTATTAATTCCTATACTGTCTTGAGCAAATTGATTCTCTTTCTGTTTTCTCTTCTGCCTAGTACATTGGACTCCTATATGGAATGATAAAAGTATTGTGAGAGTTGGGACTATGTTGTTTCTTAATCTTCCCCTTCTCTGCTATCCATAATGCCTAGCAGGAGTGGTTAACCAAAACAACATTGATAACAGAAGAAAAACATTTAGAGATCAAAGGGACCTTAGAGAGCAACTAGTCAAATGTCCATATTTCCCAAATGAGGAAACTGAGACCTAGAGGTTTAAGCCCCAAAATTACACAGGTATAAGTAGCAGTTATGAATCAAACCCAATTCTTTTAATTTGCAAATTCAATGATATTTTTATTACATCAAAATGTCTCTTATCATATATCACAGAATATCAGAGTTTTCCCAACCCCTTCCTGAACCCAACTGGATACCCCTCACCAACATTCTTGACAAGTGGTCAACAAGAATCTTCTTGAAGACTTCTAATGCAGAGGAGCTTCTTGCATCCTAAAGTAGTTCATCCCTAATCCTTTCTCTGTTTCTCTGAACTCAACTCTGAAAAGGTATTTGGAAAGTTGCTTTTCATTATGAAACAGCATTTCATCTCTCCTTTTACCTTGCCTTTCCATCTCCTCCAGGAGCTTCCTTACTCTCTCTACCATAATCTCTCTATTGTCTCCTTTTCTACTACCTATAAACATGCTTTATAAACATCTCCCTTATCCTAAAAATACATCCCCAAACACTTTCCTTGTCCGATGTCATTTTCTAAAGTATTGTAACCAAGTAGGACATTGACTGGGAATAGTGGGCAGGATGGTTTACTTGAACTAATAGGCCAATACATTTATTGCCTTATTTCCTCATTAAGTCTTTAGTCTTGTTTCCTTATCTAGTTTCTCTAAGCAGTCTAATGGGTATGGTTATCTAAAAGATTGATAACATTGTAGAAATTATTTCTCTAATTGGCTTACCTACCACTTCAGCCTAGGTTTAGGAACATCTACTCTCTCTTTTGGGTTAGCGTTCCCTCTCCCAATCCTGAACTTCACACTTACAAGTTTAAATGCAAATAATTGTCAATGGTCAGAAGCATTAATGGCAGTTTCAAGTAACATAGAAATACAAACAATCATCTAAAGGAATAGGCTTCTAACTTGTAAGTTATAATTATTAGGGACATAATAGAAATGGAGAAGAGCATAGAACTTCTTTCTTATACTTCTCAGTAGGGGAAACAGGAAATGATCAGTCAGACAAGAAAAAAGAATGCAGCTTCTTCACTCCTGTGGGAAGTAAGAGAAAGAAAGGTGCTCTGGACTGTAGTCTGGTAGTATCATCAACCATTAACAGCTGCTGTTTCCCAGTCAGCCGACAATCTGTTTCCGCCTTCCTGAACCTTCTGCCATTCCACAGATCTCAGTTTCACTGACTTTTCCTTGTCCGATGTCACAGGGATAGCATCCAATCTCCCAGTCCCCAGCTGAGTCATCAGAAAAAAAAAGCATAGAGGATCAACACAGCCTGCAGCTGGGGTGATGGGAGAACCTTCCTTTTCTCTCTGTCTTCCCATGGCTTCTTTGCATGACAGATTTGTGGCTTCTCCTCAGATAAGGTCACAGAAACCATATATACCTTTGGTCCTCCAGCATCTCTAGGAGAAAGATTAATATCATCTCTCTCTTTCTTCCTGTTCATTGACAAAGTTCTAGAAAGAGTAATGTATACTTGCTGCCTCTATAGTCTCTCATTCCTCAATTTCTGGTTATTTGCCTTTCATCCAAATCATTTTTACTGATATCTCATCTCTCAAAGGTTACCCATGATCTCTTAATTACTAAATCCAATAGCTTTTTCCTAATCCTTTTCCTTGGTCTTTCTACAGGCTTTGTTGATGTTGACCACTCAGACCTTCTGAATATTTTCTCCTTGTTGCAATACAGACATCATTTAGTTACACTATTTTCCTGATTCTTCCTTCTCATACTCCTTTACATCATTCTTAGTCTTTCTCCTGTGGGTCACCCAAAGTTCTGGTCTAGGTCTATGATATAAGGAGGTAGTTAGATAACTAGATTTGGAGTCAGGAAATTCTGAGTTTTAATTCTACCTCAAATTCGCTGGAGTGGTATGACCCTCGCCAAGTCACTTAATCTCTGTCTGCCTTAGATTCCCCATCTGTATAATCTGTAAAAAAAAAAAAGCACCAAAGAAAGAACTGATAAATAAAAGTACATACAGAATAATTTTACATATATATGTCTGTGGACGAATTTTTTTTTAATTTTTACAAGGCAATGAGGTTAAGTGGCTTGCTCAAGTCCACACAGCTAGGTAGTTATTAAGTGTCTGAGGTTAGATTTGAACTCAGGTACTCCTGACTCCAGAGCTGGTGCTCTATCCACTGCACCACCTAGCTGCCCCTTATGGATGAATATTTATATATATTTGTGCCTAATGGTAGTCACTCTAGGGTGGGTGGGGAAGAAAAAAGGAAATTTACATGATAGTTTCATTGTATATTCAAAAGAAATAGCAAATTTTACATGGTAGATTTGCAGTTCCACATGTAATCAATTTTTATTGCATAATCTTATAGAAATGATCATTTAATTCCATAAATTAAAAATAAAATTTAATAATGATTTTAAAATGAGCATCTACCTCACAGAAGGGATCAAAGAAGATAATATATGTGCCTTGCAAACCTTAAAATGCCATATAAAAGGTAACTATCATAATCATCATTGTTGTGCTTATCTATTCTTATAGGTTCAATCACAATTTTTACATGAATGACTTCCAAATTTATATATCCATTTCCAATCTTTTCCTGCATTCCAGACTTGTATTGTTAACAGATTGCTTTTACATCTTCACCTAGATGTCTTACCAACACCTTAACCTCATCATATTCCAAACTGAATTCTCCATCTTCTCCAGATATTCTTCCTACCTTCCCAATTTCTGTTGAGAAATCAGCATCCTTCAAGGCTCCAAATTTCAGAATCATCTTTGATTCTCCCTTCTCTTTCAAATCACTTTTTTCCCCAAGCCCAGTTACCTTCATAATGTCTCCTATATCTTTCCTCTTCTCTTTACTCACATAAATTCCACCAATTCAGTTACATTCCTACTCATTTCTCACTTAGACTATTATTATGTAGGTTTTGACTCTTGGCTCTCTGATCTCCAATATATCCTCTAGACAAATGCCAAAATAATCTTTTCAGTGTACATAACTGTCCATGCTATTCTCCTGCTCAAAAGTGACTCCCTAAAAGATTTCATTATCAGGGGCAACTGGGTAGTACAGTGGATAATGCACAGGTCCTGGAGTCAGGAGGATCTGAGTTTAAATTTGACCTCAGACACTTAAGAATTACCTAGCTGTTTGATTTTTGGGCAAGTCACTTAGCCCCCTTGCCTTGCAAATGCATATATAATATATATATACATATATATATATATATATTATATATATATATATATTTCATTATCATGGGATAAAATATAATTTGATTGTCCTGACCTATAAGGTCCTTTACAATCTCTTGCCACTCTATTTGGGTGGGTGGGTGGGGGGCGAGGGTTTAGCTTTTTGCAAGGCAATGACATTAAGTGACTTGCCCAAAATCAAACAGCTAGGTAATTATTAAGTGTCTAAGGCTGGATTTGAACTCAGGTCCTCCTGGCTCCAGGGTTGGTGCTCTATCCATTGTACCACCTAGCTGCCCTGCCCCTTTTACTTTTTAAACCTTATTTCAGAATCGCCCCTTTACAGGAGGCTGTCTTTTCTCTCCTCTCCTAACCCATGACCCTTATCCTTTGTCCTCTTCTAACGTTTTTCTTTCCCCACCATTACCTCTGAGAGATCAACTTGTGGAAGTCAGTAAGGTGTTAGACACACACGTGTTTTATTCCAGACCACCTCAGAGAAGATGCAGGCAGAAGTTGGCAGCTGGGACAAAGTCTTACCTCCCCTATCCTAATTGAATGAATGGATAAATAAAATCTTTACTAAGTATTTGCTTTGTGCAAAGACCTGTGCTAAGGCTGGCTATCCAAACAGAAAAACAAGAGTCTCTGGTCTAAAGAAGCATATGTTTGAATGAGGGAGTCAACACATATGGAAAATTTCAGCTGCAAGTCATGTAGAAAAGACCTAGGGTACTTAGGATATAGTTGTGAAGCAGATAGTAATAACTCTTCTTTAATGTCATTTCCATTGATTAAAATTCATTTAACAATATCAAGCACTTTCATGGCAAGAATTTTTCCAAGGTCTTCAGTAGATGTGGCTGTCGCACCAACCAGAGCAGTTTTTAGACTCCATTTCCACAGGGTGAAAGTCTCAGAATGGTAGTGGTGGGCACTATGCTAGATACCCCATTCTTCCAAAGGTTCTCAGATTCAGGGTCCTGAGCTAACTCCGTTAGAATCTGAGGGGAGATACTAGTCAATATGGTGGTGGTATTTGACTTCTCAGCACATGCTACCCCTTGTTTTTCCCTTCAGATGTTTTAGTGCTTCAGTTATTGCCTGCCCTTTGGATGTTGGTTGGTTGGCAGCTGGTAAGGATGGCTGATTCCTTGTTTTTCTAGATGATGGCTGTAAGAACTGATCTAGAAACAGCTCACACCAGGACTTTAGGTGTTATGTGTCTCTTGATGGCAGTCTGATCAACAGCTGGTAGTGGTGGTGGTGGTGAGTAAGAATGATACCCTCTCCATAAAGATTTTTCTCCTCAGTAATGGATGTGGGAGTAGGACTGGAAGCAGGTCCTTGTTTGGAGGATACAGATATTCCAAAGACTTCTGGACTCAAGGTCATTGTTTCACTGGGATCTGAAAGAAGGTCAAGGTAGTGATAGTGGCTTAATATGCCTGTAGTCAAATTATGGTTCTAATCTCTGGAGTATTTACAAAAAGACATGGACAAAAATAGGGTTAGGTGGCATGGAGGGATTATGATCAGGGCATGATAGAAATGTAATATGAATCAAGTTGTAGGAACCCTTATTTCTAGGAAATCATATATCTTTCCAAGTGTTTGAAACATCTAGAAAGAATATGAAGCAATAGCAACAGTAACTCTGTATCCCTAGAAATTCTGCCTCAGTAACCTGACCTCAAAGGAATTTTCTCATGTTTTGTGAAGTTTAATCCATCCAAAATGCAGCTCTCCCTTTCATCTCCTCACCAACCTGTCTTCTAGTTCCAGGACATTCCAGAACACCCCAAGAAATCCCATATAATTCAAGACATCCTCCTTCTGAGTATTAGGGGATCACAAGTAATATCCCAGATGAAATAAGGGGAAGCACAATTAAGGCTAAAGGATGGAAGCTCCCCCAAAAGTACCTCCCTAAAATGAGGATCAAGAGAAAACTAGGCAAATGGGAATCATTTGCAAGAATAGCTTAGCTGTTCAAATTAAGGGGCAGGATCTTTGGAAAACTGAACAAGGAAGTCTCTTTAAAAAGTGTGGTTTTGTTAATTATTTTCTTGTAACCTTGGGGAAAGTCATCCTACCTATTTCAATACTTCAGTTTCTACGCTATAAAAGGAGGATTGGACTAGATGGTCTCTCTTGGTTCCTTTCCAATTTTTAAAGTCTATGAAAAGAGGTAAAATTGACAGGATAAGGGTTTTCTGTCATGAGTCCCCAGAGGAAAGCACACAGGCACCATCAGACTATGTCCAGAGGCAGGGAAAGGGGCACAAATGCATCCTGAGAAGTAATGATTGCTTTCTCCCTAGCGGATCTGGTTACAGGCCAGACCCATTTAAGCCATGCCATGTCTATAAAAGAGAGGGGGGATTTTATTTTACTTTATTTTCATTTTCATTTTATGGCTAAAATAATTGCTCATTAGTGCCAAGGCTCATTAGATGGAGGCAGGTGATACAGTGCAGACAGACAGCCCTCGGACCCAGACAAAAGGGGGCACTGCAACCTGCTGCCAGCTCAAGAAGGGAATACCTCCATATTGACTCATCATGGAAGCTGGCTCTAAGCCTTACCTGAGGAAAACCTGGAAGAGGAAATGGACATCCATTCATCCAGGCACCACCATGGCTAAAAGACCTCCAGATTCCACACTCCCAGATCTCAATTACCCAGTGGAAAAGGCGAGATGGTGGAGAGGGGAAAAAGTCATGATGAGACATTGACACCCTATCCCCTGAGACCAAATATAGGTATTCTGGAAAATGCCATTAATAAAAAGACTAAAGGTCAGGGAGGTCTCTTTCATTTCCCAAGGACAACCAAGTACTTCTTTCTTCTAAGGATGCCAGATATATCCACAGTTCAACCTTTTTTAAAATTTTAATACAAAACTAATTTTCAGGATTTGACAAAACTACAAAGTGTATCAGAAGTTTATTTCCTAGAACCCAGGCTGGGTCATGTCCAAAGGATTTAAAGTTCTTCACAATCTAGCCCTAGCCTGATGTTCATTATTATTACTCTTTATTCTTCTTCATGTACTCTTACAAACCAACCAAAGAATCGGGTATTGCTGTTTTCTCACTTAAAACTCCATCTCCTGTCTTTTCCATGTCCGGTCTTTGTACAAACTATCCCCCATGACTGTGATATAGCTCCTCTTCACTTCTGCCTCTTGCAATCTCTGGTGTCTATCAAGATTCAGTTCAAGTTGGTTCCTGGATAAGCAATGAGAAAATGGACCTCAATCTTTTCATTAAAGAAGGAGATTATGAGTGTGGAATTTGCATATATTGTAAAGCATGATCAATGTTCTAGGTGGTTTTACTGAACTGATTTTGATTGAGGGTTTTTGTTGTTATTTTAAATCTTTTTTTTTTACTAAAGCAAACTCTCTGGTTAGGGGAGGAATATATATATATATATATATATATGCAGATATATATATAAATGATGTAAATACAATTATATCAGTTCAACTTTTTTATATCAACTTTATATCAGATGAAATTGCATTGATTAAACTCTTTAAATAAAAGAAATTAAATGTAAAAAGAAAAGCTCTACTATACTTATCCACAATGATTGATGACAGAGTAAAGTGTTAGCTCTTCCAGATAACAAAGGCCCTGTCTCACTTAGTCTGAGTAATAATAGCTATTTTATCTTTAAGATTTATCAAGCACTTGAAATAATAATTTTTTCTAAATCTGTATACACATTTTATCGATTTGCTCTACTCACATTTATCATCCTGGGTTGTAAACTAGTCTAGTCTTCAGTCTGGTTTACATGTGAGAGCTTCTCTGCTGTACAAAATGATAGGAACCATACGTGAGAAGGAAGTGTTTTCCTTTGTAATGAAAACAGAAAATATTTAAAAATCAAACCAATTAACTCAGTCTCCAACACATGGGACACAATCCCCCTCTTCCTTCCCCAATACCACCTCAGATGCTGGGAGAGATTTTGGTTCATAGTTTAGCTTAGTTTTTTTATAGAGTCCTAAGTTTTAAGCCTAGAAATTCCAGGCATTCTGATTTCTCAGGGTTTCCTTGAGGAAGCAAAACCAATCCACATAGTGACCACAATTGACTAGCATATGTTGCTCTAAAGTAACTGAAATTATCCACTAATTCCATCCCAAAGAATGAAGTGGTACTGGGGATGGGGGTTGGGGAGGGGAGGAAGATACCCCTTTAATTGGAGATTAAATTGGTATATTTGCAATTATAACTTTGTGTAAAGATTTTCTTATAAAAGTTAATCTGTTTGTGATTAAATGAAACTGGGGTGCAGTGGATATACCCTTACACTTGGAAGGACACCTTTAGTGGGAGTTGGAACCATTGAAAGGGAACTCAATTCTCCAAACCCTCCTAGGAATACTAAAGAATACTAAAGAGGAAATAAGAGATATAATGTACCTGGCCTTCAGGAAGTAGAGGCTAATGTAATCAGTGTTACAATTACAAAATATTTAATTTCATTTTTTATAAATTAATTTTTTTTCAATCATCACAAATCTGTCTCTCTCCCTTCCATGTACTCCCAATCCCAGTGGAGAAAGTAAAACAGCATTTTGGGGTGAACATGTATTGTAATACAAAACAAATTCCCATATTAACTACAAAAATTATATCTCAATTTGTTCTCTAAATTCAGTACCTCACTTCTCTATCAAAAGATATGTAGGGGGGTGGCTAGGTGGCATAGTGGATAGAGCACTGGCCTTGGAGTCAGGAGTACCTGAGTTCAAATCTGGCCTCAGACACTTAATAATTACCTAGCTGTGTGGCCTTGGGCAAGCCACTTAACCCCATTGCCTTGCAAAAACTAAAAAAAAAAAAAAGATATGTAGGAAGGAAGAAAAGGAAGGAAATAAACATTTGTTCACTGTTTTCTATGTGCCTGGCTCTATTCTAAGCACTTTAAAAATATTATCTCATTTAATGCTCATAACAATCCTAAAAAAGTAAATTCTATTATTATCCTCATTTTTATAGTTGAAGAAATTGAAGTAGGGAGAGGTCACAAAATGAATGAGTTCACATTTGAATTCAGATCTTCCTGATATGTTTTGTCATCAGACCTTTGGAACTGGAACTGGATATTCCATTGCCTTTTGATATTGTTTTCACTGTGTGAGAGAATGCTGCTGCACCAGAATGAGTGTGGAGTGAGGAGCAATGGCCTCAGAGTAGCCCTGGTGGCAAGAACCTGCAGTGGGAATATGGGGAAACCAGCCTGCACCTCCAGAGCACAGCCCACAGATGGTTAAGGGGGTAGGGGAGACTACAGAAATCTCTTTGGTCTCCCTGGGGAAGAACTCTGCTGTTTGCCTACACTCAGATCCAGGTTGCAGTTTGGCCTTCCATACTAAGATAGCAGGGACCCTCCTCACAGCTGTAGGGCAGAGGGGAGTGCCTGTGGTCATCTACATATCAAAGCACAGGCAAGAGAACATAAGACCTTAGCGGAATAAAGATCCCAATGGGTTGTCCCAAAAAAAACCCAAAGCAGGTGTCCCAATAATACTCAAAAACTCAGGAAGCACCCCAAAACCAGGCACAGGCTAAGGAAATGAGTAAACAGAGAAAAAAGAGGAACACCATTGAGAAATTCTTTGTCTATGATTCCAGGAAGGATCAAAATGCTCAATCTGAAGATGAGGAAGTACAAGCTCCTGCATCTAAAGACTCCATGGAAAACAGAAGTTGGGCTCAGGCAGTGACAGAACTCAAAAAAAGATTTTGAAAATCAAGTAAGGGAGATAGAAGTAAAATAAGAAATGAGAGAGATGCAGGAAAAACATGAAAAAGAGGTCATCAGCTTAGTCAAGGAGATGCAAAAAAATGCTGAAGAAAATAACATGCTAAAAACCAGCATAGGTCAAATGGATAAAATAGTTCAAAAAGTCATTGAGGAGAAGAATGTTTTAAAAAGCAGGACTGGCCAGATGGAAAAGATGATAAGAAAGCTCTCTGAGGAAAACAAATCCTTCAGATGTAGAATGGAGCTAAAGCAAACTTTTGACTTTATGAGAAGTCAAGACACAATACTTCAGCACCAAAAGAATGAAAAATTAGAAGAAAATGCAAAACATCTCATTGAAAAAACAACTGATCTGGAAAACATATTCAGGAAAGATAATTTAAAAAATTATTGGGATACCTGAAAGTCATGATCAGGAAAAGAGCCTTGATTTCATTTTTAAAGAATTCCTACAGGAAAATTGCCCTGCTATCCTAAAAGCAGAGGTCAAAATAGAAATTGAGAGAATCCACTGATCTCCCCTGGAAAGAGATCCAACCCCCCCCCCCCCAGAAATATTATGGCCAAGTTCCAGAACTCCCAAGTTTAAGAGAAAATATTACAAGCAGCCAGAAGGACACAATTTAAAGATCATGGAGCTGCAATAGGGATCACACAGGACTTAGCAGCAACTAAATTAAGGGCTCATAGGACTTGGAATATAATATTCCACAAGGCAAAAGAGGTTGGAATGCAACCGAGAATCAATTATCCAGCAAAACTGGGGACATCCTGTTCCAGGGGAAAAGATGGACTTTCAATGAACCAGGGGAATTTCAAATGTTCCTGTTGAAATAACCAGATCTGAACAGAAAGTTTGGCCTTCAAATACAGGACTCAGGTGAAGCATAGAGAGCTGAGGAGAAGGGTAAAATATGAGGCACTTAATGATGATGAACTGCATGTATTCCTGCATAGAAAAATGACACTGATAATACTCATATGAAACTTCTCATTTAATAGAGCAGGTAGAAAGAGTTTTTATAGATGAAGCACAAGAGAGAGCTGAATTTGAAGATATATTGTGAAAATGGAGTCAATGACTAAAAGGGAAATGCACTGGGAGTAAGAGAAAGGCGAGGGGAATATGCTAAAATATTTCATATAAATATATATATATATACATATATATATATATATATTACAATGAACTTATGATATGGAAGGGGGAAGGTGAGGGGGAATGAGGGAACCTTCATTCTCAACAGAAATGGCTCAGAGAGGAAACAGCAAACACACTCAATAGGGTATAGACATCTAGAGTAAAAAAAGAGAGAAGGGAGAAAGGGGAATGGGGGGGATGTGGATGATAGAGAAGAAGGTAGATCACAGGAGAGAATGGTCAGATATAACACATTTTCTTTTTTACTTCTTTCAAGGGGCTAGGATTGGGTGGCCTGTCCGAGACCATGGGGCCCGGTGGTTGCTGGGTCTCAGGGGTTGTATGTGGGCTCCGGGCCCCTTGGCCCCAGGGCTGATGATCAGTCCACTATGTCACTCAGCTATCCTACAGCACATTTTAGAAGAGGGACAGAGTGAAATGAGAGAGAAAATATAATATATGGTAGTGGGGAGGAATAGATGGAGGGAATTATAATCAGCAACAGCAACAGTGGAAAAATATAAAAGTAATGTTTATGATGGACTTATCATAAAGAATGTGATCCAGGGGCAGCTAGGTGGTGTAGTGGATAAAGCCGGCCCTGGAGTCAGGAGTACCTGGGTTCAAATCTGGTCTCAGACACTTAATAATTACCTAGCTGTGTGGCCTTGGGCAAGCCATATAACCCCATTTGCCTTGCAAAAACCTTAAAAAAAAAAGAATGTGATCCACTCGAGACAGAGCTGATAGTATCAGAACACAGACTGAAACATTTTATTCTCTTTACTTTATTTCTCATGAGGGTCTATATTTGGGGGGGGGGGGAAGGTATTATGTTTGCTCTTAAACAAGAGTATTTTAGTAATATATAAAAAACATCACTTGTACAAAAATATTCATAGCAGCTCTGTTCATGGTGGCAAATAATTGGAAATTAAGTAAATGTCCTTCAATTGGTGAATGGCTTAACAAAATGTGGTATATGTATGTGATGGAACATTATTGTTCTATTAGAAGCCAAGAGGGATGGGAATTCAGGGAAGCCCAGAAAGATCTGCTTGGACTGATGCTAAGCAAGATAAGCAAAACCAGAGGACACTGTGTACCCTAGCAGCAACATAGGTGGCCATGGGTGATGACCAACTTTGATGGACTTGTTCATTCCATTAGTGCAACAATCAGGCACAATATTTATTTTTCTTCCTTAAGGATATGATTTCTCTCTCTTCACATTCAACTTAGATCAATGTATACCATGGAAGCAATGTAAAGTCTAACAGACTACCTTCTGTGGGGGTGGGGGTGGGAAGCAAGATCAGGGGGAAAATTGTAGAAAAATTCAAAATAATAAAAAATGAAAGATACTGTTTTCACTGTTTAAACTGCTTGTTCTGATCACTTCAGATTGAATCACTTCATGTGAAAACATTCCCTTCATCATCTCATATCACAATAATACTCTTATATTTATAAACTATAACTTATTCAACCATTCCTCAATTGGTAGATACTCCCTCAGTTTCTAATTCTTTGCCATCACAAAAAAGCTGATATAAATATTTTTGTACATCTTTAGTTAAGATTTGTTTTGCTTAAGACTGCTTCCTCCCTTATTCTTCCCTGCCTTTTATTTCCCCCTTGCCTTCCTGTTTCCCAATGGAGTGAAATGTATTTATGTACCCAATTCTATGTATGTATATGTGTTCTTGTCTCCTGTGTCAAGTTTAGATAAGAATAAGGTTCAACTATTCCCCGTTTCTTCCTTGTTTTATAAACTTAAATATATATACTTCAATAATGTGATATAATTTTCCCCATCCTTTCTCTCCCTTCTTCCCTCTTCCCCTCCTAGGACATTCTTCTTTCTCTTCTTTTTTCATTCTTTTAAAATCATCAAGACATAACAGAATTACTCACCAGGCCCCCTGTCTAATTAGATTCCCTCTATGACCCCTGTTGATGATAGGTGTCTGAGAGGACACATGTATCATTTCCCCATAGTGGAATGTAAGCAGTTTATCTATATTCGGTCCTTTATGATTGTTTACCTTCTTGGACTCATGTGTTTATACTTCAACTTTCCATAAAACTCTGGTCTTTTCATCAGGTATACTTCATTAAAGATTCCCCCTTTTCCCCCTGCAGAATAATACTCAGTTTTGCTGATGAAATTATTCTTGGTTTTAACCTACATACATTCTGCCTTTTGTTATAATGTATTTTCCTTTATAATGACAGCGGAAAAAAATCATGTATGATTCTGACTGAGCCTTTTCTGTACTTGAATTCTTTCTTTCTAGCTGCTTGCAGTATTTTTTTTTCCCCTTTGACCTGGAAGTTGGGGATTTTAGTTCTACTACTCCTGGGAACTTTTATGTGAGGGTTTCTTTCAGGAAGTGAGTGTGGATTCTTTCCATTTCCATTTTGTCCTCTGGTCCTAAGAGATCTGGGAAGTTTGATGTCTTGAAATATGATGTCTAGACTTTTTTTGCCATGGCTTTCAGGTATTCCAATGATTCTTAAATCATCTCTCTTTGATTTATTTTCCAGATCAATTGGTTTTGCTATTTTATTTTCTTTTATTATTTTTCTCAGAGTTTTGACTTCATCTTAATATTTCTTATTCTCTAAAAGAGTTATTATCTTCTATTGGTCTCTTCTAATTTTCAGGGAGTTTGTTGCTTGAGTGAAGTTTTGTATCTCTTGTGCAAGACTATTAATTCCCTTTCTGATTCTTTTTTTCCATAGTTCTCATTTCTTTTCTAATTTTTTTCATCTTGCATTCACATTTGTAAGAATAATGTTAACTTTCTTTTTAATTCTTGCTTCATCTTTTCTGGAAATTCTGACTGAATTTATGCTTAGTGTTTTACTTTAAGGTTTAGTTTGTAGATGTTTTAGAATCATTCTTTTTGGGCAGCTAGGTGGCGCAGTGGATAAAGCACCAGCCCTGGAGTCAGGAGTACCTGAGTTCAAATCCTCTCTCAGACACTTAATAATTACCTAGCTGTGTGGCCTTGGGCAAGTCATTTAACCCCATTGCCATGCAATAACTAAAAAAAAAGAATCATTCTTTTCTTCTCAGTTTGTGTCTTGATCATCTCTGTCACCATATCTCTATATATTTAAAATATCTCACCTACATGTATATGTATATATATATCTCTTTCATATATATATATGTATATATTCATATGAGCAGCTAGGTAGAGCAGTGGATAGAGCACAACCCTGGAGTTAGGAGGAGCTGAGTTCTAATCCAGCCTCAGATATTTGTCAAATTGTATAACCTTGGGTAAGTCACTTAACCCTGATTGCTTCAAATCTAGGACCATCTCCAGTTGCCTTGATTCATATCTGGCTTTTGAACTTAGATGACTCCTAAGGCAAAGAATTGGATACTGAGGGGGATGTTCATCAATTGGGAAATGTTTAAATAAATTGTGATATAGGAATATAATGAAATATTCTTGCACAGTGGCCCCTTACTCAAATTCAATTCATGTACCTGTCATAATATCACCTCCCTGATATCATGATCTTCAAGAATGAAAGACAAACATCAGCATCTATTTATAGTGAGTTTCATTTTTTGTTTGTTTATTCTTCTAGCCTACTCTTTTACTTCAGACTTACTGAGGAGCTAGAGAGTACAGGGGATAGAGCACTGCCCTTTGATTCAGGAGGATGGAAGTTCAAATCCAGTCTCAGATACTTGCCATTTATTAGCTGGGTGACCTTGGGCAAGTTACTTGACCCTAACTGTCTCACATCCAGGGTCGTCTCCAATTGTCCTGATTCATATCTAGCCACCTAACCCAGATGGCTCTGGAGGAGAAAGTGAGATTACTGACTTTGTACAGCCCCCTTCATTTAAAGCCAATTCACATGCTTGTAATGGCATCATCTCCCTCATGTTATGGTCTTCTTTGAAAATGAAGGACAGGGGTGGCTAGGTGGAGCAGTGGATAGAGCACTGGCCCTGGAATCAGGGGTACCTGAGTTCAAATCCAGCCTCATGTACTTAATAATTACCTAACTGTGTGGTCTTGGGCAAGCCACTTAACCCCATTGCCTTGCAAAAAATAAAAAAATCTAAAAAAAATGAAGGACAAAAAAACATTTATTATTACTTCAGACTTTTTATTAGGTCTGGGCTCTGTACACTTATTAAGGGAATGTCTGGGTTATTCCTCCTGCTGTTTTCTTAGGGTGTGGAGTGTTTAGTTATTCTAGGATCTAAGTAACAGGTCAGGATGGGAACCTGTAAGCTTTCAATAGCCACAACAGGGCAAAGTCTGACTTCATCTTCCCTAGTCTGAGTTCTGCAAGTTCCTTACCTGGGGATAGATAGGTATAAGCAATAGTAGTCTGCTCCTGAATTCTGCTGCTATCATTCAAGTGGAAACCTCTGATTGTTAAGGGACAGAACTCCCATCTGGTCTGATATTCCTGACCTGGTTATACCATGCAGACTTTAGCCTGGGTTGGAAGCTGGAACTGGGATCTCTTCTTTGTTCCCAGGGTCAGCACCACACAGCTACTGATTGCCTCTGAACTTGCTCCTTTCTTCATAGACAGCCTAGGGTCAGAGACCACTCTTCACCCTGGAATGCTACTGCTGGGCAAAGGTCCTCTCCTCAGCCTGCCCTGGACTGTGACTCAGAAATGGGGAGGGATTGCTATTCCTGCATCCCAAACAAAGCTTTTTTGCTTGATTTGGAGCCACTTCTTACCCTGGTATACATCCTTGTCCTGTTCTGGAACCTTCCACAGCCTTTCCTAGATAGATCATTCCCCAATGCCCACAGGTCTCTCTCTCTCTCTCTCTCCCTATGCCAACTGAACCTGGAAAAATGATTTACTGTAGGGTTTTTTAATCTTAGATTTTCAGATCAAGATTCAGTCTGGTATATTTTCTAGATCTGTTTGAAGGTGGTTATGCTTCTTCCTAAGTTTCTGCCATCTTGCCTCTGTTATCATGTAGTATAATTATGATATAGTAGAAAGAGTACTGGATTTCCAAGCAAAAGATTTAGGTTTGAATCCCAGATCTGCCCCATCTGGGCAACTCACTTAATGAATGGATGGATTATAAATCATTTATTAAGCATTTGGCATATCCTAGGCATTATGCTAAAAACTGTAGATACAAAAACAAAGAAAGAAGGCCCTTCCCCTCAAAGATCCTACATTCTAATAGAGGAAGATAACATAAAAGGAACCTAGAAATGGGGAAGGGAGACCTTTGGTAGAATGGTTTGAAAAATGTCCTGGTATTAGAGCCCAGAGCCTATCTGCTCCTCAATTTTCTCACCTGGAATCTGGTATACCTTCTATTTCTAAATCTGTGATTCTATGATCTAAACTGAACTTCATAATAACCCTTCAAGATAGGCATTATATGTATTCTTTTTTTTTTAGTTTTTTCAAGGTAAATGGGGTTAAGTGGCTTGCCCAAGGCCACACAGCTGGGTAATTACTAAGTGTCTGAGGCAGGATTTGAACAAAGGTACTCCTGACTCCAGGACCAGTGCTCTATCCACTGCGCCACCTAGCTGCCCGATATGTATTCTTCATACCATCATTTTACAAATTAGGAAATCACCTCAAAGAAGTTAAATAACTTAATCAGTTACCATTAGGTAAAATTCAGGTTTACAAAAGTCAAGCCCAGCTTTCTTTCTATTGTGAGATACTTTAGATCAGGTTTATTTTTTAAATTTAACTTTTTTCAATTAATAAAAAATTCCATTTTCCTCCCATTTCTCCCCCCAGACTTATTTTGAAAAAAAAAAGAAAACTAAAACATAACTCTTCTAACAAATATTCAGGCAAGTAAAAAAAAATTCTCATGTTAGCCACACACACACACACACACACACACACACACACACACAGATATACACATTTATTGTTTAAATCTGTACCCTAAATCAATCTCTTCTATCAGAGGTAGGGAGGGGGAAGTTTAGCATACTTTATCAGTGATACTCTGGTAGGTCATTGTAATGAAATCTATCAAAATTATTTGTCTATACAATGTTGATATATAAATTGCTGTCCTGCATTTGCTCACTCCATTCTGTATCAATTTATAGAAATCTTCTCAGATTGTTCTCCATTTCTTATGATACAAGAGTATTTCATCACATTGATATACCACTTTTTTCCTTAAACATTTCTCAATTGATAAATACCCTCCTTAGTTTCCAATTCTTTGTTCTAGGATAAGGCACTCATTTTGGGGAGAGCAAGAGCAGACAAGAAAGTAGAGAATTCATTATGTTTTGTGGTAACAAAAAATCTGGAAAGTAAAGTAATGAATTTTTGATCCAGTGGTTCAGCCTACTCTCATCTCCATTCCTCCTGGCTTGTTTACAATGGAAAGACCTCTCTGGAAATATGTAACCATGAGCTTTATGGAATTGTTTTTTCTTCTTATTCCTCATTATATTTCTTTTTTCTCACCCTTTCTTCCTTCTTCTTTCCTTTTTCTCCCTCCATTGCTTCCTCCAGAATTTCCTCCTCTTTTTTTCCTTGACCCATTTTCTTCTCTTCCTCTGCTTTCTTCTCCTTCTTCTTGATTTTCCTTTTCCTTACTTTCAAGTTTTCCTTGATTCTTCCTTTATATCAATTCTGTTCCTCTTCCTTAATATCTTCTTTTCCCTTCCTTTCTTTTTCTTCTTGATCTTTCTTTTCTTCCTCTTTTTCCTTGCCTCTTTTCTTCCCTATTCCCCTTTTCTTCCTTTCCTGTTATTTCATTTCTTTCAATTCTATCTCTTCTTAGCTCTCATCTCTTTTTTCTTTTCTTCAGGCAACCCTGCTTCCCATCTCTTACCTTCTCCTTGTTTAGGTCTATTTTTTCACCCTCCCTTCTGGATCTTAGCTGTTATAATAGTTATTCATCATACAAAATTCTCCTAGCCCAGGTTAGGAGAGAAGTAGTAGGCTTTCTTTTGGTTGATCCATTCTTTTTACTCTATGTTTACCCCCTTGTTCCTTTATTTAGAACAATGATTCTCAAAGTGTGGTCTGGTGATTCCTGGGTATCCCTGAGACCCTTTAGGAGGGCTGAGAAGTCAAAATTATTTTCATAATGCAACTGAAGCACTTTAATTTCTAAAATTGTAAGAACTGATGGACATAATCCACATTTTTAAAAAAAAGCTTGAGGGAAAATCAATAATGGATGGTTGAGGTGACCCAAAACTATACCATATAAGATAAATTGAACAATTTTAATCATAATAATGAATAAAACATAGTGCTTTAAGATTTTCTAAACAATTTATATTATCTCATTTAAATGAAGGAATTGGAGATGTTAACTTGAGGCGAGAAGTATTAGAGGGTATGCAATGGTGGAAGCAATGAAGAGCTGATCTCAAAGCCAGGAAGAGGTGGATTAAAGTCTTGCCTTTGACACATATTAACCATAGATCTCTGATCAAATCCTTTAACTTCTATGCCCTAAGAATCTAAGTTGCAGAGATAATCACTGAGCTGTATTTGTTGGAGGAAGTTTCATCTCTCATCAGGAGCTCCCTAACCCAGTGAAATCATAGGTCAAGCACCTATTTCAATCTTTATGATAGAGATGATGTGAAAAAAGGAGATGATACCTCAGAAGACAGAACTGGGTAATAATGGATGTAAATTACAGAGAGATAAATTTAGGTTTGATTATAAGAATAAATTTGCTACTATTGAAATAAATAATAAATAGACTTGTTCACTTGAAAGACATTGGGGTTCCCTTCATCAGAGGTCTTTTCAGCAAAGGTTGGAAAATGACCAGGAATAGAGATGGTTAGGGAAGCATGAGATGGATTCTTAGGACCATTTCATCAGGTTCCCAAAAATGAGACATGATTTATTTCCGTAGATTAAAAAATAGCAGAGCCAAGATTCAAACCCCAGTTTTTAAACCAATAGTACAAGGTTCTCTACACTATGGGAGATGTTCCAACTTCAGGGAGCTGCCTTTGGTGACTGTTCCTAACCTGATTCACAGGTGAGGCTGGGCTTGTGAATCTAAACAGAGAATAGGCCTGGACTGCTGGAAATATCCCTAGTCCTTAGACCTGAGAGCCTCCTCATCTCACCCCAGGGAATGAATGTTCTCAAAAATAGTTTTCAGATGAGTAGTGAAAGGGTCAGAGTAAAATTTTATATTCTTTAAAAAAAAATAAAGTCTCAGCCAAAGGCACCAAGCTAGATCCATTGCCCCTAGCCTGTCCATGTAGGCCCCACCCTCAAAACAATCCTCCTGTGAGGTGGCACTAGTTGAGTATGTTGAGAATATCCAGCTTTTCCATTGGGCCTGAGAGTTTTCTATTAGCTCATTTAATTTAAAACTGGTCACGCCAATTTGCTGTTCTTTTAGAGGAGCAGAACACAATAAGGAAGAGCATCGTTGATGATTCAGGGCAGCCTTGGCCAGGACTGCAGCAGCAGCAACAGCAGCAAAGTATTAAGTGATTTCTCTGTTCTTTGTTTCTCCAAAACGTAGTTTTCCAAGCAGTTGCTCGTCTGACGCAATAGGGCCTGCTGGGCCCCGTGGCGTAAATCTTCCCGACAAGGGAGCAGTTTTCCTTTTTCTTGCTAGCTTAAGGCCTGCTCTCTAGTGGGACAATGGAGCCAGTCTTGAATTCATTAAAGTTTGGGCCACTTGGTAAAGCTGTCTCTAGCCTTTCTCCCTGGACTCTGGGCCTACCCAATGCAACTCCTGCCCATTTATGTAGAAGCCCCAAGTCTGCATAAAGAAGGGGAAGGGAGAGGGTCTTAAAAGGGATGGGAAATGAGGGAGGGGGAAGAAAGGGTGAAAAAAGAAAGGCAAGACAAGGGAGAGGAGAGCTAGGAAAACCTCTCACTGAGGGTTGAAAAAGAGAAGGGGGGAAGTAGAGGAAGATAAGGATTTGTGAAGAAAGCAGAATCCCTAACCAAAGAGAGGGTTAGAGAAACAGAGATAATGGAGAAGAAAGAAAGGAGAATGGGCAGACAGACAAAAGGGGAAGATAGGTTGAGGGAGAGACTGAGAAATAGAAAATGAGGAAGAAAGTAGAAGGCGAGGAACTGGGGAGTGGGGAGGAACAGAAAAAGAAAAAAAATGCACAGAGAGACACAGTCCAAATCCTTAACCATTTCTAGGCTGGTCTAACTAGGAGGTAGAATCACAAATTCTCCTAAGAGGGTCCAGGATACAGAGGATTATGCATGACTCATCTCCCTAAGTCGTTCAAGGAAACAGGTTCCTGCAAAACGTTCCTTCTTCTGACTGTAGAGAAAGAAAGTTCCAAAAATGAACCCCCAGGTGGCCGCAGCTTTTCTGGATTACCATGTCTATTCCCCATTTCCCTCTTCCTTCTTTCTCTCCCTTTATTCCACCATCACTTGGGTCCAGTCAAAAAACAAACAAAAAAAAACCAAATCAAAAATCCTTTGACCTTTCTACTATCCCCTCTCTTCCCCTTCCCCTTCTCCCCATCCTTTTCTCCTCCCTCCAATCTGGTATTAGTGTTAGAATTCCTACTTCCAGCCTCTAAATTCCCTGCCTTCTCTCTCTCATGATCTTTTTTAGGAAGCCTATCCAGAGGAACTGAATTGAGTTGTTGGCATCCATATAAGGTCTGATCTTGCCTTTCCTCAACTCATGTCATTCCCCTCCTGTCACACCTCCTCAAAAAAAAAAAAATCAAACCCACCACATTCTTTAAAAAATAAGGATATTGTAGATCCCTTGGTGTTGTTTCAATGGAATAGCAATCTTTAGAGGACAGTGACTGTTCCTTCTATATATTTTGTATAATAAATTCAAATTTATGCCTCTGACCTTTACTAGCTTTGTGATCCTGGACACATCCTTTAATTTCTCTGAATTCTACCTTCATCATTATAAAATGGGAATAATAATACCTCACAAAATGAGTCAGTATATAAAAAGTGCTTTGTAAACCACAGAGTACTAAATGAATGCCAGCTATTATTTGTTAAGGGGCAACAGTTTAGTAGATAGAGAACCATTTTTGAAGTTGGGAAGGCCTGTGTTTAAGTCCTTTTTTTAGTTTAATACATACTAACTCAGTGACTACTGACAAAGCATTTAATTTCTCCATTCTTCAGGCAATTCTCTGCATTACAGATAGGTTGTTGATCTGCATTGGTGGTAGGAAGTACCTGATGAAACTGAAGAAACACCAAGGTAACTGGGTTCATTACAAATTGATGTTATACAAACTCAACTGGGTCAATACTGCATAAAGGTAATCCTTTTACACTTCTTTAGGGAGTTAATTCACTATCTAACATCCAAATTGGTTAAATCACTTTCCAATTCCATCCAATGGGAATTCCTTTTAGAATGTCTCATGGTTCCCTCTCTCTCAGCTGAGAATCCCACCTCATATTTCATTGAAAAAATTGAGGCCATTCTCCAAATACCTCCTCTTTTCCCTTCTTCTTATCTTGCATACCCAAGATGTCTTCTATCATTATTGTCTCCTTCATGCCTGTCTTACACCCTGAGGTGGCCCTTTTCCTAACCTAGGTGCACTCTGAATGCCCAAGTGATCCCATTCCATTCTGTCTTCTCCAAAACATTGCCCCCTCTACCATACCTACTCTCATTTATCTTTAGTCTTTCCCTCTTTACTGTCTGCTTCTTGCCTGCCAATAAACAAATCCATGTCTTCTCCACCTTCAGAAAAACTGACCTTTGCTATTTATCCCCATAAGCTTTCATTACATAGCTCTTTTCCCTTTTGTAATTAAACCCTTTGAGAAAGCCATCTACAACAGGTGCCTCTACTGCTCTTCCCTTCACTATGTCCTCAACAACTTAGCTTCCAATCTCAACATTTAACCAGATTTGCTCTCTCCAAAGTTATCTTTCAATTGTCTAATTTAGTGACCTTTAAAAATTCTTCTTTCCTGACTCTCTTCAGCTTTTTACACTGTTGCTCACCCTTTCCTATTTGATTCTGCCTTCTTTCTATGTTTCCTTGACAGTATTTCTATCCTGATTTTCTTCTTACTTGACTGTCTTCTTTCTCAGTCAACTTTTCTGTATCTTTTTAAGATAACTAAACTTGGGTGTCCCCCAGGGCTTTACCCTGTGCCCTCTTTTCTTTTCTCCCTATGCTATTGCACTGGGTAATCTCATTAGTTCCCATGGATTCAATTATCATCTCAAAGTTGACAATTCTGAGATCCATCTAACACTAACCTCTCTTTTCTGATCTCCATAATCCCATCTCTGTTGATTGAACATAAACTTATGGACATCTAACATATACAAAACTGATGTCATTTTCTCTCCCCTCTCTGTCCCTATTTTCAAACTTCCTTATTACTGAGGAGGGTACCATTTTCCTGGATACCTGGGCTACAACCTAAGGGTCAGACTCCTCATTCTCACCCCCCCACACACAAATCCAATCAACTACCAAGTACTATCATTTTTCCCTTCCTGGCATCTCATATATGCCTCCCTTTTCCCATCTGACACTGCCATCTTCATGGTGTAGACCTTGTTTTTTTGAAAGATTTTATTTATTTTGAATTTTACAATTTTTCCCCTAATTTCACTTCCCTCCCACCCCCACCCCCACAGAAGGCAGTCTGTTAGTCTTTACATTGTTTACATGGTATATATTGATCTAAGTTGAATGTGATGAGAAAGAAATCATATCCTTAAGGAAGAAAAATAAAGTATAAGAGATAGAAAAATTACACAATAAGATAACGGTTTTTTTAAAAATTAAAGGTAATAGTCTTTGGTCTTTGTTCAAACTCCACAATTCTTTCTCTGGATACAGATGGTATTCTTCATCGCAGATACCCCCAAATTGTCCCTGATTGTTGCACTGATGGAATGAGCAAGTCCATCAAGGTTGATCATCATCCCCATGTTGTTGTTAGGGTATACAATGAACACAGTAGTTTTGATAGTCTCTCCCATTAGACCTTGAGCTTGTTGAGAACAGAGACTGTCTTTTACTTTTCTTTGTATCCCTAGTATTTGGAACAATGCATGTCAAAAAGTAGCTATTCAATAAATCTTACTGACTACTATTATTGTTACTCTGCTGAACTACTATTGTCATTATTATTATTATTATTATTATTATCATTATCTACCCAATGTTGAATCTGTCTCCAAGTAGAACTAGTCCTAGGCAAAATTGTGGTTCAAGTTATCAGTATTCCAACAAATTATAACAATTGACTTTTGGGATGGGGAGAGGGGAAGAGAGAGGGAAATGTATCCACAGCACATTTTTAATTTTAATCTACATTGTTAACTTCTTTTTTGTCATTTTCTAATTATGGACAATCAACAAAACAATAAATAAAACTGGTGATTTAGGGGGATAAAAATATTCATAGGAAAAATTTAGCAATTTTCATGAGTTGGTAAAAGCTGGTTTCAGGATACCCTTGGAACTAAGCCTCTAGTGTCGTGTCCATTTTTTTCCTTCTGTGATAGCTCTTCTACCTCTCTAGGGGCAACTAGGTGGCACAACTGAGTTTAAATTCAAGAAAATCTGAATTCAAAAGTGACCTCAGATGTTTATTGTGGGAAAGTGAGTTAACCCCTGTCTGCCTCAGTTTCCTCAACAGTAAAATGAGGATAATAATAATAATAATAATAATAATAATAATACCTTCCTGCCAAGGCTTTTGTGAGAATCAAATGGAATAATTTTTGTAAAGTGATTAGTGACAGTGTCTGGCAAAAAAGCAGGCTCTTCATAAATGCTTCCTTTTTCCCCTTCCCTTCCTTCTGCCTCTTCCTTCCTTCTTTCCATCCTTTCCTTCCAGTCTTTGTTCCTTTTCTTTTTTTCCCTTTAATCTCTCCTTCCTTTCAATACTTTCCTTTCATCCTTCCTTTCATTCCATCTTTTCTTCCATCCTTCCTTCTTTTCCTTCCATTTTCCCCTTAATTCTGCCTTTCTTTCTTTCTTTCTTTCTTTCTTTCTTTCTTTCTTTCTTTCTTTCTTTCTTTCTTTCTTTCCTTCCTATCTTTCTTTCATTCTTTCTTTGTCTTTCCTCCTTTTCTCCTTTCTTCCTCTCTTCTTTTCCCTTTTTCCCTCCCTTTCTTTCTTCCTCCCTCCATTCTTTTCTTCCTTCTCCTCCCTTTTTTCCTTCCTTCCTTTCATTCTTCTTTCTTCTTCTTTCTTTTTATTCTTTTTATTCTTCTTCTTGTTCTTCTTGTTCTTGTTCTTGTTCTTTTTGTTCTTGGTCTTCTTTTTCTTCTTCTTCCTCCTCCTCCTCCTTCTTCTCTCCCTTCTTTTCTTCCCCCCTCTCTTTCAGGCAACTGATGTTCTCCTGGTTTTTCTACTCTCCCTTTAACTCATCTTTAGTATCTCCTTATTCACTGACTGATTTCCTCAGGTCTTCCCTATCCTTAAAACTTCCACTCAACCCTGCCATCTCTTTAACTTACCCCCTAATATCTCTTCTGCCTTTTACAGACAAATTCCTAGAAAAGGTCATCAATATTCAACTTCTCCATTTCCTCACCTTCCACTTCTCAGTTCCATGACTTTCAGTCATTACTCAACTGAAACTGCTCTCTCTAAAATGTTAAATCCAGTGAACTTTCCTCAGTCTTCATTCAGTTTGGTCTCTGCTTTTAATATGATTTATTATCTTGCTCTTCCTTTGCAGTCTCCCTTCCTTCACCTTCTGTGATTCTACTCCCTGTTGGTTCTCTTCCTGTTAGTATGACCACTCCCAGTTTAGATACCTTAGAGGTCATCTAATCCAACCTCTATATGAAATGGGAACAATCAGGGAAACCAGTGACCTTCTTGGTCTGGAGTACCTCCTAAGGAACTAAGCAGTGTGATCAGATTCCTTTATATGGAGCCCATGCTCTGATACCAGGCTGGAAGACATGTTGAGGTATTGTAGAAACTCCTGATTGATCATCAGTGAAGAGATTGGCATTGAGGAGGACCGGCTACCTATAGAAGGAAGAGAAGAGAAATAGTTTGTTCACTCCTTTAGACTTCCAAAAAAAAAGGAAGAGAGTCTTCCTCCTTCCCCATCCCCCAAAACAATGGCAGTGAAGACAAGCCCTTCCCTAGGTAAGTCTGAGTCCTTGACTGTCTTCTGATTTCTATTTTTAACTCTGGACATAGATCAGCAACCAGACAGCCTGAGAAATGGGCATTTCCAGGACTAGGAATGACTTCATGAGTCTTAGAGATCAAGAATTTCTGAATTGTTTGGCTGACGTGCAAGAGGTTATTCCCTCAGCAGCAGGAGAGAAGGGTAGGGGAAAAACTCCACTACCAGGGGGATTTTTTCAATTGAAAAGAATAAGAAAACCCAATCCATGCCCTGGTAACCCAGGAGATCTCTACCTTACAAGTTGCTCAGGCAGTGAAATTTGAGATGAAAGTGAAGCATCTATCTCAACACTCCCACAGTATTATTTTTAAGAGAGTATAATGTTTATGGTGAATTATTGTCTTATATCTTTATATTTTTTAATGTGTATTTATGAGTCCTTAGACTTTTAAGTGTTTTCAGTGGTGAAGAAAATAAATCACTATTCTCTTCCTAAGACTCATATTGTACACTGAGTGACTTTTCTAGAAGGAATCCTATTGCCCACATTTTGGGGAGGCCCTAGACATGAGTCAATCCTAAGCTTTATTTTAAAGATTTTTTTAACTGATCCACTTCATTTACAGGTAAGGTTTACTAGTCCAAATGAGTCCAGAATCAGACTTGCTTATGGGAAGGGCACCTCGGGCCACTGGTGACATTCTTGAGTTTGGCAAGGAGATCAGGTATTTGGGCTAAAGATGGGAAAGGGAACAGTGAGTACAAAAAAATGATTCAATTTTCTTGACTCTTTGGCTCCTCAATATGGTGACTTTATATCGATTAGACTTACATAGGAAATGTTTGTAGCTCAGGTTAATGTCTATTCCTTCATCCATTTCCTATTTTTATGTTAATGTGTTTAAATACATCAGATTGGAGTTGCTTTAATAGCATGAATTACCTTTTTATCATATTGATATTTTCTTTTATTTAGTATTGATTTTTATCTTTGCTGTTAAAAAGTTAATACCTGAATTGAAAATGACTCATTTTAATAATTAAATCCTCTGTCAAAATATAGCCAATGTCTCTGTTTAATTTATACTGGTCCTTGGAAGGCAGAAAAAGTCTTATTCCAACCTTTCTCTTTATGGTCTGCTAGTTTAGCCTTCAACAGCCCAGAGCTCTCTCCAAATTACAATGAAATATTGGTGTATGCCTTAGGGATTAAACCTAAGAGTACTGTGTAAATACAAGTAATTAGTCTTTTATGATCTGAATGGTTCAGGTAGTAGGGTCCATCACCCCCAGAATTTTTTTCCTTCTTATCTTTGTCTCCTGGCTTTTCTAGCTTCCTTCAAATCTCAGTTAAAATTCCATCTTCTTTAAGATTTTTATCAGTCCTTCTTAAGACTAGGACCTTTCTTCTAAGATTAGTTTTAATTTGTCCTGTTTCTTGTTTGTACATAGTTGTCACCCTCAATTAAATAATGAGTCAAGCACTGTTTTTGCCTTTATTTGTTTCTCCAATATTTAGTACAGGATCTAAAATACTGTAGGTGTTTAATAATCTTTGTTGACTTGACTATGTGTGTAAATATGCATGTATGTATGTAACTAGTTAGCTAAATATATTTAAATATCTGTATCTATCTATCAATATATCTATATAGCTATGCATGCATATATCTATCTACCCATGTATGTATGTAGCTAGCTATATAACCATCTATTTAGCTAACTGTATGGATTTATATATCTATGTATGTATCTATATAGCTAGTATCTATTTATCTATCTATCCATGTGTATACTTATGTATATATGTACCTAGCCAGTTATGTATCTATGCATTATGCATGTATTATGTAACCATATAACCATCAATATGCCAATGCATCTATATAGTTATGTTTATATATATGACGACAGGAGGATCTGAGTTCAAATTTGACCCCAGATCCTTGCTAGCTGTGGAACTTGAGCAAGTTAACTTGAGCTAGTTAATTAATCCTAATTGCTTTGCAACCAGCACCATCTACAGTCATCCTGCTTCATATCTGGCCAATGGACCCAGATGACTCTGGAGGAGAAAGTGAGGCTGGTGACTTCGCACAGCACCCTCCCACTCAAATCCAATTCATGTATTTGTCATGGCATCACTTCCCTAATGTCATGGACTTCATTGAGAACAACAGATAAACCTCATCTATGCATGCATGTAGGAAGCTTGCTAGCAATAGGATTATTTAGCTATCTCTTTGTATGTATGTTTATCTATGCAGTTGTCTATGTGTGTTTCTATGCATGCATCTATATAGTTCTCTATGTATATGTGTGTATCTATCTTGTAGCAAAGTCTTAGTGAAGTTTTAAGCTTAAAATTGCTCAATGATTTTTGAGGTAGTCTGTATAATATTTTATACACCAAGTATGGTTAGCTAGGTGCATAATGAATTTTGAGTATGGGGCTTGAAGTCAAGGAGGCTCTTGCTCAGAGTAGCTGTGTGACTCTGGAAAAGTCACTTAACTTTCCTCAGTCTCAGTTTCCTTATCTGAAAAATGGGGATAGTACAGTATCTACCTTTCAGGGTTGTTGTGAGGATCAAATGAATTAAGATGGAAAGCACTTTGCAAACTTTACAATGTTAAATAAATACTGTCTGTTGCTACAAAAACATATGAACTGAAAAATAATGTTGATTATAGGACACATTCTGGTAGGATTCTTAAAGTTGTCTTTGAGAAAAAACATATAATCTTTATTCAGGCCTACAAAGTATATTTGTGTTTGAACCTAAGTTACTGGACTATATGCCTTTTAGAGCCCAGGATGGTCCAGTTGGTTCTCAAAAGGCCTATCCCACAATTTCCACTGGGGCTGGAAAAAACAACATCCCAAACTCCAGGGCATGGTAGAAATGCTGACTGAGACTGCATTGCATGTGGCCAGCACAGCTTTATTTGTTTTGGACTTTGATGTGCATTTTGGGGTGGGGAGGGAGGGAGTGGTGGGGGGGGAGTTAATTTTATCATCAATATCATCATCAAACAGTATTTATTTAAAGCAGCCAGATGTGCATGGTACCAGGAGAAGCAAGTTCAATGTGGTCAGTCTGTAGTATTTGGAGGCCTCCACTTCAGACTAAGCACTGTTGTTCATTAAACATTCTTGTGACTGAGTTCACCCTCTACCCCTCCCCACCCCGCACCCCACCCAACTTCCCTTTACTTCAACTTTTAGTCCAAAAAGGGTTGGGGGGGGGAAGCTTATCTAGGCATAAACCCTAGCAGATTCTTTAGGAATCTCACAAAGACTGTACCAGAACCCTCATTTGAATTGAGTTGGTGATCCCTGCTGTGGAGATAATGAGTTGCAAATATTTCCCTTCAGAAGGATGAGTTGAGCCTTTGAAGTTTTGTGGAGCACACCCAGAATACCACAGTCACACAGACCACAGACCAGCTTCCCATCAGGGCCTTTGGAAATTCCTTGGGACATGAAGGGAAAGAGAGTGTGTGTCACACGTGGGGAGCAGAATGGATCCTTCCATCCCTCCCCCATCCCCATCACCATCCAGACAGCCATTCTGCTACAAAATGGGAATTATGCTTCCCACTCCCAGTGAAACAAGAGCATGATGGGATCTGGGTCATTTCCAGACCAGGAAAGAAACTGATCATTGACAGATATGCCTTAAAACCACAAAAATATGCCCCAATACACATGTCTAGGGTGGAAAAGAAATCAGACTATGTCTAAAAGAAACCAGGAAACAGGTCAATGACTATCTGGGAAGAGGAATAAAAGAAATACACACTGTCTTTTCTCCTTTAGCTCTTCTAATAAATTTTTTCTGGAGAAAATGTCATATAACCATAGACTCAGTCCTGAATAGAGCCTCAGCTCATCCTCTGTCTAGGCAAGAATGCCCTTTGTGACATCCCTGCTAAATGATCATACAACCAGTCCTTGAAGACTTCTACTGATGGGGCTACCTTATGAGATAAACTATTTCCCTTTTAGACAGCTGAGAGTGTTAGATGTGTGATGTCAAAAAGAGAACCTAGAAGCACTGGGTTTAAGCAATAGCTATGAGGGATGACTCTGCTGCTTGCAGCTGTGTGGTCATGAGCCAATCACTCTACCTCTCTGACCTTCATCTTCTTGATCTATATTATGAAGCTAATAATACCTACTCGACTTCCCTCAAAGGGCTATTGTGAGGTTCAAATGAGATCATATCTATTAAGTACTACAGGAAAAGGAGTTATTATTATTATTTTTATAACAAGATGAAATCTGTCTCCCAGTAAATTATGCCCATTTGTCCTTTTTTTGTCCTCTAAAGCAGAGATGATCGAATCTTCCAATAAAGTTTATCCCTCTTCTGTCTGACAACCCTTCAGATACACAAAGGACTTTTTAGGAAGAAGTTTCAAGTGAAAAGAGGAATCATAAAGAATGGTTGAAATGGTGGGGGGCGGGGGGTGTATGTCCATTTTGAGGACGAAACAGAATTAGAGCATCCTACTATTTGTCCTTCATTCTTTTGTTTTTTGTTTTTTTAGTTTTTGCTAGGCAACGGGGTTAAGTGGCTTGCCCAAGGCCACACAGCTAGGTAATTATTAAGTGTCTGAGATCGGGTTTGAACTCAGGTACTCCTGACTCCAGGGCCAGTGCTTTATCCACTGAGCCACCTAGCCGCCCCCTGTCCTTCATTCTTGAAGGACTAATGTTCCCGACATCAGAGAGGTGATGCCATGATGTGCACATGAGTTGGAATTGAGTGAGGGGCTGCTATGCTAAATCACTAGCTTCACTTTCTCTTCCAGAGCTATCAAAATCCAGTGGTCAGATATGTATCAGGATGATTGGGGTTAAGAGACTTGCCCAAGGTCACTAAGCTAGTAAGTATCAAGTATCTGAGGCAAAATTTGAACTCAGGTTCTCCTGACTCTCGGGCTGGTACTTGATCCACTGTACCATTTAGCTTTCCTGTCACTATGGTGAGCAGAAATAGCTGGGCCAGACTGTTGGGAACAGAACTGGGAAAGGATAAATTTCTTGAATAAGTTTTGTTGGGGAAAAAAGGAATAATAGAAACAGTAATCAATCAACCAACAAATAATTATTGAGCACCTATCCTTTACCCTGCAGTATAACTGGATATCCAGAAATGTAGAAAATACAACTAACAATTACTGGACACCCATTGCGTATTGAGTACTGAAATTGGGGGTATAGAAGGCCAGGTCTGGCAGTAACTAACTGTATGACCTTGGGCCTATCAATTTCCTTCCAGATTCTTATTTTCCCTATTTAGAATGTGAAGGAGTTAGACTAGTGTCTTTTCCAGTTTTGAAAATGTTTTGATTTCCTGACTTCAAGATGTTGTTAGCCTAGTTAAAAGACAAGACTAACATACTTCAAATCATTATCATTGAAGCATTATAGACATTGACTCATACACTGATTCCCTCTGGCTCTACGCTCTGCTTCCAGTCCCTTAGCCCCATTGAGCTCTCTTTTCCTGTTCTGAGATGATTGGGGATTTGGGATAGTATCCTTTGGAGAAAGCATCTGTTAGGGTTCTCTCTGCATTGCTCCCTGAATACTATACTAGCTTCCTTGTATCCAGCATGCATTCAATCTGCCTAGCTTCACAGATTGCAGATACATGCCTTTGCAAGCCATCAATCTTCCTTCTCTTCACAATATCTTACTTTAGGGGCAAACCCAACCTTTTGGGGATCCACACTGGTATTCGATCACAAACTACCAGGGATCAGACCCCAGATTGTCCTATAAACTGCACACTGCAGTCATACAACATTGGCTACTTACCCTACTAGATTTGGGATGAGTGTAATGGATGTTGGTTGCTAACGGAAGAAAAGTTAAGGGTTTAATTGTTTGGAATTGACTGATTGTATGGTAAGGATGATCACTGTTGAGGCTCTTCGATTTTTAGGATTGTACTTGATTTATACTTTATAATGTACTCTAGGACCTCCTGGGATTGAAGGTGAACTGGATTATGGTCCTTGAGGTAAAAACATCTCATCTTCCTCCCAGCATAGTTAGAAAAACCATCAGATTGGCGGTGGGAGAAATGTGGGAATAGTAGAGAATGGTCCCTCTGGGGAAAAGGTCGAGACTCTTGGGTCTCAAGACACATATGCATACATACACACATACACACACAGATATGTATACATACACACACACATACACACACAGAGGGAGAGAGGAAAAAAAGAGAGAGCATTATATAGAAACTTTATGGAAGAGAAATTAATGACCCAGAAAGGAGGAAATGGCTTGTCCTGAGTTACAAAGGTAGCAAATGACAGTACTGGCATTTGAAGCCTGGTCCTTTGATGCCAAATGAAGGACTCTTTCTACCATGTCTCTGGCAAATTTTGGAGTTGATCCTCTAAAGAGATCTATCCAAAAGAAATGATGGCTAAATGATAGATGAATTAAAATAAGAATGTTTTAATGAATTAATTAACATAAATGTAACCTTTTGTGATAATGATGGGACAAATCTATGAATATGGAAGCTCATTATGGAGAACTGCCCTGTATCCTTGGTGACATGAATGAGATAGTAGGCATGCCACTCAAAGAAGACCCTGCTGATATGAAGAGAACTTTTGTACTTAGAAAGGAAACTTGTAAAAAACATTGTATTTGTATTCTATCTATTGGAACTTTCCACTCCATGTCGGGGTCAGCCCTGCATGGGAAAGTCTTAGCTTTCTATGTAAGGGCTCTTGTGAGTTCTACAAACTCCCTCCCAACTCCTGAATCCAGAGATAATGCCACAGACACCACGCACAAGGTTTACAGCAGGAATTCAGTGAAGAAAGAAATCTAAAGGATTACACAGTATAGTGCTAGTTAGTAGCGAGATCACTGGTTCTGAGATCAGTGACATCTGTTAAGTTGTATGACCCTGGGCAAGTCACTTTGCCTCATTTTTTATCTATAAAATGAGCTGGAGAAGGAAATGGTAAAGTCACTCCAGTATATTTGACCAAAAACCCCCAAATTGGGAGTCATGAAGAGTTATACATGACTGAAAAACAACTGAATGACAATAACTTCAGTTTAATTCCTTATTATCTGTGTAACCTTGGACAAATCCCTTAACCTCTGGGTTTTGTTTTTTTTCATCTGCAAAATTATAATTACTCTCATTTTTGATAATACCACTTAAGTTCTACCTTTTAAGAATCATAGGTGATGTGCAGCGGTTAGAGCACCAGCTCTGGAGTCAGGAAGACCTGAGTTCAAATGTGACCTCAGACAAGTGTGTGACCTTGGGCAAGTCACTTAACCCCATTGCCTTGCAAAAAACAAAAACAAAACAAAGAAAGAATCATAGGATCAAGACTGGAAAGGCCCTTTTGAGGTCATTTAATCCAACCTACCCATTTTACAGGTGAAGAACTAGAGGATCAGAGAGGTTCAGGGTCTTGTCCAAACATATAGTAAATGGCAGTCCTCTGATTTACAATTGTTCCCTGATTCCCAAAACTATTGTATAACACACAAAGCCTCTGTTACATCACCACAGCCCTATAGGATACATTTCTTCAGTTGTTTCAGTCAAGTCCAAATCTCTATGACACCATCTGGGTACTGGTTTGCCATTTCCTTCTCCAACTCAGATAAGGAAGTTGTTGAGTAGTGACTTGCCCAGGATCACATGGGACACACACATCTAAGAAGTGTCTGAGGCTTGTTTTGAACTAACACAGATGAGTTTTCCTGACTCCAGGACCAGTTTTCTAACCACTGTACTACCTAGCTACCCCATGAGTTAGATAATATAATTGTTATAATCCCCATTTTATAGATAAGAAAACTCATACTCAAATAGAGGAAATCATTTGTTCTCAGACACACAAACTGTGTGTCAGAACTAGGGCTTGAACCCCAATCTTCTTAATTCCAGATCTCACAATGCCTCTCTGATCTTAAAGATCTTTTAAAATCCAATGATCCCATGCAAATTTCAAGGAGTGTTTGTGCCTTGAAGAATGAGTAGGATTTATATAAGCAGGAAGGATGAGGAGAGAGAAGAATGTCAGAGACAAAGAAAAAAAGTTGGGAATGGAGAGATCAGAGAACAGAAAAGTAAGGAGAGGGACCTGAGAAGAAAGGACCTTATGTTCCAATAATCAGTGAAGGAAAAAAAAACAAAATCAGGGCAAGTGGGAGAAGACATCCTTTTCTGCCAACAAGTTGGGACAGATTTTCCTTCCTCCTCCCTCTCTTCCATCAGCTCTGCCAAGCTCAGGAAAGCCTGGGAGCTCCCCTGCAGAATTTATAGGGATCTTCCAAACTGTGTTTTGTCAACAGGAGGCCTTTTATTTTTCTATTCAGAACAAGGAACATCTCAGATTCCCCCACCCACCTTCCCCACTGTGGGCTTTTCCTTCAGTCCCTGCCAGTTCCAGAGGGAGCCAGCCCCAACTTGCTAACCTGAGTCGAATGCAAGGCCCTTTGGGATTTGAGGTCCAGAGGGGGAAGTGTGTTTGGCCAAAATGTCTCTCTTCCTCTCAAGTTGACAAGATGTGGGCAAGTCATAGACAGCTGCATTCAGTATTTATATTATGCTAAAGGCCAACTCAGCCTTCCTTCCTGCCAAGGTCAGTTAAGTGGAGTTCCAGGCAATTCTGCTCTGTGGGTGTCTTCTGGAGAACCCGCCTAATCTCAGGGAGCTTCTGTTCCAAAAAAAGGCAATTCACTCTCTTTCCCAGGCCTCTTTCCTCCCTCTAATCAGACCAGAGGACCTCTAAGGTCCCTCTTAACTCTTCATATGTGAGTCTAGGATCTTGGTCATTCTTATCTGGACAGGCTTTCATTTTTCAATGTCTTTCCTTACCTGAACACAATTCTCTAAAGGTAACCTGACCAAGGCAGAGGGCAGAAGTAACATCATCAGCCTTATTAAGGATGTCATTTTTCTTTAATGTAACTTCAGAACATATTAGCTCTTCTGCCTGCCATGGTCACATTATTGATTTTACATTGATGTTGCAGTCCACTCAAACCTCCAAACCATTTTCTTTCTTAGGGATGTAGGAAAGAATGAAAGGGAAAGAGAAAGCCAAACTGGTTATTTTATTGTTTTAGGCAAAGCCTGTTGAGAAAACTCTATACCAACACAGACTGGCACCAACTCTCTTATTTTTCATCTTAGAGTTGCCTGGCAGTCCTGAAGGGTTAAGTGATTTGCCCTGGGTCACCAAGGCATTAAGTATCAGAGACTAGAACTGAATCTAGGACATCCTGACTCCCAAGCCCAGATCCTGTCCACCAAGCTAAACTGCCTTTCCTCCAGAGTTCCTTCAGATGAACTATGACCTAGACAACTCATTTGATTTTTTTGATGATGATTTTTTAAAGCCATTTCAAGTAGTTCAGGCCCTCCATCCCACTCACAGCTCTTTGCCTTTCCCAATAACATTTCAGGCTGGCTGCCAGGCTGACAGAGTCCCTGGGGACCAGATTGAATAAGGGCATGGTGGGAATGAGTAAAATGTATTTGGCATACACCATAGATGGACAGGACAAAGCCTGGGTCATGTGTTGGAGAGGAGTGGGAAATAAGGTTGGGAAGACAGAATGGTAAGAAATAATAGAGGGCCTGGATAAAATGAAGCATTCTTCTTGACAAGGGTCTTTATTCTGTTGGAGGAGCTAGAGCAAAATAATGATGAATCGATTGGCACAAGAGGGCTACTCATGCTCTTATAAACCTTGGACATCAGGAGCTGTTATAACTGTTCTCAACTGAGACCAATTCAGAAAACCCCACTGGGTGCTATTATGTTTTGGTCCCTCCCAGTCCTAGTCTACCATTGCTTCCCTAGAGTGCTCCCTTAGCCCTGTGCATATCATTTGTGTGGATGACACTAAGCAGCATGATTGGCTGTGGGATGAGAAACACAAGGAGTTAGCTCTGAGTTTTTTTTGTAAGTGAGACCCTGAAAGTCCCAGTTTAATTAGGATTCCTGACCAGGATGAAAGCTCCAGGCTGTCTGTCCAGGCCTTGTGCCATTGGTCATGGACCATAAAGGCCACACACAAGACCCAGCTAGGAGGTGGTAGTTCACCCTGATCCTGGCCTGAAACCCTAGGCTTCCATCAAAGACTACCCCTCCCTTCGTAGCACATGTGTAAGTGACACCTGATGCGGAGCTGGCTTGTTATTCTCCAGAACAGTTGGGTTTTTACTCTTACTGATCATTTCAAGAGGCTGTTCCATTCCTCCCCCCACTCCCCACCCCTCCTCAAGAGCCCCCAATGCCTTTGATCTCAACCTCCTATGAAACACATGTTCTCAAAGGCCATCTCATTGGCGTAGATCTGCCTTTTAAGGGTGGGTAGTTTGAGAAGATTTATATCAAACAAACATTTTTAAAACTGTGAAATTCGCAGTTAACTTCAGACCAGACTTTTATGAAGGAGGCTTCAGCGGTGAATGACAGTTGATCCCACCCAATAACTTCAGCATAGACATGAAGGATGTTGGCTTGGCTGCTGAAAGGGGGGTTGGGGAGTGGTGTGGGATTCTTCCTAACATAGCCAGTTTGAGGGTTTAAAACACAGCAGGAGGTTGGAACTGGGACAGGCTTTTGTTGTTCTGTCACTCTTCATGACCCCATTTAGGGTTTTCTTGGCAAAGATACTTGGCAGACCTGGAGTGATTTGCCATTTCCTTCTCTGGATCATTTTACAGATAAGAAAACTAAGGCAAACAGGGTTAAGTGACTTATCCAGGGTCACAGAGCTAGTAAGTGCCTAAGGCCAAATTTGAACTCAGGTCCTCTGACTCTCTCCCATCTGAGGCTAGATTAGAACTCAGGAAGCTGAGTCTTCCTGACTCCAGATCCAATTCTCTACCTACTGCTAGACTTAACTAGCAGGCCTACATGGTATCACTTTGATAATATAGGGAAGGCTCTAATGTCCAAAACTTTCTTTTCCATATGTCTACTGACTCCCCAAATTTTACTAACTACACAATACACTGAAAAAGATGGTGGATTCTTACTTAGGATACCTGAGTTGTATTGAGTGCTAATACCTATTAGCTGGTGACCATAAGTAAGTCATTTGCTCTAAGTACCTTCATTTATAAAATAATATTTCTCTTCTAAGGTCACTATGAGGAAAGCATTTTACACACATAAATTTCAGTTTCTTCATCCAAAGAGCTTACAAAGTATCTCCCAGGTCCCAAGTTATAAATATAAGCAAACTGGATAGTCCCAACCATCAAGAAGCTCCCATTCTAATGGGGAGACAGTATACAAATAACTGTACTCTTAGTAGATATATACAGTGTAAATGGAAGGTGAGTCAATATGCATATATTCAGCCCCTCTATGGGCCAGACACCATGCTAAGGACTGAGCATACAAAGAAAAGCAAAAGGCAGTTCTTCCTCTCAAATAATCTATAGTCTAATGGGGGAAAGACAATGAAAACCACTATGTACTATACAAGATAAATTAAAAACAAGCAACATAAGGAAAATCAGAAAAGGCATATTGTAGAAAGTAAGATTTGGGGCATGGTTAGGTGGTGCAGTGGATAGAGCACTGACCCTGGAGTCAGGAGTACCTGAGTTCAAATCCAGCCCCAGACACTTAATAATTACCTAGCTGTGTGGCCTTGGGCAAGCCACACATTGCATTGCAAAAAAAAAAACCTAAAAAAAGTAAGATTTTAGCTGAAACTTGAATAAAGTCAGGGAAGAAAGAAACAGAGATAGAGGTAGAAAATTTCAGCAGAAAGGACAACCAGTGAGAATGCTTAGAGATATTTTGTTCAAGGAACAGTCACAAAGACCAGTGTCACAATGTACACAGAGGGAATGTACATGGAAGGAAATGAGAATCTTGAAAAAGTAAAGGGATAGGGGTGGTTTTGGAAGGTTTAAATATCCAACAGAGGAATTTATTTTTGCTTCTGGAGATGATAGGGAACCACTGGAGGTTTATTGAGTAGGTGGATGACTTGATCATCTACTTTAGAAAAATCAATGTGATAGCTGAGTAGAGGATATACTGAAGTGGGGAGAGATTAACCAGTTAGGGGTGAGGTGATGAGGGTTTGCATCAGAGTCCTGACTACATGTATGGAAAAAGGGAATGGATATATATATATATATATATATATATATATATATATATAAGAAATGTTGTGAAGTTAGAAATGAGAATTGGTGACAGATTGGATAAGTGGAATGAGTACAAGAGAGGAGTCAAGAATAACATCAAAAAGGAGAAGGAATATAAGAGGATAGCTAGCAGGGATGGTAGGATCAAGTGATTGTTTTTAAGAGGGGAAAGGACTGGGGAGAAAGATAATGAGTTTTGTTTTGGACATGCTGAGTTTTACATGTCTTCAGAACATCCATTCCAAAACATTCAAAAGGTAGTTGGTGATGTGAGATAGGAGCTCAGGAGAGAGACTAGGACTGAATATATAGATCTTAGAATCATCTTCAGAGAGGATCCATGGAATGTATGAGTCCACCAAGTGAGATAGTATAGAGGGAAGAAAGAAGAGAGAAGAGGGTCCAGGGGGATACTCTTGGGAGCTACTCAAGGGATGATCTGGATAAAGATCTAGTAAAATTCACTGAGAAGGAGAACATCCTATTTTCAATAGGAAAAGAACCAAGAGAGAAGAGTGTCACAAATCCTAGAGAGAAGCGAACATCCAGGAGAAAAGAGTGAACAAAAGTGTCAAAGCTGTGTAAAGGTCAAGGATAAAGAACTGAGAAGACTTCTTGAACAGTATGACCAGAAAGGACAATGATCAATGTTGTAAGGGATGTGGGAAATCTGGGACACTAATACATTGTTGGTGGAGCTGTGAACTCATCCAGCCTTTCTGGAGAGCAATTTGGAATTATGCCCAAAGGAGAATAAAAACGTGCATACCCTTTGATCCAGCAATACCACTACTGGGTCTATACCCTGAAGAGATTATGAATAAGGGTAAAAATATCACTTGTACAAAAATATTCATAGCAGTCCTGTTTGTGGTGGCAAAGAATTGGAAATTAAATGAATGTCCTTCAATTGGGGAATGGCTTAACAAACTGTGGTATATGTATGTCATGGAACACTATTGTTCTATTAGAAACCAGGAGGGATGGGAATTCAGGGAAGCCTGTAGGGATTTGCATGAACTGATGCTGAGCGAGACGAGCAGAACTAGAAAAACATTGTACAACAGCAGCATAGGGGTGATGATCAACTTTGATGGACTTGCTCATTCCATCAGTGCAACAGTCAGGGACAATTTTGGGCTGTCTGCAATGGAGAATACCATCTGTATGCAGAGAAAGAATTGTGGAGTTTGAAAAAAGACCAAAGACTATCACCTTCGATTTTGGGGAAAAAAACGATTAACTTGGGGGGGGGGTTAGGTTTTTTTGTAAGGCAAATGGGGTTAAGTGTCTTGCCCAAGGCCATACAGCTAGGTAATTATTAAGTGTCTGAGGCTGGATTTGAACTCAGGTATTCCTGACTCCAGGGCTGGTGCTTTACCCACTGTGCCACCTAGTCACCCCCCAAAACATTATCTTATTATGTACTTTTGCTATTTCTTATACTTTATTTTTCTTCCTTAAGGATATGATTTCTCCAATGTAAAGACTGACAGGTTGCCTTCTGTGGGGGTTGGCGGGAGGGAAGTAAGATTGGGAGAAGAATTGTAAGACTCAAAATAAATAAAATCTTTAAAAAAAGGATATGATTTCTCTCTCATCACATTCAACTTAGAGCAATGTATATCATGGAAACAATGTAAAGCATAACAAACTACCTTCTGTGGGGGGTGGGGGGAGGGAATCAAGAATGGGGGGGAAATTGTAAAACTCAAAATAAATAAAATTTTTCTGAAAAAGTAAATAAAATGTTTGCTGATCAGCTAAGGTATTTAGATAAAGTGGTAGGTGGAACCAGTTGGGTTAACTGTGAAAATTTGACCTACACTGGGTGACTAGCCTCTAGAAGTAAGAAACCAGAGAGCATGAGACTTTGCTCTTCAGTATTAACTTTCCTCTCTCAAAACCAGTCAACTCTATGGAACTTTCCTCAAGTTTAAGGAACAAGCTAAAAAAGTAATTCCTCAGGAGAATTTCTAGTTGAGAAGAGTTTAAGATAGAAATAATTATCCAATGAGCTCAAGACGAGCTTGAGTGAATTTTGAAGGTATGACACTGTCTTCTGGAATCATAAGGATGACTAGACTATCATCTTTTCATTTCACCCTACAAATACCCTAAACCTTTTATGATTGCTTTAAAAGTTGACAAGAACTTATTCTAGTTCTGGTTAGACCTCTTGAATTTGTATCGATTGTTAATAAATCTTCAAAAATTCCACCTTGCTGATCTCAACATGTGCAGATAGGATGGGGAAGCAGAAGAGGGAAGAGAGACCTAGAAAATGGTACCTGGAGACTGTAGCAGTGGAAGAGAGGCAATTGGGGCTTAAGAAGGGCAGCATGTGGAGTTGTACAGTCATCAGATGGGTTCTAGAATCAGAAGACCCAAGTTAAAAGTCACAACTCTTAAGGTCTCAGTTTCCATGTCTGCAAAATAAAAGGACTAGACTAAATGATCTCTAGGTCCCTTCTAGCTCTAATTTTGCTAACATAGGATCTCTAACTGAGGAAGCAAAACTAAATCCAAGACCATAAAGATCTAGAATGCTTAGACCCTCTAGTTAAACTATAGGTTTAGAGATAGCTCATTTTAATAAAGACAAATTTAATAAGGACAGCAGGCCAAGGCAAAGTCCCCTGGGAAACTGTTTTTCCTGGAAAGCTCATGACTGATCAATGTAAGTTACTCACATTGCTCTCCTCTGTAAATACTCTAGGTGAATTTTGTGATTTTTTCCTTTTCTTTTCTCAAGGATTCATTTAATATTGATTTCAACCAGTTAAAAATTCAACTGAGGATGGGGAAGGTACAGTATAGTATAATTATATCAGACTAAACCCTCCCAGCAACCAATGGAACCTGCCTCCCCTAGGATGGTCCTGCCTGTATGTTTTGCATTTTACTGAGTTGTGAGTAATTTGGAAAGTAAAAATGACTTCACAACCCTTCAAAGATCAGCCTAGTAGCCTGGAATTATGGTTCTATATTTAGACATTTTGGTGGGAGGGGCCTAACCTTAACAATTAGTAATACAAATTTGATGGGACTAGGTCCTGACCTTTTACTTCTTCAGCATGGAGACTCCAACAACTCTATCATTTACAAAAAGCATTGACTAGGCTACTAAGTTGAATGATTTATCTAAGATCACATAACCTGTATATTTCAGAGGTAGGACTCAGGATCATAGATTCAAAAATGTAAGAAATATGACAGAAAGGTGGATGACAGATTGGAGAGGAAGGACAGGGAAAGACCATCTTTCAAATAATAATAATAGTTTCTCACAAGTTCATAGATTTAGACCTTAGAAGTCACCTTATCCAGTTCTCACTTTACAGATGAGGAAAGTGAGATCCATAGGGGTTACAATAAGTAATGGTTAGTGGCAGAATCAGAATTCAAACCAAGGTCCCCACCATTTTGGATACATCATTCTTTTCACTGTGCCAAATATTATTCATTTATCCACTTTTCAAAGTATTTTCCTTAAAACAACCCTGTGAAATAGTATCCCCATTTGTCAGATGATAAAACCAGTTCAAGGGTGGCTAGGTGGTGCAGTGGATAGAGCACCAGCCTTGGAGTCAGGAGTAACTGAGTTCAAATCCGACCTCAGACACTTAATAATTACCTAGCTGTGTGGCCTTGGGCAAGCCACTTAACCCCATTGCCTTGAAAAATCTAAAAAAGAAAAAACAAAAAAAAATCTGAAGTTCACCAAGACAGAGAATTTCCAAATGTCCCACAGCTAGCAAATTACAAAGCTCAAAGTTGAACTCAGTCTCCTGACTCCAATTCTAGTCTTCCTTCTAGCATTTAGCACTGTGTTTGAAACTTAGGTGGTTAATAAATGCTTATTGACCAATTTTCCACTTCATCCTAAAATCTAAATCAGAACAGGAGACAAACTACACATCACAATTTGACTTCTCTTGGTATAGATAGCAAATCTGTTCTAAATCAGCTCCCCAAGGCTGATTTATAAAAGCCAGACAAGTTGTCTGAAACCCAAAGTCTGTGAAAACTGCCACCAGCCTCTGGCCTCTGAGCTCATACATATCTCCTAGTGACAGTGATGTGACCAGGTTGACAATAGGTTCCCAATCTGATCACTCCAAAGTTAGACATCCCTGGAAGATGCTCCTGGCACAAGTATACATCTGTCTTCTTTCCTTCATCTGAGACCTCACTCCTTCCTCTTTTCAGAGATCCATCATCTGAAATCAGGTGGCATCCCTAGAGGAAGAAGACACAACCTGTCAAGCTGTTAGAAATCAGTCTCCTAAGACATTTTAGCATGACCCAGGAGCAGTAGAATGACCAAGAAAGGTGAGAAAAATATTGTTAGAATGTCATCTTAGCTGTTTGTTACTATGGAGATTCTAGAGGATGCTCTGTAGCCTGGGTATTCTCAGAGGCAACATTTTATAAATGATTCATTGCTAATAATTGACATCAGATTAACAAATTGGCAGATTGAGGATGGGCAGTAGAAGGAAATGAGTTTAAACAGACACAGAAGACAATGTTCAGAACAGATAAGGACTTCAGAAATTATCTAGTTAAATCTCTCCTCATTTTACAGGTGAGAAAAAACTAGCTCATATTTACATATAGCATACAGCAGTTTGTCATAGTCACCAAAGAATAATAATGACAATGATAATGATGATGATGCTGATAATAAATATCTCTGTAGCACTTAACTATGTGCCAGACCCATTAATATTCCCACTTTACAGATGCAGAAACTGAGGCAAAGGAAGATGAAGAGACTTGTCTGGGATCACACAGCTAGAAAGTATCTGAGGTTGAATCAAAACTTCCTGATTCCAGTCCCAGTTTTCTATCCACTGCTACCTAGCTGTCTTAGGACTCCTAGAACCTGTCCTGGAGTTGGGAAGTCCTGGTTTCAAGTCCATCCTCTGACACATACTGAAGAGGTGAACCAGGGCAAGTCATTAAATGAAGAAGCAGATGCAGAGCTTCTTCAGTAGAAGGAGGTTCATCAAGAGTTTCCTGTGCCAATAAAATCAAGGTTCTGCATACACACACACGTGTGTGTGTATGTGTGTGTGTGTGTGTGTGCCTAATATATTTTAAAGTATAGGTATGTAAAACATTTTGTATGCTTTATCTCATTTGTTCCTAACAATAGCTTTATGATATAGGTATTATTTTTATCATCTCCATTTTACAGATCAGGAAATCAAGACTTTAAGGTTCATAAAATACTTGACAAAGATGATCTTACTTGATGTGCTCAAAATAAGCTGTACAAGGGATACAAAGACAAAAGTGAAATAATCCTTGCTCTCAACGAGCTTACCTTACAGAGGGAGATAAATAGATGCAAATACAAGTGTGTAATAAATAAGCATGAGGATTATTATGCCTAATAAACTGGGACTTAAGAAATTATAATAGTCTCATTTCAAAAGTGCCTTATGAATAATTATATAAACTTCAGTTCCATATTATAAATATCCTATTGACATTTCTAATTGAATGTATTGGAGACATCTCAAACTCACCATATACAAAACTGAGCAAATTATACACACACACACACACACACACACACACACACACACACCCATTGAAACACACAAACACACATGCACAGCCAATCTTCTCTTCCACATTCTACTATTTCTGTCAAAGGAATCCACATTCTTCCATTTTACCTAGTTTGTAACTTTGGTATCATTCTTGTTTTCTCACTTGCTTCACCTCACAAATCTAATCAATTGCCAAATCTTCCTTTTTCTTTTTTTAACTTCCCCAACAATCTTTCACATCTGGTCCTTTTTTCCCTCAGCTCCCACCTTAGCACAGATGTTCATCTCCTTTCATCTAGATTATTGCAATCATCTCCCAATTGATCTCCCTACCTCAAGACTCTCTCCACTTCATACAACACACCATTGTCAATTAATAGTCTTAAGTGTAGTTCTGACTGTGGGACTCCCCTGTTTGCTCAATTCCACTGGCTTTCTATTTACTCTAGGATAAAATACAGATTCCTCTAATTATCTTTTAATTCCCTTCATAACCTGGTTCTAACTAATCATTCAAGCCTCATTGGAAATCACATACTCTAAAGCTGAGCCAGATTGGCCCCTCTGTTCTGCACATAACTTAATCTTCATCTCCAGCATTTGTACTGACCTTCCCACACACCTGAATGCACTCACTCCTCCACTTCCCAGCATAGAATCCTTCTCTTCAAGGTACAACTTATGAATCATCTTTTGCATGAAACCATTTCTAATTCCCCCAACTGCTGGTGGTTTTTCTCCCATATAACTATTTTATTTATATTTTATTTACTAACATTATACTTAGACTACATTCACTTAAAACTGGACTTTGTCTCCTCCTTTTGAATACATGCTACTTAGAAGGCTTATTTCATCCTTTGTACTTGCAGCTCCAGTGTCTGACACATAGCCCTATATCTTTTTCAGACAAACTATTATCTAAACATTCCTCATTCTTCAGGTTCTTAGGCAGAGAAGATTTAGGTGAGGCCTCAGAAAATGTCTATCCAGTTGAATTAAATTGCATTCACTGAACTACAATTCCTAATGCCCACAGGCTTTAATGAATGATCATACCTTTTGGTGGGAGGTGTTTTAGGTCTGCCCACAATTCCTGATCTTTTTTGTTGTTGCTGTAAGTTTCCTTCAAAGCTCAGTTCAGATGACTCTTCCCACCTTTCTAGAAACTAGAACCTTCAAATGACCTTGTATTTATTTTATATGTAGTTGAGAGAATGAATGGTTGAAAAAGCATTTATTACACACCTGTATTTGCATCTATTTATCTCCCTCTATAAGGTAAACTCCTTGAGGGCAAGGATTGTTTCACTTTTGTCTTTGTATCCCTTGTACAGGACTGAAATATAAGGTTTAACAAGAATTTATTGATTATTCCAAATCTATGATTTTTATTGATTGATTAATTACTCATATCTTAGGTGACCAGTCCCAAAAGGAAGTGATGAGATCCCTCTTCTAGTCTTTCTTACAGTTTTATTTGCAGAGTTTATGTCTGTTGCCTTTAAAGATGGTCTGAGGTTGGCAATAGCAGCCATCTGGTCAAACTTCATTTAGGGGAAATAAATAGAATCAGTCTCATGTGTCTGAGGGTAAAAATAAGAAAGAACCCCTAAGGTAGTGAGTATAGTACATTGTCTTAGACTGTTAAATTTGCACCCTCTATTTTTCTGCTAGTATTTATAACTTCTTTTTTGCCTTAGATCTGAGCCTTATTTGTGACATGAACTCCTTTTGTAGGTCTGAAGAATCCTATGGACTAATCAGATTGTTTTTAAATGCAAAATTAAAATACATAGGATTCCAAGGGAACTCAATTATGCCAAAACACAGTTACGAAAATATCTTGAAGCAAGTTAATGGACCATAGTTGGGGAACTCCTGTCCTAGACCACTTATAATTTCAAATTGTGATTCTCAAAGTCCATTGATCTAATATCTCCTTAAATTTTTTTTGGTCTTAGGCACTGATTCCTATCTCCTAATTCTGGTCTCTCAAGTAAACCATTCCATACTTCTAATATTAGACCCCTGTCTCTGTACCAATAACCCAGTATTTGAGAGGACCCTTTCCAAAGGGAGACAGTCTAATCACAGCCTTTCCCATTTTCCTGACTCACAAAAGCTGGCAGGCCTCAGCTCTACCCTGTACAGAGCTGAGAGAAACATTATAAATTTAACCATACCATAATAACACAGACAATTTTTATCCACAAGTGAGCGGTCACAGAGGCTGATCCTGCCTTTTTCCCTGATGGCTTGAAAATGAGAACAGAAGGCAAAGTCACATCCCAGCTGTTCCATTCATTATGGTGGAGGTGGCAAACAGGTATAGACATGGACAGGTTCCATAGCTGCTTTCAGAGAAAGTCAAAAAGGCCTGCTGGTTCATCCAGAGAGCCAAGAAATATGAATACTGAGGAAAATGTCACAGTAACCTGCAGGGTAAATGGTATATTTCCTGCCTAAAGTGGTCACCAATTATATCTCCTGCAAATGCAAGTTGGTTTCCCTCCAGAAAGAAGATGAAAGGACTTGGAGGAACACCTCTGTACCTTCCAGCTTATTAGAGAGGATGAAGGGATCTTAGACAGGATGGAAGAAATAATCCAGGAAAGAAGCCAGGAGGGAAAAAAAATTCAAAGTGGAAAGAGGAAAAGCAATAACTAAATAAATAGCGGGAGATTGGAACTATGTGACACAATGGAGAAAAGAAGCTGCAAATTACTAGAGCTATTTATCGGTCTGGAGATTGATTGATATCCTTCTAGTCGATGACCTTCTAACTCCACCTCAAGTTCAGTTTATCTTAAAGTCCAGGGATCCAATAATAATAAGCAAGGAAAATATAAGAATTTCTGGATTTGTAACTTGGGAGCAAAGCATCCAATAAGCCTTAATGTTCCCCCTTCGACCTCATTGCCCCATTCTAGCAACAAGGCTCTTTTCCTGCTCCTTCTGAACTCCAGTTCTAGAACCTCCCAGCCCTAGTGAAAAGTTTCCAGTCTTACTCCATGTCCTCTGAGTTCCTTATTTGATTTTCCTTGCATTTCATAGCAATCATAATTTTATAGCAATCATGGTATTGGAATCCTAGCTTGTCCCTTCAATCTTCCCAGTAACCAATCTGGAGAATCATTTCAACAATCTTTTTCTTTTGAAGTCTGAGTTTCACATTTTTCTTCCTCCCTCCCTTGCCTCCCTTCCTCCCTCCTTCTGACAGAAAGCACTCTAATATAGGTTATACATGTATAACTACATTAAACATATATCCATATTAATCATATTGTGAAAGAAGAATCAAATATAAAAGGGAAAAAACATGAAAGGGGAAAAACACAAAGCAAATTGAAAAAATTGATAATAGTAAGCTTTGGTAATTCAGACTCCATATTTCCTTCTCTGGATGTGCACAGTATTCAAAGAGTCATTTCAGTGGACCCAACATTTACTAAAAACCTTCTATCTGCAAGCCATTTTGCTTGATTTTGGGAATAATGATCTAAATATTCTACAGGTTCAGCTCTGAAAGAGCTTATGATCCATTAGAACAGATATGAAAAATGAAAATCAAAATCATTATGATGCAAAGTCAGAATCTTGAATCTTCTATTTATAGCTGTATAAGACTCAACATTTTACTTCTTTGGTCTTGGTTTCCTAGTCTGTAAAATAAAGGAATTAAACTAGATAATTCCTAGCTGTTCCAAAAACTCCATTTCATACCTCCCATTTTTGTACCATCTCCCATGGCTAGAATATATTCTCTCCTCATTTCCACATTCCAGAATCTTTATCTTCCTTCAAGAATCAATTCATGTGCCTTCAAGAATCAACTCATTTTCCAACCTTATCAAACAATTCATGCTTCCTCGTTCCTTATTGGTCTATCTCCTTTATCAAATTACCTTGTATTTACTTATCTGGGTAGTCTAAGTTCCTTTTAACCTAGTTAGAGCATAATCAATATTTGTTGATTTGAATCGAATTGGTCAATTACCCACTTGTCTGAATTTCCACTTATTGCTTGTGACTAGAACCTTTCCAGGAATTTCCAATTTTGATAGATGATTTGGGGCATGAGATAGTGACTATAAAAATTCTTTGTATAATTCTTTATTATTATTTTTTAAAGTCCTCTTGGTGTTGTATAGGTGATTCTGGGATCTGAGAGGCTATATGTGGGAATCTCAAGTTTTGACAGTTTCTGAGAAGCTAAAAAGCATGGAGATGGTCTTTATGTTTGCCCCCTGAGAATCAGCCTTGTAAAGAACAGAGAGATTCAATGATACCTTAGATAGGAGACCTATAAGATGTAGGAAAATGTTCTTAATGAGTTGAATAGCATAGAAAAGTGAATAGAGTTCTAGGCTTGGAACCAGAACTTTTCTGCCTGGGAAAGGAATTTAATTTCTCTGTGGCTCATTTTCCTCATGTAAAAATAAGGGTCTAGATTCAATGACCTTTAAGGTCCCTAAATCTATGCTCCTATCAGCTTCAACACTTTTTTTATCCCTCATTCCCAATATTCAAGTATTTGCCAAATCTTGTTGATTCTACAACCTCTACAACTTCTGTCATAGTCATCCCTTGCTTTCTAGTCACTTTCCTAATTCAAGCCCTCCTCAATGGGTCTTAGTTTGAGGATTCATAACAATCAGATTCTTCCATCTACTTTCCTCACCATTTAGGAGCCAATGCTTTCCTAAATGGATGATTTTTGCAGTAAACTAGTACTATACTGGGTCAACAGCCCATGCACAAATTAGATATTTGAAGCTGTATTTATTGAAGAAAATTTGGAGTCACAAATGACCAGACCACAGACAGAGAACACATTTGCTGATTCTCATGTCATTTTGGGATTTGGGAATCTCACAGGCTCAAGCAGAACAGAAGTGAGAAGAAGAAAAAAAAGAAAGTCTGAGTCATCCCATGCTCTTAGAGATTAGACTATGACATTTTCTTATGTGTTAATTCTCAGAGACCCAAGGGAGAGGGGAATGTCTAATTTTGGCTTATTCCATGGATAGGCATGCTAACTTATTAGCCAATAGCAAACAAAGAAAAAAAAATGTCAGACCTGGTCTGAGTAAATTCAATTTCCCTGAGCCAGAGTCCAAACAGTAGAGCATGCTATTTAGGACTTTGGTTTAGTACTTCAAGTAATACATATGTATATATATGTATATATATCAGAGTCAGTCACATCTATGAGATGGAACAGCAGTCAAATATTCAGACGAGAAAATCCTCACCTTGTCATTGCAATAGTCTCCTATTTGGTCTTCCTGCTCTGAAAGTCTCTCCTCTCTCCAATCCATTCTCAGCATAGCTCCCAATCCTGAAATTATTTTATGTAACATTAGGTATGATCATGTGATTTTTTTTGTTATTGAGTCATTTCAGTCATATCTCATTCTCCATAACCCCATTTGGGATTTTCTTAGTAAAGATGCTGGAGTGATTTGTTATTTCCCTCACCAGTTCATTTTACAGATGAAAAATTGCAGTTTTTTAGTTAATTAGTTAATTAGGGTTAAGTGACTTGCCTAGGATCACACAGCCAGGAAATATCAGAGATCAAATTTGAACTCAGGGCCTCCTAGATTAGCACTCTACCTACTGTACCACCTAGGTGCCCTTGGTCATACCATATCTTTGTTCAAAAATCTTCAGTAGCTCCCTATTGTATCTAGGACAAAATGCAAATTATTAAATTTGGTTTTAAAAGTCTTTCACAGTCCTCTGTCTCTATGAACTTGCTTCCCATTATTCCTTTTTACAGTCAAAATTCTGAACAAATTGACTTACTTTCTGTTCTTCAAAATCAGGATCTCCCTGGGCTGGTCCAACACAGATGGAGTGCACTAGCATCTTATTTGTGCATCATAAAATCTATAGTTTCCTTCAAAACTCAACATCTGTATCACCTCTGACACAGAGCCTTTCCTGATTCTACTAGCTGTGAGTGTTCCCCACCACACCAGTAAAGTGTATATTTTCCCTGTGGTCAGGGACTGATTTCATTTTTGACTATGTAAGTTTAAGAACTAGGACAGTATCTGGCACAGGGACCCCACATTAAATAGGCCCTTAAGAAATGCATGTTGGTTTATTATCTCCAGTTTTCAAATGAGAAAACTAAGAGCCAGTAAGAAGTAATTTGCTTAAAGTTAACCAACTAGGCAGTGTTAGAGCTAAGGCTCAAATCTGCTTTTTTTTCTGACTCTGAACCAAGTGCTCTTTCCACTTCACTGACCACCGCCAGAAATCCTATATTATAAGGCATATATTATAATGACTCAGGAACTGGAAGCGCCCTATAGAGGAAGAACTCCTCTAGTCTTCCATTAGCACACTAAGGGCAAAAGTTTATCATATCAGATAATTCCCCTTGTTAAGTTGGAAGTCAGAGAGAGCTTGAATGATGGAAGAGAGAGGAATGATCACAGATAAAGGACACTGGTAGACCTGGGAAAGAAAAATAGGAGCTGACAAATTGGGGCAGTTTAAGGACAGGAGGTGCAAGGAGCACAGTCCAGGCTCTGTGCTCCAGGCAATGAGGGAGGCAGAGAACTTGACAATTCTAGACCTGAGCTCTCCTTGCCTTGGATTCATTGCTCTTGTAAGAAATGCATAGAATGATTCACCACCAGGATTCATTCCTTTAACTGGACTGAAAGAGCTTCAGGACTGTTTAAGTACACTGACTTTAAGAACCACACTGACAAGGAGCCATATTTACGCTCCACTGGGTCTGACTCATCTGAGTCCGATTTAGTCCCAGTAGTGTGACTTGTGCAGAGAGAAGGGAATATGAAAAGATAGTCCATGATTTCTGTAATAGAGATTATCCCCTGCTATCTTGGAAAAGCTAGTAAGCAGATCCAGTCACGAGAACAGCTTGGAGTTTTATCTCGTCACTAGCTTCTTCTAGAACTCCAGAATTAATCTGCCTCCTAGCAAGTAACCCCCCCACCCCCACTTTCTTTTCTGAACAAAGGTCTGAGCTATACACCCTACTAAACCTTAATTCATCATTGTTTTCTTATTCTGATTCCAACACAGACACAAATTTTATGGTTCCAGTCATACTGGACATTAACTTAGTTTTTAATGATTTTTTTCCTGTAATAACTTCACTTATCTTTTGACCCCATTTCTATTTCTATGTATTTATGTTTTTAAGAATATTTTAGGGGCGGCTAGGTGGCACAGTGGATAAAGCACCGGCCGTAGAGTCAGGAGTACCTGGGTTCAAATCCAGTCACAGGCACTTAATAATTACCTAGCCGTGTGGCCTTGGGCAAGCCACTTAACCCCATTTGCCTTGCAAAAACCTAAAAAAAAAAAAAAAAATATATATATATATATATATATATATATTATCAGTGATTTCTGTTTTTACGTCACTATCATTTCTAGAAATATTTCCCTCTTCCCTTTTGTAGCTCCTAAAAAATAAGTCTTTCCTTACTAAGAAAAACAGTTTACCAAATACCTCTTATTCAGTGACAGTCTAACAATGTATTATACAACATTCTGCCCTCCATCTCTGCCAAGAGGAGTACAATATGTCTCATTAAATAAGTGCTTAGCATAGAATCTAGAACACATGCTTATTTTCGGGGGGGGGGGGGGGCAACTAGGTGACACAGTAGATAGAGTAAGACCTGAGTTCAAATCCAGTGTCAAACACTTCATACTTACTAGCTGTGTAACCTTGGACAAGTCACTTAACCCAATTACCCCACAAAACAAAAAATAAATACTTATTCTTTTCTCCTCCTCATTAGTTATTCCATGGGGTTCTTCATTGGATTTTTTCATTTCTTAGAATTTCATTTCCTTTCAGTTACCTTTTTATTTATATTATTGTAGTATATATTCTTGTAAATTGTATATATTCTTTCAGTTTTTGTTTTCTTGTTTTTTGTTTTTTAGGTTTTTGCAAGGCAAATGGAGTAAAGTGGCTTGTCCAAGGCCACACAGCTAGGTAATTATTAAGTGTCTGAGACCTGATTTGAACCCAAGTACTCCTGACTCTAGGGCCGGTGCTTTATCCACTACGCCACCTAGCTGCCCCTATTCTTTCAGTTTTGCTACTCTTTTTTTCTTTCAGTTCATGCAGATCTTCCCACATTTCTCTGGTTTCCTTATATTTGTCATTCATTATAGTATGATAATATTTCATTATATACATTTAACCTAGATTATTTCAGTCATCTTTCTATTGTTGGGCAGTCATTTTGCTTCCAATTTTTCCCATCACAAAAAAAAGTGCTGCTATGAACATTTTGATACATCCTGGACTTTCCTCTCTGACCTTGACATCCTAGGATGCATTCCAAATAATAGGAGTTTTCATTCCTCATTAAGCAATCACCTGCCTTCAAAGATCTTGCTGATCACCTATGTGACTTTGGACAAGTCACTAGCCCTCTGCAGGCCTTGGGCTTCACATCTATAAAATATCATGGTTCATGAAAAGATCTCTAAATTCCTCCCAACTCTAGGTCCTCAGATGAGTGCAACTGGTACCATCTTACTAAGCCTCAGAGAAAGGCAAGTCACAAACACTTTGAGCCTCATTTTTCTCTTCTGAAAATGAGAGGATTGGACATGTGACCTCTAAGATCTCCACTAGCCCTAAATCTATCATCTTGTGATGAAGAACTTTAAATTGCCAGAGATGAGCTTTGAGTAATCTTTTGATACTGCTCAGTGTTACTGATATGGAATTGTGAAGTGCTTCAGGGCTTCGGAAAGGAGATACAAAGAAAATAACCTCAATAAAAATAAACATTTTAAATGAAAAAAACAAAGACTTTATTGGCTACTCTCACTAAAGACTTTAATTCAAATGATGTAGTTGTGGTTAGACAGTTAAAAGGCAGTACTGATTACTAGGTATGTTACTATATGTCCTTGGAGAAATCTGTGTGCAAATATTTTTCTTGGGTTTAATTTAGATGGCAAAAAAAAAAGACTGTCGGAAGTTTCAAAGTGGCAGTCATTTGCACCTGTGTGATCTGTATTTCATCCCAGAACTTGAAAGCTTCTGCTTTCCCAAAAGACAAAGGGGGGGATTGAGGAAGTGGTCAGCTTCATAGTGACTTTTCCAAGGTTCACAAAGTCACAGTTGGACTTAGGAATCTCGCTCTCACCTAAGACCAGCAGCTCAATTCCCCCCTTATCCAAAGGAAGCTTCTATTGTCACCAATTGGCCTGATCTCTGAACCTAGCTGGATTAGAACCTCCAATCAGACATCTAAGAAAAAACAATCTGATATCAGCTAGGGTTCGCTGTGCACTGATTTAAGAATATAATATTTAGAGCTAGAGGGGACTTTAAGAGATCATCCAAAAGGAGTGTGATAGAACCAGTTGAAGAAATGATTGTCAAATTTTCTGTAGCACTGGAAGAATCCTTCAATGACAGAGACAATTTGTGCAATTACCTCTATTAAAAAAGTATTTGGACATTTTTTTTTGAAGTTCCATGCCAAGAGCTAATGATTTATCATATTATATCACATGCTATAACATGATATAATACACTATAATACAATTATTTAATAATTTCCTGACTTGCCTTCATGTTAACTTCATCCTTCAAAAGTAGAGAATCCAACAAGGGAGATTTCTGTCATGGACTTGATTTTGAAAAACATGAAGAACTAGTTTCTTTTTATTGTTCAGTCATTTTTTTCAATCACATCCAGCTCTTTGTGACTCCATTTGTACTTTTGTTGGCAGAGATCCTGGAATGGTAAGCTATTTCTTTCTCCAGTTCATTTTAACTGAGGAGGAAACTGAGGCAACTTAGGTTAAGTGATTGACCCAAGGTCACACAGCTAATCTGAAGCTAAATTTGAAGTCAGAGGGTTGAATCTTCTTGACTCCAGGCCTCACACTCTATCCACTGTGTCACCTAGTGGCCTCAACTAGTTCCTAGGGGATAGAAATTATGTGAATCTTCACACCTGGACTATTGCATTAGTCTTTTTCCTGGTCTCCTTGCTTTAAGTATCCCCCTACTGCAGTCTATCTTCCACTCAGTTGTAAAAATAATTTTCCTGAAGCACAGATCTGACCATTTTATTCCCCTTTTTGGGTATTTTCAATGGCTACCTCTCATCTCCAGGATCAAACATAAAATCCTCTATTTAATTGTTAATGCCTTTCATAACCTAACTCCCTCCTACTTTTCTAGTCTATTTATATCTCACTGCCCACCGCATACTATATAACCCAGTGATACTGGCCTCCTTGCTTTTTTCTTCTCAGAAGATACACAATCTTAGATGCTGGACATTTTCACTGGCTGTCCTCCATGATTAGAATTCTCTCCTTCCTCCTCTCTGCCTCCTAGTTTCTTCAGCCTTACTTCAAGTTCCTGCTATAATCTCATTTTTTACAAGGAGTCTTTCTTGAGGCTCCAATTTATCATATATATATATATATATGTATATATATATACATATATATATATAAAATCTTATTTGTACATAGTTATTTTCATGATGCCTTCCCCCCATTAGAACTGAAGCATTTTCAAAACAATGCTCCTTTCCTTTCTTTTTTTTTAACATCCCAGCACTTAAACTGCCTAAAATATAGTAGACACCTAATAAATACTTATTAACTGACTGACTATGCTATGTTGCTGGTTGTACATACTCCTCCATGCATGTTCAATTTAGGAGAGTGGATTTCAAAAGGTTCAGAGAAAGAATCAATACAAATCCCATGACCTAAAATTCTGCAGACAAAATTAACCTTAGGGAAATTGGGAAGCTCTGAAGAAAGAAATTCAAGAGACAAAGAAAGGTATGATGAGGGAAAGAAGGCACTCTTTAAAATCCCCTTTCCTCATTTAGCTAAGATGAATTTATCCAAATTCTTTACTTAGAGCAGGATTTCACTGGCAGAGAGGCTAATTAATCACTTCAGTGCCAAAGGAGAGAAATAAAATATGGAGAGTTCCAGGTGCCCAAAAGCAAACCATACCTCTCCCACATCTTTACCCCACCCTATATCTATCCTCAAGCTAGCTCTGGGAGACAACATAAGGTGTGCTGAAGGTGGTTTTCAGGTGCCATGAGACATGTGCATGCCCTCTGGTTCCCCTCAGCTAATGAATGCTCAGCTCTTGTAGATGTTTATCCAGGCATCCCTTGGGCTCCTGACTGCTGGCCACAGTGGTTGGATGACTAGAAGACTCTCCTTTGGGTCAGACGGTTGTTTCAGACAACTTGCTCCTGGACACAAACAAAAAATAGCTGAGCTGCCTTCCAACCTTTTCAGCTGTGGGGAGGTAACGGGGTAGGGGTTTCATATAAGAGCTATGTCTACTGGGTTTTTCCAATCTCCACAAAAGCAATCATTACAGCAAATAGATGGTTTGGCTCTTGCAAGTCTGTAATTTCAGGCTCTGATGTAACGTGTTCTCAGAGCTGTTTGTGTCTCATCACATACATACAATGATACAAAGCCAGGGACAGGACTGAAAGCATGTTTTCAGCCCCGTTGCAGGTTCCCAGTGATTAACAGGCTCCTGAAGACTGGACCCTCAGATCCCAACCATTAGGTTACCAGTCCTTGGTCTTACTCTACTTCAGAATTGCATGCCCTCACCTGATACTACTACTGCTAACCTTCTTTCTGGACTCATTTGACTCTGGAGCCCAAATGAATCTGGGTTCAAGGAGAGACAAAAAAGCATGGTGTTGCCTGGCTTCTTTTGAGTTGTTCACATAGCTGCTGGAGAGAGAAATGCAACAGGTGCCAGATATGGAACTACTCTGTAAGGACAGTCAATTTAGAGGAGAATAATGATACTGGGTGAATAATGAAGAATAGGGTCTAATATCTAGACCCTGGGTCAGAAGGTCCCAGGCCAATTCAGGACACCTCTTTAGGGAACAGTATAAAACAATGTATTTGAAAGACTTTGTGAATGTCCATGATTTGTTGGTTTTTTTATCCTTGTTGTGTAATCCTTACAAGTAACTTCTGAGGCTTCCTATTCCAAGTTCCCATTCTCACTGATGAGTCAGTCCTCCAGAGAAAGATTAAATCTCCCCCTGGAGATTTAGACATAACCCCTGAAGGGTTTAGGGTATATTTCTTTTCTTTTCTTTTCTTTTCTTTTTTTCTTTTTTCCTTTTCTTTTTGGTGAGGAAATCTAATTTAAGTGACTTGTCATCACACAGCTAGTAAATATCAAGTGTCTGATGCTGGATTTGAAACCTGGCCCTCTTGACTCCAGGGCTGGTCCTCTAACCATGCACTACCTATCCCCACTTCCCCCATTTTCCTAGTATAATCAACTCTCATATGAGATAGTTGTTCCAATGTTACCCCCCAATGTTACTGAAATAGTTGTTCCAATGTTACCCCCCAATGATTAGCTCCCCAGTATCATTTAATCAATTAACTTGTACAAAGCAATATTTATCGAGAAGATGCAATAAGAATCTCCTGAAACATTCTTTCCATACTACCTCAGCTCCTGGAGAGAGGGATCTCAAACTTAAAACAGTTTTTACAAAGTATTTGCCCCTTCAAGTTCACTTCCAAAGTGGCATAACTGATGTCTGGGTCTGAGCATCTGTTGGACTTGGCTTTTGCTACTCTGGGCTCTGCTAGCACTTCATTTGGTAGCAAAGTCTGGACTACATTTCTGTCACAGATTTTTAGTGATTCGTTTTTCCTGTCTTTCTCTTTCAATTTTTAAGAATAACTTTTGAACATGACTAATATGGAAATATGTTTAACACAGTTTTCCATGTATAACTGATATTAGATTGCTAGCTGTCAAAGGAAAGGGAGAAGGGAAGAAAACTCAAAATCTTAAAAAAATTAAATGTTGAAAACTATATTTACACTTAATTGAAAAAATAAAAATTGTATATATTATACATATTTAATAAATCCAAAAACTGAATTATTATGAATAAAGAATAATTTTTGAAATAAGTACTAATTGTTCTTTCTAAAGTTTGATAGAATTTCCTGTGACTCCATCAGGACCAGGAATTATTTTTCTTTGGTTGTTCCTTTAATGCTGGATCTAATTTCTTTTCTGAGATTAAAATATTTAAGATCTCTATCTAGTCTTCCTTTGGGTATTTTTTATTTTCAAAGGTATTCCTCTCTATCATGTGTTATCAGTTTTGTTAGCACATAAATTACAGCTCTCAATATGTTTTGATTATTCTTTTTATTTCTTCTGGTTTTGTTGTGATTTCACCTGATTTATTTGCTATTTTACTAATTTGATTTTCTTCCCTCTTTTTAATCAGTTTAGCTAAAGGTTTGTCGATTTTATCAGTCTTTTCAAAGAATCAATTTTTTAGTTTTATTTATCATTTCTTTGTAGTTTTGTTTCCAATTTATCTATTTATTCTGTAATTTTTAATATCTCCCCCTTTGTGCTTCCTTTCTAATTTTTAAAAATGCATATTCAGTTCATTTATCATCTCTTTTTCTATTTTATTAAAATATGTTCATAAGACTATAATATTTCTCCTGAGGACTGCTTTATCTGCAGCTCAGAAATTTCAGATGTTTCTACCATTATCATTTTCTTTCACATATTTGTTCATATCATTTGTTCTTTGATCCTCTCATTATTTAGGATTTCATTGTTAAGTTTCTATTTGGGTCTGTATCTTTTCTTTGTGGTCATGAATCAATGACTATTTTATTACATTATGATCTATAATGGGCATTGTTACTATTTCTACCACTTAACATTTGTTTGCAATGTTTCTCTGCCCAAATACATGGTCAATTTTTGTAAAAGTTCCAGGGACTGAGAAATATGTATGTTCTTTTGATGATGTTCCACTTAGAAGGTACCGTAAATCTTTTAGTTCTAATTTCTCCAACAATTTGTTCAGTTCCACATTTTCTTTTCCCCCTCCCCTTTCCAATCTTTTTATTCATCCCTTCCACTCCTCTATAAATTCTTGCCCTCTTTAAAGACCACAGAAGATACTATTCCCTCATTTCTAGCCCTCATTTTGACTTGGGCTTGACATATAATCCCCTCCATTCACTTGCTCCCCTCTACTCTTTCATGGTAACTTTGCCCTTTTTTGCACCTTAGTCCCACCAAACACACTGAAGCACATATAGGCAGGAAGCCACCAGGTTGTGTTTACAATGCCCCAGACTTGCTTGATTTCTTCCTGACTTTTGTGCACAGGTTCTCCTTGCATACATTCAGAAATCAGTCTCTTACTGCTCTCTCTACTAGCATTCATGGAAAACCTGCTGTTGCTCTACTTGACTGTTGCATTAACATTTTTATTGTCTGGGTTATTTGAGAAATAAATAATCTTTAGGTCTTCTTTCTAAGAATGTTTTGAATACTCATTAAACTCCACCTCTTTTCACTTATGAATAAGCTTATATTTAAAAGGTAATTCACCCTGGACTGAATACTAAACTCCATTGCTTTTCAAAGCATATCACTCCATTCTCTCCTGCATTTTCATATGGGTACAAAATAGTGTTGTGTTATTCAAATGCCCTTTCCTTTGTACTTGAAGCTCTTTCCCCTGATCATTTACAGATGTAATTTTGAATTGAATTGTCAAATTTAACCACTATATGTCTTAGAATTATTAGCCTTTGTTTTTGTTTGGTTTGTTTTTTTATGGAGACAAAAATCTATGAATTATTTTCAATTGCTTTTTCATTTTCTATGTTCAGAAGATAAAGGTAATTCTCCTGTGATCCTAAGATTTTCTCTACATATCCAGTCTTCAGGATCAGTATGTTTAGTTTTCATAGCAAGAATATTTTCTTTCAATGATATTTCTTTTTACTGCTTTCCTTCTAGATTGTCCTTCATTTCTGTGCATTTGTGTTTCCAAACAATTGTTCTTTCTTTTGTTTCTTTGTTTAAATTTGCCATTACACATCCAAGTTTTTCCTATTGTGCCAATTATTTTTGCTATGCAAGCCATGAATTCTGCTCTCATGATTTTTCATTTCTCTTTTAAATCATTCAGGAACAATGTGTTATAACTCTATATTCCCCTCAAATTCCAGAAGGTCCTTTGTCTCATCAACCATTGAATAATTTTCCTTTGTTTTTCAGTATTTCTTCATAGATGTCTGAACTCATTTAGGTATACTGACTTCTGCTATTAATATTTTCCCTGTTGATTTATCTGCTTATGTTCAAGGTCTTTGAATTTTCTTCTTTGGAAGACCTTTGGTAATATTAATCTATTCCCCCTTATTTTCTCTCATTTTCACTTTCTAACTGCCTCCCCTCTGAGAGTGTTTTCCGGGGGGGGGAGGGGGTTAGATCTCAAAATGTCTCAACTTCCATCAACTCTAGATAATTCAGGGTTCACAAGTCTTAATTCTCACCCTAAGTGACTTTTAGTGGAACAGAACTGGTCCTAGCTGGATGCTGGGCTCTTTCCCTCAGGCTTAGTGCAGCCCTTCCCAGTCCCTCCATACATAATATCCTGTCCTGCTGATTTGTTCCACTACTTCTGTTGCTCATTTCTCTAGACCATCACTGGCAATTCAGGCACACTGATGCTATGGGGTTGATCTGTAGTTTGTTTCTCCAAGACTCTGTGAAGAGGGAGAGTCAAGGTGTGAGCTTGAGTTCTATTTCAGGCTTTGACATATGTCCTGCCCCCTTCCTTCATTCCTCTGTTCCTTTACAGAGATCTTTTGATGTACATAATGTCACTTCAATCCTGGCTTTTACAGTTCCAGTAAACATCTTCAACTTAGAGTCCAGACCTCCATGAAACTTAAAAGAGAAACAGGACCAAGAAATGGAATTTCATTGCAAGATCATAGGTAAGATTCTTGATTTGGCTAGTTCAACCTTGTTGCTGGTTAGTAGGGTGAATGATGGGTTAAAGGTAGATATCAGTTTATTTTTAAAATTTTTTTTGGATTTCACATTACTTAAATCAAAAATGTCAAACTTGTAGCCCAGTAACTATAAGCAATCTGCAAAATTCTCAAGTGGACTAGAAAATTAAAATGTGATTGGGAAATGTTTTTAAAAGTTAATAAAAAAGTTAATAAAACATAGCATAAATAATGCTAATCTGTGTTTTTTTAACGTCAAAATGTAACTCAAAGGCATCCATGCCTTATTTGAGTTGACCACTATCCTAGACCATAAAGCCAGGGAAATATGTTTTATCTTTGGCATATTATTTCTACTTTGGAGAGGTTTAAGATCTCTCTGATCATAAGGATCAGAAAAATGTCTATTCTTGTATCTTTTTAAATACATTTCCTTTGCCTACCTTTCAAAGCTAATAAGGTTATACCAGAATCCTTCACCTAAAGAAATAACAAAAAGCAACAAGGATCAGAGGTCTATATTCATGAATTCTATGTCAGCCTGTCTGAGATCTCTCTTTAGTTGCTTACAGCATATCTTCCTCACTTAAATACAGCCAAGCAGAAAAGGAATCTTGAATGGTTAGTGCCTTTCAAATGTGCACAGTTCCAGCTCAACAGCCTCTCAAAATTTCATCTTTTGACCACATAGTAGGCTAGAATCAGTTCCCAAATATCTGTACACGCTCCAGAGTCTACAAGGGGATTGCATCAGCTGAAGATATTGTACGTACTCAAAAGGGCTGGTTTTAACCAGTCTCCTGTTACAGTAGGATACACTAGGAAATCATCAACATGAATAGGGACATCACCACTTGAAAGCTGGAGGAACCAGCTTTTTTGTGCTACAAGAATGCTTAGCAGATGGTTTGGGGGGCATGTATACATAACAAATGCAAGGTTGATAGCCCTATCTTCTTCTAGCCCTTTTGAACTTCCCTCGGTTTTATTTATGTGCTGAATAAGGATCATCATGGAAAGTGAAGGACTTCTTCCTAACTTTAACCTCTCTCCACTCCCCCAGACCTGTGGTGTTTAGAAAGGTGGAATATCAAAATTGGTTTAAAGAGAAACTGGTTAAACATTAAGGATTTATCAAGAGTTAAAATAATTTTCTAATTCCAGATCAAATTTTTGGCTAGGAACAAAGACTTTGAAACAACACAAACAAAACAATGGTTCAAAAGAAGAGATTTAATTTTACCTGGGCTATCACTTGCTATTGCCTTACTAGGGAGGTTGGTGGCTCAGACCTTTAGTCCTCCCTTACCAGGGAGGGGCTTACTAGATAAGGCATCTTAGCAGATGGTACTAGAGACTAGGTCATCAGCAGAGATAGTCAACAAAGAGAAGGGGCATGATGCCCACAGAGACAATGTGATACCCAGCAGACAGAGAAGAGGCAAGACTTGGGAGAGAATAGCACAGTGATATTCATGAAAAGATATTGGCAACTGTGTAGCATCAAAAGTGTGAATTGCCCCTGCCACACATTCTCCCTGGACATGTGTGTTCCTATATGTGCATCTTCCATGTGTATGGTGATGGGATGAGATATCTGTATGCTGCAAAAGTAGAAAGCCATCATTCTCCAATGAAACAAGTCTATTTGCCATTCCCCATAGAAGAAATTGTAGGATATTCCCTTTCCTATTTGCATGCTGAGTGAAATTATAATTAATAGCAAATTATTAATATATTCCCAATGTATTGATTATTTAACCAGGCATAACTAATAAGTTGATTATTTAACTATGGCTGTCATTCTTTTCATTCATTTCAATACCTTTGCATAGATTGTCACGCTTTAATTCAGAGTCCTCTCCTACCACACCTCAAGTTAATGCCCTACCCTACAAAAGATTTCATATTTAATTTGTTTATACTTTATTTCACTTGTCTTCCTCTAATATGCCCTGAGGCATAGAATGCAAGTGCCCTGAGGACAGGAATCATTGCATTTTTTTTGCTTTCTATCTCTATCCTTATACCTAGTACAGTGCCTTGTACATAATAGTTATTTAATAAAAACTTATTGATTTGAACTAAATTTCTCAAATTGTCAATCTGAAGGCAGATTGTGAATCAGTCAACATGACATGTATTTATTAAATTTTGAGAATACAAATAAAAGTAGAAAGGAAAATAATCCCTGCCCTCAAATATCTTATACTTCAATAGAGAAAGTCTACACACAAAAAGAAACTGAAACATTGGAGGAAGAGAAACAAAGTTACCAAGTATGGAAGCATGGCAGTCCAGAGAGCAACCTGGAGAGGAATGATCTGCACCCTCCATAAATGGAGCTTCTGGGAAGAGCCATCCAATAAGAGTTCTTCCAATGTGTGAACTCCAAGACTGGGGTGAGGTTCAGGATGAAAAGCTGGGGAAGGCCAGAGTGCAACAGAGAGGAAAGAAACACATGGCATGGATATCAGAGTTTTGTGAGATAACTGCTAATGTTGACAGTCTCCTACCCAAGCTTTGAATATATTGCTTTGCAAGATTTATTAATTTTATTCTTGTTTCCTGTCTTATTTATTCTTTACAAAAATCTTCCTCTAGTGTCACATTATCATGTGGGAGTGAACTTGGGCTCTAGAAAGCTATACTTGCAGAGTAAAGACTCAGAGAGATCCTGGTAGAAAGTAGAGAGTGAGTCATGAACTGTATGCATTATCTGAAAATAAGTCTTGCTAACTTTGGAGAAGCTCATTACCAAAATGTTGGCCACTAGGTGATACATAAGTAAGCAAGTGTAACATGTAGGTTATACATATATAACCTATATGGGCCATGGAGGTACCATTATCTATCTCAGAACAGAAATCTCTAGTACTTCTTCCCCTCCTTCCCCCCCAGGATCCTCTCTCCAAGGGAGAGGATTTATTGCCTAAAGGGAAAGCGGAAGGTTGGGTCTAGAAGCTTGGTCACTCTGTTCTTAGAAAGAAAGCATACAAGCCTAGAATCCTATTTGCTCCCTTAAATATTATTTTTCTAGGGGATATGGCTTTCAGATTCAATTAAACTTCTGATCATTTTTTGAAATGGGACAGAAGGACCCCAAGCTGTATATTCATATCTCACAAAATATGAGTTCCATAATGAACCCACATAATAGATACAAAGAAACCTATTTATCCAAGTCAATAATAAAACAAGTCAGGGAAAGTACATACATGTGTGTATGAATATTCATGTGTGCACACACATATATACAAATATATATATTGCTTTTGGTTTTATTTAAATTTTTAATGAAAATATAGTTTTATTTCTCACCTACTTCTTTCATTGAAAAAAAGGAAAACTAAAAACAAAGCCCTTATAATAAATATGCATAATAAAGCAAAACACAGCCTTACATTGATCTTTCCCACAAAGAAAAGCTTCATTCTTTGTCAGGAGGCAGATAACATACTTCATCTGGAGTTCCTTAAAGTCACATTTGGTCATTGAATATAGCAATCAGATTAATGTCTTTCAAAGTTGTTTTTCTTCACAATGTTGATATTATATACATTATTTTCCTGGTTCTGTTTCCTTTACTCTTCAGAAATTTATTCAAGTCTTCCCAGGTTTCTCTGAAACTGTGCCATCATGGTTTCTTAGAACACAATAGTATTAGATCAGCTGGATGGTGCAGTAGATAGAGCATTAACCCTGGATTCAGCAGTGCCAGACTGTGTATCCCTGGGTAAGTCACTTAACCCTGATTGCCTCTTCACTGACCTCTGCTACCCCTTTGCTTTATTCTGGGAAATTTTTTTGGTTTCATTTGTCTGAGGAGAACTTGCTTCATTGGTCTTTTCATGTGTCTCTTGAGTCTCCTGTTTGAAGTCCAAATTTTCTATTGAGCTCTGGTCTTTTCATCAGGAAAAGTTGGAAGTCTCTGATTTCATTAAATCTCCTTCTTTTGCCCTGGAAGAGAAGGCTCAACTTTGCCAGATAGTGGATTATTGCCTGCATTCCAAGCTCCCTTGCTTTTCAGAATATTGCATTCCAGGCCCTTCAATCCCTTAATGTTGATGCTGCCAGGTCCTGTGTAATCCTTACTGTGGCTCTTTGGCATTTAAATTGTTTCTTTCTGGCTGCTTGCAGGATTTTCTCTTTTATCTGATAGTTCTGGAATTTGGCTATAACATTCCTTGATGTTTTCATTTCAGGATCCCTTTCTGGAGGAGATCAATGTATTTTTTTCAATAACTATTTTGCCCTCTGGTTCCATGATATCAACAGTTTTCCATCACTAAATCCTGTAATATTGAGTCCAGGCTTTTTTTCTCCTCATTGATTTCAGGAAGACCAATAATTTTTTAAATTTATTTTTATTAAAGATATTTGAGATTTTCAATTCCCCCCCAACGGAAAGCAAGCTGTCCAGCTTTACTTTGTTTCCAAGTTGTACCTTGATCCAAATTGGGTGTGATGAGAGAGAAATCATATCCTTAAAGAAGAGACAAGAAGTCTAAGAGGTAATAAGATCAGACAATAAGATATCTGTTTTTTTCCCTAAATTAAAGGGAATAGTCCTTGAACTTTGTTCAAACTCCACTTCTCCTTCTCTGGATACATATGGCACTCTCCTTTGCAGACAGCCCCAAATTGTTCCTGATTGTTGCACTGATGGAATAAGCAAAGTCCTTCAAGGTTGATCATCACAAGACCAATAATTTTTAGTTTATCTTTTCTTGATCTATTCTCAAGGTCAGTGATTTTGCTGATGAGGCATTAACATTTCCTTCTATTTTTTTTCAATTTTTTGGTTTTGTTTAACCAGTTCTTGTTGTCTCATAAAGTCATTGGTTTCCATAGACTCCATTCTCTTTTTAGGGAAGAATTTTCTTCATTTGTTTTCGCAACTCCTTTTCCAATTGGTCAATTCTATTTTTGTAAGAGTTTTCCATTTGACTAATTGAGGTTTTGAGAGGATTTTCCTATTGCATTTGTCCAACTGTATTTTCCAAGGATTTGTTTTCTTGTTGCAAGGTATTAATTTGAGCTTCTGGCCAAGATGGTGGAGAGAAGCCAGGTCCTCTGCTAAGGTCTCCTAATCTTCCCTCATAAACAATATGAAACAAACCTCTTAATGGAAGTCCTATGGACAAAACCCAGAAGGAGAAGCTAGAAAAGAACATTAACCTCAAGGTCTGTCTTCGGGGATGGAAGACATGGCCAGTGCAGGGTGCAGACAGTAGTGGGGGTGGGGTGAGAGCTGGACTAATCTAAGCTCAGCACCAGGGGAATTTTTTTGCTGTGGGAACTGCTTCGCTCTGAGAAACAACCAGAGAGTGGAGTCCTGGCCCTGGGACTAACAGTCTGGGACTTACAGGAAGGGCTGGAGGGGAGGTTCCAGCCTTTACCACCTCTTACTGGCTGGGAGGACATACTACATCCAGTGAGCAAAGCCTTCAACCCCCTACTGGCCAGCTGGAGATACTGCACTCAGTGAGTAAAGCCTCGAGGGATCTCAAGACCAAACCTCTATGAACCAGCCCCTCCCCAACACAAGATCTTAGGAAAATGAAGAAAGGCCAGTGACAAGGGAGGACCATAGAAAAATTCCTAGAAGGGGCAGCTAGGTGGTGTAGTAGATAGAGCACCGGCCCTGGAGTCAGGACTACCTGAGTTCAAATCTGACCTCAGAAACTTAATAATTACCTAGCTGTGTGGCCTTGGGCAAGCCACTTAACCCCATTTGCCTTGCAAAAAAAAATCCTAAAAAAAATTCCTAGAAGGAAAAGACCCTAATTCAGAGAGGTGTAGAACCCCTGAAGAGAATATGATTTGGTCTCCAGCACAGAAAGATTTCCTTGAAGAAATAAAGGAAGGAGTTTAAAAATCAATTGGAAAATTTTGGGGAAAAAACCCAAATGTATATATTAATAATTACCAGACAATACAGAATGAAGGAGCTTTCCCATTGGGAGTGAATTACCATATTTTCCCATGTATAAAATGTGCCTTAATTTGGGGGCCCAAAATTTGAAAAAAATGTATTACATAAAGTTATTGAATTCAAGTTTTATTCATCATGGAATTCAAAGACTCTTCTGCTTCTATCTTTCAGGCATTTTCTGGCCAAGTCTGGTACAAGGACACATGCTTAGTCCATTCCACCAATTGTGTCCTCCTTTGAAATCAGTAACTTCTTTTTCATCAGCAATTCTTCTTGCCTTGTGCTGAACCATCTTTGTAGACACAGGAATTCAATCTATCTCTTCAACTCCCTCTCTAAATCAGGTCATTTTGCTGACTTGCCTCTCAATGCCTTCTTCTGCCAAGGTGTTTTCAGTAGGGTTTCTTCTTCCCCTAGCCAGTCTCAAATTGTTTTCTCAGTTGGAGGAGGACCAAACTTATATTCAGCAGCACAATGATGATTTCCATTCACTTGCAAACTGGATCACTTTGTTTTAGGGGGTTTTTTCAAGGAAAATGGGGCTAAGTGGTTTGCCACAGGCCACACAGCCAGGTAATTATTAAGTGTCTGAGGTTGGATTTGAATTCAGGTACTCCTGACTTCAGAGCCAGTGCTCTATCTACTGTGCCACCTAGCTGTCCCCAAACTGGATCACTTTTAACTTGAATTCAGCACTGTACAAAAAATCTTTTCTGAGCCATTTATGGACAGAATGTGGCAAAACATAACCTAATATAGTGGCAACAAATGTGAAACAATGAAAGCCAAGACAACAAGCATGAACAAGCAGGAAATGCAAGTAAAAAAAAATCTACAACCACTCTATAAGATGCTCCCAGTTTTTAGACCCCAATTTTTTCAAAAAAAGTTGCATCTTATGCATGGGGAAATATGGTAACCCAGTTCAATCATGAAAGACCCAGATTTTACCCAAAGGGGAAATTCCTCAGTCTCTGGTGTAGCAAACAGGATTGAGAAATGATACAGACTGCCATCTCCTTTCAGAGTATTTTTCTTCAGCAACATAAAGTGTGGTTGACCTCATTCATTTTCTCTCACAAAGCTGAAAGTTAGAATTGCCCAAAGCAACTATAGAGCCCTCAGAGTCTGAAAAAGACTTGAAGAGTCTTATGTTCTCCTCTCCTACTCTTGCCAGCTCTACCTCACTCCTCATGTGAGTGAAGAACATTGACCTCCACCAATTAGTCGAGTACCAATTGTCTTTGAGACTTAGGTTACAGTTAAGATTTTCTACATCCAGTTCCAGTATGAGAGTTAACCTACCTAGGGATTAATTATTTACTAGGGTAATCCAAATTCTATACTCCATGGGTTAGAATGCCTTCAAATCAAAGGCTACTACAAGTTTTCTGGCTTTTCTTGAGTACAAGAAAATAAGTTATATATGTCCAATTCTGCTCAGTGCCTGGAGACATGGTAAGCTCAATGATTTTGCAAATCAATGGGAAGATATATAATGGATATATATAAATAAATAGGCTAACATCTTCTTTCATATAAGTCCTTATTGGCAATATGTCCAAAAGCCATCATTATCTTTTCTGGGACTGAAAAAGGAGATGGACAGGAATATGGTATTAGAGAATCACCAAGAATGAGAGGTAACAAATGGACAACCTAAACACTATATTGGAACTTTCTCCTCACCTCTGTCTCCCAGGTCCTCCTGACTCCAGGGCCAGTGCTCTGTTCACTGTGCCACCTGGCTTCCCCCTTGCAAACCTAGGAGTATCTGAGTTCAAATCTGGCCTCAGACACTTAATAATTACCTAGCTGTGTGACCTTGGGCAAGTCACTTAACACCATTGCCTTGCAAAAAAACTAAAAAAAAAGAAGGGAGAAAGATTTGGAGAACTACCACCAAGATCCAGTAGGAAGCATAGCTAAATGTGGGACCAGTTTTTACCTATGTAGTGAATGACCACAAAATAGAAAAGAAATTCAGGGAGAAATTAGCTGTAGTTCATGACATCTCTTGGTAATCAACAAACACTGGAAAAGGAGAAGGAGGCTTCTTAAAAGCAGCTAAGAAAAGGAGGAAGAATTTCATCACATTGACTTGTTCCTCTATATATGGAAGAATAGCACAGATCAAGAAGGTTTAGAGGCAATAGTCTGCTCTGGTGGTGCTATGTTGTTGGTGATAGCTAACATTTAAATAAGGTTTGCAAAACATTTTAAATACATTATCTCATTTGATCTTTACAACAATCCCATAAGGGAACTGCTATTATTTTTGCCATTTTACAAATGTAGTAATTTAGGTTGTGAGAGGTCAAGTAACCCAGGGTCACACAGTTATGGCAGGATTTAAATTCAAATCTTCCCAACTCAAAATCCAACACTTTATTCCAAAATCTTGAGTGCTCAGACCTATGAAATTAAAGTTTCAAATGAAGATCAAATATACCTGATGTTTGTATGTCAATAGTTCAGTCCTAATCTTTTCACTAAACTATAGTCTCATATTATTAAAGACCTTTTGTACACTTCAAACTGTATATCCTATAGATATCTTTTTTTGGGAGGGGTTGGGGTTGTTTTGGCAAGGCAATAGGGTTAAGTGACTTACCCAAGATCACCCAGTTAGGTAATTTTTTTAAAGTATTTGAAGTGAATTTGAACTCAGGTCCTCCTAACTCCAGGACTCTATTCTCTACACCACCTAGATGCCCTATCTTACAGACATTTTAAAAGTCAACATGCCAGAACACAATTCATTATCTTTTCTTCCAAACCCCTCTAATTTCCCAATATTTCTTTTACTGTCAAAAACATCACCATCCTCCCTGTCTCTCAGTCTTCCTCCTCAGTCTCTCAGGTTCAGTGTCATCCTCAACTCCTCACTCCTATTCACCCTACATATTCAATGTGTTGTCCAATCTTGTCCTATAACCTTCACAACAATCTCTTAAATATACCTTCTTCTCTCTATATACACTGTCTCTATTCTTTGTCTTCTTACAAAGCTGTATATAGTCATATGGGAAAATGCTCTAAATCACTATTGATTAAAGAAACACAAATTAAAACAATTTGTGAAGTTGCAATTTATATTCATAATCTTGGCCAATGTGACAAAAGAGGAAAATGATAAATTTTGAAGGTGATGTGGGAAAACTGGGACATTAATGCACTCTTGGTGGAGTTGCGAATGGATCCAATCATTCTATTCGATTTGTAATTCTGTCCAAAGGGCAATCAATAAGATGGCGGAGAGAAGCCAGACACTGTGCTAGTGCAGTGCACTGTGCTAGCCAGGTCTCCTGGCTTTCTCTCACAACTAATATGAATCAAGCCTCTTAACAGAACTTTCATCAACAAGAACCAGAAAAAGAAACTAGGAGAAGTACATATGCTTAAAAGGTCTGTCACAGGGGAGCATGGGTGAGTTGGGGGCCGAGAGCAGAGATCCAGCCCAGGGGTGGCAGGGTGAAGCCCAAAGACCAACCTAAGAACATCCACAGAGGTTTTGGCTGTGTGAGAAGCAGATGGTTGGGGCGGGGCTCCAGCAGGGTGGAGGGGGAGTTCCAGCAGAGTATGGCTAGACATGGACCCACTCTACTCAACTGGTCTGGAGGACCAGGGCTGCAGGCCCCATACTTTCAGCAGAGTCCTCTTCTCAGAACAAACACAGTAACAGCCCCACCCCCAAGGATCTCTCTCAGTAGAATAAGGAAATTAACTATCTAGCCTAAGGACTCAGTCCACATTGTGCAAGGATAACCAGTATCCACCTGCACCCCCCACCCCACCCCAGGCCTAGGGAGTGAGCCACAAATCAAGGTCACAGACACTCTGGAGAAAGCAGCCAGCACCCCCTACTGGCTGACCTATTTGGAGTTACTAAGCCCAGTGAGCAAAGACTCTAGGGATCTCAATACCAAAGGTCTATGAACCAGCTCCTCCCCCAATGCAAAATCCTAGGAAAAATGAAGAAAAGTCAGAAGAAAGGGGGATCCATCAAAAGCTACCTTGAAGACAAAGATCCTAACTCAGAGAGATCTAGAATTTTTGAGATTTCTTCTCAGTAGAAATCAGGAAGGAGTTTAAAAATCAAATGGAAAAATTGGGAAAAGAAACTCAAGAGAAAACTAACATCTTACAACAAGAAAACAAATCCTTGGAAAATACTGTCAACAAATGCAAAAAAGAAAAAAATTATCTCAAAACCTCAACTGGGCAAATGGAAAACTCCTTCAAAAATAGAATAGACCAATTGGAAAAGGAGCTGCAAAAGGTAAATGAAGAAAATTCTTCTTTAAAAAAAATAAGAATAGAATCTGTGGAAACTAATGACTTCATGAGACAACAAAAATCTGTTAAACAAAACCAAAAAAATAGAAAAAATAGAAGAAAATGTAAAATACCCTATCAGCAAACCACTGACCTCAAGAATAAATTTAGGAGAGACAATTTAAGAATCACTGGGCTTCCTGAAAGCATTGAGGATTAAAAAAAACCTGGACTCAATATTACAGGATTTAGTGATGGAAAATTGCCCCGATATCATGGAACTAGAGTTCTATATGCAATGCAATCCAATGCAAAATAGTTATTGAAAGAATACACCAATCCCCTCCTGAAAGGAATCCCAAAATGAAAAGGAATATTGTGGCCAAATTCTAGAACTATCAGATAAAAGAGAAAATCCTGCAAGCAACCAGAAAGAAACAATTTAGATACCAAGTAGCCACAGAAAGGATTACACAGGACCTGGCTTCATCAACATTAAGGGATCATCGAAGGGCCTGGAATGTGATATTCTGAAGAGCAAAGGAGCTTGGATTGAAGCCAAGAATTCACTATCCAGAAAAACTGAGTCTTCTCTTTCAGGGGAAAAGAAATTTAATGAAATAAGAGACTTCCAACTTTTCCTGATGAAAAATACCAGAGCTAAATAGAAAACTTGGACTTCAAACAGGTGATTCAAGAGACACATGAAAAGGTAAAAAAAAGGTAAAAAAACCTGCTATCCAATAAGATGAAACTGCCTTGTAACTCCATTAGAGAGAATATACTTAGCCAGAAGTAATGGACACTCATAACTTATCCATGACTCTGATAGAATGATTTAAAAACAATATCTCCTTAAAAATGGGGGACAGTAAAGAGATGGGAGGGTGGAGGAGATTGAATGAGGTAAATCATTGAATGAGGTACAAAGTACCTATTGCAATAGAGGGGAAGAAGGGAGGAGGGAAGAAGGGGAAGAAGGAAGGAGGTAAGAACCACATGAATTTTACTCTCATCAGATTTGGCTTAAAGTTAACATCCACACACTCAGTTGAGTTAAGAAATTTATCTGACCTTTCAAGTATTAAAAGGGGAAGGGGGAGGAAAAGTAGAATTAACAAAGGGTAATCAAACAGTTCATACCCTTCCCTTCTTCCTTCCTTCTTTCCTTCTTTTTTCCCTTCCTTCCTTCTTTTTCAGGTTTTCTTGCACAAAACAACTAATATAGAAATACTTTACATGATTTTACATGTATAAACTGTATCAGATTGCTTACTGTCTCAGGGAGGGGGGAGAAAAAAGAGGGAGGGCTAAAATTTGGAACTCAAAATTTAAACAAAAAAATAGGAAATGTTAAAAATTACCTTTTCCATGTAACTGGAGAAAAAATAAAACATCATTTTTAAAAACAAAGTATAATGATGCTCTTATTCCCCTACTCATTTAGTTACAGTGGTTTCTTATTGCCTCCAGGATCAAATATAAAATCCTCTGTTCAGCATTCAAAACCTTTAACAATCTATCCTATCTTCTTTGTCTTCTTACACATTATTTCTCTTCACAGTCTGTGCTTTTCACTGGCCATTCCCCATGCCTGGTTGCACTCCTTCCTCACTTCTATCTCCCAATACCATGACTTCCGTTGGCCTCTCCTATCTCTCCTCTCACATTATTTCCCATTTACATGGTATATATCTTTTAGGTATAGTTATTTGTATATTGTATGCATGACCCTGGGGTGACTAGGTGGCAGAGCAGATAGAGCAACAACCTTGGAATCAGAAGGAATATGATGTTTGTCCTTCATTCTCAAAGAAGACCATGACATCAGGGTGATGAATTGGATTTAAATTAGGAAATGCTGTGCTAAGTCACTAGTCTCACTTTCTCCTCAGAGCCATCTAGCCAGATATGAATCAGGATAACTGGAGATGGTCCTGGATGCAAGGCAGTCAGGGTTAAGTGACAAGTCCAAGGTCACACATTAGTAAGTGTTAAGTATCTGAAGCTGGATTCAAATTCCCATCCTCCTAACTCCAAGACCTATCCACTGCATCACCTAGCTGCAGTGCAAACCTAGCCTCAGACACCTGACACTTACTAGCTGTGTGACCCTGGGCAAGTCACAGCTCCAAGTGCCTTGCAAAAAAAAGTAAGCTCCTTGAGAGGAGAGACAATATTCTTATTGATTATGGTATTCTGAGTGCTTAGGACAATTCTTGGAACAAAGAAAGTACTTAATACTTGCTGAGTGGCTAAAAGAAACACATGTGTACATATGTGTGCACATATACACATAAATATAAATATGTAAGCATGTATATATTATATATCCTTCCTAAGGTTTAGTCTATATATAGAGATATCTACTCATTTTTTCTTTCAAATATATTCATAGAAAAAATGTTCCGTAAAATTGCTGAACTAAAATATATATATATATATATATGCTTAAAAAGTAAATTTTTTTCAGTCTTTATTTGTTTTAAAAAAGTTTTGTGAACTGTCATCATCACTGTTCTTTGTTTTTGTCCTTTTTCACTGCCATTCTTTTGCTAATATCCCAATTATAGGTGGCATTTAGACTTTGTACAATCCAGATGGAAGTGGGGTGGAGAAGTGCAACCTATATTTGGACCATTATGGTCTGTATATATATGTAAGTTCGTGGCCCTGAACACCATGCTGGCAGTCATATATTATACCATTCAGGCTGCTAAAAATAGCTCAGCCATCTGCTGACTTGCCTTTCTCACTTGCCCCAAATATAAGTTGGTTGGATCCTGACAGACAGCAGGAATCTGGCAGAGAGGGACTTCCAACAGTTCTGCCATTGCTACAAATGGCCATCAGTTCCCAGGGAAGTCAGAGGAGAAAGCTTGTTCCAGGAGACAACAACCTTAGGTGACCTTGAAAGAGGAGAATTTGACAGATCTATACCATACAGTGTGCAGACTATATTGAATCAAGGACTTCCCCTCTCTGCCCATTTCTGGAAATTTCCAATATTTGCCATACTCCTCAATCTTGTTAGACTTTTAATACCTAGTAACGAAACTCCTAGAGCAGAACATTTTAATCCAGTATCTGTAAGCTTTAAAAACTGTGCATATATGTATATATATGCATATATATTACTATTTCAATAAAAATTTGTTTCCTTGCTAATCTAAGTATTTTCTTTTATTAAATTAAAAACATTCTGAAAAGAGATTCATAGGATTCACCAGACTACCCAAAGGGTCTATGACACATACCCAAAAAATGATTAAGAACCCCTTTCTGAGAGTCTTGGGTTGCCAGATTTCACCATTATCTTTCTTCTGAACTGGGAGTTCTTTCCTGGATTAAGGTCTTAAAACTAAAGCCACCATTTTGGAGTTGAGGAATCTCAGCAACTCTAATGCAAGCCTTCACCTTTTTAAAAGAAGGTGGGTATGCTGGTTCATCATGAGTCTTCTGCAACCATGTTTGGTCATTGTATTGATCAAAGTTCACAAATCTTTCAAAGTTGCTTGCTTTTATTGTTATTGTATAAATAGCTCTAACTGTGAGGGAGTTTTTCTTTACATCAAGCTTCAATTTGTCTCTAGGGTCAAACAGAACAAGTTAAATCCCTTTTCAATGTGACAGTCTTTCAAGTTCTAAAAGACTTCTATTGTGTCTTTGCTGAACCTTCTCTTCTACAGGCTGAATATTCCCAGTTCATCTTCCTAAAACATTTACTTAAGGTTCTTTATCACCTTGATTTTTCTTCTTAAATGTTCTCTAGTTTATCTATGTCCTTCCTAAACAGTAGTACCCAGACAACAGAGAAGCCATCACTTCCTTTGTCCTGAAGGCTGTCTCTCTATACAATCCAAGATCATGTTAGCTTTTTTTGACTACCATTGATTCATATTGTCCATTGAAATCTCTAGATTCTTTTTTCTTTCAGAAAATTGTTGTATTCTCAGTATTTCCCCATCCTATACTTGTGAAGTGAAGGGTTTTTTTTTTAATCATATTTTAACTATAGCATAAGATTTAGCATTTGTCCTTAACAGATTTCATATTTTTAGATTCATTCCAGTTGTCCAATATATCAAAAAATTTTTGGATACTGACTTGTCATCTGATATGCCATCTCTCCCATTCGAAAATCTGATAAGCATGCCATCTATGCCATTATCCAAATTATTGATAAAAATGCCAACTGATACAGAGCCAAGAACAAATCCCTGGGATTCTCCACTAGTGACCTCCTGCCAAGTTTACATCAAATCATCAAACCATTCTTTAAGTCTAAATATTGAATCAGGTTTGAATCCATCTGATTGTATCATTACTTAGCCATATCTCTCCATCTTTTTTTCTATTTTTAGGAAATTTTTTTTCTAAAGAGGATCCACCACTTCTTTCTCCTTCCTCCTACTCCCTGCTTCTACACTATAGTTATTATTCTATTAACTGAACTACTGACTCTATTCACTTAACTCTACTCTCTATCTTTTTTGAATTAATTTCTTTATCTTCATAAAGTTTTATCTTTTCTCCTTTCCACCTCCCCCACACACACTTTGAGAAAACCAGAAAAATAAAACTCCTGTTGCAAACATGTATAGTCAAATAAAACAAATTCTCTTATTGACCATGTCCACAAAAAAGAACATGTGCTCAAAGTCTATCACCTCTATAAGAGGCAGGTAGCATGTTTCAACATGAGTCTTTTGGAGTTCTAGTTCATACTTTTTCATAAGAATAATATGAAATGCTTTATCAAATACTCTGCCAAAATCTAGATATGCCCTAGGATAGGACATCTCCCTGACTTAGTTTAGTATCCCTGTCAAAAAGGAAATTAGGTTAATCTAGCATGACTGATTCTTGATGAAGCCAGGCTGACTTTGAGATTACCACTTCCTTTTTCAGTTGTTTATTTAACAACTTAGACTCCTTAATTTTAATGATGAGGAAATTGAAACCAAGAGAGGAGAGACAATTTGGCCAAGGTCATATGGCCACCAATTTGAACTCATATCTCCTGACTCCCAATCCAATACCTGGTCAGGGGACTTCTCCAAATCAGGTGGAAGAGCTAACTCATGAAGTAGAGAGGGTTTATATGAGATTGATTATATAATACTTTTTTAGGAATCCTAGTTTTGTGGGAAAAAAAACCTGACCTTGGAAACAAAAAGACCTGGTTAAAAGTTTTACTCTCACATACCACTTATATGTTGATTCATTGCAACTCACTTCTCAGTATTGTACTGAATTTTCTAAAATGATAAATTACAGAAAAGGTAATAATTTGAAATGGTAGAGGGAATTTTCTCACCTGGGAATTCCCTAATCAAGTGAAATCTCAGATTCAGTTTTTATCCTCAGCCTTGGAAGGGTATGGGCATTCTCACTTAACAATGTAGTTGAGAAGTTAAGTCACAGGTACAGTAACAATTCTGAGGAGGAAAACTATTTCCAGGGCTATTCTAGGCATTGAATAGGAAGCATTTGATTGTTTCTGGCTATCTGCACTGAAGTCATCCTTTTTTTTGTTAGTGCTATAAAAAGGAGCCTTGTGGCATAGAAAGACTTCTTTTCATAGGATAGAGATTCCAGAAAGCACAGGGACTTTCATTCTCAGAGGGATGTGCTCTACAAGGGTCAACTGGTGATGCACATCTTAACCCCAAAGGTAGAAGCAGGTGAGGTGCCTGCACCCAGATCAGGAGCAGCAGTAGAAGAGAGACAGAGCAATTGAACCTGTTCTTAACCAGGTGGTCCTAAAAGATGACCATCATTTGGCCAAAGGAACTCCTGGATCATTAGAGAAAGAAGAGGACATATTAGACAGAGTTAATCTCCTGGGGAGAAGCAGGTTATGGCATGTAGTGACCATTTGTAATCAGGTTTCAAGTTCAGGTTCTGTCATTTAAAAGATGTGTGATCATAGTCAAGTCACAGAACCAGATAGATAAAAAAGTCAGTAAAATGCTGGACTTAGAGTCAGGAAGACCTGAATTCAAATATGCTCTCAGATATTTACTAGATGTAAGACCCTGAGAAACTCAAAACTTCTATCTTTTTTCAGTTTCCACATCTATAAAATGGGTTTAATAATGATATTTAATAGTTTTTAACAATCATTTTTAGTAATGTTTTGAGTTTCACATTTTTCTCCCTCCGCCCTTTCCTTCCCTCCTCTCCATGACAGAAAGCAATCTAATAGAAGTTAAATGTATACAGCTATATTAAATATATATATATCCATTTTAATTATTTTATGAAAGAGGAATCAAATCAAAACAAGGGGAAAAACCATAAGAGGGGAAAAGGCATAATATATGAAAGACATTTTAAAAATTGAAAATTTTGATCTGCATTCATACTCCATAATTCCTTCTCTGGATAAGAATAGTATTTTCCATCTCAAGCCCTTTAAAATTGTCTTTGATGATTGTACTGCTGAGATGACAAAGTACACCATAGTTGATCATCATACAATGTTGCTATTAGTGTGTTAATGGTTCTTCTCATTTCATTCAGTTCTTTACAGACTTTTCTGAAGTCAGGTTCCTCATGATTTCTTAAAGAAAAAATAATACTTTATAACATTCATATACCACAATTTGCTCAATTAATGGACATCCCCTCAATTTCTAATTTTTTGCTATTAGGAAAAGAGGTGCTATAAATATTGTATATGTGAATTTTTTTACCCGTTTTTGTGATCTCTTTAGGATACAGACCTAATAGTGGTATTGCTAGATTAAAGGGGATGTACAGTGTTATTGCCCTTTGGGTATAGTTACAAATTGCTCTCCAAAAAGATTGGATCCATTCACAACTCCACCAACAATGCATTAGTGTCCCAGCTTTCCCACATCCCCTCCAACATTAATCATTTTTCCTTTTTGCCATATTGGCCAATATGATATGTGAGGTGGTACAAAAAGTTGTTTAATTTGCATTTCTCTAATCAATAATGACAGAGCATTTTTTCATATGAATATAAATAGCTTTAATTTCCTCACCTGAGAACTTCCAATCTTTTGACCATTTATCAATTGAGGAAGGACTTGTATTGTTATAAATTTGACTTAGTTCTTCAGGGGAGCAAGGGGGGGAGAGGGAGAGGGAGAGGGAGAGGGACTTTTTTTTAGGTTTTTTTTTTTTTGCAAGGCAATGGGGTTAAGTGGCTTGCCCAAGGCCACACAGCTAGGTAATTATTAAGTGTCTGAGGTCGGATTTGAACTCAGGTACTCCTGACTCCAAGGCTGGTGCTCTTATCCACTGCACCACCTAGCCGCCCCGAGAGAGAGACTTTTGCAAGTTAGTGGAGTTAAGTGAGTTGCCCAAAGTCACACAGCTAGGTAATTATTAAGTGTCTGAGGCCGGATTTGAACTCATGTCCTCCTGACTCCAGGGCTGGTGCTCTAACCACTTAGCTGCCCCATCAGTTCTCTATATATCTTTATTTTTTTTAGGTTTTTTGCAAGGCAAACGGGGTTAAGTGGCTTGCCCAAGGCCACACAGCTAGGTAATTATTAAGTGTCTGAGACCAGATTTGAACCCAGGTACTCCTGATTCCAGGGCCAGTGCTTTATCCACTATGCCACATAGCTGCCCCTCTATATATCTTTAAAATGAGTTTTTTTAATCAGAAACTCTAGCTGTAAAATTATTTCCCATCTTAATGTATTCCTTTTAATCTTGGTTGCATTGATTTTATATGTGCAAAAACTTTTCAATTTAATGTAATCAAATTATACATTTGGCATTATATAATATTCTCTACTTCTTCTTTGATCATAAACTGCTCCCCTTTCCATAGATCCCCTTTCCATTGCTCTCCTAATTGGCTTATGGCATTACTTTTTATGCCTAAATTTTGTACCTATTTCAACTTTATATTGGTACAGGCTGTGAGATGTTGGTGTATGCCAAGTTTCTGCCATACAATCTTCCAATTTTTCCAGGACTTTTCATCAAAGAATGAATTCTTATCCCAGAAGCTGAAGTCTTTGGGCTTATCAAACAGTATACTGTAGTAATTTACTGTTGTTTGTTTTGTACCCAATCTATTCCACTAATCCAACATTCTATTTCCTAGCCAGTACCAAACAGTTTTGACGACAGCTGTTTTATAATATTACTTCAGATCTGATACAGTTAGGCTACCTTCCTTTGTAATTTTTTTCATTAATTCCCTTGATATTCTTGACCTTTTGTTCCTTCATATGAATTTTGTTACTAATTTTCTAGTTCATTAAAGTAATTTTTTGATAGTTTTATTGGTATGGCACTGAATGAATAACTTAATTTTGTTATAATTGACATTTTTATTTTATTAGCTTGACCAACCAAGGTACAATTGGTATTTGCCCAATTATTTACATCTGATTTTGTAAAGTGTGAAGTGTTTTATAATTGTTTTTATATAGTTTCTGAGTTCATCTTGACAGCCTCCCAAGTATTTTATGTTGTCTACAGTTACTTTAAATGAGATTTTACTTTCTATTACTTGCTGCTGGACTTTAATGGTAATATATAGAAATGTTGATGATTTATGTGTTTATTTTATATCCTGCAACTTTGCTAAAATTCCTAATTGTTTCAAGTAGTTTTTAGTTGATTATCTAGGAATCTCTAGGTATGCCATCATGTCATCTGCAAAGAGTGAGAGTTTTGTTTATGCATTGTCTATTCTAATTCTTCAATTTCTTTTTCTTCTCTTATGGCTAAAGTTAACATTTCTAATATAATATTGAAAAATAAAGGGATAATGGGCATCCTTGACCCTGATCTTATTGGGAATGCTTCTAGTTTATCCTCATTACATATAATGTTTGCTGTTAATTTTAGATTGATACTACTCATTATTTTAAGGAAAATTCCATTTATTCCTATGCTCTCTACAGTTTTAACAAGAATGGGTGTTGTATTTTCTCAAAAGCTTTGTCAGCACCCATTGAAATCATCACATGATTTCTGTTTGATTTTCTTATTGATATGGTCAATTATGCTGATAGTTTTCCTAATATTGAGCCAATCCTGCATTTCTGGCATAAGTCCTATTTGATCATGATATACTATCCTAGTGATAATTTGCTATAATTGCTTTGCTAATATTTTATTTAAAATTTTTGCATCAGGGCAGCAAGGTGGAGCAATGGATAGAGCACCAGCCCTGGAACCAGGAGGACCTGAATTCAAATACAGCCTCAGACACTTAATAATTACCTAGCTGTATGACCCTGGGTAAGTCACTTAACCCCAATGCCTTGCAAAAATAAACAAAAATAAAATTATAAAATTTTTGCATCAATATTGTGGGGAAATTGATCTATAATGTTTTTCTATGTGTTTGACTTTTCCAAGTTTAGGTATCAGCACCATATTGGTGTCATAGAAGGAATTTGGCAGAACTGCTTTTTTACCTATTTTTCAAATAGTTTACATAGAATTAGATTTAATTGCTCTTTAAATGTTTGGTAGAATTCACTTGTTGAAGGGGCAGCTAGGTGGCACAGTAGATAGAGCACTGGCCATGGAGCCAGGAGGACCTGAGTTCAAATCCAGCCTCAGACACATAATAATTACCTAGCTGTGTGACTTTGGGCAAGTCACTTAACCCCACTGCCTTGTAAAAGCTTTAAAAAAAAGAAAAGAAAAGAATTCACTTGTGAATCCATCTGAACCTGGAAATTTTTTCTTAGGGAGTTCATTGATGGCTTGTTCAATTCCTTTTTCTGAAATGAGAATATTAAAAATTTAATTTCCTTTTCTGTTAAACTGGACCATTTGTATTTTTGAAAATATTCATCCATTTCACTTAAATTGTCAAATTTATTGTCATACAGTTGGGCAAAATAGCTCCAAATTATTATTTTAATTTCCTCTTTATCAGTGGTAAGTAGTTCACTTTTCATTTTTGATACTGGTAATTTGCTTTTCTACTTTCTTTTTTTAATCAAATTAACCAAAAATTTATCTATTTTATTTTTTTTATAAAGTCAACTATTAGTTTTATTTACTAGTTCAATTATTTTCTTACTTTCAATTTTATTTAGCTCTCCTTTGATTTTCAGAATTTCCAATTTGGTATTTAATCAGGCATATTTAATTTGTTCTTTCCTTAGCTTTTTTAGTTACATGCCCAATTCATTTCTCTATTTTCTTCATGAAAGTTTTTAGAGAGATATAAAATGTGCTCTAAAAACTGCTTTGGCTGTATTCCACAAGTTTGGTATTATTCCTCTGATTTGTTGTTTGATCCACTTAATCTTTAAAATTATTTAGTTTCAATTACTACTAGATAGATGTGATTTTTATTGCATCATGATCTGAAAATAATGCATTTAATATTTCTGCCTTTTAGTATTTATTTGTGAAGTTTTTATGTCCAAATACTTGACTATGGACCTCTGAGAAAAAAGGTATATCTCTTCCTATCCTCATTCAGTGTTCCCCAGAGGTCTATCAAATCTGATGAGAGTAAGATTCAAATTTCTCACCTCCTCCCTTCTTTCCCTGATAGTTACAGTTCTCATGTAGAGATATAAAAAGTTCAATCTTATTGAATAATTTTTTTCTTTTCACCTGTTTAACTTTTTAAGAATTTTTTTTAGTATTTTTTTAGTTTTTTTTTTCAAGGCAAATGGGGTTAAGTGGCTTGCCCAAGGCCACACAGCTAGGTAATTATTAAGTGTCTGAGACCAGATTTGAACCCAGGTACTCCTGACTCCAGGGTCGGTGCTTTATCCACTATGCCACCTAGCCGCCCCCTTTTTAAGAATCCCTTAAGGCTGGGGAGGCTAGGTGGTGCAGTAGGTAAAGCACCAGCCCTGGAGTCAGGAGTATCTGGGTTCAAATCAGATCTCAGACACTTAATAATTACCTAGCTGTGTGGCCTTGGGCAAGCCACTTAACCCCATTTGCCTTGCAAAAACCTAAAAAAAAAAAAAAAAAGAATCTCTTAAGGCTACTGTTTGAAGACCACATTTTCTGTCCAGTTCTGGTTTTTTCAAGAGGAAAGTTTGAACAGGAAAGTCACCTGTTTTATTGTGTCCATCTTTTTTTCCTGAAAGAGTATGCTCAATTTTGTTGGACAGTTGATTCTTGGTTGCAATTCAAGCTCATTTGCCATCTGGAATACAGATCCTTTGATCCTTTAATGTATTGCAAGGTCCTGTGTAATCCTGATTGTAGCAATTTGGTATTTTAATTGCTTCTTTCTGACTACCTACAGATCTCCTTAATCTGATAATTCCTGAATTTGGCTACGATTGGCACTTGCATCTTGGGATCCCTTTCAGGTGGATTCTTTCAATAGCTTTTTTTGCCCTCTGATTCTAAGATATCAAGGCATTTTTTTCCTTGATGATTTCTTGAAAGATGTTGAACAGGCTCTTTTTGAAAAAAAAAAACATGATTTTCAGGTAGTCCAATAATCCTTAAATTACCTCTTCTGAATCTATTTTCCAGGTCAGTTATTTTTCCAAGGAGGTATTTTACATTTTTCTGCTATTTTTTTCCATTTTTGTTTGACTGATTCTTGATATCCCATGGAGTCTTAAGGTTCCATTTGTCCTAGCTAATTCTTTAAGGAATTATTTTCTTCAGTTAGATTTTTGCATCTCCTTTTCAGTTTGATCAATTTTATTTTTAAAGGAGCTCATCTTTTTCATCTGCCAATATATATTTTTATAGGATTTGTTTTCTTCTGTCAATTTTTATGCCTCCTTCTGCAAGATGTTGAATTTCTCTTTCATTTCTTTTTCTCAATTTTTCTACTTTTTTTTTAAAAAACCTTTTTGAACTCTTCCAAGAAGTCTTTTGGGGCTGGAGACCAATTCATATTCTCCTCTGCAGCTTCACATGAGATGGTGTTTTGTCTGTTCTTTTCTTCAAGGTAACTTTCTATAAACCGTACTTTTCCTCTAATCTTTCTTACTCGTTTTGAATTTTGTTATTGGGCACTATCCCAAGGTTCTTGTGCTGGGGGAGGGACCTGTTTACAGACCTTTGGAATTAAAAACTCTAGAGGTCTGCTCACAGACCTGAAGTCATTCACATTGGGAACTCTAGGGGGTTGCTCATTGACCTGTCCCTGTTTGGAACTCCAGCAGGTTGCTCACTAGGCTGAGTTAGAAACTCCAGTTGCTTGCTTTCTGGGTCATCTGTGTTGGAAATGCCAGTAGCTTGCTCATTATGTTAGGCCTTCTGGGTTGGGAATGCTATCAACTTACTGTCTGGGCTGATTAGTCTAGTCTAGTCACACCAACTGAATGGGGTTTGGGATACCAGTGTTAGAGTTCTCCCAGCTAGCCTGCTATACCTTTGATCTGTAGAGCCCTGACTCCAGGGACCCCAACTGGAGATCTCCTCTCCTATAGTTGAGAACCTCCCATTGGTACCCCACCTTCCACAGGCTGGTTTTTCTCTTCTTCACCCTGTGCACACTCCCACTCCCCCAAGACAGACCTTGCTGAAAAAGAAAGATTGTTATTCAATAAGATTGAACTACTTATATCTCTACATGAGAATTTTAACTATTAGAGGGAGCACACTTAGACTAAAGGTATGTATATAAGTTGATTTTGATGAATGATTTTTAAAAAAATTTTATTTATTGCCTTCTCGCTCGGCGCCGCCAGCATGATGTTAGAGCACTTCGTGGAGATCAGCCGCATGGCCTACGTGTCCTTCAGGCCCCATGCGGGCAAGCTGGTGGCCATCATGGATGTGATCGACCAGAACCGGGCTTTGGTGGATGGTCCATGCAGTGGCGTGAGGAAGAAGGCCATGCCGTTTAAGTGTATGCAGCTTACAGACTTTGTCCTCAAGTTCCCACACAGTGCTAGGCAGAAGTACGTCCCTGCTGCTTGGGAGAAAGAAAAGATCAATACAAAATGGAAAGCCACAAGATGAGCCAAGAAGATTGAAGCCAGAGAAGGGAAAGCCAAGATGACAGATTTTGACCGTTACAAAGTCATGAAGGCCAAGAAAATGAGAAACCGAATTATCAAACATGAGGTGAAGAAGCTTCAGAAGGCCACTACCCAGAAGGGCTCTCCCAAAAAGGGAGCTGCCCAGAAGGCACTTGCCTCCAAGGTTTCAGCCAAGAAGACCCAAGCAAAGAAGACAGAGGGTCAGAAGGCAGCTCCAGGCTAGAAGGGGCAGAAGGGCCCCTAAAGCACCTGGCCAGAAGGCCCGGGCCAAGAAGGGACCCACACAGAAAGCTGCTGCTGCTCCAAAGGCCAAAAAATAAGACTACCAGAAATCTAATAAAGGTTTTGCTACACACACACAAAAAATTATTTATTTAACGTGAGTGACTTGCCCAAGGTCACAAAGCTAGACAATTATTAATTATCTGAGGTTGGGTTTGAACTCAGGTCCTCCTGACTCCAGGGCTGATGCTCTATCCACTGTGCCATCTTAGCTGCCCCCTGAGGAATGACTTTTAAAAAAATTAAGATAATTAGAAAAAAAAGGATTATGATGAGATGGAATGAAGGGGGGAAGCAGAATGGGATAATTTATATCACATGAACCAACTCTGTTCTTTTGTAGGTTCTGTCACTCCAAAATCTGATTTAAGGCTTGATTAATATTGCTTCTGAACGGGGCAGCTAGGTGGCACAGTGGATAGAGCACTGGCCTTGGAGTCAGGAGGACCTGACTTCAAATCTGGCCTCAGACACTTAATAATTACCTAGCCATGTGGCCTTGGGCAAGCCACTTAACCCCATTGCCTTGCAAAAACTAAAAAAAAAAAATATATATATATATATATATTGCTTCTGAAGGAAACCCAGAAGAATTTAAGAAAGTTCCTAGCTCTCTCAACCATTTTGGCTCTACCCTCTAATCTTAGCTTCTTTATCTGAGCTTAATAACATTTAAATTGCTTACCTCATGGGGGAATTATATAACATCATGTCTGTAAAGTGCATTGTAACTATGAAGCATTATAAATATAAGCTATATTAGATATTCAGTAAATAAGAAGTTGTCTCTTTCTGTTTAATATTCTTCTTGTACTTATTGTTGGATTCTGGTTTCTCAACCATTCTACATTCCACTTCTGCTTTATGGATAAGTTCATTCTAGATTCACAGATCTCAATCATTCCAGAAGGATTGTTGTTTATTTATCTTGATTCTATTTCTTACATTTATCCTTTTTTCACTCTGTTCCCTTCTCAGTAATGTTTTGTTTCTTACATTGCTTTCCTTAAGCTATCCTCTAATTTCCCTCTTCTCCTCTTAACCTCTTTCACTTCTTCCCTGTTGGTAAAATGAATTTTTATAACCAACATATTTACATTATTATTTTTTCCTCCTCAAACCAGTAAAGTTGAGAGTGAGGTTCAAGCATTGGCCTGCTCCATATACACATCATGCCCCCCACCACTGCCCCTGTATTGTATTCATGCCCCATTAATCTGACAAAATTTTCCTCATTCTTTTTTGTTTATATTTGTTTATTTTGTTTTGGGGTTAACTGACTTACCTAAGATAACATAGTTAAGCAATTATTAATTGAGGCTGCATTTGAACTCAGGTCCTCTTGACTTCAGGGTCTGTGCTCTACCCACTGAGTCACCTAGCTATTCTCCTGATTTTCCTCATTGTGACTCTTCCTTCACTCATTCTCAGTGCATTCCTTTTCCCCATCCTTCCATTCTTCTCTGAGATAATCTCAATATAATTAAATCACACCCAGGCCCTGATTAAACTCTTAAGATAAAGTTTTAGTGATAAACTTCTGAGTGATTGCATGTATCTTTTCCTCATAAGAATGTAAACAGATTAACCTAGTTCAGTCCCTTATGATTTCTCCTTTATATTTATCTTTTTTGTTTCTACCAAATATTATGTTTGAATATCAGACTTTCTATTCAGCTCCAGTCTTTTCATCAGGAATGCTTGAAAGTCCAATCATTAAATATCCATTTTCCCCAGTAGGATCACAGACCATTTTCCAGAGTAAATTATTCTCAATTGTAATCCTAACTCCTTAACTTTCTGGAATATAATATTCCAAGTTCCCTGTTTCTTTATAGTGGTAGCTATTAAATTCTCTGTGATCCTGATTGTGTCTTCTTGGTATTTGAATTCTTCCTTTATGGCTGCTTGCAATATTTTTATCTTAATGTGTTAGTTCTAGATTTTGGCTAGCTATTCCTGAGAATTTTCATTTGAGGATTTGTTTTAGGAGATGACTGGTAAATTCTTTCAATTTCTTCTTTGCTTTCTGGTTCTATTATCTAGGCAGTTTTCCTTTATACTTTCTTGAACTATGAATATCAACTCTCTTTTTGTAATGAATTTCAAGTAGTCCCGTGATTCTTAAGTTCTCTCTCTGAAAACTATTTTCCAAGTCAGTTGTCAGTTGTTTTTCACATTTTCTTGGGTTTTTTAGTCTTAAAATTTTATTTATTATTTCTTGATTTTTTTTGAAGTCATAAGCTTCCACTTGGACAATTCTAATTTTTACAGGTTACTTTCTTCAGGAATGTTTGTATCTCTTTTGCAAAACAATTTCCCTTTCATAACTTTCTCTTTTCTTGTCACATATTTCCTCTGCCACTCTTATTTGGTTTTATAAATTTACTTATCTTTGTTTTTTTCCAAGTCTCTTTCTTTAACTCTTCTAAGAATTCTAGTTAGGTGTGCAATAAATGATTGATTGGTTGACCATGATGCAAAGGATTACATGTTCTAGACATCTATTCCTCTGTATGCCTGGACCTATACCCCAGCCTATGTGTTCTCCATTCTCTATTCCATTGCATCATCTAGTTATTCTTACCAGGAAGCCTCTATATGGGATTATTTATCTCTGTGTCATATTTCCTATAAGGACATGCTTCACAGTAGGTACCAGATAACAAGTCCATTAAACTACCATCTCATCTCATTGCATGAACTCTCCTATGCACTCGGGAATGTTTATCTTCCCTTCACCTGACTAGATGGCTTTAACTCAGCTTGGGGACAACCATGAGGAAACTGCTTCCAGCAACCTAAGTCACCCAAACAATAGGGCCAGCCACCTAGGGTAAAGGAGAGTTAAGGAGGCAGAGAGTAATAAAAGAACTGCAGGTATGGATACCAAATGAAATCCACACCTTCCCTACATGACCTTCCTACTCTTTCTATTTCAAATCATTGACCCCCATCCCCAATTACTACCTGGGGTTATAAAAGTACAGAGCAGCTAAAATTATTGTATGTGTGTATATACATACATACATATATATATATATATATATATATATATATATATATTTAAAAGAATGCCAAGTTTTAATGGACTGCAAGTTCAAAATGAGTCAGCAATGTGCTGTTGCAGCCAAAAAAGCTAATGAGATTGTGGACTACATCAGTAGAATGGAAATATCAAAAAAAAAGTCAGAGGAGGGAGTCTTGCTATCCTCTATCCTGATTAGACAACACATATAAGAATAGAACACATTTCAGCTTAAAAGAGGAGCAGATGAAGAAGAGGGGGAAAGAAGGAAAAAGAGGGGGTCAGATAGAGAATGGGAAATGGGCAATAGAAAGAATTGTAAGAGAACTATAGATAAACTTTATAAACCTTCTACTTTTGACCAGAGCCAGAGTCAGAATCTAGACACATAGGAAGTTCCTAATTGGATAACAGTAGCTTTGGTGGGCATTCAGCCAGGTATCAGGAGACATGCTAACAGATGTCAATCCATTTGTAGGGCAGCCTTGTTCCACACCCAGCTTCCCAGCATAGACCCAGCTGTCCAGCAAAGAAGTCACTATATACCATGTTCACCACAAAAATAGAAGGAGTTGTTGCCAAGTATAGTGGCTCAGAGGATGCCACCATGCTTCTGTACTGAGCTCAGCACTATGGACTATTCCTCCCACCACAAACCCAGCTGCAGAGGGTAATAGTAAAAGCCCTTCACTGAGCCACCAATCAGTCACTGAGTCAGTTGTTGAGGCTAAGAGTTTCTTATTCCTTTTTGCAGCCAGGGAATAAGGATATTTAAAAATATTTAAAAGGAGAGACCTTCCTTTCCTTTCCTTGGGAAGACGAGGGTCATGAGCCCAGAAGGTTGCATGTGCTGCCAGATGTGGGAGCTGTAGCAGTTGCTTTTTGCTTCATTTCTTATACAGAACTTAAAAACATGCAAAAATACATATCCATATCCATATAATGTGTGTGTGTATATGCATTTATCATAACAAAAAGAAAACTGTATAGGAATTTGTGAATCTCTATTTCATACAACTTGAGTCAGTTGATTTTGTTTAGCTGTTTTTCTTTGTTGGGAGGAAATGTTCACAGGATGAGAGAGTTGGAGACAGTATAGATAGAAATTGTGTTGTAAAAAAACCAAAAAGTAGCAATAAAACTTTTATGGACCATTGATTCTAAAATCATAGAACTTATGTTCAAATTTATCCTTCCTGGGTCTCAGTTTCCTCAACTGTAAAATGAGGAAAGCAGACTATATCTTTGCTGAAATCTCTTTAAGTTCTGGTCTATGATCTTGTAAACCATTTTTTTTGTTGTTTTGTTTTGTTTTTGCAAGGCAAATGGGGTTAAGTGGCTTGCCCAAGGCCACACAGCTAGGTAATTATTAAGTGTCTGAGACCATATTTGAACCCAGGTACTCCTGACTCCAGGGCTGATACTAAAGCTCAAAACCCATGACTTTTAGGTCTCTTTATAAAGTTAGAGAATTGGGGAGTAAGAAGAAACCTCAGAGGAAAGCAAATCAAATGTCTACCTCATATATTAATACCCCTTTTAATATCCCTAATGATCATCCAGCCTTTGCCTTAAACATAATCTCAGTAACAGATGATTTTAAGACAGCTATATTTATTATGGAATTTTTATTTCTATTAAGTAAAAATCTGTCTCCCTATAACTTCTACCCATTGGTCTTATTAGAATGGAAGCTCTTTGAGAGCAGGGATTGTGTCATTGTCTTTGTCTCCCCAGTGACACATGGTAGCAGTCATTGTTTAGTCACTTTTCAGTCATGTACAACTCTTTGTGAACCCCTTTTGGGTTTTCTTGGCAGGAATACTGTAGTAGTTAGTCATTTCCTTCTCCTGCTCATTTTACTGATTATGAAACTGAGGAAAGTAGGATTAAGTGTTGTCCAGGGTCATACAGGCAGCAAGTGTTTGAGGGCAGATTTGAACTCAGAAAAATGAGTCACTGTGCTCTATCTCATGCTACTTAGCTGTCCTTAGCAAAAAGTGGGCACTTAATAAATGCTTGTTGATTGATTGGTTGATCCCAATCCTAACTTCTGGGGCAAAGCATAATAAATAACCCCCCGATGATAACTTTTCCAACACTTGAAGAAGTTTGGAATTCAGCTTCACATTTGCTCCAAGTCTCTTGTTCATGGTAAACACCCCAGATCCTTCATTCCATCCTAATATGGTGTAGTCTTCAGTCTCTGGCACCACTGTTTTTGACTCCTTGATATTCTACAGCTTGTCAATGCCCTTCCTAAAGCACAGTGAACAGAACCCAAAGATAATCTGGCTGGTGCAGAGGTCAGTAGACTGAAGAGTAAGTATGGCCTTACTCTTCACTTACTCTTCTGCTCTTTGGGCTTGAAAATCATTGACTTCTGTATAACTGGTGTGGTCTAGCCTGGGAGGAGAATTCTGGCTATGACTAATAATGATTGACTATTGTTATTTCTAGCTAGCATCACTAATAATTAGCAAAATTATTGTTAATTATAATTTGTATACTTGTTATGATGGCATACTTGTACAACAAGTATGCTTGTTGTACAACAAGTTTGCTTTAGGGTTTGTGAAGCACTTTATAAATATTACTTTATTTTATCCTCACAACAACCTTCACAACCCCTATTTAATAGATGTAGAAACTAAGATAGGTAAGTGCCTTGCCAATGGTTATATAATGTGTAAGGAAGTATCTGGGGCTCAGATCTTCACGTCTCCAAATCCACTGCTCTATTCATTGCACCAACTAACTACCTGACTATAGTTGGAGAAAGTCAGTCATTTTGGGCAGGCAACATGGTACTGGGGAAATTGAATCCTCTGACTCCACATTCAATTGCCCAGCTTCAATTTCTTTTGTAAAATAAGAGGGTGCACGAGAAGACCTCAAAGTTTGCTTCCAACTTTAACTCTATGCTCCCTTATGAACTCTAACCTTCCTTGTTCTATTCCCTCTTCTTTTTTCTCTTTAAATGGATCTGTTTTTCAGCAGTATTGGGAGCTCCTGATGAATCATTCCTCTATCAATTCAGACCAATTCTCTGAAACATAAAGTCCCCAAGAACTTCCTGGGTGCCCTGACAGATTCTGATTTGTTCCAGGATCAAACAGTAAGTATATGATATAAGTAGGATTCCAGTTCAACTCTTCCTAACTCTTGAGATTTACCCTCTTTCCAATACATACTACTTCTATTTGTTGTACCTCTCTTAATCTAGTCTAAAATCAAAATAGGGGGCAGTTAGGTGGTGCTATGGATAGAGCACAGTCCTGGAGTCAGGACCTGAATTCAAATCCAGCCTCAGACACTTAATAATTACCAAGTTGTGTGGCCTTGGGCAAGCTACTTGACCCCATTTGCCTTGTAATCAAATCAAATCAAAATAGCTATTTTTGGCTCTCATATCACTTAACTGACTCATTTTGAGCTAAATTTTCAGGTCATTTGCACATCAACAGCTACCTATCCATATTTCTCCCATCCTGTGTCAGATAGACTTTCCCTTCCCTATATTAACTAGTGAGGTCACAGCCCTGAATCGAGTCATTTATCAACCCAGGTAACTAGACAACTACCAGTAAAAATCTACTGATTAGTACTGGAATCTGTCCTCCATGCCCCTCACTTAAATTTGCTTAGAAATTCTGGAGGGAAACTTCACCCTATTCTATAATAGGTTCCTTAAGAAAGAGAAGTAGGCAGTTCAGTCACAAATTTGCAAGTATCAATAATTTTTATTCTAATTCAAACCCAGAGGTGTTCGTCTGATATCCATGACTGGGACTGCCCAATTGAACACTATTATTACTCTTTACTTGGTTAATGGGTATTATTTCTGGCTGCTCAATTAGAATGTCAGCTCCTGGAGAGAAGGGACCTTGTCTGTAATCTTTATTGCATCCTGCAGAGAATACTGCACCTGGAGTCAGGAAGACTCATCTTCATGAGTTCAAAGTCTATCTTAGACACAGTTGGGTAACTCTGGGCAAGTCAGTCAATCCTGTTTGCCTCAGTTTTTTTTTTATCTGTAAAATGAGATGGAGAAGGAAATGGCAAATTACTCTATATCTATTCCAAGAAAAAAAAATCCCAAATGGGAGTCATGAAGAGTCAAATATGACTGAACAACAAAAGCTAAATGTGGCAATGGATAGAGCAGTGGACTTGGAGTCAGAAAGACCTGAGTTCAAATTCAGCCTCATATATTTCTTAAAAGTGTGACCTTGGGCAAATCATTTAACCTTAGTGTGCCTCAGTTTCTCCAACTGTAGAATAGGACTAACAATAGATCTATACCTCACCCCACCCCAGTTTGCTGTGAAGATCAAATGAGATAATACGTGTAAAGCACTCACCATATTTCCTGATACAGAACAGACACTTCAATGCTTATTTTATTATAGCAGGTTAAGATCACAATCTTTTACTAATTTGAAAAGGTTTTGCATGACTGCACATGAGAATTTGGAATTCAGTATTTTAATAATGTTAAAATTTGGTTTTATATGTAATTGGGGAAAGTAAAGTATTTTTAAAAATTGTTTTTCTATATAATTGGAAAAAATAAAATATTTGAGAACATTTTTTTAAAAGATCACAATCATAGGATTTAGAGCCATAAGCATCCTTAGAGATCATCAAGTTTTCATTTTGCAGAGGAGAAAACAGTCCCAGGGATGTCAAATCATTTGCCCAATGTTTGTTTTTTTTTAAATCCCATATTTTATTTCTTAGAGATTCGAGTTGGCTCTCATCAGACAATAATTCATGAATTTCTCTCATTGTCCCAACTCTTAAGTAGTAGAAATGGAATCTGAATCCATATTTGATCTCACACTGGAAACTAATCATTGGTCTTTTCTGCCACACCAGCAGATTCTTAGAGGTAGCAGGGATGGCTTCACCTTCACTTTCTATAGAGGGTGGGAGGTACCTTCAAGTCCCTTCAGGTTCTCAACTTGGGTGACTGACCTCCAGGTGCCAGGATCAGACTGCAGCCAGCTGTGTCAAAGGGAAAAAATGAATAAGCACATTTCCACCTCCGCAGGCATCTTTCTTTTCCATTCGTTCCCTTTACCTGATCCATGCCTTGAATCACAGCTGGTGAACTGGTGACATCACGATGGGTTGCCATGGCCCTATGTGTCTCATTGAGCTGGGGACCCGATAGAGAGAATGTCAGGCTGACTAATTATTAATAGTGAAGAGGAAATTGGCAGATAAATGTGCTATAAAGCTCTTGACTGATGGTTTCCCAGGGGGAGGAAGAGGATAGAAGCAAAAGTCTATTTGATGAGTGAGAAGAAGCAAGGGGAAGTGATCACCTAATCCACCTCCTCAATTTTCAGATGAGGAGTCTTTAGGCCCAAAAGGGACAACTCATTTGCCTGAGATCACAAAGATAATAAGTAGTAGAATCAGATTTGAAACCTAGATACTCTGTTTGCCAGTACATTTCTCTTTCCAGTATGCTTACCAGTTTCAGAGAGCCCAGAGTTGAGTCCTGAAATTGAGAAGAAAGAAAATATAATTTCAATTTTTAAATTTAGTGATTGCTTTCCCTAGAGATTGAGATAATTGGGATGATAAAGACATTCAACAGCAATTTTTGACCCTCACTTTTTATTTCTTAGAGCCTCTCATCAGACAACTCATGTATTTCCCTTATTATCCCTCTTCCTGAAAAAAGCCTGTCCTGATCCTCCTTTTCTTTAATGCCTTTCCTTCTTAGACTACCCCCAATGTATCCCATCCATATATTATTAGTGGGGTAGCTAGAAGGGATAGAGCACCAGACCTTGGTGTCAGGAAAACTTAAGCTCAAATCTAGCCTCAGACACTTACTAAGTGTGTGACCCTGGGCAAGTCACTTACCTGTGTTTGCCTCAGATTCCTCCTCTGCAAAATGATCTAGAAAAGAAAAAGGCAAACATTTCAATATCTTTGCCAAGAAAACCCCAGATGGGATCATGAAGAATCAGACATGATTGAAACAACAACAATATTTTATTAGTACATAATTGCCTGCTATTTCCCCCATTAGACCTGGAGTTCCTTGGGAGAAAGTGTTGTTTTTTATTTTATTTGTACATTGGAACTTAGCACAATGCTAGATACACAACATTTAATAAATAAATGCTGGTTTGACTTGTCTTATTGATCCTCTATCCCATTCAAACTATTGACTCAAAATCTTTCTCCTCTCTTCAAAGCTCCAACTCCATTCGTCCCTAATGATCTAGCCTCCCACCATATACAAAAGGCCTCATTCCACTTTAGGGCAGAGCCATACTTCTCTTCATTCATTGTCAATCTGGAAAAAATATGTGTATAAGAAGCCAAGGTCTAAGGGCCCTAGGAGCTTATATTGACTGGGTGGCCTCCCAAAATGACTCTCTTTTTGACTTGTTCTGTATCCACCCAAAGTTGCCTCTGGGAAATCTCAGAGCACAGCTTAAGGATAATTTGTCTAGGTCACTCAATCAATCCATTACTGTATTGAATCAACAAGTACTGATTAAGCATCTACAGGGTCCTAGAAACCATGCTAAAGTTAAAAAATAATAAAGGCATAAAGCAAAACAGTCCCTGACCTCCAAGAGCTTATACTCTAATAAGGGAGACAACATTATCTAACGGAGACAACATATATAATATCCATTAATATATATAAAGTAAATACAACATGAACACAAGGCAATTTGAGCAGGGAAGGCCCTGATCTCTAGAGGGAAACCAGAAAAGGTTCTATACAGAAATGAGCCTTTGAGTTGAATTCTGAAGGAAACTGGGGATTCAGAGAAACCAGAATAAGGAAGAAGAGAGTGGCTACTATGATAAGGATTGTAACAAGAGGGAGAGGACTAGAGCTGGAACCTCTGGTGGAAGGAGAAATGAATAAGAAGGTAAGAAGCAGTCAGATTATACAATGATTTCAATGCTAGAGGAATTGATATTTGACCCTTGAGACAACTGGGACCCAGTGATGTTTAGTGAGTAAAGGCATAGGAGGTGTCAGATAAGCACTTTAAGGCAATCATTTTGGCAGATTTTATGATTTGGAAGATTTTAAGCAGAGAGATAAAAGAGGAGGCTCATAATCATTCAGATAAGAGCTGATTAGGGCTTGAGCTAGGCTGGTGGCTATGTGAGTGGAGTAAAGATGTATGTTAGAAATGTTGTGGGAGGAACCAGCTAGATGGCACAGTGGATACAGCACTGGTCCTGAAAAGGGAGAATCTGAGTTCAAATTCAGATTCAGCCTCTTATTAGTTGATTAGAGAGAGAGAGAAGGGAAGGGGGGGGTAGGGATAATAAAGTCATAGAGTTGAATGACTTGGAAGTATAGTGATATCCTCAACCATAAGAGGGGAGTACAGAAGAAAGATTTTTGGGGAAGAGTTCTATTTGGAATATGGTAAATTTGAGGTGTCTTCACAATATCCATTTGGAACATCCAATGTTGTTGTCCAGTCACGTCAGACACAGACTTCAACATTTGTGTTTTTCTTGGCAAAGATAATGGAGTAGTTTGCAGTTTCCTTCTCCAGATCATTTTATAGATGAGGAATTGAAACAAAGGCTAAACAACTTAACCAGAGTCACATAGCTAATAAGTGTCTGAGGCCATTTTTGAACCCAGAAATTGGTATCTCCCTGATCTCTATCCACCACATTACCTAACTGTACAGTAGGGAGTTGTTGATGTATGAGAAGAGTTCAGAAGGAGATTGGGTCTGGAAATATAGAAGGAGGAAGAGGAAGTAAGGAAGAAAGGGTGGAAAGAAGGATGGATGGATGAATGGAAGAATTGAAGGAAGGAAGAAAGGAAGGAAGGAAGAAAGGAGGAAGGAGGGGGAAGAAGTAAGGGGGCAGAGGGGGAGAGAAGGGGGAGGAAGGGAGGGAGGGAAGAAGGAGGGAGGAAGGATAGAAGGAAGGAAGAAAAGAAAAAAAGGGAAGGAAGAAAGGAAGTTCCTTTTAGCAGGAGAACAATCTGCTTAACTCCTGGTCCATCTTTCTTCTCCCAGGCTCTAATTATGGAGTAGTTTGAGGAAAAGTGAGTGGGCAGATAAGAGGATTGGCATGGTAGTTCTTCCCCAAGAGTCACTCTGGTAGAAAAAGAGTAAACTTGTCTTCTAGCTCTACTTTCGCACTTGGCTTTTTTTGAGATTAGTAAGTTCAGTTTTTTCAAAAATTCTAGGCTACAAAGAAGTCAGAGTAAATAAAACTAGGCGGGGGAATACCTGTCAGGGGCAGGAGTAGAGGTGTTCCAGATAAAGAGCTCTATTTTGATGAGAAAATCATTCTCTGATGAAGAAAAAGGGTAAAAACATCACTTCTACAAAAATATTCATAGCAGTCCTGTTTGTAGTGGCAAAGAATTGGAAATCAAATAGATGTCCTTCAACTGGGGAATGGCTTAGCAAACTGTGGTATATGTATGTCATGGAACACTATTGTTCTACTAGAAACCAGGAGGGATGGGAATTCAGGGAAGCCTGGAGGGATCTGCATGAACTGATGCTGAGTGAGATGAGCAGAACCAGAAAAACACTGTATACCGTAACAGCAACATGGGGGTGATGATCAACCTTGATGGATTCACTCATTCCATTAGTGCAACAATCAGGGACACTTTGGGGTTCTCTGCAATGGAGAATACCATCTGTATCCAGAGAAACAACTGCGGAGTTTGAACAAAGTAAAAGGATTATTTCCTTTAATTTAGGGAAAAAACCTGATATCTTATTGTCTGATCTTGCTATCTCTTATACTTTTTTGTTTCTTCCTTAAGGATATGATTCCTCTCTCATCACAATCAATTTGGATCAATGTACAACATGGACAGATTGCTTTCTGTGGGGGGGAGGGATGTAAGATTGGGGGGAAAATTGTAAAACTCAAATAAAATCTTTAATAAAAGAAATAAAAGAAAAAAATGTTTAATTTAAAAAATTTTAAATTTTAAAATTTTAAAAAATAAGATTTGAATTTAAAAAAAAGAAAAGAAAGAAAAATCATTCTCTGATCCCAGTATATTGTTTTTCCCTCTACTTCCTCCACCTACTGGAAGACCATCAGATATTTAGTGCTCACATCTTCATTTCCCTAGGGATGGGTTCACTATGCAACCCTAAAAGATCAATCTTAGTCATAGATTTCCTCTATTAAAATTTCTAAATGATTTAATACCTTTCTTAAAACTCAAAACCCACTGCCCACAAGAATCTGTCATGCTCTGATCATTAGCCTTAAAACATTTCAAATTCCCAAATTCTATTTCTCTTTTCCTTCCCCCCTGCCACCACCCTGGGATGTTTCATAGGATTTATTTATAAGGGAAAGAATAAATTCAGAAATAACATGCACCTCTCTTCCAGTCAATCAATCAACAAGTATTTTTAAGCACTTGTTCCATTTGCGGCTTTGTGCTAAATTCTGCAAGACAAAGCAAAGGTAAAAACAATTCCCATCCTCAAGGACTATTCCATTCTTTTGGGAGGACTCCATGGACAAAAATAATTATACACAAGATATATGCAGAGAGATATAAGGTAGTGATGGGGAAGGCTCTAAAGGAAGGGAAGACATATTTATCCAATCACCCACCTTCACAACCTGTGTCTTCCCTTATTCCTCATTCTCACTCACCATACAGATTCAATTATTTGCCAAAACTCATTTCTACCTCCCCAACCTATCTCACAAGCATCACTTTATCCAGAATCATACAGCTACTATCCTTGTTCAGACCCTCATCACTTCTCACCTTGATTTTTGCCTCCTCTCTTCCTACTCCAATATATCTTCAGCTGTCAAAGTGATTCTCCAAAAGTCTAAGTCTGGGAATGTCACTCACCCACTGAATAAACTCCAATGACTCCCTCTTACCTCTAGAATCAAATATAAACTCCTGTTTGACATTTAAACCTGACCCTTTAGGGGCAGTTAGGTGGCGCAGTGGATAGAGCACCAGCCCTGGAGTCAGGAGTACCAGAGTTCAAATCTGGCCTCAGACACTTAATGATTATGTAGCTGTGTGGCCTTGGGCAAGCCACTTAACCCCATTGCCTTGCAAAAACCTAAAAAAAAAAAAAACCCTCCCCAGTCTTTTCACACACACACACACACACACACACACACACACCAGTTACTAAAACTTTTCCTATCTCCAACAGTCTTAGTATATAGCATATGCATACTTTATATGTACATTTTATCTTTAAAGTTTTTATGTGTATTTATATACTTATATATTTTATATGTACTGCTTTATCTTTAAAGTTAAAAAACATTTGTAAAGTAAGGATTAGATTTTTTTAACCTTTGTAAAAAATGTTTTTGCTTTTGTGTCCCAAAGATTAGCACTACCTAGGGCTCAGCTGGAGCTTAAAAAATGCTTCCTGCTCAATTGATGAGTAGTTTGATTGATTGAAACTTAGCTATTTCTAGTTGCAATGATGGTAGGAAAGGTGTTAGTATTTTGTTACTATCTCTCTTACATACTTACCATGTTTATTTTGCACTTTCTAAATACCCACCATCTCTTTAATTAATTGAAAATTCCAGACAAAAAAAAAAGGATAGTGGCTTAAATAATTATCCTTTCTACATCGTGGTGGTTAGGGGTACAGTGCCTTCATGACCTGGAAAATACACATCAGGTTTTTTTGGTCCTCCCTTCATATCAGGGAAGAAATTGTGTATAGTATTTATAGTATTAAAAGATAAAATATGATGTTAGTATACAATGCTGTAAACATATTTTATGCATTTCTGAATTTCTAAATTTTTTCTTATTATCTGCTGGTCTTTATGTGTGTCTGTGGCATCCACAAACCCCTCAAATTACCATTTAATTTCTTATGACAATCTACATATACTGAAACTGCAACATGGAAGGAATGATTATACTGGTTATGATGTCTTTGTTCATAGAAGGGAGTATAACAAATACTTGTTGAACTGAATGAGAGGAAACTTTTCAAGACTAGGGTGCTGTGCTTAACAGATTGCCTGAGAGGGAATCTGGTAGGTTTTATAGTGAAAACCCTTGAATCCAACATATGGTTTAGAAAAAATAGCATATAACTAGAGTGGAGGGCATAACTGGGAGCAGCTAGGTGGCACCACAGTGCACAGAATACCAAACCTGGAGTGGAGGAAGATTCTCCTTTCTGAGTTCAAATCTAGTCTCAGACATTTATGGCTTCATGACCCTTGGCAAGTCACTTAATAATGTTTGCTTCAGTTTCCTCATCTGTAAAAAAAGTTGAAGAAGGAAATGACAAACCACTCCAATATCTGCGGTGGAAAACTGGGTCACTAATGTAGCATTGGTGGAGTTGTGAACTGATCCAACCATTCTGGAGAAACTATACCCAAAGGGAGATTAAAGGGAAATAAAGCTGGGCAAACCCTTTGATCCAGCAATACACTATTAGATCTATATCCCAAAAAGATCATAAAAAAGGGAAATGCTCACATATAGCAGCTCTTTTTGTAGTAGTAAAGAATTGGAAATTGAGGTGATGTTCATCAACTGATGGCTGAACAAATTCTGAATGTGATGGAGTACTATTGTTTTGTAAGAAATCACAGAAAAGCCTAGAAAAACTTGCATGAACTGATGTTGAATGAAATGAAAAGAACCAGGAGAACATTATTCATATTAACAACATTGTGAGATGACCAACTATAATGTACACAGCTCTTTTAAGCAGTTCAGTAATTGATACAACCTGAGAGACCAGCTATGGATAATGCCATCCATATCCAGAGAAAAAACTATGGAGAATGCAGAACAAAATATGCTATGTTCACTCTTTAAAACTTCTTTTGTTTTTTTTTTCTTTCTTTCTCGTGGTTCCCCCCCCCCCCTTAGTTCTAATTCCTCTTTCGCAATATGATTAAAATGGAAATATGTTAAACAAAATTATATATGTACAATCTATATCAGATTGCTCCTTGACATAGGGAGAGAGAAAGGAAAGGAGGATAGTAAAATATGTAGAACTCAAAAGCTTGTAAAAGAATAAATATTGAAAACTATCTTTGCTTGTAATTAGAAAAAAGAAAAAAAAGAAGAAAATGCAATGGAGTCAAAAAAAGTTGGACATTATTGAAAAACAACTGAACAATAACAAATATGGAGGGCCTAGGGTTTTATCCCAGGTTGCCAAAATGTGGAAAACACAGACAGCATTTAAATTTCTTCAGAATTTAAGAATACTTCAGAAGCCTAGAAACAATAGGCTTGAATAGTTAAAATAGGAATATAATTAAATAATAGTTTAAAATAATTTAAAATTAAGTTTAAATTTAAAATAAAAATAGTTAAAATAGGAAGCCACTAGTTGGTATAGGCTTCCTCCTTGGCCCATCAATCTCCACCCTGCCCCCAGATTCCTTGACAGAATATATTTTACACAGCTTATCCTAAGAAAAAAATTTGATAGCTATGGCTCTGAGATAGAGGCCCATTTCTAGACTCAGGTTTGAATGACATTTGCAAATTTAGTTGCTTCTAGTTGCATTGATAGTTGGCAGGACATGCACAGGGTGTGCCCACCAAGCCAGGTGGTTCCCGTTTTCTATACTTGTGAAGATAACAGCCACAAGATCTCAAACCATGTCCCTGGGAACCCTGGAACTCCTCAACGCAGCACAAGAGTATCCACAAAGAAAAAGTTGCTATGGTACAACCAGGCACATAATGGTCTTTCCACACCTTAAAAGACTGATTTCATGACTCACACTAGCCCCAAAGCTCCTCATCTTTTGGCCAATCTACTAGATATGAATCCCTCAGAATTTAGCTGGTCTGGCCTTCTGACAATAGCTACCCAAGTGGGCTCCTACTTGAAGCCCTTCAGTTTGATAGGAACTATCATAATTTTCATTTTGTTCATCCAGTCTCCGAGAGCAAAGCCATGATGATCTCACTTAAATGGTTAATTCAGTCTAACATCTGATTCATCCCCCATTTTCACAAAAGGCCTGAGCATTCTCCCTTCAAGAATATGTTCACAACTAGACCTGACACTCAAAATAAAAACCTCTGGGGCCTACGGTTTAACCAGATTAGTCAGCAAATGCTAAATTCTTTGACTGACTCCTTCCTTTGAAAGAAGGTGATGGAGTCTGAGAACAGAAGGTTGGAAGGTGCTAGCTGTGGCTGTGACCTAGCTCAGAGGTAGGCTAAGGACCCACCTGCTGAGGAGACTTAAGAATATTTTTCTCCTCCAGATTCCAAATTCAGTAACCCGGGAGGTCCAGGGAGGTCAAAAACAGCCTTTTACTCACACCCTACTCCTCCCTCCCTACCTCTTCCTCCTGCCACACATCCATGCCAAGCACCAAGAATAACCCCTTGCTGGGGGAAAGAGCAGGGTAAAAAAAGATTTTAATTACAGCTGCTGTTTCTGAGCTTCCCTTCCCCTCCCCCTCTATCCTCATCCCTACCCCCACAAAGGGAGCAGACTTCTTGCCATGGCTTGCTCTGCGGCATGGATGTCAGACAGAGGCTACTCAGAGTCTAACTGGTCCCAGAAGGGACCACTTGTCTCTTAGAAGCTTGAGTCCAGGTCTAAGAGTCACACTCATTTTTCCCAATTCAAAGGGTTGTTTCCTCTGGAAATTTCTTTGACAAAGCTGAGAAAAGTCAGAAGTAGATTCTAAAACTTTTAAGGGTTTACAGGGAAGCCATTTTCTCTTAAGATGGGTTTGAGTTCAGATGTCCTCCCAACTCCCAGTTTCAATATTCATCTTAGCTTGCTATCTTGATAACAGCCCACTGAGATATCAATATACTATTACTATTATTCCCACAGTGGGAAAATTGAGCCTTGGAGAGGTAATGGTGACTTAACAAAGTTATGCCTATTAAGTGAGTAGGGTAAGTATCCAAGGGTCAGTTTTGTCTGGTTTTTCTCTTACTCTTCCTACTCCCAGTTGGGGTGACCTCTCAGGTCCCCCCCTTACTGGATCTCATCCCATTATCAGACACTATGACAAATTTCAGCCTCATATTTGTACCCTGCCATATATTGCTGTTGATTAGCTCATAACCCACTCCACCCCTCCACCAACCTCTCTCGCCACCACAAGCTAGAAAATCAACTTTGCCAAGCAAACATTTTGTTGATCCTGCTTACCCAGGGACCACAGCTGGGTTGGGTCTGTGGGGCCTTACTTGGGACACCTGACTGCCCTCTTGAACTCCAGTGAGCAAATAAGATGTGACCCTTCTCTCAAGGGCTCTGCACAATGCCTGGCAAAGAATAGGCATTTAAAAAATGTTAATTGATTGATTGATTGATTGGTTAAAGAAGCCTTTTAAGGAGTATTCCTCTCACGAAATAAAAGGAACAATGAGAGAAATAATGAAATCAGATTCTGTAGATATTGAGTGCTGAGTCAGAGTGAATAACAACAATAATTCTTCCCTTGGATTTACTCAGATGGTATTCTGGACTCTGCATAAACCAGAGTTGAAATGTGGCCTCATTTCTGTGTCCCTGGATAAGTCACTAACCATTTTAAGTCACAATTTACTTATTTGTAAAGTGAAGACATTATGTTACTTTCCTTCCAGGGTTATTTTAAGAAGAAAATGAAATAATATGTGTAAATCTTTTTGTAAACCAAAGAGAACAATGTAAATGCTATTATTGTTATTGTTATTTTTATTATTATTTTCTGACTACCCATCCCCAGGTGAAAGTTTCTCCTTTCTCAAATCTTTCCTGGAACTTTGCTCATATGGATGCTAAGGTAGCTTTTTACGAGTATGCACCCTGTAATGCCCTGAAAATTTCTGGAGACTCCAAGAATAAAATGACTCCCAGATTAGAATATCTAGAAGTTGCTAAGGGAGCTCTGAGTGCCTATACCATACAAATCCACACTAAATTTTGACCACACTACGTGTTACCTTATATAGGTCATGGGATCGGGGTGGGGTGTGAGGGTCTTCATTCCTATCTCCACTTTTACTAGTAATTCTGAAACCTCTACTTCTCCTAAAAGCCCTGGAAGTAGCCCTAAGGAGTTGGAGCTTCTAAACTATTGACTGACACCCTCATTCCATTATTTTCTACCCAATATTAATCACTAGTTACAGTTATATCATTGGTCAACTTAAAAATGAGTGCATATTCTTTCCCTGAGGAGAATGGGTTCAAACTTCAAATGGTTATTATAAAGTATTCATCCCACCAAACTAAATTCTGAACGCAACCTAGGTGATGGACAAAGTCACTTCCTTGCTTGCAGACAATAATGCCTTGGTTGTAGATTTGATAAATTGCTGGGCTGGGTCAAATAGGTCTGTCCTTGGTGCTGAGCTGGCTTACAGGCTCAGCTGCTACCAAACCCTGGTTCAGTTCCTGACTCATTCTTAATCTTTTAAGGTTCATTAAATCCCAGGTTTCTCTAATACCTCCTCCTAATATCAGGAAAGAATACATATGCCAATGAGAAGAAATAGGATTACGTGAACCCCGACCCCAATAAGAGAGGGTTGATGGCCCCTCCACACACTTGGAAGATAATGGCAAGAGGGATCCTGCAGCCAGGAAAGAAAATATAATTTCACCATTTAGTGCTTTTTTAAAACAGAGCTGTGCTCAGCAGCCAATCAAAAAAGGTTCTTTTTTTCATCACACAGTAAGTATATAAAAATATTCTATTCTATGACATCCCTTTAAAAGCACATGCTCTCACATTGGGGTTTCAATGGCTAGACCCCATTATTCTTGTTGAGCTGATCAGTCATGTTCCACACTTTGTGACTCTATTTTGGGATTTTCTGCCATTTCCTTCTCCAGTTCCTTTTAGGAATGAGGAAACTGAGGTAAAACAAAGTTAAATGACTTAGCCAAAGGTCACAGAGCTAGTTAAGTGTCTGAAGTAAGATTTAAACTCAGGAAGATGCGTCTTTCTTATTCCAAGTCCAATGTCCTATGTACTGTTGCAACATTTATATCATAATTATTTTTATTCCCCTCATTAGACCATAAACTTCTTGACAGAAAAACTTGTGTTGTAGTTTTGTATCCCCAGGGCCTTTCACATATAAGAGATACTTAAGAAGTGTTTGTTGAATTGAGCTATTAACTGGCATTTTTATAGGATTTAGAGTTTACCAAGAACTTTGTCTCATTTGATAAATATGAAAAAGGTGTGAGATTGACAGAGCAAACATCATTATCACTATTTTACAAATAAAGAAACTGAGGCTCATAGAGCTGAATTGACTTATCCTAGATCATACAACTAGTAAGTGACATTTGAGGGGGCAGGCCTGGAGCCCAGATGCTCTCTTTATCTTAAAAATGATTTTTTTTTCAGTCAGGGACTTCAAGTACTGGGCTTTTGTTAGCCTTTGTCTTCAAGAAAATGAGTTCAGAATTCTTCCAGAAGTCAGATTGGTGGATGAGGGAGAGTCAGCAGGAGTAGGGAAGATGGGACACTTTTATCCTAGCTAAGCCCATGTGTAACAAGAATATAGCCCAGCACTTCTGAAGCTCACAAGTATTCATGAGACCATCAAAGCCAGGGTCAGGGCTGATAGCTCACTGTTTGTTGACACAGTGAAATGCTTCATCTCTAAGTTATTGCCATCTGAAACATTTTTCCTATCTCTCATCTTTTATACATCAAGTGTACAATTGTTCCATTCATCTCCGTATAAGAATCTATCACCAGGCCCACAAGCTACCTCTGCCAACAGGCAGAGCAGGACTCCCTAAGGGAGGGAGAGAGAACCGAGGATGTTGCTCCTTGGTCAATAAAGCACCAGGTGTTCCCCCTCTACAGCTAGGAGAAACCCCTTCTCACCTACTCCCCAAAAGACCAGGCCAACAACTAAATTTCATTTTTGCGAATAAAGCAGGAAGATTGAATGGGAATAGAGTTTAGAGACAGCAATTTCTGTTCCAGTCTCTCAGTCAATCAATATCTTTTGACCTCAGGGCAGCTAGGTGGCAAAGTAGATAGAGCCCTGGATTCAAGAGGACCTAATTTCAAATCCGGCCTTAGACACTTAATAATTACCTAGCTGTGTGACCTTGGGCAAGTCATTTAACCCCATTGCCTTAAATAAAAAGAAAAATAGAAAAAATATCTATTGGCCTCCTATTACATTTAAGATGGTATGGAGGCTCTAAAGAAATTTAATTATATCTTGCATCCTCAAGGAGTTGGTAACCTAATCAAGAAATGAGTATACACAAATATGAAAAGATAACTGACAATATTAAGCTATAGTGGGTATGTCTTGAGAAAAGTCACTAGGTTTGAAGTTCAAAGACTTGAGTTCAGATCTCCATTCTATACCTTACTGTGTGACTGGTCAAATTCATGACCTCTGAAAAGTCTCTGAGTGATATGGACAGTAAAGAAATATAAGAAATGACAGTGATACATTTATTATGGTTAGAGGATCAGGCAATATTCATGTAAAACATGTCACAGGATTTCTTGAGGGAAAGGACTTTCACAATAATTGAGTAAACCCATCCCCCTATTTTATAAAGAGGTGACTGAGATTCAGAGAAATAAAGTGATTTTCCCCAAGTCAAACAGTAAGTAGCAAAGTGGGATTTGAACCCAAGTTCTCTGACTGCCAAAGTTTGCCCCATCATGCTATCCTGTGTTAACTAAAGAATAGTATTCTGTAAAGGAGTACTGAGCCTGGAACTTTGGGAGTGACATTCATGTAACAATTAAGGAGAAGAAGAGAGAGCCACCCAGTCAGTCTGGTGATCAACAGGTTAACAGAATTGCAGCCAAGATGGCTTTTGTGTCTTCTAATAGGAGATGAGATCTGAACTGTCTCCCAGAGAAAATCTCAAATGGAAAGCTGATTTATACCTCTGCATGTGTTGGTTGGAGATGGACAAAGGGGAGTGAGGAGGAAAGGAGAGAGCTGGCAGCTGTTTGATTTTAGCAAAGAAGCCCGATGGTTCCAAGCTGAAAGGTTGGCATGCCACCCTATTGCCATAACCTAAACTAACTTGAGCATGGCGTACTGAAAAAAGAAATGGTTTTTACGTGAGGAGACTAGAATTTCAAAGTCCTAGCTCTACTATTTATTAGCTTCAGGACTAATCAACTCTCTGAGCCTCCATATTCTTGTCTGTAAAATAGGGTTAACTAATACATACACTGGGGATGTTGCAAGATCATTTTAAAGAAAGTACTTTGTAAACTTTAAAGCACTATAGAAATGGTGCCCGTTAGAAACAGTGAGTGATTGCTCTGAACTTAATTCTTTGATTATAGAGTGAGAGAATGTGGGAGGGGGGAGCAAACTTGGGAATCTGCAGTTCCTAAGAGACCCCCTACCAATCCACATCAATCCCCTGTGAAAACTGGTAACATTACAGCAAAAGTCACCCCAGGGGTCCTACCTTGTATTATGACTTGTATTGTAAATAATGGTTCCTCAAAGAAGGAGGCTCCTTTTGTCTCTGTTGTTCCCTGCCTTCAAATCAATCAACATGCATTTCTGAAACACCTACTCTGTGCTAACCACTGATAGACAAAGACAAAAATGAAACCCTATTCTGATCTCAAAAAGTTTGCATCCCATAGGAGGAGTATACATATGTGTGTGTGTGTGTGTGTGTGTGTGTATACATATGGAGATTCAAATGATCATATAGAAGTTATTTAAAAAGCATTGGTCTTAAATGGGTAGGAAGAAGCCCCTCATCTCTGCTATTTGACCCCTCCCCATCCCATCAGCTAGTTAAAACCCATTTATAGCCCTGAGTCCTCTTGCTAGGCACACCCCAACCCATTTTTGGTCCCTGCTGGGAGCATCTTTGACCACCTGCCTAGGAATTTCTGCTAGCTTTTAATATGCTGAGTGTGTTGCCTGAGCCAGAGCTTCCCCTTCCACCCCCCCCCCCCACAACCCCCACCCCCAGCTCAGGCAGGAAGCTTTCCAGTGCCTGCAGAGAACACATCTGCCTAACCATAATTGAGCTTCATTCTCTGGAGTGATTTGTGTGTCAAAAATACACCGGAGCTGTAAATCAGGTGGTAGGAAACAGTGGTCCCTGTTTCCTTACCCCCCAAATCCAAACCCTTTGCCCCCATCTAAAACCATTGGCCTACACAGCTTCTGGTTCCTTGATGGGTGGGGGGAGAAATTGGGGTAGGAGGTAGGAAAGGAAATGCTAATTGAATTTACAATCTCTACCTCCATTTTCTAGCATGAATTAGGAGCAGTAGTGACTGAGTGGAATGTTCTAGCCTTCCTTTCATATCTATTCCAGGAGCGGGAGGCAGCTTTGCTCCCTCTTTACAGGTGTGGGAAGAGAAGGGGTGTTCCTAGCTCTGACTGCTTTCACCCCCAAGCTCTTCTAGAATCCAATATTAGACACCCACATCCCCTAAGCCAGGGGTTCCCAATTTGGAGTACAGATGGGGGATCCATAAGAAACTTCTAAAGGAGTATGGGAACATTCGGTAAATAATTCCATTATCCCATTGAAGTAAATCTCCTTATTTTATTAATTATATGTATATGCATAGTAAATTCTAGAATTTATTTCCTTTCATATTGGATTGAGAATAAAGGAAGGTGATGCTGAAAGTCAAGTACTCTCTCCTGAACCACAAAGCTCTTTCAATTTTCTCTTTAGTCTAGACTGAAAACTCTTCAAAGGTAAGAAATGTTTCGATTTTATCAATTAATTACTCAATCATGGCACCATGCTATATATATATTCCCAGAGTCTTGAAAACCTCGAAACATATACAAATGTCAGCTATTAATATTACTGAAGTATTGTCATTTAATTGCCTTGGACCTTCCCTTCATCTCTCTGGGTCTCAGTTCCTTAATCTATGAAAGGAAGTAGGGTAGTATAATTTCAGTACATACCTCAGAGAACTAGCCAACACAGTGAATAGAGCCCTGGATTCAGGAAGACCTGAGTTGAAATCTACCCTAGGCAAGTCTGCCTCAGTTTCCTCAACTTAAAAAATAGCATCTAGAATACCATCTGAATCCAGAGAAAGAACTGTGGAGTTTAAACAAAGACCAAAGTCTATTGCCTTCAATTTTAAAAAAATATATATTATGTAATACATAATTTTACTATCTCTAATATCTTATTTTCTCCTCAAGGATATGATTTCTCCCTCAACACATTCAGTTTTGATCAATGTATAGCACGGAAACAATGTAAAGATTATCAAACTGTCTTCTGTGGAGTGGTAGGGGGAAGGAAGGGAAAGGAAGGGGGAAAAAGTATAAAATTCAAAACCTTACCAAAAAATGATAGGTAGAAATTATTATTGTATATAATTTTAAAAATGCCACATTATAGGAACTTAATAAATGCTCATTCTTGTGTTTTCTTAACCTTCAAAACACAAAAATTATTGTGTTTATAGAAATCTTAAAGCACTTTTAGAAATATGAGTTACTGAAAACAGTCCTAAAACTCCCTTAACAAGAACTTTGTACACACTTGCAGAAACTTTGTGTGATGATCAACTATGATACACTTGTTCATCTCAGCAGTATAGTAATAAAAGATATGTCTAAAGGACTTGTGATGGAAAGCACTATTTATATCCAGAGAAGGAACTAAGGCATCTGAATGTAGACCAAAGCTTACTATTTCCAATTTTTTAAATTTTTTTATGTTTTATGATTTTTTCCTCTAATTTTTTTTCCTTTTTTATTTGATTCTTCTTTCACATGATTAATGTGGGAAAATGTTTAACATTGTTGTATATGTATAACCTTTATTAGATGGCTTTCTTTCAGAGGGAAGGAGAGAGAAAAATGTGAAACTCAAAACCTTAGAAAAAATGATTGTTGAAAACTATCTTTGCATATTGTTGGAAAATAAATAAATAAAATTTTATTAATTCAAAAAAAAAACACATGATCAATCAGACTACAGAAAAGTCTGGAAAGACTTGCATAACCTGATGCTAAGTGAAATAAGCAGAACCTGAAGAATATTGTAAATACTAACAACAGCATTGTGTTGATGGTCAGCTATGTTGGACTTGCTCATCTCAGCAGTACAGTAATCAAAGACAATTCTAAAGGACTTGTGATGGAAAATGCCATCCACATCCAAAAATAGGAACTATGGTGTCTGAATGCAGCTAAAGCTTACTATTTTCAATTTTTTAAATTTATTTTATGTTTTATGATTTTTCCCTCTAATGCTTTTTCCCTTTTTGATTTGATTCTTCTTTCACAAGATGATTACTATGGATACATGTTTAACACAGTAATACATGTATGATCTATATTAGATTACTTTCTGTCAGGGGAGGAGGGAAAGGAGGGAGAGAGAGAAAACTGTGAAACTCAAAAACCTTACAAAAATGATCATTGAAAACTATCTTTCATTTGGAAAAATAAATAAATAAAATATTAAAAAGAAAGAAGTGTCTGTTATTCAAGACTACCATAACCTAGCCAGAAGAGTGAGATATAGTTGTTTAAGATGAAAGTTTCCATTGGACCTGCCTGTTTCTAGTTTCACAGAAGCCTGGGCCTGAAATGTCAAAGATAGAGGAAGGTTTAGTGGATGAAATGATGAGTGGATTGTTAAGACCAGGATGGTTCAGGAGGGGAAAATGCAAGAGATCTGTCCTGGTGCAAGAATGGAAGAAGCTGATCATAATTTTTGAGCTAAATTCTGAGACTAAACGAATAAAGACTAGCTCTGGTTCCCAGTCCCATTCCCATTTCAATGCCCAGATCCTGCATCACCCCACCCCCACTCTGGTTTTCTATTTCCATTCCTGGCACTAGTTTCAACTGTGGGAAGCAGGTAGGAAACCAAGATTCTGAGGGTTAAATGGAGAAATATATTTAGTGCTCACAGAAAGACAAATATTGGGTTAGCAGCCAAAATGGAAAGGAAAAATAAAAAGCCCAAAGCAAATAGCAGAGGCAAGGAATTCTTACCAAACAAGGTCCCTCTTCATTCCTCCAGATCCAGGTATAGGGGGCCTAGAAAGGGGCAAGACTTATTTAGTTGGGAATACACTAAGCCCATGAATACATCTTAGAGCCATATTCTATTCTTTCCCTTCCTGACCCTGTAAAAGTGATGGCTTCTCAGACCTCCTTTTGAGAACTAATGTGGGAATTCTCAAAAAAAAATTCATGAATAAAAACAAAAAAGGGGGAGAAAGGAAGGAAGGAGGGAAGGAAAGGAGGAAAGGAAAAGAAAAAGAAAAGTTGCCTTCCTTAATACCTGTGATTCATGAAGTTTGGGAATTGGGGAGGGGGGAGCTGAAGGGGGAAGAGGCATACCTATCTCAGTGGAAGATTCAGGGTGAAAAGAGGACTGAAGTGAGATTAAGGAAATTCCATTTCCAGTCCCAGCTGCCATTCCCATCTCTCTGGGTCTGTTTCCTTCTCTATGAAACATGAATTAGACAAATGTGATCTCTAAATTCAATCCCATAACATTCTAGGGGTCTTTTCTTTGTTTCTCTACCAATCAAGAAAGAGAATGGGATGGGGTGAATGAAATATTTCTAATCAACAGCACTGATCTAGATTGGTTAAAAAATTAGAGGAAACTAGAGGGATTTTTTGCTTTTCCCATTACACCCCCTCCTCCACTTAACTCCTTCTGTTTAGGTGTTAGGTGGGGTCAGGTTGTTGGTAAGGGTGTAAGGAGGTCCTTTTAGAAATTCCAAGTCCCTAGGGCATGACTCCGGCTATCTCCATCAGTATTGTAGAGTCGGACCCAGCAGACTGTAAATTAATGAGGTTCTGAGAGAAGAGGATAGAAAGAGGGAGAAGAGGACAATTGGTTAATAAAGGAATGAGGAATCGGAGGAGAAGTTATGGCAGATAGTTGTGGGGGAAGGGTATGGGATGGAGGAAAGGGAAGAAGGAGGGGTCAAAGCTGATTTCCCAGCATCCTACAGATGGAAGGCAGACAGGTCTTGTCAAAACTTGGATCTTGCTGAATATTCATCAGATAGATTTATATGAATCATTTGCATGAAACCATTGGGTTTCTCTTCTAGCAAGAGAAAAAAAAATTTCCAACTCACTGGTGACTGGAACTCAGGAATTTATAGACTTTTTGGGATAGGAAAGAGATTTTTTTTTGGAGGTTTTTTGCAAGGCACTGGGGTTAAGTGATTTGCCCAAGGTCACACAGCTAGGTAATGATTAAGTGTCTGAGGCCAAATCTGAATTCAGGTCCTCCTGACTCTGGGATCCATGCTCTATCCACTGCACCACCTAGCTGCCCCATTAAGAGAGACTATTGATCATGAGAATAAAAACTGAATAATCTCTTGCCCAGTCATCTACCTTCCTTTGCCCTCCCAAATCCAAGAGCTTGGAAACTCATATTCCTTTGGAAGATGGGAGGGAATGTGTATAGTAGAAAAATCATTGAATTTGGAATAAAAAAACCTGGATTCGAGAACTAATTTTGCTGCTTTCTGTGTGACCACTGACTAACTAAATAATTCCTTATCTGTTAAATAGAGATGATAATATTTGTATTGTCTACTTCACAAAGTTATTGTGGGGAGGTCTCTTTGTGATTTTTAATGGATAAAGACTAGACTTCTGAAATAATATAGGGAACCCCTGGATAAGGAATCTCTCTCCCAATGCAGGTTGATACCTTAGCTACTTGAGTCCTTGCCCTGAAAAGTTAAGTGACTTGTCTAAGGCATTTAGGTGGCATAATGGATAGAGTACTGATAGAGTGCCAGATCTGAAGTCAGGAAGATTCTTCTTATGTTCAAAATTGACCTCAGATACTATGTGACCTTGGTCAAGTCACTTAACCCTGTTTGCCTCAGTTTCTTCAACAGTAAAACAAAATGAAGAAACAGCAAACCCCTCCAATATCTCTGCCAAGAAAATCCTAAATGGGGTCATGAAGTCATAGTTTGTGGATGTATGTTAGAGATGGGATGTGAACCTACCTCTTCTTGATTTTGAGACTGGTTTGATTCTGAGACACTGTTGCTATGTTACCTCTCTTTAAGGTACAACTTAAATATGACATATTAATAGCATGGGGACATTATCAAGTCTTCATTGTCTTCTTTCTCTCAAACCTTTATATCTGTTTCTCTCTTCCTTTATCTTGAATTGTTTTGTCCCAAGTGGCATCTGGGCACCCCCACAGCCATTGGGCAGGAAATACCAAATGGGAAACTGGAATTTCCTGAGTATGATGGATGTTGACTCCAAATGGCCCCAGACTGACCTTGTCTTTATCTACTAACTAATTCCTTGAATACTGACAACCATAAAAGTTAGAACCTTCACTGGAGAAAGGGTCTATCAAAGACTACCTATCTTGTTTTATATTTAACCTGGAGAGTAAGGAAAGAGGAAGTCTCAGACACTTTTCAGCTTCAAGTAAGTGTAGTCCTAGGCCATTTCTTATCATAGGCTGTTTCATATTATGACCTGAGAAAGTTGAATTTTGATCTCTAGATCTTCCCCCACTGCCCAAGTATTGAAATATCAAATAGTTCTAAGTTAAGGGAACCCTGCTACCTGGTTTCCAAACATTGTGGGAAAGAACCCCAGAAAAAAAGACCAAATGAGCAGAGATGGATACATCAAGTCACAGTGAGTGGTTTGGAGCCTGGATCATTCAAGGAAAGCTTTAAGAAAAGTCTATAAGGAAGTCTACAAGAGAGGGCTTTCCACTAGGTAAATTCACTAAGTGTTAAGAAGGAAGCAAAATCCAGTGTTCTGAGGTGGTTTTAGGACATAGATTCCAGAGGGGAAACTGCCTAGAACATAATGATGATAATAATTATTTACATTTGTATAACTAGTGTCAAATTCAAATAGAAACTAGGTCACCAATCTATACATAAGGACCCTTACAGATTACATGTTGATTTAGAAAACCACATATTAACATTACCTATGTTCCATTGTACCCTTATTTATTTCATTGAATATCTCCCAGTTACATTTTAATCTGGTTAGCACAAGAGTGTTGCTGGCCTACAGTGTGACCCTTAAGTATTTGACACTGCTGCTCTAAAACTTTGGGAGGAAATTCACAGATAGCAAGGCAAAGTCCAGTAGAGATTACAACTGGACCAAAAGGCTTTGCTACCTTCCAGACTCTTGGTGGCTTTAATTCCCTGCCTTTTGTTGCTTGTCTTTCAATCTTGAAGAGTACCATGACATCAGGAAGGTGATGCATACTTTAACCAGAAAGTCTATGTCTATAGAGTGGAAGGACATGCAAGAACACCCCAGATTCCATTGGAGAAAATGAAATACATGGTATCATAGATTGAGAGCTGGAAAAAAGCCTCTCAGGCCATTTGGACCAATCCCCTCATTTTTCAAAACTATGACCCAGAGAGGTTCAGTAATTTGCCCAGAATCACAGACATAGTAAATACCATTGTATCTGAACTCAGAAATCTATGTTCCATGAGTGCATTCCCATCAGCCAACGTTTCTCTCTCATCTGTGAAACAATGATTGGTTATTAAACCTTCACCCAATCAATGCTATGCTTGCCACATCCCCTCTCTCTGAAATTGCCTTGCCCTGGATGCTAACGCTAACGCTAATGCATTCTAACTATTGAGTGAGTATATGAATAGAAGAGCTGAGACTCCTTACTCCCAAAGGCAGAACAGGCTTTGGGCAAAATTGAAAAATAAACAAATTTTTGTTCCTGTTCCTACTTCACTCCAGGATCTTCCCCATCCAAAGTCTCTTAGGCTGCCCCAGGTACCTCCAAACCACAGAAGAAAGCATTACAACAAGCTAATTCACATTAAGGGGTTAGTGTTTACATATATTATCCCTCCCAGGAGTATTTACATTTTTTAAAGAATCCAGGAAGAAAAGATAATCCTTTGGTGAAAGGAATGCATCTCTAATGATGGAATTTCAGACACCACTGAAGAGCCTTCCACAAAGATGCCACAAGTGTGACCTCCTACTCTGCCCACTCACAGATCTGGCCCTGCCCCATTCAAGGCATTCTCAAGAGACTAAAAGCATCCTTCCTCTGGTGGATCCAGAGTTGCCATGGCAAAAGTGTGCCGCCCTTTACCACAGCTATGCTCCTGAAAATTGTTTATAAATACCATTTTTGTTCATAAAATCACATTTTAAATGAATGAATAAATAGGTTAATGCCCTAGGGAAACAGGCTATTTAGACAAATTCTACTGTGACTCCTTTCAGTTAAGGGGGAAAAAAATCACAGTGAGGCAATCTTTCCCATTACAGTTGCCTGAGCCTGTGATATCTTTGATACAATTCTGCAGATATTTTGAGTGCAAGCATGTTAAATGGCTATAACCTAATCATTAATGAATAAATAGAGATGCTTCCCTCTCTTCTCTTAGAGAGGTTCTCAAACAGCTGAGTTGAGAAAACAATGTATCAAAGATCCTTTGGGGAAGGCCTTTACTTCAGTTAGAGAAAGAGAAAAGGTTCTTCCTCCAAAGATGATGGAGACCTGAAAAGACAAGCTTCATGAATAGTCAAGGAAGGATAGCTCAGCCTAAACAGGGAGTATAAGATGAGGACCAAAAGAGGCAAGACTTCAAGGATAAATAAGGGTGGGGAATTTAAATCCAACCAAATAAAAGGAAACAGATAGGATCATATTCCCCACATTGATTGTTTTATGTTTCCTCTTCTCCCTTTCTCAATTTTCAGCAGATGACCTAGCCTCCCATTCTTTTTTAATATGGAGACTATGCAGTGTGGACCTCACTCTACCCTCCATCCTTATTCACCCTCCTTTCCTTTCTAGTCTAAGAAACCAACTCCTTCCCCTTTGACTTTGATTTCACCCTCTCACAATCTCCTCTGTGCAGATTGTCTTCTCTTTCTCCTGACCTCCTTGAGAACTTGATTTTCTGATCTAGATACCCATTCCTAACCTCTCTCTCTTGACTTCAACTGCTATTTAGATATTTTAAACTCAATGTCCCATAGACATCTCAACTCAACATATCCAAAAGACAACTCATCTTTCCCCCACAAAATCTTTGATTTTATTAAACTTCTCTATGAGTATAGCAACATTATGATCCCTCACAACTATGGTATCAAACTTAATTCCTCATTCCCACTTACCTCACCTATCCAATCTATTACTAAATTCTATGATTTCTACTTTTGGAAAATCTCTCATATATATATATTTTCCTTCTCTCTTCTGACATTGCTACTTCTTTGATACTCATCACCTCAAGCCTAAACTGTTGCAATATCTTCCTGGCTGGTCTCCCTAATTCAAGTCTTCCTCCAATTCAGTCCATGTTCACTCAGCTTCCAAAGAACTTTTCCTAAAACTCAGGTGTGACCTATTCATTCCTCTAAACAATAAACTCCAATGTTCCTTGATACCTCTAGAATCAAATAGAAAATATTCTGTTTGACTTTTAAAGTCTTTCGCATCCTCTCTTCTTCCTAGCATTCTGGTCTTATACTTTCCTACCTTACTATACACAATCCAGCACCACTGGCCTTTTCATTTTACATACAACAATCTATCTCTCAACTCTGTTCCTTTCCACTGGCTTAAAATGTTCTTCCTCCTCATCTGTGCCTTTTGGCTTCCTTGACTGCCTTTATCTTCATTTTGCAGACTGAGTTCAGAAAGGATCATAGGTGGAAGGAACTAAGAGATCAGCTAGGCTCACTCCTTCATTATACAGATAGCATAGCACTCCCTTACTCAAATCCAATTCATTTATTTGTCATGGCATCACCTCCCTGATCTTAGGTTCTTCTTCAAAAACAAAAGACAAACATCATCAAGGAACTTGCCCCAAGTCATCTGACTTGTAAGAGGCACAGCATAGGAAAGATAGATAATTTATTAAACATGTACAATGTACTAGGCATAGCCTGGATGAGAACTAGCAAAGAGGACACAGGGAAGGTCAAACAGGTAGGAAAAGAACCAGGAGAGAGCAGAATCATGTAAAACTACTATATTGGAAAGGATTATCAATAATGTCAGATGTTGAAGAAAAAATCAAGAAAATGCAAAAAGGTCATTAGATTTAGCAATTAACAGATCTTTGGTAACTTTAGAAATAACAATTTCAGTTAAGATGAAGCTGGAGACTAGATTACAGAGTTTAGGGAAAAAGTAAGGGGAGAAGGGGTAGCTAGGCAGTACAGTAGATAGAGCCCTGGAGTCAGGAGGACCTGAGTTCAAATCTGATCTCAGATAATAATTACCTAGCTATATGACCTTGGACAAGTCACTTTAACCCATTGCCTTGCAAAAAAAAAAGTAAGAAAAGAGGAAATGGAAGGACCTAAGGTAGACAACCTTCTCAAAGAACTTAGCCAAGAAAGAGAAAAGAAACATTGAGCAATACCCACAAGAAATCAAGATCAAGAGAGGGATTTTTAAGCACATGGAAAACATTGGTATATCTGTAGGCAATGGGGAAAGAATCAGTAGATAGAGCCTGGGGATAAGAGATAAAGAGTAAGGATATTAGAACATTCTGCTACAGAAGATGAGAGAGGATGAGATAAAGGGTACATGTAGAGATGCTGACCTTGATAAGAAGAACCATTTCTTCCTCCAAAACCTATATGAAAGAGGAGATAGTGGGGAAGATGTGTGAAAGAAATGAGAAGAGGAAGCTCTGAGCAAATATCAATTTAAAAAAAAAATTTAGTAAAGATAAGGTCCTCAGCAGAGAAAGTAGGAAAAGAGGGAAGCTTGAGGAAAGATGAGAATGTTTGGAACAACAGCCTTGGAGAGTGGAATAGAAAATTGATAAGGGAGGAGAAAGCATGTCCTTTATGCTTCTCCATTATTCATGCCAGAGGAAGGCCTAATTAGGTTTCATATATTAAGTGGTAACAGAGATAAATTTGTTTCATTATCCATTGACTATTAATATCAAGCACAGTTATTAATCAGAGGCCATATGACCTCTTGGCTACTGAGCTAGCTTCAGAATCAGGAAAATTAAAGTTCTGGTCTTCCCTCTGACATATACTGGCTTTGTGATGCTAAGTGAACCACTTAAACTTTTGGTATCCCAAGTTAGTCTTTTAAACTACAAACTGTGGAACAGGTTTGATGTGCATTGTGAGTTTCCCTACTTGTGAATGAAATGGGCAGTTAGGTGTGGAATGAATAGAGTTCCAGGCCTGAAGTCAGGAAGACTCATCTTCCTGAGTTCAAATTTGACCTCAGACATTTTCTAGTTGTGTGACCCTGGGAAAGTCACTTAACCCTATGTGCCTCCATTTCTTTATCTGCCAAATGAGCTGGAGAAGGAAATGGCAAACCACTCCAGTATCTTTGCCAAGAAAAAATCAAATGGGATCACAAAGAGTTGGACAAAACTGAAATAAGTAAACAACAAATATGAATTAAATCATAGGAACAGACTAAAAAAATTCTTCCTGTAACACTACAAGTCTTTGAGTCATAGAATAACATAGTTTCTGAAGGAATTAAAGTTGCAGGTCAGCCAAAGATCAATTAAGAGATGGATGTGAGTAAGCTGTAACATATTACCAAGGAAGAATTGTGAAGGAAAAGCAAAATATGTCATTGGAGGGATGGATGCCTAGAGGGAAAAAATAAATAAATAACAGACTAATCACATACTGAGTGTGAGGGACAACTAAAGCACAGCCTGTGTGCATCATCAGCTTCCACACGATACTGAGAAAGATGGAGTAGGAACCACCCACCCACTCCAGACCTCCTGAGGAGGATTCATAGAAAAATATGAACAAGAAACATCAGATGAGAAGGTTTGAATGGATTGTGATCTGCATGGCTGGAGGAAAGCATCCACATCTATGAGGTCATAGATCCATTAGAGTACTGCCATTTTTAAATTGATGGCAAGAGTCATTGTGTAGAGGTAGTGTGCTACAACTACAACAAAAATAATAGCAATAATAATAATAAAATAGCTAACATTTATATAATGCTTTTTATATGAGAGGCATTGTACTGAGTAATTTACAATTTGATCTTTATTTGATCTTCATGACAACCCTGGGAAATAGGTGCCATTATTATCACTATTTTACAGAAGAGGAAACTGAGGCAGAGTGATTTGCCCAGGATCAAATACTAGTAAGTATATGAGTCCAAATTTGAACTTGGATTTTTCTATCTCCTGGCACAGTGTTCTACCTACCTAAGAAATAAGAGTATTGGTCTTGGTCCCAGGAAGACGTGAGTTTAAATCTCTCATTTTTGTGAACCCTCATTATGGGCTTCAAACAGATCCCTGGGTTTTATACGTTAAGTCACAAGTAGGTTTTGCTCATAGATGGAGGGAGTCCCTTACCAGGAATTCCACTGTGGTTATTGTTTGTTTGTTGTTATTTAGTCATTTCAGTATCCCATTTGGGGTTTTCTTGGCAAAGAGATAAGCAGGGTTAAATAACTTACTCAAGGTCACACAGCTAGTAAGTGTAAATGTCTGAGGCCAAATTTGAACCCAGGAAGATGAATCTTCCTGACTTCAGTACCAGAACTCTATCCATTTCACCACCACACTGCCCTACACAAATGAAATCCAGGAACTACATGTTTTTTTCACAAAACTTTAGCATATCTTTTAGCTTTGTATGCCTATGACAGCTCAATAAAAATTCCTTACCTTAATGTAACACTTGTTAACCTCTCAATCATCTTCAGATTATGCTCTCCAGTCCCTGTTCTTCATCTGGCTTCATCCTAACCCTGGAATTCAAACATTAGAAGTCCCTTCTACCCTTAATTGCATGGTTCCTTCCAGAACTTCCACATAAGGAAAGAAGCCAGGCCAGCTGGGTCCTCTTCCTCTCAGTACTGCACCTTGCCTAGCATCAGGTACCTTTGTCTCCTCCTTCATGCCCAGTTGGCTTCCTTTCCCAATAAAATATAAGCTCCTTGAGGGCAGGAACTGACTTTTTTCCTACTTGTACTTGTATTGCCAGAACTTAGCATACAAGAGGCATATGGTAGATACTGAATAAATGTTAGTTAACTGACTAACTCATGTCTGGCAGGAAATCCAATTCCCCATACTACTTTAATAAACTTCTTAGATGCCTTGCTAGCCATATTCTGAGATCAGGGCCAACCAAGCAAAAAGAAATGAAGGGCCCTAATCTTTCTACCATTCTGTTATATTAAGATAAGGGCAAAAAAAAGAAAAGTATCCCTGACAGCAATCTATTTATAGATGTTAGCTTCTTCCAAAAAATAGCCCTGAAGCCACATTGGAACACTCTACCATGCCTTGTTATAAAAGGGAAATGTCACCTTAACCACAGGTCTGATACATAGGGATGCATATAATAATGATAATGATGATGATAATAATAATAATAATAGTAAATATTTATATAGTGACTATTATATGATAGGCATAATCTCATTTCCAGAACAACCCCACAAGGTAGGTACTATTATCCCCATTTTGCAATTGAGAAAACTGAGACAAACAGACTTGTCCAGGATCATACAACTAAGAAGTGTCCAAGGCAGTATGTTATCCATACAAATTAGTTTTAAATTATATATGCAAGATGATTTTGGTGGGAAGGCACTAGCAGAAGTGAGGATCAATTTCCCTTCTTTGTTCTCTCCTTTCCACTTTGGAGTTGTCAATCCTGGCTCTAGTGTAGAGAGTGGATGACCGAGTCTCATACTCTTGCCATTTTGTCTATAGTTCCCCTTCAGTGGCCTTTTGGATGTCTTCAATTAAACTATGCAGTCTTCCCTTAAATGAACTTAATCAAAGGTCTTAGTGTTTTTAGCATTAACTAACCACTCTAATTTCTCTTTGAAGTTCCTCTATTCTTAACAATAGGTCCCTTTTTAAAAATTCAGTTTGGTGGGCAGCTAAGTGGTACAGTGGATAGAGCACCAGCCCTGGAGTCAGAAGGACCTAAGTTCAAATCTGGCTTCAGACACTTAATAATTGCCTAGCTGTGTGACCTTGGGCAAGTCACTTAACCCCATTGCCTTAAATAAAAAAATAAGAAATTCAGCTTGGTGTTTAATTTATTTGCATTAGTCCATATACACACTGACAATGTTACCCTATGCTTTATTAATTTTCATTAACTTATTTTGGCTTTATGAATCCAGAAAACAGGTACTACAATGATTATAGTTATATTTTAAAATGTAAATGTAGTTTGAAACCTTTTATCAGTAAATCAAAGTGTATTTTTTTAAACTTTTATACTAAGAAATTATGCAGTTTTAAAAGTAAAGACAAATAAAGTTTGAATTGTCTTTACTTTTAAAAGGTCTTCAAGACCTTATACCCAACTTAAAAATTCTCTATATTTTCTACATTGAAATATTTGGTACCATGTTCTTATGAGATGTACTTTGGTGATCATAAATCTTGCTTCTTTTTTGGGAATCAAAGTTTTTAATATCAGATAAAGTGGGCTATTTTTGTAACCAAGTCATAATTTTAACACATTATCAAGAAACTCCTGATTGTGTTGTCTGCATATATTAAATAAACATTCAAGGAAATACTCTATTAAATGCTCTACCAAAAAAAAAAAAACAATAGGTCCCAAAGGTACTTAATAAAGGATTGAGGGGGCACTAACATAGCATTTCTAGAAATCAAATAGTTGTTTATTGTACTTGAAGGTGACTCTAAATGAGGAAGTAGGCCATATCTCACTCTCCAGGAGACTGAGCAAGGTAAGATAACTAGAAGGGATGGATTAGTTTGATTCAGTTCTATGTAAGCTGTTCAGAAAACTACAGCTGAGGAGCCTCAAGAAGCAGGAAGTCTCAGGCCCCCAGGCAACCTGAGTGCCTGTCACTGATGATGATGACTTTTCTAGGAAAAACACTGTGAAACCATTTGGCATTCATCACCCCCCACCATTACTGCACCCACACCCTGCCAAAGCAGATGGCCTAAGAGAACTCTTCCCATTAAGATGGAAGCTGGAGACCAGCCTAGAAGAAAGATTTCTGTAGACATCTGGGACCACAGAATGGATCCTCTCCACTGCTCCAAAATGAATGTCTCAACAGCAAGTGAAACATCCAATACCTAGACAGACTTGAGGGGAAAAAATTCCCTGAAAGAGAAATCTAGAAGACATTTTACATAATCACAAAACATCAGAGTTAGACAGGATCTCAAATATCAAAAATCTAACTCCCACTCAGATCATGAATCTATTTTTCAAAAGTCCTAACAAATGGTCCTCCAGCTTTAAGTCTCCCTCTGATGGTGATAAACTCACTAATTCCTGAGCTAGCCCATTCTATTTTTGGATGGCTGTAATTATTAGGAAATTTTTCCTTGTATTGAGAAAAAATTCTATTTCTCTATACTTCTCTACATGTTGCTTTTAGTTCTATTCTCTAGGGTCAAGCAGAACATCTTACCACTTTTAAGTCTACGTGACAACTCTTCCAAACATCTTAATTAATTTTATTGATAACTTTTGTTTTTACATCATCTTCATTTCCCCAGTATAGGTCTCCCTCTCTCCCACCAAGATTCATTCCTTTTGGAAAAACTAAAGAAGAAAGAGCAGATGGGAAAGGTAGTTCAGCAACACTCAACTCATCACTCAAGTTCCACACTGTATGCAGTGTGTCATATCTAGACTCCTTCCCCCTCTATCCTCAACCATCCATCAAAGGAAAGTAGGGACAAAACAGCAAAAATACAAGACTGACATCCACTCTCTACACTGAAGCCAGGATTGACAACTCTAAAGTGGAAAGCAGAGACATAAAGAAGGGATACTGATTCTTCATTCAGCTAATGCCTTTCTACCAAAATCATCTTGTATATATAGTATTGAATTATTTATATGAATAGCCTGGTGAAGAAGGAAAAGAGCTGTATTCTTATAACCAGGTCAAGCCTAGCCACTAAAATGACACAGCACTGTTTCAATTGTTCTTTCCATTTACATTTGTTATAAGCATTTGTTTGTAGTGTTTTCCTGGTTCTACTTCATTTTGGGCAACAGTTCAGACAAGTCTTCCCATGCTTTCCTACATTCAATTTCATCATTTCTTTCAGTACAGCTATATCCCATCATATTTATATATATTTAATCATTCCTATATCAATCATTAATGACTTGGTTTCCAGATCTTTGGCACTACAAAAAATATTGCTGTAGATATTTTGTTGTACATGGGAGCTTTCTCTTTTTTCCTTAAGTTTGTTGCTTCATTTGAATCTCTGAGTCAAAGGATGTGGAAATTTTAGCCACTCTCTTAGCATAGTTTCAGATTATTTCCCAAAATGGTTAGATGAATTCATAACTCCACCAACAATACATTAGTGTGCCTATCTTTCCACAACCCCTTCCATTATTTACTTTTCCAATCTTTTGACAGCTTTACCAGTTTGCTGAATATGAAATGGAACTTCATGTTGTTTTTATTTATCTTAATAATATTTTTCCAATTATAATGTAAAGATAGCTCTCAACATTCATTTTTGTAAAATTTTGAGTTCCAAATTTTTCTTCTTTTTTTTCTATCCTTCCCTCTTCCCCAAGACAGCAAGCAATCTGATATAGGTTAAACTTGCACAAACATGTTAAACATATTTCCATATAGTAATTCCATTTTGTTTTTATTTACATTTTTATTATTAGTGATTTTGAGCAATCTTTCATATAGATAAGTTGCAGTTCTTTTGAGAATAGTTAGTTTACAGTTTTTTGACAAAAAGAGTAAACATTTTTCAAGTATGTGAAGAAGGGTGAATATGTCTTTTTCTGTCTTTTCTTCTCTAGATAAACATGTCCTACATTGTCCAAAGATGGATGAAGAAACAGAACACATGAGGGAAAGGGTGAGGAATAGAACATGCAAAATGAGCAATGGAGATAGGTAGTGGAATGAATGAATATTTGATCTGAAGTCAGAAAACCTAGATCAAATCCTTCTCTGACATTTTAAAAGCTTATGTGACTTTGGAAAGCATGAGGTGTGGGAAAGAGGACTGGAGCTGGAGTCAGAAGACATGAGTTCAAATACTAGATTGGACTTCAGTATCCTAATCTCTAAAATGAGTGTTGAATTAGGTAACTTCTATTCCAATTTGTTATCTATTATACTAGTCCATTCCAATTTATTATCCATGATACTAAAGTCTTGAATCACTTATTCTTTTTAAATGTAATGATTTATAACATAGGAATATTCTAACTTCCCACTTTGTAGGCTATTCCAGTCAATAGGCATTTATTATGGTCTAATATGGGCCAGGCAATATGCTAGATGCTAGTGATACCAAAAAATGTGTAAAAACAGGCCTTGCTCTCATGGTGTTCCCATGTAATAAAGGAGACAGAGTGCAAACAGCTATAGATAAGCAAGATAGAGACAGAACAAATTTGAGATAATTTCAGAGGAAAGCTCTAAGATTAAGAGGGACCGAGAAAGGTTTCTGAAAAAGGTGAGAATTTAGCTGAGACTTGAGGGAACTCAAAAGAGAATTGTGAGAATTAAATTAGATAATGAATAAAATATGCTTTATATGTATAATGTGCTATAAAAGCAGGGACAGGTTTTTCAGATAGAGTAAAGGGCTCTATGTGCTCAAGTAGGAAAGAGAGGGGATAAGGGAGAGGTATTTTAGTAATATATAATGACAGGCTCTCTGGGGAGAAAAATATACCCATAACACATTTCTTTTAGGTTTTTTTTGGCAAGGCAATGGGGTGAAGTGGCTTGCCCAAGGCCACACAGCTAGGTAATTATTAAGTGTCTGAGGCTGGATTTGAACTCAGGTACTCCGGACTCCAGGGCTGGTGCTCTATCCACTGTGCCACCTAGCCTCCCTCCACAACACACTTTTAAATTTAATCTGTATTTATAAGATTTTTCTCATCATGTCCTTTATTCCAGGCAACCTACAAAACAATAAATCCAGAATTTATTTGTAAAGTTGGCTAATTTCTCAAGGTATAAATACTCACACTGAAAATTTAACAATAGACTCTCCCTGGTCTGTACCAACAAATTGACTTCAGCACACCCCTCCAAGTGTCACCTGTGATTATTACTCCTGTTTTACAGATGGGCAAAATGGGGCACAGGAAAATTAATTTCCTTGTCCCTTATGCAAGAGGTTGAATGATAAATAGAAGTTAGATTGTTTCACTTCCAATCAATGACATGGATCAGAAAGGTCATGAAGTGATCACTTGGTTTTGTCCCACCTGCCTTCAGGCTGATCAAGACCTAAACCATCCAAGACAGATGGTTGTCTAATCTAATCCCTCCCCTTGGCTTCAATACCTTATGTTTTTTTAATACTTTATGCTCAATGCCATCTTCATAAGAACCTAAGGCAAGCCTGTCTCCCTAGATGATTTGGGTATGTAAACTGATGGGAAGCAGGGACTTCTCTCCCTAAAGGGTTGGGGGGAAAGAGAGACAAAAGGGAGTTCCTTTAAGAAAATACCCCTTTGATGTTCAGTAAGGAGAGCCTAGGAGGAGATCTTACAGAATGGAATATTGGGCACAGGACCCTAGTTTACAATTTGATATCACTGTGTTGTTATTGTTGTTATTATTATTATTATTATCATTACTATCATCATCCTCCTTTGAAGTCTTCTTGTGACTCAAAGATGACCTGACATTTCAAAGACTGACAACAGAGTGGTACACATGATAGGTCCTTCAAAGGTAGGAAGCCTTCAAACCTAGGCCAAACTCCAAACTCTTTGTTGTCAAAGGACTAGCCTAGCTCAATGTCCCTACTAGAGTTAGTTAGAGTGACTTATAAAAAACATCAGCCTAGATATGATCTGCTTCACTGATGGAAGCACTGACAGTGTTTCACACTAAAGGATTCTAGAATTCTTTTTGAAGCACCATTTTAATTACCACCATAATTTGTATTATTGGTAATAACTTCTTTTCAAGGATACTTTTAAAGTTGCAAGGCATTTTCACATTTAAAATCTTATTTGATTCTCATGAACACCTAGCAGGTGTTGGAAGGTTTTTATGATCATCTGAGAGGCATTTTGGTGCAGTGGGAAGAGATACATTTGGAGTCAGAAGACCTAGATTCATTTCCTAGTTCTGCTTCTCACGACCTGTGTGACTTTGGGGAAACTTTCTTGGCCACTCTGAGACTCAAGCTTCTCATCCATAAAAATGGAAGTGAAGGGATGGAGGTTTGGATGAATCACATCCAGTGCTTAGATCTTAGTTGGCAGATGAAGAAGCTAACAGTTAAAAAGTTTAAGTGACCTGCTTTAAGTTACACAGATCCTGATACAATTAAATGGCTATAAGAAAAGCCTTAACTAAGGTGGGACCATCAGAGCTTTTCTCCAGAGCAGAAAATTAGAACATCCTTATCCCAAGGTTAGCTTCCTCCCTTGCTCTGTCCAGGTTCTGGAAGTGACTGTAACCTCATTGAAGGGTTCATTTCAATATTTCCCCCCTCATCCCAGAGGCCTTACTTCCCTTCATAGTTTGCCCTAATAAGGGGAAAAAATTATGTGGTGGCACTCCACACTTGCAACCTTAGATCTTATTTATTAGGCTATGCTACAGTAATTCAATGATCAAGGGAAAGTTGCTAAGAAATATGTTCTCTCTAATCCAAGATTGCAACCAAACTCTCAACTTTTATTTTTCCCATCATCCTGCTGGCTGGCTCCTGTATCCATGTGAAGACAGGTCATTGGCCCCACACATTTGCTTTAGTCCCATTAACAAAAGATACTCTCAGTGACTCCTGCCCCTTGAGATTCTAGCAATTGCTTTGGAGAAGATTCCCTAGGAAGTGGGGGGGGGGCGGGTTTAGGACACATAGTAGCTCTTTTCCCTCTGCATCTTCAGAAACACCAGGTGCTCACTGCTGAGCTCCCAGAGATGGGTTTTCCAGAAGACCACTGGCTTCCGCTGAGCCTCCATCTGCTCGAACCTGGAGGTAGGGGAATAGAGAAAGTGGGGGGATGGGGATAAAGTTAGCAAGCTGTCCTCCCCTAGCTCTCCCAGATCCTGTTGCAAGGGGCTTTGGTGCTTTCTAAGAGCTCCCTGTCTGTTCCTCTCAAATTCCTGATCCTTCAGCCTCTTATCACTTCATGGTGACAAAAAAAAAAAAACAGAGAGAGATAGACAAAAACAGACAGACAGAAGCAGAGAGCTAGACATAGACAGAAAGAGAAAGAGAAAGAGACAGAGGCAGAGAGACTTTTGGATAATATTCTTAAAATATAACTCTAAAAAGCTACATTGTATCACAATTTAATCAGTACTTGAGAAGTTTTAGACTGGTGTCATCATGACAATTTTATTTCTGTTTATATCATTTTATTTATTTTAAAGACCAATCAATAATTATGCATTGTCTCTAGAAGGCTCTTGTTCTAATGCTCTATAGCTTAGAACATAGAAGAAGGATCTTCAGAGACTCCATTATGTGGAAAGCATGAGAAACTTATGGATAAAAGATTTGGAGTTCAAATCTCTAACATTTAACAGCTGTGTTTCCTTATGTGACTCACTCCCTATCTCTGAGTCTCATCCAGAAAAATAAAGGGTTTGGACCAGACCAGTAATCCTAATAATAATAGTGAACATTTTATATAGCATTTTAAGGATTACAAAATACCTTACTTATAATAATTCATTTGATCCTCACAACAACCCTGAGGAGTAAGTGCTATTATTATTATTCCCATTTTTATAAATTAAGAAACTGAGACAAACAGAGACTTGTCACCTTCCCAAGACCACATAGCTACTAAGAATATAAGTCAGGATTTTAACTCAGGTCTTCCTTACTCCAAATCCAGCCCACTTTACTCTTAGCCATCTTGTGGTCCTCAAAGACTGTACTCCAGCACATTGTTACATTGAGATCTTCATTAGGCATGTCACAAATTTTGTATGATATTTTCATGTCAATAAGAGAAAAGTCATAAATAATCCTGTTTAAACTAAATTTTACTTGCTCGACATATATAATTTGGTAAGTATAATATTCACAAAAATACAGTTTGCCTATTTTTATGCTCACAAAACTCAAAACAAATCAAAACTTTAACTCACAAAGAATTCAACAAAAACAGCTGCTCTCATTGAGGAGTAGTCACATATGCACAAATCTCCCCCCACTTGCTTTCTGTGTTGGCAATTTAACGGTTCAGTGTGCCATGATTTTTCATGGTTAAAAAAAAAATTACTCTGCTGTAAACAAAAAAAAAAAAGCTTGAGAACCACTGGATTAACTGATTTCTAAGAAACTTTCCAGTTCAAAGCATTATGACTCTGAATGTGAGTTCTTACAATCTTCTCCCTTTGGCACATTAGTCCAAGAGTTTATTAGGTTAGCTAATTGTCTCCTTGGAAAGCAGGAGAGTCTGGTCCTGAAGAATACTACTGAAGAAATAAAAGGTAGCTGGAGCAGCAAGCCCCTGTGGTAGGATAGGACTAAGCCACCCAAGTCAAGGAGCTCTTTTCATTGTGGCAAAGTATTGGAAATTGACAGGATGCACCATCAAATGGAGAATATCTGAAAAAGTTAAGGTGTATGGATGTAACAAAATACAATTGTGTTGTAAAAAATGATGAAGGGGATGATTTCAGAAAAGTCTGTTAAGATTTGTATGAATTGATCCAAAGTGATATGAGCAGAACCACGAAAACAATTTAAAGAATAACAACAATATTGTACAGACAAAATAACTGAAAGATTCAGGAATTTTGATCAGCATAATGATTAACAATTCTAGAGGACTCATGCTGAAACATGCAGCTTCCCTCTTGATGGAGAGGTAATGGTTTCAGAATACAGATCAAAACATTTTTGGGGATATGGCCAATGAAGAAATTTATTTTGTTTGTATGTGTTTGTGACAGTTTTTGGTTTTCTTACTTTGTAAAGGGGGTGGGGAGAGAGAAACAGACCTGAAAAATAAAATAAAATTGAATTTTGAAAGAACAAAGTCTAAAAAAGAAAAAAGAAATTCATTTCAAGCATATCAAAATAGAGGTTCAGCTGATGAGGGAGGGGATTAGCATGATAATTCTTCACCTGAGTGCTAGTAACAGGAGGTCAGCTAGTTCAAAACCCTTCATTTTCCAAATGAGGAAAATGATGCCCAAAATGGTGAAGTGACTGAATTGGAAATCTGAACTCAGGACTTTCAGATCTAGTTTTTGTACTACTAAACATGCTGCAGACTGATGTTTGCATTGTTCCTAACAGATGACATTTTTGTATCTTAAGAACACAAGAAAAAAACTAAATCCTTAACTTTGACTAAAAGATCCAGAGACATCTATTTAAAGAGGCACTTTTCTCACAGAACCAGACACCAATCAGGTGGCCCCTGCCAAGTCCCTCTAAGGGAAAACAAGAAAAATCAAGGAAAACAAGAGATTACATTGATCTGGAGAACTGTGGGAATTCATTGTTCACGCAGCAGAGTAAGCTATTTCTAATATCACAGATTTAAAGTTGAGAGGAACATTTGAGGTCATCTAGTCCTACCTCTTCACTTTCCAAATGAGTAAAGTGAGATTCAAGCAGGTGGACTGGGTAAAATTTGTCCAGAGTCAAACATCTAGTAAGTAAATAGTGGACAGGTAGGTGGTACAGTGGATAGATGGCTGGTCCTGGAGTCAGAAGGACCTGAGTTCAAATTTGATCTTAGATACTTGATATTTACTAGCTGGGTGACCTTGGGCAAGTCACTTAATTCTGACTACCTTGAATCCACATCCATCTCCAATCATCCTAATTCATATCTGGCCACTGGACCCAGATGACTCCAGAGGACAAAGTGAGGCTGGTGACTTAGCACAGCACCTCCTCACTCAAATCCAGTTCATGCACATGTCCTGGCATCACCTCCCTGATGTCATGGTCTTCTTGAGAAGAAGTAAAGAGGATAGCCAGAATTGGAACCCAAGTCTACCACTTCCAAATCCAGTATGGGATATGGACCAGAGTCAAGAAAAAAAGAGAATAAAAACCAGGAACTTAAAAACAGCCAAGTAGAAGAAAGGAAAGAAAGGAGAAGGGAGAGAAAGAATAGAAAAGAAAAAAAGAGAGAGAGAAATCAATAAATAAATATTTACTTAGCACTTGCTGTAAGCTAGATATTATTGGATACAAAAAAGATGCAAAAGGTGATCCCTGCTCTCCAGAAGCTCACAATCTAATGAGAGATACAATGAAGGAGGAGGAAAAACAGTCGTCAATGCTGACCACACCAATCATTTACCACTACTAGCATGGTCAGTGTAATGATCGATCTGAGTCCCTACTGGGTGGGGTATGCATCTTTCAGTCTGTGTGTCATTATGAATGTAGAAATGGATCTTGCATTGTGATCATCTATGCTGAATCATCCTCTGTGTGTGTAACCACGAGGTCAGCCAGCTGATGAATCATTTCATGTGTGTAGCAATGAGTCTGATTTGTGTGTCTGCACACACCTACCCAGACACAAGGTCTCCATCTGCTGAATGAGCTCCAAACATGTAGCAAGTGCCAAGTCCCCCTCAGAAGTGGCAGATAAGTCTCATGGGGACATGATGTTGAGAGAACCCAACACTTCATTCACACCACAGATCATATCCCAACTATCTGAATATGTGCCAGACAATACCATCTGGACCCTTCCTCCTTCCAAAGTAGAGTCCCCCGGAGAAGCAGTGCCAAACTGGGGAGTCCTCTTAGGTGGTTTTCAGATTCTCATTGGGGTCTTTTAGATGGGCAAAGAATTCAGAATTGAAAAGAATTTTGGAGATCATCTAGTCACATGTCCTTTCAATTTTATGGAAGAGAAGATCTAAGACCTAGAGAGGAGAAATGATTTACCCAAGATTATACAGTTAGGTAGTAGTAAGGCTTAAACCAGACATCAGAATCAACTGATACTCAGACCAATACTCTTTCCACTCATGTCAGATGGACAATTATCTTCTTTCCCTATCAGTCATAAGAGATTTTTCTTTACCTACTTAGAACTATTCATCCTTCCCACAATGGTGATTGCAGTTGCCACAACCCTAGAGTCTCTGAAGTCAATTATTCCCACTGGGAAAAGCAAAGCTTAATGGTAGGTCAGTCTAGAGTCCAGAGACTCTGTTAACTTTGCCTATATGATCCTGTGGTGGTTGTTTGTCTGTCTTTCATTCTCAAAGAGACCTATGACATCAGGAAAGTGATGCCTTGACAAACAGGTGAATTGGATTTGAGAGAGGGGGTTCTTTGCTAAGTCACCAGTCTCACTTTCTGCTCCAGAGCTCTCTGGGTCCTTTAGCCAGTTATGGATCAGGATGCCTGGAGCTGGCCCTGGATGCAGTGGGAGATCTTGGCCTTTTTGAGCCAGGGTTTTTTAACAGCTCTCAGTTTGACTAAGGCAATGTCTCTTGTGTGATTAAGACAGAAAAAAATAAATGAAGCAAAGAATGACCTCTTGTGTATAGTTAAAAAAAAAGTCCAAACCATTCTGGGAGGTGATCCTAACATCCCTCCAGTCTCTTTATTTCCTAATAGAAATTGTGTTGTAGGCCTGGTGAAACCTATGAACTCCTCAGAATAATGAATGAATTTAAATAATGAATGAAAAGAATGAATGAAATGAAATGAGTAAATTATGAATGAATTAAATAAATGAATGAATGAATTTTAAATGAATGAATTTAAATATATAAAATTACAAAGGAAACCAATTATATTGAAATGCAATTATTAAAAAAATTTTTTTAAGTTTAGAGATCCCAGGTTAAGAATTTCTGCCTTAAGAAAACATGATTTCTAGGAGGAAAATCTAGGCATTTTTTATATTGATATTAAAACTATATGGAGGGGGGTGGAGCCAAGATGGTGCCAGGAGAAGAGTCTGTCCTAGGTGCTCTCTCCAAGCTATTTCAAAAAATCTTAAAATTATGACTCTAACTAAATTTTTGAGAGATATAACCCACAGAAAGATCCACTGAGGCACTGGGTACAATTTGGAGTATCAGAGAAGAGACCTCTGCCAGAGAGAGTTCGAAGCCCAGGACTTCAGGGTGGTTGAAGCACTCAGCCCGATCAGCAGGTCATGGTAATCAGCCCGCCCAGATCCAGGAAACAGAAGCAGGAGCCAGCAAGCAGGAGCCTCCAGGCAACTATGTCCTAAGCGTTCAGCCTGCCGAAGGTAGGGGAGTGGAGAGAGACTTCCGAGGTCTATCCGCTGTCCCTGGAACAGGACTCTGGGGCCCTGACCACATTCAGATCCTGGTCACAGTCTAGGCCCCCCCCCAAAGAACAGGGCCTGCCCCCCTCAGCCCCATGGCAGAGGGGTGTGCTTGTGGTCATTCATAAAACAGAAGAGTAATCAGAGCCTCACACCAAGGTTCTTGTATGTGGGGTGGGGTGTCCCAATAATACTCAAAAACTCAGGAATCACCCCAAAACCAGGCACAGGATGGGGAAATGAGTAAACAAAGAAAAAAGAGGAACCAGACAGTTGACAAATTGTTTGTCTATGATCCCAAGGAGGATCAAAATATTCAATCTGAAGATGAGGAAGTACAAGTTTCTGCATCTAAAGACTCCAAGAAAAATGGAAGTTGGGCTCAGGCTATGATAAAATTCAAAAAATTTTTTGAAAATCAAATGAGAGAGATAGAAGAAAAATTTGGGAAAAGAAATGAAAGAGATACAGGGAAAAACATGAAAAAGAAGTTAGCATCTTAGTCAAGAAGATCCAAAAAAAAATGCTGAAGAAAATAACATACTAAAAACCAGCTTAGGCAAAATGGATAAAACAAATTATTGAGGAGAAGAATGCCTTAAAAAGCAGAATTGGCCAGATGGAAAGGGAAATAAGAAAGCTCTCTGAGGAAAAAAAATCCTTCAGATGTAGAAACTGGTGACTTCCAGAAATCAAGACACAATATTTCAACACCAAAAAGAATGAAAAACTAGAAAAAAAATTTAAAAAAAAACAACTGATCTGGAAAACAGATTTAGGAAAGGTAATTTAAAAATTATTGCGATACCTAAAATTCATGATCAGGAAAAGAGTCTTGACCTCATTTCTAAAGAATTCCTACAGGAAAATTTCCCTGATATCCTAAAAGCAGAGGGCATAATAGAAATCAAGAGAATTCACCGATCTCCTCCAGAAAGAGATCAAAAAAAAAAAAACAAACAACTCCCAGGAATATTATAGTCAAGTTCCAGAATTCCCAAGTCAAAGAGAAAATATTACAAGCAGCCAGGACACAATTAAAATATCGTGGAGCTGCAGTCAGGATCACACAGGACTTAGCAGCAACTACATTAAGAGCTCATAGGGCTTGGAATATAATATTCCAGAAGGCAAAAGAGCTTGGAATACAATTGAAAATCAACTACCCAGCAAAACTGAACATCTTCTCCCAGGGGGAAAAGATGTACCTTCGATGAAACAGGGGAATTTCAAATGTTCCTATTGAAATGACCAGAGCTGAACAGCAAGTTTGACTTTCAAATATAGGACTCAGATGAACCATAGAGAGTGGAGGAGAAGGGTAAATTATGAGACACTTAATGATGATGATGAACTGTATGCATTCCTGCATAGAAAAATAATGCTGATAATTCTCATTTGAGCCTCCTCATTTGGTAGAAGGAGCTTTTATAGATGAAGTACAGGAGAGAGCTGAATTTGAAGATATAAGATATTGTACAAATGGAGTCAATGGCTAAAAGGGAAATGTACTGGGAGTAAGAGAAAGGAGAGGTAGAATAGGCTAAGATACTTCATAAGACCTTTTGTTTTTTGCAATGAGCTTTTGCAATGATATGGATGGGGGGGGGGGAGGTGAGGGGGAATGAAGGAACCTTCACTCTTTTTTTTGCAAGGCAATAGGGTTAAGTGGCTTGCCCATGGCCACACAGCTAGATAAATATTAAGTGTCTGAGGTCAGATTTGAACTCAGGTACTCCTGACTCCAGGGATGGTGCTCTATCCACTGTGCCACCTAGCTGCCCCCTGAGAACCTTCACTCTTTTCAGAAATGGCTCAGAGAGGAAACAGCATACGCACTCAATAGGGTATAGACATCTGGAGTAAGAAGGAGAGAAGGGGGACAGGGGTAGTGGGGGGATGTGGTTGATGGAGGAGAGGGTAGATCATGGGAGAGAATAGTCAGATATAACACATTATCTTTTTTACTTTTTGCAAGATGCTGGGATTGGGTAGCCTGTCCGGGACCATGAGGCCGGGTGGTTGCTGGGTCTCTGGGGTGGTATGTGGGATTGCGGGGTCTCTTGGCCCCAGGGCTGGTGCTTTGTCCGCTGCACCACTCTGCTGCCCTACAGCACATTTTGGAAGAGGGACAGGGTGAAGGGAGAGAGAGAATATAGTATGTGGTAGTGGGGAGGAATGTATGGAGGGAGTTACAGTCAGCAGCGCCCACTGTGGAAAAGTATGGAGGTGGCTTCTGTGATGGACTTATGATGAAGAAAGTGATCCACCTGAGACAGAGCTGATGGTATCACAACACAGACTGAAAAACACTTTTTCTGTTTCTTTTACTTTATTTCTCATGAGGTTCTATATTTTTGTGGGGGAGGGGGTATTATGTTTGCTCTTAAACAAGAATATTTTAGCAATGTATAAAGAAATGTGGAGTTTGAACAGAGACCAAAGACTATTACCTTTAGGATGTGATATCTCTCTCATCACATTCAACTTGGATCAATATATACTGTGGAAACAATGTAAAGACTAGGACTGCCTGCTGTGTGGGGGGTGGGGTGGGGGAGTAAGATTGGGGGAAAGGTTGTGGAATTCAAAATAAATAAATCAATATATATATATGGAGTATTTTAGTAAGAAAATTAATGTACAATGAAAATGACACTGGATTTTTTTTTATCTTAGATTCAAATTCCAGGTCTGCTTCATGTTACCTACTTAGCCTTGAACACTTACTTCTTTTTCCTGCCTCACTTTCCTCATCTGAAAAAATGAGAGGAATGATATCTAAAGTCTAGTTTGTAATCCTATCATCCTTAATTACAATCAGAATTATTCACTAATATATAGCCAAGGCATACAGCAGGAAATCTGTTTCCAAATCAACTTAGCAATTCATTATGTGAAAAGAATACAAGAAATAATTAAGATAAATTCACTTGAGTTAGAGGGAAGAAAGTCCTCAAAATTTCAGTAGCCTGGAGAGCAAAGTCTTGATTGCCCCACCCTGGTTATAGACTTAGTAATAGTCATTTCTCCATTAATCAGAGTTTTGGGGCTTTTCTGGTTTGCTTTGTTTTTTGTCAAATCTATGAACTGTGTCTAGGCCTTTTCTTTCTCTCTTTTCTACTACCAGCCTTGGGACCATTTTATTGCACAAAGTCATCTGCCCCATGAAGGAAAAATAAAAGATGAAATTCAAATTACTTTTTAATTTATTTAACAACAATGGGAAAAAAAGGATTTGGTAAGAAGAAATGAAAATCATTCCCATATTGTTCCAAATATGTGCTGCCCTTTTGTCCTCCAAATCTGGTGTATATAAAACCTGAGGGTGGCTTATAATTGAGTTCTTTGTCAGTGTATACTTGTAATTTTTTCTGCCTTTCAAAGAGATCACAAATTTAAGAGTATGACCTTTATTTCAGAGCACTCTATATTTGGACCAAGATAATAATTAACATATACTTTAGGGATTATCTGTGGATTTCAATTACCCATGCCATCCTTGCCTCCCCATTACTTCCAGATGGTGAAAGGATGACTAAGACTTCAAAGAGGTAATTTTATCTGCTATTATATTTATTTGGTATTAATTAAGTACTCATTAATTAAGTACATTGCTGCTAGAGAACATCCAGTAGGTACAGTCCCTAGATCCCTGCCCTCTCTCCTAGGAGAATACAGATATATTATTTCATCATCCAGGATTCAGCACAGCACTTTTCAGTGATTTGGGTGACTACAGAAATATAAGAGGCTACAACAACAATTAATATAGGAGAAAAGAGCAGAGAAGTCAAGAGCAACATTAAACCAGCTAGTGTTTACCTCAACAATAGCATCAGTGAATCCCTACTTTGATATGGATCTCTGATTTCATCCTGGTGAATCTTCTGTGCCAATCCATGACCCCATCCTCCAACAAGGCAGATCTTGCCCATGTGTTCTCTGAAATTCTCATCCAGGTCTTTTTAAAATTCTTATCATCCATTCTTGTCCATGTCTTTTCTGAAATCCTCATTCACTCATTCATTTTCTGACCTCAATTGACCTTTGGGCTGCTGATACAAACATTTTATAGCAAGTCATACAAATCTTGACTGATCTTTCAGTTCCTTCTAAAATCCATGGGACTTGGGATCTGGGACCTCAGTTACTTGAGGCCTTTCCATCTCATTCTTAATGTCCTATGAGATGGGAAAAGTTAGTTCTTGGAGAATATAAATGCAATTTTGATTACCATAAACAAAGGGATTGACAGGGAGGCTTTAAATTATCATTCTCTACTAGGGTCTCTGTCATGTAGACTATACTTCTTTGTTCCCCATGCTCCTAATAGTAAGGGAAGGTGTCCCTGAAACTTGATTGGTAAACAGCAAAGGCTCGAATGGTCCATGTGATTTTCCAGTTCCTCAGGCACTGGCACACAGAATAGCCCAGTTTCTCCTAAGGCCCCCTGCCATGCAGGCTGAACTAGTTTTTTTGTTTTTGTTTTTCCTAAAAGGCAGAAAAATTGTCCTTTAAATTTGATTGGCTCAGGAGGCTAAGGCTCTGATTATTGACTCTAATGCTGGTTGCCAAGACATAAAAACAACCATGTAGAATCAGCCACCCTTCATGGATTTCCCATTGCCATGCAAGTCAACACTTTTAACTGGATTCGTTTCCAAATGAAAGCCTGAAATAGGACTGAATCACTTGCTGATGTCTTTTCCATGATATTAATTTAAGTAAATTTCTTTTGTCAAATGTTGCATGGTTTATGAGTGTCTCATTTTACTCCATTCCCAAAATGAATCACCAAACTGACCCAAGTCAAACCTGACCCACAATACCAAGAAAGCAATGTGACTTAATAGGAAGCATATTGTGTGGGGGTAAGGAGACCTGGGTTCAAATTCTAACTGTACAACTTAATACTACATGAATTGTGCCTAAGAAATTTGTCCCCCAAAGTTGAAGCTTGTGGTTTGGCCCCCTCCTATTTTTCAATATTCTTATACTTTACCCCTTCTCCACTATGTGATTCAGTAACTCCAGTTTCCTTGCTATTTTTTGCAATGACACTCCATCTCTAGACTCTGGATATTTTCACCCACTGTCTCCCATGCCTAGAATACTTTTCCTCTTCATTGCTATCTTGCTTGTTCATAATTTTTTAGAAAGTTGTCTCCCCCATTAGCCTATGAGCTCCATGAAAGCAGGATGTTTTTGTATTTCTCCCTATCTGTAACATTTGACACTGTGATTGATGCATAATAAATGCTTATTGATTAACTGCGTAATACAGACACACACACAATGGCTTAGTATTTAATTTGTATATGTTCTGTACTTTCTTTTCTGTGAACATATTGTAGACTATAATTTCATTGAGGGCAGGGAATGGCTTATTTTGATATGTTTCCCTGATGTACAGTACCTGGTACACAAGGGGCACTTGATATATCCTTATAGATTGATTGATGGATCTGCAGAGAGCGGTCTTCAGTGCTGTGGAAAAAGAAAAATCTTTCAAAGACAGGAAATACCACTTAATTTCAGTCACTGGGTGCTGCCCCTGGAAGGAGAATGACTGAGAGGCCCATCATTTCAGTCAAGGAGGAAAAAGACTGAGCCATGGAGGCCAAGATCATTCTGAGCACTAGGGAAGGGAGCCCAGATGGCCTAAGGCCTCCTAATTGACTGCACTCAGCCTTTGATTTTCCCCAAAGACAATTTAATCATCCATAAGCCACTGAACTGACCCCTTCCTCAGGCCTACTCAGCTTTGGGTCCCTAGAGACAATAGCACACATCACTCAGCAGTAGAAATGGCACCTCCCTAGATCGAGGCCTTACTGAATAGTTCCACAAAACCTCCAAGGAAAACTCTGTCATGGTCCCATCTTCTGGGACCCCAGTTCACATATTCAGGAAAGGCCTTTTTTTGGTATTATTTTAGGAGGGCCAGGAAAGCATCTCAGTGGTTGCTCAGGATCAAGGAGGTGGAGATAAACAGTTTGATATTGTTTCTTTTGGGGTCATGATGGGACAGTGAGGCAGTAAGGGAAGAATTAAGACAATCGGGAATCTGAAGTAGAAAACCACTAGAGGCAGTGTGAATAAAAAAGCTTTGTTTTTGACAAAAGATTCTATGAGATGTCAGCATTGTGAGCAACTACATGGTACAGTGGATAGAGAACTAAGCCTGGAGTCAGGAGTTCTTGAGTCAAAATTCAACCTCAGACACCTATTAACTGTGTGATCTTGGGCTAGGCACTTAGTCTCTACCTCAATTTCCTCATCTGTAAAATTGGCATAATAATAGCACCTGTCTCCCAGGACTGCTGTAAGGATCAAATTTGTGATATTTGCACAATACATAGAACACAATAAATACAATGTAAATGAGAGCTATCATTATTTTTTAAGTCTAACATCCCCATAGTGTCTATCTGTCACTGTGTCTGGAAAATAGTAGGTATTCAACAAATGATGATTGAATTGAACTAGACTGATGGGTATCCTAGAATCTAAAAATGAGACACTGAGGAGGGGACTACCATAGATCTGAATTCCTTAGATCTTTATTTCACAGATTTTCAAATGCAAATTTTTGAAACTTGCTTTTTGTTAAATATTTAAAAATAATAATGACAGCTCTCATTTACATAGAACTTACTGTGTTCTATATATTGTGCAAACATCACAAATTTTACCGCATTTTAACCCAGATATTTGCATTGTAATTGGTGCTTTCTCATGCAATCTACCCTAAGGGTATTCTGGAGTCAGCAGAACCAGCTCCCAGGAGTTGATTGTTGATTGTAACAGTGTGAGGAGACAGATTTCAGAAAAGCAGCAAGTGCTACAAATCAAAACTTGATTTGTTTTATTTATAGACAGAAGAAAGTGACGGAAAAAATATAAACAATAAAGATTAAATTTAAAAGTGTATCCTACTATGCAAAGGCAATTTACAGATGAGGAAATCAAAGTGATCCATAGTCATATGAAAATTTGCTCTAAATCACTACTTTTTTAGAGAAATGAAAATTAAAGCATCTCTGAGGTACCACCTCACACCTCTTAGACTGGCCAATATGACCAGAAAGGACAATGATCAATGTTGGAAGGTATGTGAGAAATCTGGGACACTATTACATTGTTGGTGGAACTGTGAACTCATCCAACCTTTCTGGAGAGCAATTTGGAATTATGTCCAAAGGGCAATAAAAATGAGCATACCCATTGATCCAGCAATACCACTACTGGATCTATACCCTGAAGAGATGATAAAAAAAGGGTAAAAATATCACTTGTACAAAAATATTCATGGCAGCCCTGTTTGTGGTGGTAAAGAACTGGAAATTAAGTGAATGTCCTTCAGTTGGAGAATGGCTTAACAAACTGTGGTATATGTATGTCATAGAACACTATTGTTCTATTAGAAACCAGGAGGGATGGGAATTCAGGGAAACATGGAAGGATTTGCTTGACCTGATGCTGAGTGAGATGAGCAGGACCAGAAAAACACTGCACACCCTAAGAGCAACATGGGCGTGATGATCAGCTTTGATGGACTTGCTCATTCCATCAGTGCAACAATCAGGGACGGTTTTGCGGTATCTGTGAGGGAGAATACCATCTGTATGCAGAGAAAGAGTTATGCAGTTTGAAAAAAGACCAAAGACTATTACCTTCAATTTCAGGAAACATAAATCGTTATCTTATTATGTAATTTCGCTATCTCTTATACTTTATTTTTCTTCCTTTAGGATATGAGTTCTCTCTCATCAACTTAGATCAATGTATACCATGAAAACAATGTAAAGACTAACAGACGACTACTTTCTGTGGGGGTAGGGGGAGGAAAGCAAGAATAGGGGAAAGATTGTTAAACTCAAAATAAATAAAATCTTTCTTAAAAAAAAGTGTATCCTATATTCCCCCCACACCCACCTTTACCAAAGTTTTGGAGAACTGGTTGTTAAATATTTACCAGCACATCCTAATACTATTATATAATAGTCTATTAGGATTGCTAGCTATAAGATATTTTAGAGACCATTTCTATTTTGCAGAGCTACTGAGGCTCAGAGACAAGAAGTGACCCTCCCAAAACCACAATCTTCTGGATTCAAATCCATGTTTACCTCTTTAAGACTTCTAGTTTCTTTATTAGTTTCATGGGCATGGGTACCTCTCAATAGATACAAATCAGCCCATTTCATGATTTCACATTCTATGCATAATCCTTATCCCAATTTATATTGCACATACATTTGCCCTGCTGCTCTTTTGGTTAATAGTGATTGTAAATATGGCCCAAGATCACATAACTCTGCAAAGTCAAAACTGGGCAATGCAACAGTCATTGCAAGCATTCCCTATGGTGCCTTCCCTCTTTCTTCTTTCTTCTGCCTTCAAATTGCAGCTTTTTTTTTTTAGCCCTGGGACTGACAGCCATGACAAATCGAATGTTATTTTGATGAGGGGAACAAATATCCATATAGGAGGCTGGGACGAAACCATCAACCTGATTTCCCAGAGGAGCCCAGAAACCTCATCCAATTTGAGTTCGTCTCTGTGGGGAGTATCAGAGAAGATACCTTCTAATATAGACTCATTTAAGTTACAAATATCTTTTCTCCCCAAGCCTAACCAAACCTCTCCTAACCAACTAAGTGGCACATTGGACAAGAGTACTGGACCTGAAGTCACAAAGATTCATCTTCCTGAGTTCAAATCTGACCCCAGACACTTACTATCTATGTGCTCCTAGACAAATCACTTCACCCTATATGCCTCAGTTTCTTCATCTGTTAAATGAACTGGAGAAGGAAATGAACAACAACAATCTCTCCAAATCTGGATGCTGCTGATACTGGGGCAGGGTAGACATTGCACCAATAGGGAACATGCCCCCATTCAACCAATTAGCTCCCCAGGAACTTGGAGCAAAGATATGTGGTCTAAGTTATCTATCATACTGTCTTTCTCCACTCCATGTTTTTTCCTCTGCTTTAGGGAAATAAATTACCAGCATAGTAGTGATATAGTAGAGCCCTGGACTCGGGGCTCAGACCAGATTTCTAATCTTATCTAATCACCTCTGTGCCTCAGTTTGCTCAGTTTTCAAATGGGACTATAATAATATAATAAATTACATATTGTTATATAACATGATTGTGATACTATTATTATAATTTATAATGATAATAAAGCTAATAACCTCAATGAAATATATTATTAGGTTTTAATAAGATAATAAAGTATAGTAAATGGAATGGGGAGGCAGCTAGGTGGCTCAGAGGATAGAGCACTGGGTCTGGTGTCAGGAAGACTTGAGTTTAAATTTGACTTCAGACACTTACTAGCTGTGTGACTCTAGATAAGTCACTTCCTCTCTGTTTGCTTTAATTCACTAAAGAAGAAAATGGCAAACCACTCAAGTATCTTTGCCAAGAAAACCCCATGGACAGTATGGTCTATGGGGGCACAAAGAGTCCAATACAACTAAACATCACATACCATGGGATGGAATACTGTGCCAGAAACCAAGAGAAATTCTGGGTGACACTAAGACAGTCCTTTCTTCACAGTGTGGTTTGCAGGCCTCAAAATGCTATGCAAATATCAGTTGTTCGCATTAAAATGTGGCAAAGGGCTTGTAGAAACACAAAGCATTCCACATGTGTAAGACATTATTAGTATAAATAATTCTAGAAATATCTGGCTGGAAGAGGCTTATGGAGATCATTTAATCTTTTCCTCTGCCTCAGGCAAATGAGTAAGTTTAAATATATATATATATATATATATATATATACACTCAGAGGAAAGGGGAATAAGTATTTATATAAGCATATACTATAAATTCTTTATAAACTTTCTCATTATTATTATTCTCACAACAACCCTGGGAGGTTCTGTGTCCTCATTTTATAGTTGAAGAAACCAAGGCAGACAAAGGTTAAGTGACTTGCCAGTCATAAAACTATTAGGAGATTAGATTTGAATTCAAGTCTTCCTGACTCCAGGGACAACTAGATGGTAAAGTGGATGGAGTTACCAGGTCTGGAGTCAGAAAGATTAGAGTTCAAATTTGATCTCAGATACTTTTTAACTGTGTGACCCTAGGCAAGTCACAAACCCTGTTTGCCTCATTTTCCTCTTGTGCTGTAGAAGGAAATGTCAAAATCATTCAAGTATCTTTGTCAAGAAATATCCAAACAGAGTCACAGATAGTCTGAAATGACTGAACAACAGCAACTTCCTGACCTTAGGCTCAGTATCTATCCACTGTGCTCATTAACTGCCTCTACCCTCTTATTCCCAGGGCACAGTGATAGAGCTTTTTATACTCAGAACCCCCACCAGAAAACCTTATCTGTACTAGTCATCCACTCTCAGTCTTGTACTGATTTGTATTATGAATTTTTTAAACAGACTATTCACATGCTCCCCAGTGAGATTTTAGATGAATTTAGGAGATTCAGTTTCTCATCTGGTCCATGCTACTTCCTAGCAGTGTGACCTTATAAAAATTATTTAACCTCTGAGCCTCTGTTTCTCCAATAATGTTAAATGGAAGGATAAGAATACTTGCATTCCCTACTTCAGATTGTTGAGATATATAAATATGTATATATATATATATATATATATATATATAGTTGTAGAAATGTGAAACATAACATCATAAATTTCCTCTTATACTATTGTTCATCAACTTCCTTATGCCTAAATTTCTCATCCACAAAATGAAGGGAAGAAGCTAAAGGACTCTCAAGTTTTCTTCTATCCTACAGTTCCCATGATCCTTTAGAATAGTTTCCTATGGTAGTCCATCCCAAATGACCTATGTTCATCAAGCCTCTAGTTATACAAACAGAAACTGTTCAGAAACAAAAAAGAGGGAGGGGAGATGTTTTTATTTCAGAAGTTAGCTTAAAAATAACCCCTCCTTGAGCAGAGCTATGGTTAGTGCTGAGCACTAGGGAGAACATCCAAAAAACAGATTGCAAAGTGCAGTATTTAAATAAAGAAGGGAGACATCCATCAATCATCCTGCTTTGAAGTTGATTTTCAGAACTCATGGAGGCCAAGAAGGGGAGTGATGGAAAGGTTTTACATGCTTTTCTTTTGGGGGGCTTTTCTTGGAGAGAATGGGAGGAGGACATTGTTGTATGTTTTTCTTAAAAAATGTTCATCCTTTATCTAGAATTGAGCAGTTTTTAGAGCCAAAGTCCAGAAGCCCCAGGCGACCTCTCTAGAGTTTGTTTGCAAACACTGGGAACTTCCCTCAGGCCGGAATTTGCTGGCAAGGCTGAGGCATTTGAGATGTAATTTCCAGGCCTCCTCTCCCAGCCAGCCTGTTGTACCATCTGTTCAGCAGGACACCACTTTCCAAAGACCCAGGTCAGTCTTCTCCTTGTAATTCTACCTGGGGAGAAAAGCAGCTTTGATGACCCACCCTGATCAAAGATAAAAATCCAAAGTGTTTACTGTATCATCTTTCCCTCCCTCTAGGGCCTAAACTGTATCTTTCTCCCTGGCTGTAAAACTGAACTTTGAATGAATATGCCTGTTGGCACCTCTGGGCCCCCAGGAACCCAGCTGCTGCATTTGCCCAGCAACAAAAGGGAGGGGCCAGCTGATGGGGTGGGTGCCTGTAGTAAGAATAATGCCAGCCAGCTTGGCTTTGCACAGCCCTAGTCTGTCCCCACGCACCTGTTAGATTCTTGTCATAGATTTTTCTATCTCGCCTTTGTGTTCCTCTCAGAGCTTGGCAAACAGAAGACTTGATTGACTGAAGGATGGATAGATGGAAGGGATGCTGTTATTTCCTGGAAAAGCCAAACCACAGCAAGTCACTGCTACCTCTTCTTCACCCTCCCCATTGACTGGCCAACAAGAAAATGGAGCCCAAATCAATAAACATTTATTAACAGAGATCATAGGATTGAAAGCTGGGAAGGAACAGAGATGGGAAATTACTTATCCAAGATCACAAAGCTCCTAACCCAAGCTCATCTCCCTTTGCCTGGCTATTACCATACAGCAACAGGAGGATGAAAAGCAGCAATGTAGCTGCCCTGGGGACAATGGGGTATAATAGGAAAAAAAACAAGAATCCCAGGTCTGGAATCAGAGGATGATAGAAAGAGCAACAACTCTTGAATCAGAGAAGAATAAAAACAATAAGGACTAATTTTTACATAGTGCTTTAAAGTTAGCAAACTACTTTACAAATACTAGCTCATTTTTCTACAATACCCTGGAAGGTAGATGCTATTATTATCACTATTTTGTTGTTGCTATTGTTCATTTGTATCAGTCTATCTAATTCTTCATAGTCCCATTTTGGAGTGTTCTTAGCAAAAATTCTGGAGTGGTTTGCCATTTTCTTCTCCAGCTCATTTTATAGATGAGAAAGCTAAGGCAAACCTGGTTAAGTGACTCGTCCAGAGTCACACAGCTAATATAAGTATCTGAGGCTAGGTTTGAATTCAGGGAGATGAGTCTTCCTGATTCTATCTACTGTGCCATCTAGCTGCCCATCCCGATTTTACAGTTTGAGGAAATTGAGGCAGATAAATATTAGGTGATTTGCTCAGAGTCATAGAACTAGTCAGTGTCTGAGGTCAGATTCTAATGTAGGTCTTCTTGACTTCAAGTTCAACACTGTCCAGTTAGTAAGTGTCTACCAACTACTTAATGTGCTTGGATGGGATTTGAAACTAGGACTTCTGACTCCAAACTCTAGGAGACTTCTGAAATAATCCAAGTAAAATTGAAAAATACAGTTAATTTTTGCCCAATTGTTTGTGGCCTTTCAAAATTACCCTTCATTTATTTTACGTAAGCTTATCTATGTGTGTACACATATATAAAAATGTATATATATATATATATATATATATACATATATATGTATACACACATATACTAGCATACACATATAAATAAGTAAATATGACATGTGTATATAGATAGGTAGATAGATGGATAGATAGATAGATAGATAGATGATGGAGAGATAGATAGATGGATAGATAGTCCCACCACCCTATCCTTGAAAATGGGACTATTTCAATTTTGTACCTGTAGCTCAAAGTCCAACACAGTGCCTGCTTCATAGTATACGCTTCATAAATGCATGTGCCTAGATCCCAAAATATCCAAACTTTTCCCTCAGAAAAAATTGGTCACTGATCAGAGTATAATTTCATATATCATTGTATATAACTCCTTTACTATCCAAATATTGAAATTCTTTCAAGTGCTCCTTTCCTTTAATTGCTTTCCTTTCACTTTAGTTAAATTAGTGTTAATGCCATCAAGTCAAATTTAATATATACTTTTAAAAAAACAGGTAGTATAGAATAGAGATTCAAAGTTTCATATATAATCATTTTTTCTGTTCTCTTTGATAAATAGAAGCATATTTGTTAATGTTTGTCAAATTCATAATATGAGAAATTTTTATAAAATAAAAAACTTCTACTTAAGACTAGTCAGTGCCAGTAATGAATTGACCATTGGATACAGCTTTCAATTCCATGAACATTAATTAAGTTCTTTACTACATGCAAAGCACTGTTAGGCACTGAAAGGAGATACAAAGGAAAATAGGAGCACAGGCCACCATCCTTTCTGAATTTATATCCTAATAATACCCCAATGCTAGCTATGTCATTGAGGGTACAGCATTCCTTCTAGTCACCCAGGTTCACAATTTAAGGGTCATTTTTGACTCCTCATTCTCACTCCCCATTTCCAGCCTATTGCCAAATGCTGTGGATTCTAATTGCTTCTCTCTTCTGACACTGCCACAGCTTGGTGTAGACCCTTGTCACCTCATACCTAGACTACTGCAATAGCCTTCTGATTGGTCTGTTTGCCACAAGTCTTTCCCCATTACAGCCCATCTTCCACTAAGCTCCACTTAGCTGCCATGTTGGTTTTCATAAAATACAGGTCAAATTACATAATCCCCTCATTCAATAAATTCCAGTGACTCCCTATTTCCTCTAAGATTAATAACTCACACCTCTATAAAAATAGGTTCCAAATGGATACTTGACCTTGATATAAAAGGTCATATAATAAACAGAGAAACATGGAAAAAATTACCTATCTTATGACCTGGGAATGATGGTTGCCAGGTTCAACAGAAAATTTTTCCAATGTCATTTCCTGGAATAGAATTCTTTCCCCCAGAAGATCCAAAAAAAGTCTGTGAAGAAACCTGTTTATCTTTATCTCATTTATTGATGTTGACAATCTCTATCGGTAACTAACTGTTTGGCTTTGACCAACTCACTTCACTTCTCAACTAAGCTCAACTAGCTCAATTAAAGAGAGCTAGAGGGGTATTTAATAATCAAAAAATGTACACAGGACACACTTTTAAGTTTAACCTCCATCGTTAACATTTTCTCCATCACTTTCTTAAGTCTAGACAATCAACAAAACCATAAAGCAAGCCTTGGTTTGACAATTTTCAAAATGTAAATAAATAAATATTTACACTGAAACTTTAACAATAGACTCTTGAAAGCTGGTATGAGCTGACTCCAGCATACCCCATACCCCAGTGGGGTGAGGAGTGGAAACCTGACCTCTGATTTCACTGGTAGAAGAAATTCTTCCACTGAATGAGGTGAAGATTGGCAATTTATCTGTAACTTCATTTGAGGCAGTAAATGTCAAAGGAAGGACTTCCAGACTGCCAGTCCTCAATTTCCTTCATCACTCATTCTCATTGAGTGATGTTAAAATAGGGCTAAGATATGGCCCCTTTAAGAAATCAGATTGTCTTATTGAAAAAGCTATGCTTAGTGATTGAATTTGAAACAACTAGAAATAGAGACAGTGATATTATAAGTGTATCTCTTTTTTTTAATACCATGGTTTAGAATTATTCCAGAAAAAAAAAAACAGTAAATACATATCCTGACCAAGTAAGCTAGTTTTCCCCTAAAAAAAAAATGAAATCATCCTAGAGATTTACTTGACATAGATTCCTGTTCACCCAGCTAAAGAGCTCAGTGCATAAAGAATCAATCAGGGATCCCTCAAATCTGACCCTTGCTTTTTCCTGAGTACTATATCATGGCAAATGCAAAAGTGGTAAAGTTGTGCCCAACTGAATAAACACTGTAGCCCTGCTGAAAACTTTGCCAAACTATCATTGTATGAGCCTCTTTTTGTTATATAGTAGTTGATCTACAAGAGCTTCATATAAAAAATAATAATAATAAAAATGACTACTTTTTATATAAAAGTTTAAGGTATGCAAAATATCTTATCTTTTATAAGTCACAAATAACACTATGAGTTAGGTACTAATTATTATTCCATTTTATAGAAGAGGAAACTGATTCACAGAGACTTGCCCAGGATCACACAACTAAATAAGCATCTGAAACAGGATTTGAATTCAGATCTCCCTGTCTCCAAGGCTTACACTCTATCTATTGTACCACCTAACTGCCTTTCATTTCATTCCAAACTACATCCTGGGCCTGCCCAGAATATATGACTATAGTCAGCAGAATTGGATCTGAATGACCTCACAGTTAACCCTTTCATTGATATCTGGGAAGACAATACTGGAGAAAGGGAGCCCTAAGTGATTAGATGAACTAATAAAAAAAACTTTGTACCCTTTGGCTATCATGCTCCTGGATTTGCTTCTGACAGCCTAGCCTTTTTCTACTTTTACCGCCTTGTCTTCTCACTCTTTACTCTCTTCCAATCACACTGTGTCATAGCCACGACAGCCTATTTTCCTTTCCTTACATATGAGAGGAACATCTTCTAGCTGTGAACCTATCTCTATAATGCTCTTCCTCCTCACCTTACCTCCCTGACTTCCTTCAAGTCTCAATTCAAATTCCACCTTTGGGAGGCATTATTTCCCTGACCCCCAGCTGCTTGTACTTTCCCCTCTAAGATTATCTCACATCTACTCTATATATTTTATAAGTAATCAGTTACTTACATAAAATATGAGTTCCCTGAGAGCAAGGATGGTTTTTGTCTTTGTATTCTTATTGCTTAGCACATCAAATTGCTTAATAAATTCCCTTTAGTTGAATGATATGACCTGGGTTAGTTTTTCCCCAAAAGGCAAGGAAACCAGCCTTAAGACCAACTATGATTGACTTAGTTCTTCTCAGCAATACAATGATCCAATACACTTCCAAAAAACTGAAATGGGAAATGCTATCCACATCCAGGGAAAAAAAATGAATGGAATCAGAATGAAGATTGAAACATACTATTCACTTTCCTTATTTTTTTCCATAGTTTTTTCCCTTTTATTCTTTTTTCTTCTTTCACAGAATAACACATTTAGAAATATCTTTTACATGATAGCACATATATATAAAACCTATATCAAATTGTTTACTGTCTTTAGGAAGAGGGAAGAGAGGGAGGGATTAAAAAAAATCTGGAACTCTATTTTAAAAAGAATGTTAAAAGTTGTCTTTTCATGTGGAAAAAACATATAAGTGGAAAAAACAAAATACTATTTACATTTAAAAAAAAAAAGACTTTATCCATCAAAGAGTCTAAAGCTAATAACAATAACATAACTTGTTGGTTATCTATATACAAAAACCTGTTGCCCAAGATGGCTAGGGCTTTCAAGCAAGACACATGTATTTTGAGTGGGCCGCCAGCATGGAGCCTTCAAATGGAGTCATGTAAGGTGTTGCCATCTGAATCAATGCTATATCTTTGCTGACTCTTCTTCCCATGCTGTTATTAAGTAAATCTCCTTTTGTTAAATATTAGTTGGTCTGAGTGTCTCATTTCATTCTAATTCTGAGCCTGAACCACCAGACCAGCCTGAGTCAAGTCTAGCTTGGAACCCTCTTGGAGAGGGTGAGATGGCTAAGATGAGGGAGAAATTCAAAACCAAGTGGGAACATTTATTGCTTAGCAGTGAATAGTATATATGTGTTAAAGAGGTAATTAGCACCTGCATTTTAAAGAGAAGAATGTTGGCAGCAACTTGGCCAGAAGCCTGAAGATAATCTGAGAAAGCCCTAGGAGGAAGAAAGATAAATAATTAGCAAAGTACAGCTCCAAATAGTCATGAGTGACAAAATACTTAATTATAATGAGAACATCTTTTTCTTAGAGCATTTTCTCTAATTACTATATGATATATATTTTTAGGTAGAAAGTGAATCTAACTTATGGGTACAGCAGAGTGCCCATTCCTGGAGTCAGAGGATCCAAGTTCAAATCCTGCCATTGATATTTTCTATCAGTGTCAAGTGATTGAACATCCCTGAGCTTCAGGTTCTTCATTTGTAAAATAAAGATAATGTCTGAGATCTTTCCAACACTAAATACATGATCCTATGTATTATTGTGTAAATATTCTTTATGACTTTAGATATAAAAATCTAGTGATTTTTCTTCTTTTAATTATATACAACTGAAACAAGTGTAGCAAGTGCCTTTTTATTATTCAGTTGTTTTCAGTTGTGTCCAATTTTGTGACCCCATTTTGGGGTTTTCTTGACAAAGATACTGGAATGGTTTGTCATTTTCTTCTTTAGTTTGTTTTACAGTTGAAGAACTAAGGAAAACAGGGTTAAATAACTTGCCCCAGGTCATACAACTAGTAAGTATCCGAGGCAAAATTTAAACTCAAGTTTTCCTGGTTCTAGGCCTGGGGTTCTATTCATTAAGTCACTTGAATGTCCTCCTTATGCTTGGGTTACCCTAATAAAGCACCAGCTGCAGGTAGCCATAACCAGTGAAAGCGTAATACCTTAGCATACCTGAAAGTCTCTACAAAAATCTCTACAAAACCAGTGTATCACAATGCACCACAATGACTACTTACTATTTATATGTGCTTGGACAAGTTACTTCCCTTAATGATCTCAATTTTCTCATCTGTAAAATAAGAGGTTTGGACTAGATAATCTCTAAGGTCTTTTCAGTTCTTAATCCTACATTCCAATATTTTATCATGGGTTGGGCTTGGGACATTTGTTTTAGTCTTTGACTGAGACTCAGACAAATACTCAAACACTTCTACTTGTATGTAGGTCCATAGAAATTGAACAAGAAGGTGCCTCAGAAATCATTTAATTCAACTCCCATAAAAAAAAAATACTGTTTTATCAAAGCTTTTTCTCTTTCTATGTAAGTCATTCATCATACATAGATACACACTCATACATATACACACATGTTCATTGAGCTTCTGCCTTAAGATCAATAATAATAATAATAATAATAACAATAATAATAAAGCAAAATTAGCTAATAAAGAAATATATAGGGTTTCCTTACACTGTATATGAAGCACTGGAAGAATATACAGTATTCTGTCTATGTAATGGCCAACCTCTCCACCTAGAGGGAAAAGGTACATTTATTATCTCTTCATTGATATCCCCCTCATTTTATAGATGAAGATAATGAGATTCAAGTAATTTACCTGATGTAGTAAGTAGTAAATAGCTGTTACTCAGCTCCAGGTCTTCTCACTTCATATCTCTCCATCTTTCCATAAAGCCCTAGCTTTTAAGGTAGCAATAAACTTGTTGAAGTAAATCAAAGGCTACAAATAGAGAAAAGGAAAAAGAAAAATCAATAAGCATATGGAAACAAAAAGAGAATTGAGCAAGAAGGAATGAAATTAAGTGTAATAGCTTAACCTTGATCTAGACTGACTCCCTTGGGGACAGAAGTTTGGGTGGTATCAAGCCCTGAAACAGTCTCAATGGACAAAAAGTTCTGAGGGAGGGAGAGGATGTCAATGTGGGGTGTATCAGATGCATGTCTGAGAGAATCCCAAGAATGTTCAAAGCATATGAACTCTAGTGAGGTAGAAAAGGGTTGGCCTTGGGGTCTCACTCAGTATGCATTTAGCTTGCTGGAAGAGAAGGAACCTTCAAGGTGTTTGAAATTCAAGAAAAAGATGAGAGTTGGATATTCATCCATGAGAGTGAAAGGTGATTCCCTTGCTTTTTTGCCATTTAATTAGCCAATCTCCTTTTCTAATCTTATCCCATTTCTTGACTACATATTATTCTTGAAAATGTGTTGCCTGACTATCTTGTATCTCTCCACTGCCCTCTAGGTCATCTTCAATTTTGATTATGGGGAAATTTAGAGAAAGATAAAAAATCATACACCATCAAATGAAGTAAAGGAAATAACTTATCCAAGTCCATGTGAGAGAAATTCTTTATAGAGGATCTATGGGAACATATGATCATGCACAGCACACTCTGAGAAGGCATGGATGATTTAGATTCTGTAGTAACAAAGGGAAGATCTCCATTGATGAGATCACCCATCCATTCAGTTGTTGAAAGGAAAAGATGATATAGTAAGCAGAGAGAAAAAAGAGAGAGAATATAAGAAGGATAATTTGTCCATTTCTATAAGGTTTTAAGTTTTACAAAGCACTTCCCCCACATATAACAACAACAACCCTGAGAGATGGATGAGATTGTTATCTTACAGATGAACAAGTTGAGACTCAGAGAGGCAAGCATTTGCCTCCAGTTGTAAAACTAACACATGTAGGAGACAAAACTAAAGTCCAGGATTCCTGTCCTAAATCTAGTATTCTTTCTACCTTGTCTGAGATTTAGGACAGGAATTATTTAGTATAACCAGAATAGTAGGAGAGTGTTCACCCATATCAAAAGTTAAGTTTTCTTTGGGTAGAGTGGACTTGATGTTCAAATGAGGACACTTGGGTGGATGGTTTTGGATACTCTAGAGGGCTGCAAAGCTGAGAACAGATAAGAGCAGAATTAAGTACTTGGTAAATCTAATGTCACCCCACATGAAAATGAACAAGGGCTTAAACTGAGTAAGAATTCACTTACAACTCTGCCTCTTATTTTGAATGGATATGGGGGGGGGGGGAGAAAGAGAGAGAGAGAGAGAGAGAGAGAGAGAGAGAGAGAGAGAGAGAGAGAGAGAGATCTTAAATGGCCTAAGGTTGAAGGGAACCCAATACCTTCTTCCATATGTTAAAATTCCAAGGCATTTCAGGGAAAAGATTCCTTGAGCTGTCATTCAGAAGAGCACAGAGCCTCAGGTGGCCAGAGAGAGCAGGAAGCTGTAGAGAAGGCAACAGAGACACACAGGGCTCTCAGAATCTCTTCAGGCAACCCTGGCTGCCTAGCAACTATGCTTTCCCCCTTTTCTTCCATATTCAGCCACACTCACACAGGCCATGTTGCCTTTGTGAGGTTTATCTTCCCTCTTCAAAGTGTCCCATTTTAACCAAGTTTCAACTCTTTTATAGAGATGGAGAAGGTGTATGTAGGGAGAGGGGGATTAGATATGACAAAGGCCCTATGGAGGACTATGAATGAAGCCATAGTTATATTAATAACAGCTGCTTTTAAGATTTGCAAAGAGCTTTATTTATATTTTCATAGACTTCATAGCCTCACCTTTGCTATTCTCTCCATCCTCTACCCTACAGACCCAGAGGGAAGGATATTAGGCAGCTGAGGCTAAGAAACCCAGCCCCCTGTCTTTAGGGATCCTGACTTGACCCTTTGACCTGTGCTCAAACAATGATCCAGGCATTCCCCCAAATTCTGCCCACACCAAAAGCAGAAGCAGGAAGTTCCAGAGGAGACTACAAGTTTTTGGCTCTTCAGTGGGCCTGGAAAAGTCTATGATTTGGCAGGCAAACACCAGGTTGAGGGCAGTGGTGGAAGGGTCTAAGATCCTGGGAGGTAGTGGTAACTAAATTCTCCCTTCCCTTCTCCTACCCCCCCAACATGGACAAAATAACAAAGTTAGATTAATACTAGGACTCTTTCATAATCTTGAAAATTCATGGGACTTCTAAGAGAGTGTAAAGCATTTAATGGAGCAGAGTTTCAGTCCAGAAAGCTAGCAGTAGCTCAAGGAAACCAGATTGGGGCCGTTTCTGAATGTGGTCATTTTATTTTGTCGCTCTTGGAGCTCATGGTCACTGCTGGCATTCTTCCTTGCTCCCTCCTAAATTAGCCCAGTCAATATGGAGCTCCAACAAGCTGATTTGCTGATTTGCATGCTCTGGTCCTTTGAAGGACCAAACTTGAGCCCCCATGCTGCCAGTCCCTAGCAGGAAAGGCCACCTGCAGACCATGGCTTTCTTTTTTTGCTGAGGAACTGGCTGCTCAAGGGCTGATTCACCTGGGAAACAGCAGCTGGGTAATTTGATTCTGTCACCCTCCCTGAGACACACAAACACGATGGGTATCTCTGGACACAATCGATATGGCCCTCTGAGAGCAGTGAAATGCATTTATCAGGGTTTTAGAAATGGACTGGTCGTGATTCTGGGGGCTGGGCCCCCGTTAGGTCTTTCTCCTTTACCTCCTTACTCCCTGACCCCCCTCTCTTTCTTTGGGTGAGTAATAGGGACCAGTGGATAGACATGAAGCTTCCTACACAGTTCTTTTTTTTTCAATCTCGCTTTCCCCAAGGAGTTGAGCTTTCTCTGTTTCATTCCCTACTATATTCTACCCGTCCATGTCCTTGTCCTTTACCCTGTTCCCTCATACCCTCCTAGGGTGTTGGTAGGAGGAAAAGAGAGAATTCACTAAATCAAAGTGGTTTCCCCAGCAACAGAAGGGGAAGTAGGTTTACTTACTCCAGGTAAATCATGCATGAGCTGGGACTGAAAAATACTGCAAACAAGTTCATGTTACTAAAGGTCTCACTGAACCTCTCAGCTCCTGGGCTAGAGTCCCAGGGGATAGGGTTGCAACTTTCCTGCTTCTACAGCCTCCCTATCTGGAGCCCCTCCTTTCCAAAGGATTCCTTTCTATGCCTGGGTTTAATTCCTTCTTCTATGTTCTTTCTGATTTCCTAAAACAAGCTAACTCTGTGTTGGAGTAAAAGGACTAGTCATCTGACTTCAGCAACATCATTAGGCTGTTTCCCTTTGCTATCACTAGAATGCTCTGCTCATTTCTCCTACTGAAATTCTTCCCATTCCTTCAAATGGCACCTCTTACATGAAGTTTCCCCAGATCTCCTAGCAGAAAATAATCTTTTCTTCCTTAGGAATAACATAATAAACTCTTGTTCTAGTTGGCAATAAAGTGCTTTATATATGTGTTGAAAATAGGATAGGTTACTTAACCTCTGAATATTTTAGACCAGCTGTCCCCAAATGTTTTGGCCTCAGTATTCTTTTACACTTTTAAAAATTATTGAGGATTCCTCCAAACAATTTTTGTTTACATGGATTGTACCTATTGATATTTACCATATTAGAAATTAAAATGAATATGTTTAAAATATTTATTAACTCATTTAAAAACAATAATAAACCTATTACATGTTAATATAAATTAAATACTTTGCAAAATATATTTTCCAAAACAAAAAAATTAGAGGTATCATTTATACATCTTTGTAAATCACTTATATCTGTTTTTGTATTCAATCTTTTATGATATTTTATTTTGGTTGAAGTACATAAAGAAAATCTGACCTCATACAGATATATACTTGGAAAAGGAGGAGTATTTTAATAGATAAAGTACTAGTATTGTTAAGAAAATTGGGAGGTCTCTTGTAGACCCAAGGATTCAAGGACCACACTTTAAGAAGTATTGTTCCAGGGGTGGTTAGGTGGCGCAGTGGATAGAGCACTGGCCTTGGAGTCAGGAGTACCTGAGTTCAAATCTGGCCTTAGACACTTAATAATTACCTAGCCATGTGGCCTTGGGCAAGCCACTTAACCCCATTGCCTTGTAAAAAAAACTAAAAAAAAAAAAACAGAAGTATTGTTCCAGAAAATTTTTAAAGACCAAGTTGAAGAGAAGATGCTCACTTGCATTAGTAAAGAATTTTTTCCTTCCTGGGAGATTCCTATTTTAATGAAATCATAGGCCCAGTATCTTCCATATAAATATATATATATAATTATGTATATATAATTATGTGTGTGTGTATATATATATATATATAATTTTCCTCTAAGAGACTGTAAGCTTTTTAAAATTGGGTCTTATCATTGTGGGTCCTTCAGGGTTCATTAGTAGTAAATATATAGTATATATTTAATAAGCCTGTATTGTTGAAGTTTTGGGAAGGACAGATCCAGGAGTATAGTTATTAACTGTTTAACAACTAGCTTTTCAAAAATCAAATAATTTTTGTTTAATCTACATTATTAAAATTTTCTTCATCACATTCTTAAGTCTAGAAAATCAACAAAACATAAATCAAGTGCTGATTTCTGAGTGTAAATACAAACAAAAAATCTAACAATCAGCTCCTACAGTATGAACTGGCTCTAGACCCCTATATAACCAAGCCAGGAAATAGTTACATTGTAAATCCCAATGCCAGAGAATCAAAGTAACATAGGAACTAAGTAACTATCATCTGGTCTAACATTTTTACTTACAGGGAAGGAAAATGGAACCCAGAGAGAAAATTTGCTCCAATTACTAATTGCTATATTAATCAGAAAAGTGCTGGACTTGGATTCAGAAGGTCCTAGATGGAATACCATCTCTACTACTTAAATATATGACCATTATCTTCTCTGAGCCTCAGTTTCTTCATCTGTCAGACAAGCATCACAATATTTGCACTACCTACTCACAGGGCCAACCAAGTGGTGCACTAAACAGCTGTGTGATCCCGAACAAGTCACTAAGGTCAATTAGCCTCAGTCTCCTCAAATATAAAATAGAGATGTTAATAGCACCTATCTCACTGGGTTGTTGTAAGGATGAAATGAGACATTTGTAAAGTGCTTGACATATTGTTGAAATTTAATAAATTATTTTCCATTCTCCCTTCCCTAAACCATTATAGAATATGAACTGTTGCTGTTCATAGAGAATGCCTGAGAATGTTGGCAAAAGGACAGACAGCTGCTAATTATACCCTGGATTATTTAGGAAGCAGCAGGAGCTAGGATTAGAGGTGTTGTAGGAGAAACCTAAGTATGTGGAAGACCTGGCAAGTTAATGAGACTTTTAAAGGCTTGGAGATCCAGCAAGTTTGTGTGTGTGAATCAGAGTGTATTTGGGAGAAGAGAGGCTCAGAATTATGGAGTAGAGAGAGAGTGAGTCTACATTTGGGTAGAGACAGAGTCAGAGAGGTGATGGAAGGAGAGGGGAGACAGAAGAAGGGAGAGAGAATGAAGTAAGATAGGACCCTCAAACCCAGAAAGTGCTCATAGATCTATTATAAGTTTATAGGTGCAGCTACCAAGAATTCAGGACGTTACAATTCTACAAATATTTATTATATCTCTTTCTATAGGTAAGTCAAATTCTAGAATGCAATTAAATGTTCCCTGCCTTCAGGAAACTTACATTCTACAGGGGATTACAATTCAGACACAGATAAATACATAGTAAATGCAAAATCATTTCAAAAGGGAGTCCCAGCAATTAGAGGAATCAGGAAAGACCCGCCATACAAATAGAGTGTGAATGAAGAAAAGTAATAAATCAGCCTGGTTGGAACAGGATTGTGGAAAGCCTTAAAATACCAGAATGAGGATTCTGCAGGTTTCTGCAGGATTTCTTATTTTTTTAGTTTAGTAGATGTTTGAAAGGTCTTGAAAAGGGAAGTGTAGTCAATCAGAGCTGGCTTTCAATAAGATTATTTTGATTGTTGAATGAAAAAAATGGCTAGAGGAAAGAAAAGGGAAGCAGAAAGACCAGTTAGGAAGAGATCCATATTACAGGTGTTGCTGTAGATCCTGATTCTCCCAGTCATGAAATATTATGAATAATGGGGAGCCATGATAAGAAAGCCTGATAAGGTTGTGTATTGAATGCATAAACAAATGACAAGTTTCTGAGCTTTCTCTATCCTTGAGTCTTCAAATGGAGGAAGGAATACCTAAATAGGGAATAAAAAGATCTAGAATGTAGGATACATATGAAATTATCCTAAATAAGATCTCCCAACACACACACAAGCCACCTTTTCTCTATTCTTTACAGCATGTGGCTATTCCTAAATTTCCCTGAACAAATCTGGGGGAATGTATGGAAAGTCTCTGTAACCCTGACTCCAACAGAAATCTGGTATAAATAAATTTGAGTCAATAAACAGTGAAAGAATAGGGTTTTTTTGATAAATGGATCGACACCAGACAAAGATTAAATAAGAAGAAACCTAAAATTATCAAATAATATTAATGGGCACTTAAAGTTTTAAGTGATTACTACATGATCATCTAGTGTTTCATACTTTGACATACAAGAGAAAGCTAAAACACAGTCCCTGCCTTCAGGAAGTTTGATGATGTTTGTATTTCATTTTCAAAGAAGACAATGACATCAGGGAGATGATGCCATGGATGTGCATGTGAGCTGAATTTGAGTGAGGAAGTGCTTTGCTAAGTCACCAGCTTCACTTTCTCTTTCAGAGACAACTGAGTCCCAATGGCCAGATATGAATCAGGATGACTAGAGATGATGCTGGATGAGAGACAATCAGGGTTAAGGTATTTGTCCAAGATCACATCCATACAATTTAGTTGCATACCTAGGATTTTTATTTCATATATCTTCTATGAGAGGTGGCCTCTGAGCTGTATCTTGAAAGAAGTAGGTATTATAAGAGATAGAGATGAAAGAGTAATTCTAGACATGGGAGAACACCTTACATAGGCATGGTGGTAGGAGATAAAATATTGTGTATGGGGGAAAGTCACTCTAAATGGATAAAGAGTATATAAAATGGGGGCAGCTAGGTGGTGCAGTGGATAGAGCATCGGCCCTAGAGTCAGGAGGAACTGAGTTCAAATCTGACCTCAGATACTTAATAATTACCTAGCTGTATGACCTTAGGCAAGTCACTTAGCCCATTGCCTTGCAAAAAAAAAAACAAAAAAGAGTACATAAAATAGGAGTTGGCAAAAGGAAAAGGGAATGCAGAGGATGAGCTTGATAGTGTCAGAAACAGTGAACATGAACTTGGAGAGACTTTCAAAGATAGTGGAGGTCAAAAGGACCTAGGGGCATGAAGACCTCTGAACAATAAAAAAAAAATGATAGTAGTATGAAATAAAATCACTTCCATAGTCTGTGAAATGTGTATGTCTAGAAACCAGAGGGAACCACTGGAAATGTCAAAGTTAGGGGTATATGACATGTTAAAGTCAAGTTTCAGGAATTTTAATTTGGCAGTAGTGAAGAAGAAAGATTAGAGAAGAAACTAGAAACAAGAAGACCAATTAAGAGACTTTCTCAACAGTCCAGAGAAAAGATATAAGGGCCTGAACTAGAGTAGAAGTTGTGTAAGTAGAGAGAAAAAGACAAATAAAAGAGACGTTATAATAGTAGATGTTATAGCAATTGATTGGCTATTTGGGAGGTGAAGGAGAAGAAAAAGGCAAGAATAATTCCAAGGTAGTGACCCTAAGAAACTGAAAGGGTTGTGGCACCTTTAACATTAAAGAAGTTTTTAGGAGGGATAGATTGGCGGGGGGACAGAAAATAAAGCTTTTGTCATTTTTTCTAGTCTAAAGGTTTTTAATCTTCACAATCTACTGAAACTTGAGGACCTCTTATTGGAATAATATTTTTAAACAATTGAAGTAAATGCTGAATTTCAGTTAGAGGTTAGTGAAAATAAATATGAAATTTTCCCTTCAAGTTCACAGACCCTTTGAAGTATCCTCATTCTAAGCAATTTGTGCAATGTCCCAGATCCTTTGACATCTCCAAAATCGGGGCAACTAGCAGAGGGTCATGAGGGTCATGGGTTTTTAGGGAGGGAACAAATTCTTGTTAAGATATATTTGATTGGTTTTCCTATCCCCAGTGTCACAAGCAAGGAAGTACTAGACATATGTCAATAACCTCCCAGATATACAAAGATGAAGCATGGAAGTTTCCAAAAAAACATTTGATAGAAGGTGTTAATCAAGAGGAAGGGGCAGGTTCAGAGCAGAGGCAACCAGTAGTTCATGAATTCTTATGAATTTCATAAAGGGCCCCCAAAACAGAAAAGTTTTTTAGACTTTCATCCTATGTGATCTTGGGAAAGTCATTTAACTTCTCAGAGGCCCGGTTAACTCATCTGTAAAACAAGAGAGATCGAATTGATATCTGAGTTCCCTTGAAGATCTGAGCCTTTGATCCTGGGCTGTCAGGCTATATAACTGTCAATGGGAATGCTTTGACACTCAGATTTGGAATAAGCACAATACAAGAGACCATCTTCAAAGGACTCGGCAGCAAAAGCAAGCAAGGCAGCCCAAAGGTCTTCACACCACCTCCTAAAGTCACTTTGCTTTTGCTCTCTGAGCAAATTTCCTCCCCCTCTTTGAAATCTGACTTCTTCATATGTAAAACAAAAGGGTGGACTAAATGATTTTTAAAGTCCCTAAAAACAGAAAATTATGTGAATAAGCTAACTTGTGGCTAAAATACCAGGTGTAAGACAAGGGTTTGTTCATAGGATCATAGATTTAGAGCTGAAAGGGTCTTCAGAGGGCAGCTAGTCCACTCTCCTTATTTTACAGATGAGAAGATTGTGTCCCAGAATTAAGTGGTCAAGGTCACACAGGTTGTTATTGGAAGTACTGTGACTGTGAAAACAAAATTCAACCCAATGGAAATTTTGATCATACTAAATAAGGTCATCACCACTGACAATGATCACAATTATATCATGAAGGAAAATTTTGCAGATGTCAACTTATGAGTGAACCAAATGAACTCAAGATTCAATTCAAATTAATGCAATAAAGCATTTATTGAGAGCTTAGTATAGCACTGTGGTAGACACTAGGGAGAGAAAGACAGTAATAACAATAATAATAATAATAATAATAATAACTAATATTTATGCAGCATCTGTAAGTGCTTTATAAATAAGATCTAATTTCATCTTCACAAAACGCCTAGGAGGTTATTATTATCCCTGTTTTACAGAGGAGGAAACTAAAGCAAATGAGTTAAGTGACTTGCCCAAGTCCTACAGCTGATAACTATCTGAGGCTGGATTTGAATTCAGGACTTCCTGACTCCACTCCTGACAGCACTCTTTTGTGTCACCTAGACAATCCTATTCTCAAGAAGCTTATAGGAAGCCTATTCCTCAGTGTCTGTCAAACTTTGTAATGTGAGGTTGATTTTGCTTTCCCATATCTGTGATTTTATCAGTTTAGAAGAGAAAATCCCTCTATCAATGGCAGCTTGGTACACTCTCTGCAATTTATCTGGGGCATCTTAGAAGTTAAATAACAGACTGAGGATCACCCAGTGAATCAGAGGCACAACTTGAACCCAGGTCTTTCTGAAACCATCTTCTCCATTTCTTAGATGTATTTACCCTCTCATCTCTGGAACTTCTGCTGTGAGCTCCCCGCCTCTCTCTTGGCCCACTATTTCAAACAGGTCCCAATCCTGCTTCATTTGATTCCCTACTCTTGGACTATCTTCTCATCAATTGCTTGGGCAGGATGAAAATATCCTCATCCTTCTTGCTTATCCTTAGAGCCTGGAACCATGATCCAATCAACTCTTTCATTGCTCCTGGGAGGGGGGTATATGTCATTCAACTCCCTTACAGTCCTACTCTGTGGTTGAGTTGTTTCAGTCATGTCTGGGTTTTTGTGGCCCCCATTCAGGGTTTTCTGGAAAGATTTGTACCATTTATTTTTCCAGTTCATTTTACAGATGAGGAAACTGAGGCAAATAGGGTTAAATGACTCATCCAGAGTCACACAGCTAGTAAGTTATCTCAGACCAGATTTGAACTCTAAAAGAGAAATCTTCCTGACTTCAGGCTCAGCCCTCTACTTCTCTACACAGCTGCCCTATGGCTCTCCCTATTCATAATCACTAAAATTTTCAAGAACAAAATGACCCTCCCTAGTCACCACTCCCCTATTGTGCTGTCTCTCCCAAAAAAAGAACAGGAGCTTCTTCAGGGTGTATATAGTAAGAGCATATTAAATGCTATTTTATTCATTCATTTTTTTACATGCCACATAATCTTTCCCCATAAGGAATAATGAGTAATATTAATAATAATTCTTTTACCATCTGCATTCCTCTACCAGTGTAAATCGGGGCCTGGTTGTAAACTTAATGTCTTAAGGAATTGCCTGGGACCCATAGAAATGTGTTCAGTAAGTGTCAGAGGCAGAATTTGAACCCAGATCTATATAATTCTGATGCTAGCTCTCTATTCAGTATACAATACTGCCTTAAATCAATAATAAAGACTGGCATTCACATAGCATTTTAGGGTCTATATGTTTTACCTACATTTTCTTAGATCCCAAATGTGTGAAGGAACTTATGACACATGATAAACCCAAAGTAGTGAATGATCCGTAGAATAAATAACCTCCAAGATGTCATTAGTCAACTGAGTAAACATTCTACTTGCTGGGTAAAATGAACAATGCAGAGGAACTTGTCAGTGTAAATCTTGTGATGCCACTCTACCATCCTCTCCCTCCCCCATGACCCTATGTTTTCCTTCAATGAGTAAGCCAAATTTCAGGTCTTACTGGTCAGAGCAGGATCAAAAGAGGACAAATAGAAAGGGTGGGCCCCTGGAATGAAATCCTAGCACTTGTTGGTGGGAAAGGGAAGGGTCATAGGTCACAGTAAACCCATGCTATTGTACCTTGAAGATACATTTTAGATGGAATTCAATGTATTGAAAAACCCACAAGTTTTGGAATCAGAGGACCTGGTTTAGCTCTTAGCTGTTTGACTTTAGGAAAGTCAGTGAGATCAAACCTCAATTGCTTCATCTGTAAAAGGAAGTTAGATAAGGTCCCTTCTAACCAGTATGATCCTTATAAATTGCAAACCTTGTGCACAATGAAATAAGTAACTCAAGAGTATAGTCCTTTAGGGCAGGTAAAGCCACTATAGAAACAAAGGCAAGGCATTTATCTCAGCAAACTGAAACTCTAATGAGCTTTGACAGCAAATCAGAAGATGGTCTATTTAGAACTTACTTTACTGGAAGGAACACGGGATACTGAGTTTGAATTCAGACTCTACCCCTTCCTGGTCTGTCCAAGTGACCTTGGACAAGTCATATAGGCCTCTTTTCTTCTCTATAAAATAGCAGTGGTTGGACCAAGTGACCACAGCTCTAGTCCTTACCACCAGGATCTTATCTGGCTTTTCCATCTATAATCCTAGCCCAACTATAGACTATTGTCACATACTTGGCCAGTATGGCCTGTACTGTTTTAATGAGTTGACAACAGATTTGTCTGTGTTATAAATGTACACTGATATTGTTCCCTAGATTTTCAAAGGACAGCATTGTTCTTTTCAAAGTAAGTTCATATCTATTATCTCATTTTATATAATTTATGCTTTTACATCTATTCTCGCACTTTATCCTCCCAACAACACTGTGAGAGAGCCAAGTGCAGGTTTCAGTGACATTTTACAGATTAGAAAACAAGAGTAGACTAGTTCAACAACCTGCCCAAGGTAGTTCAGTTAGTCTGCTTGCCCCTTTTCTAGTCTCGTCTAGCTAGATCTATACTAAAGACAAACATATTTTCTAATAGGTCATGTACCTCCTTCCTTCTAGCCATGCCTGCACAACCAAAATTATCTAAGTGATTCAAGCCCCAAAACTGAACTTGCCTGAATTATTCAGAGAATCAAAGGGGAAAGGAAGAATCTCACTGTCTCTCTCTCTCTCTGTCTCCCCTCCTGCCTGTAATTCACTCCCTCCTCACCTCTGTTTCAGATAACATCATCTTCTATCTACATGAAGCCTTTCCTGATGCTCCCATTACTCTCCAATTACTGGTATTAGCTACCACAACTGTATGTTGCTATGTTTTTTAATTATTATATTATAGCTACATAGAATTCTCCCAAACTATTCTGGTATGTAACTATTTTTATTAACCATCTTATTTTTAATTAACTATAATTTTACTATTATATATAAATTACTATATAACTATTTTGTAATGTTATATGAAGCAGCTAGAACCTTGTTTGCCTCAGTTTCCTCATCTGCAAAATGAGCTGGAGAAGAAAATGACAAACCACTCTAGTGACTCTGCTAAGAAAACTCCAAATGGGGTCATGAAGATTCAGACAACTGAACCAAATGGGGAAAAAACCCAACAAACCAAAAGATGGTTCTAATGCATTGTCTCTCTCCCAACCCCACATTTAGGGGTTGTATTTAACAATGTTGTGTTTATTTGATTTATAACTATTTAGGATAGACTCAGATATCCACTTATTGCTTCCCAACATTAGAATGTAAGTTTCTAAAAAAAAAAAAAGAAAAAAAGGAAAAAAAATGAATATAAGCTTCTTGTGGATAGGAATGGAATCATTCTTTGCATTTCTTTCTTGAGGACTTAGCATAGGACCTGAAATATAGGTGGTGCTTAAGCTTGGTAATTGTTGGTTCTCAGGTGAGTCACACAGCCAGTCTCTCACTAGACCTATCCTTGAATCTCTTCTAGCTTAATAGGACCTGCTATAGTTTGTGCATCTTTTGGGAACCCTGAATCATTCCCCCATGATGAAAATAAAAAGGAAAGAAGAAGTTTAGTGAAGATGCAACCTATATTCACCTGATAGTTGTCCACTGTCTACCTCATTCATGTATAAACCTGTCAGGAGACTCAGCCACCAGTCTATCAACATTACCTCCCAGGCAGTCACGCAAAAATATATACATACCTCATTCTCCCATGTAAACACATTCAGAAATCACCCTTCCCCATGTTCTGAGTCACCTAAACATAGTCTTTTGCCACCCTTTCCCTGGACCAGTGAGGGGTTATTTAGCAAACTATGTTTATAGCATACCAATCCAAACAGCCACAGAGAGGGCCCTATTGGGGTCCATAAGCCCTGTCTGCAACCTCAGATCAGATTAGCAAAGAGGTACCTGAAGACTCAGGAAAGGGTTGGCAACCTGCAATGACTTGGGTCAAAATAGGAAAAGTCTATAGCAGAGAGAGGAGGTCACACTTTGTTCTAAGGGGATGGTGATATTCTCCCTCAAATTAACAGTTCTATTTTGAGTCCCTTGGTGTCTTGTCCTCTGCTCTCATTTTGGTTCAAGAACACATTTGGAAACACCAGTCTAGGAGCTCCATGGCAGAACTAGGCTGCTACTTCTGATGACATGACCAGTTTGGTCTGTGGTCCATGGTTTATTCTGTCTTTTTTTTAGTATTTTAAGGGAAAATGAGGAAGGAAAAGTAGGACCATGCCCTACCTCATCATCTAACAACTTTATATATTATTTCGTAGTCATCACAGCTATAAATTGTTTCTGCCATCTTAGCAGGCAATATGGAACTATATAAAGTTACAAAAAAATTCATGTCCCTTTGACTCAGAAAATCATGTTGTATTCTGCTCCCCAAGGTGACCATTAATGGCAAGAAATAACCTATGTAGAAAAATACTTAGAGCAGAACTATTTGTAAAAAGTTTAAAGCAAATGATGTGCCAACAACTGGTAAATGGCTAAATCCATTATGATACACAAACACTTAAGGAAAAGACAGTACTGTTAGGAATAATGATGAAGAATATACAACAATATGGGAAGACAAAGTGCTCCAGAATAAAAAAAAAATGTGCCCTGACTGATAATAATAATAGTTATTTATTATTGCTAACATTTATATAATGCTTACTATGTTCATAAACCGTGGCTTTTCAATTATTATCTCATTTAATCACCTAACAGTCCTGAAAGGTAGGAGTTATTAATATCCTCTTTTTATAGTTAAGGAAACTGAGGCAGACAAAAGCTAAATAACTGTCTAGGATAATAACAACTCGTATATAAGGTTGAATTTGAACTCTGATCTTCCTGACCCCAATTCCAGAACTCTGTTCACCACACCACCAGGATGGGCACAACTGTGTATAGAAAGAAACATCAACCAGAAGCAAAGCTCAATAAATATAATTGAGACTGTGGTACTGACTTGCTCAAGTTAATAGTGTAGACTTTTAATATTTTAACAGCCTTTAAATAATAGAAGGGTATATTTTCATCATTTCTAACAAGCTTTTGTCTTGTTTTATTTAATCATTTAGAAGTTTTGTTTTTTTTCTTCTTCTTTGTTTGATTCCCTTTGGCATTTTATTATTTTGACATTTTTGCTCCTATTACTTTAACTAAGTAGCTAGATAGCATGACTTGAAGTCAGGAAGCCCTAAATTCAAATCCTGCCCCAGTCAGTTACTAGCTGTGTGACCCTGGGCAAGCCTTTGTCTGCCTCATTTTTCTTATCTGTAAAATGAGAATTAAAAAGCACTTGCCTCCCAGGGTTATTTTGAGGATCAAAATAGCATAGCACTTTGCAAACATTAATGTGAGCTGTGGTCTACTGTCAGGGACAGATCTGAGAGTGGCTCTCTTAGCTTCTGTTGGCAATGCCATATGGGAACATGTCTATTCATCAGAGAAGGGTGTGGTCTCTGGGATAACTACCAAACACCAACATGTGGGTGGACTTTTTATACCCCTAGGTGACCAGGAAGCCACACCACATATCCAGAGGCCACCAGAAACAGTATCAAGGGAGGCACAGTTTGAGTACGTGTAATCAAGTCATAGTTTTATAGTCCTTTAGGGAAAAATCAGCCTAATTCATAATGACTAGGGGTAATGAGAGACCCACTGGAAAATACTGGTTCTATGACATTTACATTAGTGGAGAAATTTCCCACCCCAAAGATATCATCAAACCCTTGACAATTAGGGTGATTGCTGAAGGAAATTAGAACAAAAGCGATCAATTTTTTTAATACTATAATTACAATTAAAAAGAGGGGAGAAAAATGGAAAAATCTGCCTGTTGGGAATTTGTTCTGCTTAGCTAACATTATTCCATTTTATGGAGGTATTCAATTTTATTCTCCTGTTCCCCCCCCCCCTCAGTCAGAGCTCTTACCTCTCAGCCTCATTTTTCCTGCCTTTAAGATATCCAGGACTCCAGGTTACCCCAGACCCTCTCATTCCCCAGATTTTCTCTTCCCCTCCTAAGAGAGTATGACTAGAACTCTCAGATTACATTCCCCAACTTGAAGGATTTAGAACTAGAAGAGATCTTACTCAGTCCACTTTCCTCATTTATAGATGAGAAATCTAAGACACGGAATTATGTGACTTGCCCAGTGTCTCACAGCTAGTAATATTTCAAGTTAGTGTGACCTAGCAAATAGAATTCTGGGGAGAAAGACCTGGGTTCAAATCCTATTCCTGACCCTTAAGAGTCATGTGATCATGGGCAAGTTGTTTAAATTCCCTAAGCCTCAGTTTCTCTCCCTATAACATGGGAGCTAGGGTACCAACCCCACAGGATAACTGGAAGAGTCTAATAGATGGTACCTTAGGATGGTACCTCTTCAAGCGGTGTCCTGCCCATGCTGATAAAGCTACTGTTCCTGTAGTTTGTGAAGAAGGAAGGCTTCACTGTCTTCAGGTTGAGCTGCTAGGCCTCAGAGGATAGCAGCCTAATGGCATGCAAATTGGAATTAGCTCCCATAAAGATGTATTATGCATGGAATTTCTATTAGATTTCATTTGAAAACCCATCATCCATCACTGGTGCAGAGCCTGGTGTCTGAATCAGCAGTTTCCTATCCTCTCATGCCTGATCTTAGCTTCATCTCCTGCTCTTGTTGGGCCAAAGTAGTTCAAATGACTTTGAGTTAAGCCGGCAATCTACAAGCACCTCCACAGCTTTGAAGGCCTTGCCTGCTTTCCTTAGCAGTATGTGATCTTTAACATGGTCAATAGAGCAACCTCTACAATCAGATTTAACTCCAGATTTCTGGAGCCATATTATGGAGTGACCAGGTGCTGAGAGAAACTAGCTACCTTATAAAGATGCCTCTAAGCCCACTTAGGCAGGAAGAGAAAGGAAGGGAGGAGGAGAAAAAAACCCAAGAATTTCTATAGTGTCTACTATGTGCTAAGTTCTTTACAAATATTATCTTATTTGACCCACGAAATCCCACAGGATAATATTTGATCCAAGGAAAGATCATTTATAGGGTAATGAGAAAGGTAAAGCTCTTTTTGGTTGGTCATTAGTATATATACCTTTTAGAGGGAGTCTATAACATGGAACCCTCAAGTAGGCAATAAGAGCTCAACTCTTTCCCAGGTGGCAACAGGTGAAATGAAAAGTGTAGATTTAGAATCAGAGAACCTGAGTTTGAATCCTAGTTCTGTTACTTGTTTTCCTGTATGACATGGGTAAGTCATTTTACCTGGATCTTTGTTTCAGTCTGGATCTCAGTTTCAATGAGCATTATGTTCATGATCCCTACCTTCAACGAGTCCATTCTAATAAGGAAGATGACAAGAAAAACAATGTACACATACAACCTGGATAGAAAGCAAATTCAAAGCAAATGTGCTAGGATTGGGGCACGGTAAGCCTGGAGCAAAACAGACCAGAAGAGGTATCCTGAAGAAGGTAGGATTAAACTGAGTCTTGAAAGAAGTCAGGAAAACTAAGAGACTGGAGTAGGGAGAGTTTCAGATGTGTATAAACTGTCAGTAAAAAAAAAATAGGAAATTCTCTCTACTGTAATTTTCTTGGGAAGCTCATGATCTCTCTGAGAGAGAGGCAGCACCTATGAGAGAAGGAAACACAGAAAAAACCTGAAGTCATCTCTTTCCCTTTAGTTCTCATGGTGCTATTTGTCAAACTACTCTTAGGCATTCATCATGCTTCCTTTTATTTAATTGTTTGTTTTATTTATGTGTGAGAAGTTCCTCATCAAAACCATAGGATACTAGGTGAGTTTTTTTCCAAACTCAACATTCATTCAACAAACACATTAAGTACATTTTGGGTATAGCCAGATAGGGCAGTGGGTAGAGTGCCAATCCTGGAGTCAGGAGGAACAGGAGCTGAATTTCAAATCTGACCTCAGACACTTGACACTTCCTAGCTTGCGACCTTGGGCAAGTCATTTAACTCTGACTCCCTTGCATCCAGGGCTATCTCCAGTCATCTTAATCCATAACTGGCCACTGGACCCAGATGACTCTGGAAGAGAAAGTGAGGCTGGTGACTTAGCACAACAGCATCCCCTCATTCAAATTCAATTCATGTCCATGTCATGGCATCAGCTCCCAGATGTCATGGTCTTCCTTGAAAAAAAGGACAAAAAAAATCAATCCATTAAACACCTAATTGAACAAAGCATTGTGCTGGACACTGGAGAAGATTCAGAGTAATTCATTAGGCCTAAGTCAGGGAGGGACTATAATTGTATTGAACAGATACCCCAGTCTGCAAGGAGTAAGAGTGGTGCATAGAAAAAAATGGAATAGAGAGGAATGTCTATCTCTCCTATCAGATCACAAAGCTCCTTGTGAGCAGGGTCCTTATCCTCTCATCATTGCAACCTCTTACTATATAAGCACATCATCATCACCATCATAGTTAGCATTTGTATAATGCTTTAAATCAATTTACAAATATCTCATTTGAGCCTCACAAAAATCCTGGGAGAGAAATATTGTTGTTTTATTATTATTTTACAGATGAGGAAACTGAGACAAATAGAGGCTAAATGACCTACCTTGTATCACATAGCTAGTGAATATTTGAGACTGGATTTGAACTCAAATTTCTGACTTCATACTCAGTAGTCTATACATAGTCTATACCACCTAGTTGCCCTTCCAAGTGCTTATTGAATAAATGAATGAATGCAAAATGAGTGGCAAATACAATAACTGCTCCAGCTGGTCCTTGAAGGAGATGGTGATAAAACATTCCATGTATGAAGTGACCTGAACAGAGAGAAGCCTGGAGATAGACATTTCTTCCATCTAGAATGTTTTACTTGTTCCTTGCTTCTCATTCAAGCTCTACTCATCCTTTGAAACCAGTTTAAGTCCCACCTTGCCCTTGGCCGCCCTAGTCCATAGTGATATCTCTTTTCTTTGAACTGCTGAAGCTCTTTATATCACTACTCCTCACTTGGCACTTATTCAAGTAGTTGATAAGATCTCTTGTACTCTTGTGTTTTTTATTTTCATATATTGTATCTTTTTTCCATATAAAGTGATGAAAGGCAGGGATTGTGTCTAATTCATCTCTTTGCCAACCAACAGACCCCACATATCTTAGGTATTCAACAGATATTTGAATAATTGTTATATATATTCTTATATTCAGTGAGATCATTAGTTGTGGCTAGGGGTTCTATTGTCATACACCTTGGATAGAGAGACTGAGACTTTTAAATCTTGAGATTATATAATCTCATTGCTCATGTTGTGTTTTCATTCTACGATAGAGCATATTAAATTCAGAATTACAGGATGCCAGAGTTAAAAGAGACCATAAAAATATCTAGTTTAAACCTTACTTGGATGGGAATCTCCTTTACATCTCAGACAAGTGGTCTTCCATCTTCTTTTGAAGGCTTCCAATGTTAGGGAGCTTATTAGGTTTTGTTGTCTCTTCATTTCAGTTGCGTCCAAAGCCCATTTTGGGATTTTTTTTGGCAGAGACACAGGATTGGTTTGTCATTTTCTTCTCCAGTTCATTTTACAGATAAGAAAACTGAAGCAAACAGGATTAAGTGACTTGTTCAGGGTCACACAGCTATTAGGAGTCTGGGGCTAGATTTAAACTCATAAAGATGAGTCTTTCTAATTCCAAGCCTAGAGGTCTCTCCACTACACCACCTAACTTCCCCTTATTAGGCAATTCATTATATTTTTGAACAATTCCTAATTGTTAGATAGTTCTTTCCTCACATTATCCAAAAATCTGTTTTCTTAAAATGTTTATGAATTGCTCCTAGTTTTGCCCTACAGAACAAAACAAATCTGATATCTCTGCTATATGATGGTCCTTTGAATATTAGAAGACAACTATTATATCTCCCCAACAATCCTCTTCTCCAGACTATATATTCTCATTTCCTTCCACTCATCCTGATTCTTATGTGATGATATTGTCTTTGGTCGTCTTACCAACCTAGTCAACAGACTTCAGACTCTTAATATCCTTCCTTAAATACAGCATTCAAAATTGAAACCAGCTCCCAGATATGGGCTGACCACAATAGAATACAATAGGACTATGACCCTGTCCTCCCACTGCCACTCTGTACCTTGTTCTGGACATTATGTTTCTTCTAAAGTTGACTAAGTTTACATTAGTATTTTGACTGCCATTTTAATCTAGTCATTCATTTCATTCAGCATTCATTCATATACCCATTCAACAAATATTTATCAATCACCCATTGTGTTCAGAGTGCTGTGGTCTCCTGTTGAGCTTGCAGTCCCCTAAGATATGCTTTGACTGTAATAACTTCTTCCAGCTCCTGGCATGGTTTGTAAATCATCTGGAATCAAAGATGAAACTCAGTAGGTATAAATATAAAGTCTTACTCATTAGTTCCAAAAATCAACTTCAAAAGTACAAGGTAATAGAGGCATAAAGTATAAATACTGAGATTTGAACCCAGATCTCTTGATTCCAAATCCAGTGCCTTTTCATTAGATCATACAATCTGAAGAACAGGGAGGAGTTTGTGAATTGGTATTACTGGTGTTATGGATGCAGCAACCTATGGAGAAGTTGCCTAGACAACCCATCCTTCCAGGTGTTGGTAAGAAAAAGGAAGAGAGTGTGAATAGAAAACAGAAGAAGTCCTTGGATAGGCAATATGTGTGGGTTTCATCCTCCTCAAGGTGCCCATTTTAAGAGCATGCCCCCTCTACCCCCACCCCCAGCCTCAGTGAGGAAGAAGTCATCAGGTAATGCCAAGCAGGGTGGTTTCAGCAATACTGGCAGCAACCTCTACATGCTAAATACAGCAGGCTCCTTGGAACTGTCTAGACAGGAAGCCAGTCTGACAGAGGACAAGAACACTCCTCTCTCTTCAGGCAGGCAGGCGGGCGGGCAGTGACCCCCACACAGAAGCCTAGAAAACAGTTCTTCTTAGCACTTGGGGGGAAGGGAAAGAGCGAATAATTCCATTTGCCGGCATTTGAGTCTCTTAATGGATCTGAAGTTGAACAGCAGCAATAGGCCAAGAACAAGGAAGGTGCAATTATACCTTTCCAATATATTCTTATGGCCAGGTCAGTGAGCAGGACCCCCAAAATCCAGGAATTAGAGAAGCTACAGCCTGGAAGCCAAGGAGAGTACTGAGAAGATGAGAGTGGTGATAGCCTAAATGAAGTTAGATAGATAAGTGAAGCCTAGAGATTTCTTCATGAAAGAATGCTTGCATCAAGTAAAATACATAGGATGATAAAAGAAACCAAAAATGCTGAAATAGTTATTAAAGTAAATATGCATATATTTTATGTATATTCATATATAAAACAAAAATATATTATAAATATAAATAAATGCATGAATTACCTGGAATCTACTTTCAATCTACTTGGAGGTCCACAGATTCTGTTAAGAACTACTGACTTAGCATTAATGTGTAAAGAAAAAGAATCACCACATCCCAAATGGGTCAGTCAACCATGATTAAAAAAATTTATGGAGCAAATATATTCTTCTCACTACTTGCCAGTCAAGATGTAGATATTACTCATAGATTAGAAAGGTCTCCTCTCAGTCATTATCCTGGGGGACACAAACAAGTTTGTATCCACAGTAATAAGAGCTCACTGAGTAGAGTAAGAACCAGCACTGAGGACTAAGGATAACCCTGCTTAATGAGCTGTAAAGAACATTAAATCTGAACTGCACTTGAGTTTCCCCTCTTACACTTCCTAATTGTGTGACATTGTTATTTAAACTGGTTGAGTCTCAGTTTCCTCATCTGTAAAGAAACAATCATATTCCTCACCCTATTGTTGTGAGGGAAGAGCTTGGTAACCTTTCAAGAATTATGAAGGTATGCAGTTTACTTTCAAGAATTATGTTGTTATTATGATGATGAAGCAAATTAAAGAGACCAGAATTTTCTGTGAGGTTTTTGCTAATGTATCCTAGTCATTCTTTATCAAGGCTCCTCCTTCATCATTCCAGACTAGTCTTTCTGAATCCCTGGACATTGCACAAAATACAATGGACTGAAGGGTCAGAGATGGGAATACCCATATGCAACTGCTAAGAAGCCAATACTAGAAAAAGAATTAAGAAGAGCTAGTCAAAGAAGTTCACCTGTAGTATATCAGGTGCAGTCCTACCTTCATCTTCATTGCACCATAGGTGGCTTTCATTTGAATCTCTGACTTTCAAAATTCACCCCAGTCTTGTTACAGTTAGGATAAATGAAGGACAACTCATTCTCCAGAGATGATAGCCTAAGTCCTCAGTGTTCTGAAATTGTCCTCTAAGATGAGAAGTGCCACCATGAATAAGATCCATTGTCTATCTCATTGGAAAGAGAGAGATATTTCTCTGATTCCTAGAGGAGTTTCAACATAGAAGAAACAGTTGTGGTTATGTCCCTTGATCCTGGTTTATATCAAAAATATATCAGTATTGCTCCAGTAAAGAGGCAAAAGTGTTAAGATAGTAGCCAGAAGCTTAGGTGGAAAAGTAGGGGACAGTCACTTTATAGATTAAGGAGACTATAGCATGGATCCAACAAATGATTGGGCTGTAGAGGCCAAAGGACTTCCTGAGATTTGAAGGGTACCCCCCCTCTAAATTTTAACTTCTAAGACAAAGCTTCAATTATGGCTCTTCTTATTCTTTTGGGTTTTTTTTTTTTTTGACAAGGAGAAGCTTTTCTTATTCTTGCTCTACTGAGGAACTCTAAGTCCCTCTTTTGTGAGTTTTATTTTCTGGAGGGAGCCACAAAAGAAGTCTTTTCCCTTGCCAAACCAACAAAGACAGACAGAAACACTTTCCGTGTTACCAAGTATTACCAAGCTACCTCATTAAAATGCCTTTACTGAAGCCCAGGAGACAATGTGGTACAGTGGGAATAGTATAGGCTATTAAGTCAAGGGGCCCAGGGTTGACATACCGTCTCTGATCCTTACAACCTATGTGACATCAGATAAATCATTTAACCTCCCAGGATAGTTTTCTTCATCTATAAATTAAGAAGGTTGGACAGGATGACCTTTGAAGTCCTTTCTAGCTCTGGGGCTATGATTCTTCTCCATGCTTTAACATGGTAGAGAGATGACTCTCATGTTCTACTAAAGGAACATTCACTCTGCTATGTTCTACTAATCTGGAAAGGTTTTTCAGCATACACCTGGTGATATAACCTATGTCTTTGTCTCCAACACACAGGCTAGCAAATCTGAGTAGTTTGTCAGCAGAAAGCTGGCTACCAGGTACATCAATAAAATTTCTGACCACAGAAATTCTTGAAAACTGTCTTGTAAAACATGAAGAGCTGAGTGATCCACAGTCAGTATCAACAATAACTAACTGCAGAATGTTCCAGATTGGGGCTATAAACTGGAAAATACTAATAATGTGCTAAGATTTGAATTTATTAGCCTGCCAAGGATAAGCTTGAACACAAATGGAGGAGTTCTCAAAACTGCTAAAGATGGGACAATTAGGGGGAACAGTGAATAGAGCACTGGCCCTGTATTCAGAAAGACCTGAAGCCAGAGATTTACTAGCTGTGTGACCTTGGGCAAGTCACTTAACCCCATTGCCCCACAAAAATTTTAAAAAAAAATACAAGCAAAAAAAGATAACCACTATCTTCAAAGAATTTATATTCTAAAGGGAAAAGGCAAATGGCATAAAGGGCAGCTGAAATCACAAAGAGGATGAGAAGAAAGGATCCCCTAGTAGAGGCAGGGCCCTTGATGTGGAAGTAGAAAAGTTCAGTAAGTGAAACAGGTACCTCATCGAATGGATGTCCAAGCCAGTAATTCATCAATAAGAAAAAAGATTCATAGGGTGGAGGTATCTCTAGGGGGATAAGACTATTTACAGGAATAAGGTTTTGTAAAGTGAGTAGTATCTTTATTAAGTGAATACACAGAGATATAGATACATACAAACTACCATATACATCCCACCACCAACATTACCAACAAATCTGTTTGGTAATTCAGTTATATATACATATATAGATGTGTGTGTGTGTGTGTGTGCATGAGTGCACACACATGGAGAGAGAGAGACAGAGCAAAAGTGAGCAGGTATTCTTTAAATGGGCTCCAATTTCAACTATAAATTAGTTTCCTTAAATAAAAGATGCTTTGGTATCTGTCAAACCTACCACTTATTGATGGGAGATTGTACTAAAGAAATATAAGAAGTAAGCCAATATAAAAAAATCATAGGCTCTAAGCCTAGAAGGAGTCTTCAAAATTTTCTAATCTATCCCTTTTATTTGATTAGAGAACAATAAGACCTAGAAAAGTGATGTCACTTGCCCAATGATACACAATAAAAAGGCTGAGATTTGAATCTCAGGCTTCTGATACTAGATCCAGTCTCCTTTCCTCCATAACACACTTGAATTTTACTCAAAGATCTATTACCTTAATTCTTATGGCCATCACGCTTCTATTTTCTTGGAAAAGAAGACAAGTATCCAAAAGGGCAGGTAATTTATCTTCCATACCCTCTTTGGTTGTCCACTTTGGGCAACTTCTGCTGCCAATGGGAACCATTTTTTTACACTGAACATCTGGCATCTCTCCTTCAACAGTTTGGAGAATGACCCCTTTTCTGTTCAATTGACAAGTAATCTTAAATTGCATTTTAGCACATACCCAGTTTATCATCTACCAATTTTCCAAAAGTTAAAATTCTCAAATTTTTAAGGAAATACAAAAGAGGAAAAGACACAAGAGAAAGAATCCAGTCTTTTTTTCCCCCAAGGGGTTGCCTACTAAAGAAAGGCAACATGCCTAGAATACTCATTCCCAATCTCCTCACCAATGTGTTTCTATCCTCTCAAGCAGAATGACCTCTGGTTTTTAGTTCTCTATACCTTACTCTTCCTACCTGATACTACCTTTCTTCTTTTCTGCCCTTTCCTTAGAATTCTCCATATCTAGAATTTTCTATTCTAGTTTAGAAATTTAAAGTCTCTGATTGAGGCAGCTAGTAGATAGTAGTTTGAGCAGACTTGGAATCAGGAAGGCCTGAATTCAAAACTCACTTCAGACATTTGCTATCTGTGTAACCCTTTCTAAATTTGTCAAAAAATCTGTTGACTTCCTCTATAAAATGAAGGCAATAATGGTTCCTACCTCTCAGGATTATTGTAATTATAAAATGAGGCATTTTTAAAGCTCTTTACAAACCTTAAAATTCTATATAAATGCCTCTGCTTCTAGTCTGAGAGATTATACTCACTTGAGAAGACACCCCCCCAATTCCTCCCCATAAAACACCTGAACATCCTCAGTCCTAGAGTTTCTTTGATCCCCAAACTGCTTGAGCTATCTCAGAGCATGGATCCAGGAGTATCAATGAAAGTTTAACACAACTATTCTGGGCACAGTCCATCACAAGACTATCATGGATTCTATCATTCTGGCTTGAAGACCATCTCTGGCATATATCTTGTCTGCCCTTTCCCAGTTCCACTCTTAAGAAGGTCGGCCCCAACAATATTGTGAGAGTCATTAGGCTAATCTAGTGTTTTTCTTTTGTGCTATACTACAGTTCTTAAATGTCTTCAGTTAAGCCACAGAGTCTTCCCAAAGGAGAGGGTCTCTTGTAATCAGAAATGACTAGCAGATCTGATTTTTCTTCAGGCCCACAAGAGTACTTTCTAAATTGTAAAAGAATCCTCTTTAGACTGCCTCTGAAGGTCCATCTCTTCTGGAAAGCCTTCTTAGCACAATCCAACAATAAATAACATTTTTCCTTATTGAGAAGCTGCCATCAATGTTCTCCTCCTCCTTTCTACCACAGATATTCATTTATATCCATATCTTCTCCAACAAATGGTATTTAATGCTCACATTTTGTCATAGGAAGGTGCTGGTGAAAAGAATTCTGGACCTGAAACCAAAGCACATGGCTGGGTTTGATTGACTTTATTCTCTCATAGCAATTTTCTCTTCTGTAAAATTTGTTGGTACAGCCTACCTCTGTAGGGCTGTTGTGATGGAAACACAGGCACAACAGAAACAGGAGCAATGATGATTTTCATTTATTCAATGATCTGTAAGTTCCCATACAGATTTCCTCAGAAAAATGAAAGATCCCTAAAGTCAGGAAATATTTCCCTTTTTGTATTTGTATTTCCAGCACCTCAAATAAAGCCTTTGCACATGATAAGGTCCCTAATAAATATTTACTGAATTAAATTGAAACCAATCATTCCAGTCATCCAGGCTCAAAACCTCAGTATCATTTTAGACTCCTTGCTTATGCTCACTTCATATATAGAATCTGTTTCTTCTTCTTCTTCTTCTTCTTCTTCTTCTTCTTCTTCTCCTTCTTCATCTTCCTCTTTTTCCTTCTACATCTTCTCCTCCTCCTCTTTTCCTTCCTCCTTCCTCTTCTTCATCATGACAACTAATAATAGTTAGAATATATATATATATATATATATATATATATATATATATATATATATATAGTTTCTACTATGTTCCAGGCACTATGCTAAGCACTTTATAAATATTATCTCATTTGATCTTCATAATAACCCTGCGGGGGGGGGGGGGGCGGAGAGTAAATGCTATTTTCATCCCCATTTTACAGTGGAGGAAACTGAAGCAAACAGGTTAAGTGATCAGATCAAGGACACAAAAATGAATAAATGTCTAAGACTGGATTTGAACTTAGTTCTTCCAGACTCCTAGCCTAGTCACTCCATCCAGTGAGTCATCTAGCCTCTCCCAAGAAGACAGAAACAATTTTTATTGTTTCTACTTTCATATCTCTCATATACACTCCATTCTCTTTATTCTTAAAGGTGTCACCTGGTCAAGATCTTCATTGCTTCATATTCAGTTACTACAAAAATAGAAACAATGCCAACTTTTATTAATCCAGTGATCCCTAAGTACCTCTTGGGGTACAAAAGATGTTTGGAGAAGACAGTACCTCTGGTGTAAGGGCTTGTTGAGAACTTTTTAGGGATGTTCCTCCACCTTTAGTGTTTACCTGTCATCCACCTCTCACCTGTGGCTTCATAAAACTGTAGGATGTGCAGTGATCACATCTCAGTATCCCGGTAGAGGGACTGAATCAGGTTGAGGGAAACCAACAGGCCTTCAACACTTAGGAGGATGTGAATTCCCAAGCATGTCAAGACTTCCCCACCCAGAATTTGTTCCAATAGCCATAAAGGCAGTTGAAACAGGTGCTGTGAAACATTTAGAGTTTGTTCAGACACAGAAAATACCAAGGTCATCCACTCCTCCCAGGCCATCATCAGCCATCTTGGCTTTTGTTTGTCATTGGATTTCAATGATTCTAGAAGAAAGACATTGTTGACTGCTCCATTCTACCTCACTTAAATCCAATTCACACCAAGTCAAAACATCACCATGTTATATTACCAGTCTTCTTCAAAAGGAAGGATAAACAAAAATAATAAGGGGAAAAGAACAACAACAAATTCCTATCCATATTTCCTCAGTAAGAATGAAAAATCTGTAAGTGTAAGAACTACTTTCCTTTTGTCTTAAGCACTTCAAATTATTCCTTACACAGAGTAAGTCCTATACTAACTTCCTAATTGGGTCTTACTGCCTCAAGTTTCTCTCTTCTCCAATCCATCCTTCACACAGATGCCTCAGTGATTTTCCTGTAACTCAGGTCTGATCATGTTTCCCCGCTATTCAATAAACTCCTATGGTTAACTATTGCCTCTAGAATCAAATACAAAATCCTCTAATTGTTGTATAAACTTCTCCCTAAACTGGTCCTTTCTTATCCTTTCCAGTCTTAATACTTTCCTCTCCTCCATATATTCCATAATCAAGCTTCACTATCTTACTTTTCCTTGCCCATGACACTCCACCTCCTCATTCCTTGCCTCTTTATTGGCATTCCCAAAATGAATGCTGACCTCATCATATCTGCCTTCTGACCTCTCTGGCTTCTTTCAAGACTCATCTCAAATGCTACCTTCAAGAGGAGGCCTTTCCTGGTGACAACCCCCATCCCCACCGCTAAGGTATTCCCTGTAAAATTACTTGCTGCTTCCTCTCGTGTATATTTTGTATAATGACCTAGTTGTTTGCATATTGTCTCCCATGGAGAGCCAAGAGTACAAGAACTCTGTTTTTGCCTTTCTTTGGGTATTTGACTTACTTTGTAGCTACAGCACTTGGCATAGAGCCAAGTCAAGCTCATAGCAAGCACTTCATAAATGTTCATTGACTGATGTTCTAAAGGAGGATGAAGATGACCCATTCTTTTGCTTGCTGCCCATTTTCTCTTCCAAGTCTTGTCTCTCTGCAAGTTCAGGGGAGAGAAACATACATTCCTTTAGTCATAACAATGATAACTAGCCCCTTGAATTCCCTTATACCTCTCCTGTAAGAGAAGAACACCATTAAAAGATCTGACCTGGGATTTTGAGCATAGATCAAAAAACAGTAGGAACCCCAGAGGTTTTCTTGTCTAGTCACTTCAGAAGACCCAGGATCAGATCCCAGCTCTGCCACTAATTAGCTGTCTCACCTTGGACTAGTCACCTCTGTTCTCTGGGCTTCTTTGATTTCCTCATCTGTCAAATAAAAGCTTTGAACTTGATGATATCTAATGTCCCTTCCAGGCCTGACAAACAACCAAAATGTTCAAGCTCAAGGCAGAGCTGAAAGGGGAGATTGGTGGGTCAATGGTGGTTTTTTGAATATTGTTCTTCACCTTGGGTCACTTTTGACCAGTTTCCTTGAACCTCCACTGTAACATCCATGTAAGTTAATGTAAAGCTGATAAACTGCAGACCACAGAGAGTAAAGAATAGATTTTTCCCACTCATTAAGATGTACATTTTTTAAAAATTACACTGAAAGGTGTCCCTCGTTGCATTTACATTTTGGGTCACATGCTGCTTCTGATCTGCATCCAAGGCAGCGACTTGTCTTACCATCCTCTTGGTCTTGGCTGTGTATGGAAGGGATGACCCACCTTTTTGTGCCTGGCATAAAAGATGGTGCTGCCCTCCCAGAGGCAACAACATCAGCTAGGGAATTGAAAAGGAAAGGCAATGACTACTGTCAATTGATGCAATACTGTGATCAATCTTGTTGCCTTTGGACAGAATTGGCTGATTAGGGAAGAGAAGAACTGTCACAAGAAAGTCTTTGGTGCATTTAGGAGAAACACAGACTATAGGCATATCCAGGCTAACCTGTCTTTATGCGGATATTTTTGCAGACTTTCCTAATGCCCTGACCATCTAGGGAGGAAGAGTAGGAGCAAAAGAACTGTAGTGTGTAAAATTCTCTCCCAACAATAGCACCCCTAGGTATACCAAACACTGTGACTGTGTGTGCTACCTGTCCAGAATTATTGGATTAATGTCCCAGACAGACAAATCTGTGATGATCCATATGGGAGAGATGATGGTGAATATTTAAAAACTGACTTTCAAACATTGTACATGGCAACAGCAATACTGTACAATGATCATCTGTGAATGATTTGCTATTCCCAGCAATAAAATGATTCAAGACAATTTCTTTTTTTATTTTAATTTTTTAATTTTATTTTTTCCAATTACATGCAAAGGTAGTTTTCAACCCAAGACAATTTCAAAAGACTTACATTAAAAATACTAAGTACCTCTAGTGAAAAAAACTGAGGAGTCTGAAAGCATATTGAAACATACTATTTTTACTTTTATTTTTCATATTTTTGTTATTGTTTTGGTCTGCATTTTACTTTGCAACTTGGTTAAAATGGAAATGTTTTGCATGACTGAATATGTATAATCTATATCAAATTACTTGCCTTCTCAAAGAAGGGGGAAGGAAGAGCAAGAGGGTAAGAATTTGGAACCCAAAAATCTATTAAAAACAAATGTTAAAAAAATTCATATGTAATTGAGAAAAAAAGAAAAGTCAAATATTTTTTAAAAAATTCACAACTCCAGAAAAGTACAGGACATACTTTTAAATTTAATTTTCATTATTAACATTTTATCCTCACTTTTTAAAGTTTAAACAATCAACAAAACAATAAACCAAGTCCCTTGAACTGTAGCATTTGCCAATGTTTCAAGTCTAAATGCTCATACTGAAAATTTAACAAATGGTTTTTCAGGCTTTTTCAAGTCAGTCTGAGCTGGTTCCACTGTAACCTTGTATGGTGCATAATTTTAATTCTCAAAGCCTCACAGAGGTGGAGGAAAAAACAGATGTGTCTAAAATCACAGTCCACAAGCAACAGATTCAGTTCTGGTGTTTTTCCTTTGGGATCTAATGACTTATCAAATATTTAATTCTTAGTTGTTGGTAATCAGACAGTGGGGAGGGAAAAAGTGAAGAGCGGTAGAGCAGTATGATAGCTCTGTCAGTTATTTAGAAACGTGGTCAGAGTTTCCCATCACTCCCAAGGACTGGATTGATCTGTATCCCCTGTCTGATAACAATCAGGTTACCAGTACAAGCTACAGGGTATCTCTTCCCTCCTATAAAAGGGAGACAGATACAAGTAGCTTGACCTTTCAATAGGCAGACTCAGGGTCACAGCCCTATTGAGGTATTTTGAATGGATTTTAAGATTATTGAATCTAAATCTAGAAAAAAAGAAGAAAACAAATACTTAATTACCTAGCGTGATCAGGCATTCTTCCAAGTACTTATCTCATTTGATCATGACAAAAATCATGGAAGGCAAAAGCTATTATTGTATCTATTTTGCAGTTGAGGAAAATGAGGCAGACAAAGGTTTAGTGATTTGCCCAGGTTCTTCTACCTAGCTTCTAAGTACCTGGGGCAAGATTTGAATTTAGGGTTTCCTGATTCCAGGCTCAGTGTTCCACCACCTAGTTGTCTCCAAGGATCACCTAGTTCAACTTCTCATTTTACAAATGAGGAGGCTGGGACCCAGAGAGAGGAAAATGACTGTTCCAAAGTTAAACCAGTAGTAAGGAAAAGAGTTAGGTTTTGAATTCAGATTCTCAGTTCAAAATCCCATGCCTTTAGTGGTGAGTTGCAGGGAGATTGCTAAGAGCAGAATCCTCTTCTGGTATTCTGAGTTGCATAGACTGTTTGGTACAAGAACTAAAAGTGTCCTTACAATCATAGACAATCAAAGACAAAATGGGCTGACTTGGGATCTGAGTCCCTCATCACTTGAATATCTTAAGGATAAGGCGGAAGAACACTTCTTAGAATTCCTTTTCTGGATGAACTAAACAACTCTGAGGACCTCTCAGCTTTGAGATTCTGCAATTATTTGTGACTCTAGAGCTTCCAGAAATAGAAATTGCCCACAGCAACAGTTATCAGAATATTTCCTGGGCTGCTGTAAGACTCCACCCATGATGATGTGACAGTCTCTGGAATTGAGCACGAGATGGACCTGGCTACCAGCAGCTTCTACTAGCTACCAAGTGAACACTATGATGTTGGTCACTTCAGCAACCCCAAGAGCAGTTCCCCATCCAGGTCCAGGGACCTTGGGCTCAGCAGCCTGACTACTGCTTTGACAACACATATTGTAGTGTGTCTGTCTGGCCATTTGTTGTCTCCAGACAATGAAGAACCATGTGACAGGTCTTAATGAGTCCCTTCTGGGCTCCTACAATAGCTAAGGGGCAAAGACTGGTTGAATAGCTCTCTTCTCATCCCTGGATGGAAGCTGTTCTGTTTCCTCCTCTCTCATTCTTCTCCCTGGAGTGTTTCTCCTCTTCTTTTCTCTCTTGCCTCCTTTCATTTACTTTCAATCTCTTTCCAACTATCCCACATCTTCATTTATACTCTATCTTATTTTTCTTCCATGCCAATTAAAGTTAGGAATTTACTTTTGCCAAATGAAGAAGCACCCTCTCACTCACCCATGTATTAAGCATTAAATCAAAAGGAATTCATGTTTCCTCCAGAAGAGACTGTTTTTAAATTATCTTTTCCCTGCCACTAAAGAAAGTTTCTATTCTCTCTCACTACCTTTATTTCATACTACCTAGCTGTACCACCCCCACCCTTACCCACACCCTTGAATATGTACAAGTAGTCTCATCTGAAATATAATCAGGAGCAGCTTAGCAAACCTTGAAGCATAACATATATATATATATATATATATATATATATATATATATATATATATATCAAAGATCACCTCCAAGTACAATCTTCTGTCACTAGACAAAGTGGGCTTAGACTTAGTAGTTTCTACTTTTTATTAGTCCCACCACATTCACATCAAAATGCCCCAATATAGGACTACTAGATGAGTCCTCATCTCACTCTCTCCTAAAGCCTTAGGGCTTCTTTGCTGAGCTGGCCACAAAACCCAACATTGACTTGATTCCCAAGGTTTCTGAGAGGCAGATACTTAAATACCTGATCTTTCTAAACTCACAAGGTGGTAGTCACCAATTCCTTCACCTAAAACAAAAGAACCAATGTCAAGGCATGTAAAAAAACCTGAGGTCAAAGAGTCATACTGGTTGAGACCTTTAGATTATATCCCTAGTTCCAATATTTCAACTACAGTCAAAGAGTCTGCTCACATGGTTAGCAGACCAGAACCAGTTATAGAATGTCTATACTTGCCCCAGGGTCTCTCCAAGGAACCTCCATTACACCAGCATCACAGCTTCCCAGAAGCAGTAGACTCCCAGTCTCTTCCACGTGGAGAATATTATTAAAGTCTCATTATAGGTATGGGGCAATCTTTGTTACACTAATATAACATGTCCATTATAAACTATACACAAAAAGTGATGGACTAAATATGCAGAATAGATATATATTTTTGTATGCAACCAAGAAAGGGATTTGTTTGGTTTTTACCTATATATCTTTTTTTTAAATTCTTTTAATTTTTATTTTTTTAGCAATTTGCAAGGCAAATGGGGTTAAGTGGCTTGCCCAAGGTCACACAGCTAGGTAATTATTCAGTGCCTGAGGCCAGATTTGAACTCAGGTCCTCCTGACTGCAGGGCCAGTGCTCTATCCACTGTGCCACCTAGCTGTCCCTATATCTTTTTTTATAAAGATTTTCTTTTTCTTTTCCAGTAAAGTTGAAATGGGAATGGGTAGGGGAGATTAACAGGATAAAAAATAGATACTGGGAAATTTTTTAAAATAAAGTTTAAATTTTAAAAGAAAATAATACTGACAAAATAGAAAGGATGAAATAAACCTGAAATAAATGATGCTTTTAATGTTTAAGTTGTATATGCTAATGGTACAAATAATTTTTGTTTTTACTATAAATGTTATATATTAAATGAATTGTATTATATTGAATAATATTATGTGAAATAACAATACAAAACATAAAACCACCATTGCATGTAGTTAGAAAAACAAATAAATAAAATATTTTTAAAATAGTATAAAACATAATAATAATAATATTAAAGTGTGAGAAAGGTGGTTGAATATACTTCATTATTTTTTAAAACCCTGTTATATCCCAGACAAGTAGACACAAATTTAAAAATGATTAAATTAGTTCTAATTCTTACCTGTGGACAATAGGGCAGAATGGAAAACTAATATTTCTGGTAAATAATATTAGATGCTTGGATACGTGCAGTAAGTAGTGAGTCTGTGAAGATGAGCCTGAATTCAAGCCCTAACTTTAACATATACTACCTGTGTAACCTTGAAAAGTCACTTAACCTCTCAGTGTCCTGGGCAACTCTAATAGTATAAAATGTCATACAGGTGCTGATCTGCATTAGTAAACAATTACCTCACCTCACTCATCCTATTATAATGGAATTGCAATTCCACAAAGAAAAAAATTCAGGGAATATGAAATACTGAGGTAACTCTGAGAATTATTCCACAGAAATTATTAAATCCATGGAAGCTAATGAAATCATCAAATGAATAGTATAGAGGAAGAAAGGAAGAGAGCCCAGGACAAAACCCTAAATTCTTTTCCAATTGCAGGGTATCATTTGGAGGAGTATCTGGCAAAAAGAGACTGAGGACTATATAGACAAGTAGGAAGAAAACTAGGAGAGACTGGTGATCTGAAAACCTAGAGAAGAGAATAGCAAGGAGGAGATGGTGATCAACAGTGACAAAGATGGCAGAGAGGTCAAGAAGAATGAGACAAGAAAAAGGGACCATTGGATTTGGTAATTAAGAGAGCATTGGTAACTTTATTCATTGCCTTGAAGCATAGTAGTATAGCTGAAAGAATGTTGGGTTTGAATCATTCACTAAAGTTCTTGTGACCTTACCTGAGTTCCAGTTCCTCATTTGTACAATGAGGTGTGATTATACTTGACATTGCCTTTGCTTCAGGGTTGTAAATGATAAAAAGCTATATAAGTGGGAGACATTATCATTTGTATGAATATACATGAAGTGCTTTGTGAATTTTAAAACTCTATATAAATGTAAACTATTTATTATCTTTTAAGTTCTTATTACATAGTGTTGTAGTAGGCCTGGGTGGAGGGGAATAATGAATGAATCAATGAATGAGAAAAAACATTATTAATATTCCAGACAGTGTGCTAAGTACTGAGAATAGAAATAGAAAAATTAGATAACTTCTGTTCTCAAAGAGCTTATATTTATGCTAATAGGGAGAAATATAGAGTGAAGTAATAGTCATTTTTTGGTCTGGAAAATCATAGTAATACATAGAAGAGTTGATGGGCATGCCCTTTCTTAAAGCTATCTAAAAACTAACACTGATTTGATTACTTCTGTGTTGATAACAAAAGGATCAAATGGTGGACAGAGAGGGTTTGGGGAAAGGAATTATATCTTATAGGGCTGGTGGCAAGATAGCTAAAGAAAACAACTGGTTGGAATGTGCACCAGGGTCTTGTCTGGAGCCAACTATACATAGTGAATTGACACTTACCAATCAAGTCAACCCAAGATTAATGAGAGGGTCTCCACTCTCATGGAGCTCATCACCAACTAACTGAAAGGTAAAATTTATACATAATTCTTTAATATTAATTGTCATTAAATGGAGTGCTCTCTCCACTAATGTAAATTCCAACTCTTCAAAACTTTAGTAGATAGCCTTCATGAATGCCAAAATATTCAAATGTTAGAGATTTGTTCTCTGGCAGTGACTGTTTCTGACCTTAGCTGATTGGTCTTCAGATAGTAGCCAATTTGTCAGCTGCCCCTCATCAAAGCCTTTCTTTAATTTCTTTTTTTCATTTCTGGTTAACAAACATTTCTCCTTACCTCCTTCCCAAGTGGGGATAAGAAAACTCTTGCAAGAAATACGAAGTCTGAGCAAGGTGAACAGAACCAGAAAACATTGTACACCCTAACAGCAATATGGGGGCAATGATCAACTTTGATGGACTCATTCCATCAGTGCAACAACCAGGGACACTTTTGGGCTATCTGCAATGGAGAATACCATCTGTATCCAGAGAAAGAATTGAGAAGTTTGAACAAAGACCAAAGACTATTACCTTCAAATCAGAAAAAAAAAAATTATCTTATTATGTAATTTTGCTATCTCATACTTTCTTTTTCTTCCTTAAGGATATGATTTCTCTCTCATCACATTCAACTGAGATCAATGTATACCACAGAAACAATGTAAAGACTGACAGACTTCTGTGGGAGGTGGGGGGAAGCAAGAATTGGGGGGGGTAAAACTCAAAATAAATAAAATCTTTCTAAAAAAAGAGTAGAAAAAAAAAACAGGTCACTAGTGAACCACCCCAAAAAAGAAAAAGAAATATGCATAGTCAAGAAAAACTCCTACAATGACCAAGTTCAGAAATGTACTCCTCATTCTTCATTTTTTAATCCATCACCCCTCCTATCCAGAGGGTACTTCAGCATTGGTTCTTTGGAACTAATTAGCCTGTCCTTCAAGAAATTCAGTATCTAGCTCCTTCCTGAAAAGACCTCATTTGGGAACTTTTTGTAGTAGTTTATGGACTTTTTGTATTGATTTGCAAACCATTTGTACAACCTGTGAATTAAAGTCTATGCCTTTCTTATCTCCCTTAGTCAGATAATTCAGTGATTTCCTCACTAAATAAACCACAGCTGTCCCTCTCTCCAGCAATAGACTCATCTTCCTGAGTACAAATCCAGCCTCAGACAACTACTAGTTGTATGACCCTGGACAAGTCACTTAGCTCTGTTTGCCTCAGTTTGCTCATCAGTAAAATAGGCTGGAGAAGGAAATGGCAAATCTCTCCAGTAACTCTGCCAAGAAAATTTCAAATGGAGTCATGAAAAGTCAGACTTGATTGAAACAACTGAACAACATTTATCATCACCATAGTTAGTATTTGTGTAGTATGGTGATTCTAGGAGCTATTCTAATAGCTTTTCATTTATCTCATTTGACTTTCACAACAACCTTGGGCAGTAGATGCTATTTTATTCCCCCTTTATGAGGAAACTGAGGAAGACAGAAATGAAGTGACTTTCCCAGTATCACATAGCTAGTAAATGCCTGAGGGAGCATTTGAATACGTTTTCCTGACTCAAGATCCAGCACTATATCCACTGAATTACCTGCTTGTCTCATATTCTACACTGAGTTAAGGATATACCCTTAGTTTCTAGTTCTTAGCCTGCACAAAAAGGGCTGTTATAGTCATTGAAATCATTACAGATCAGAAAGATCTTGCTAAAGCTTGTCCTCTGGGGGGTAGTAACTTGAAGAACCTAGATCATTTCATCAGGATATGAGACAGTTCCTAACCTCAAAGAGGTTACATTTATTCTGTTTTAGGGATACATATAGTAGATTGATAGTTGACTGGAAAGTTTGGGTCTGAGAAAGCATAGGGTATGGAGAGAGGGAAGGGGAAAAGGATAAGAAATCAGTAAGAGGTTATCAGACAAATTCGATACAAATGAAAACATATCTGGGCAAAAGTACAAAACACTTGAGATCAGATGGAGGAATTTTGTTTAAAAATTCCTAAAAGAAGGAAAAGCTGAGGCGAATGTGCAGTTAGGAATAGGAACCACACTGTTGGAGCTCAGAGGTCAACTTGTTCAACCCCTTCATCTTTATGATGAGGAAACTGAGACTGGTTGACTTATCCAAGGTAACCTAGTGACCAGAAGTGAAATTTATAAGTTAGAGGCAGGATTTGAACCATGAACACGCTGCCTTCCATATTAAAAGAGACCTTATTAAGGATGATCTTTTAAAAAGGGCAATCATATTCAATAATCCCTGGCTCCTTTACTGACTAGCAGGGAGACCAGTGCCTCAAGTTCCCCATCTGTCAAATGGGGATAAAAATATCTATGTATACCCATTCCTCACAGGATTGTTTTGAGGAAAGAGCTTTACAATTTACAAAGCCCTACATAAATGTGAGCTGTTATTAATTAGGTTTGGCAGAGGCTGTCTGAGAGGAGGGAAATGAGGGAAAGGGCAAGAGCGGGTACACAGAACATTGTAGACACTCAATAAATCTGGAGCTTTGTAATATTACTTAAAACCTGGCTGTGAGACATGAGTGGGGGAGGAGAAACAGAAATACAGAAACAAAATGAAGATACTTGCCAAAAAGGTCCTTCAGTGAAGCATTTGGGAATTACCAATCTGTTTATTTCTTTCTTCATCTTCCCCATCTTCTTTTCTGGGGGGGGGGGGGGGGGGGGGGGCTGAGAGTCACCTCTCTCTTCTCCCTCCTCCATCTCTTTTTCATCTCTCTCTCTCTCTCTCTCTCTCTCTCTCTCTCTCTCTCTCTCTCTCTCTCTCTCTCTCTCTCTCCTTCCCCCTACCTCTCTCTTCTTTCCCCCCTCTTCCCCTCCCCTCTTTCTCTCTTTCCCTTCTTCCCCTTCCTTTGTCTCTCTTTTCTTCTCCTTTTTTCCTTTTCTCCCTACTTCTCCCTCTCCTCCTTTCTCCCTCCCTCTCTCCCCCTTCTTTCTTCTTCTCTCTCTCTCTCTCTCTCTCTCTCTCTCTCTCTCTCTCTCTCTCTCTCTCTCTCTCTCTCTCCCTCCCTCCCATTTTCTCTCTCCTTTAATAGAAGTACATACATAAATAAGAAGCAGGGTAAAATTAAAGAGCTCCAGTTCAGGAACTGAAAGAGTTCTACTCCCCTCTGACACTTGACTAACCCCTCTGAGTCTAACTAAGCAAGTCTCAACCTTTCTGAGCCTCAGTTTTTTTACTTATAAAAGGGGGATAGGAATGTTTGTAAACAATAAAGCACTATGAAATGTGAGCTATTGCTGTCATTGAGAAGCCTACTCTGAAAAGGGTCTAATTCAACAGAAAATATTATGGATTCATAAAACTAACTAGACAGGAAGGGATCTTTCAGTTTTTATTGTTCAGTCTTTTTTTTAATTGTGTCCAACTCTTCTTGATCCCATTTTGGGGTTTTCTTGGCAAAGATACTAGAGTTGTTTGTCATTTCTTTCTCCAACTCATTTTACAGAAGAGGAAACTGGGGCAAATAGGGTTAAGTGATTTGCCCAGGGTCACTCAGTAAGTGTCTGAGGATGGATGTGAACTCTATCCACTGCATCACTTAGTACTATGAAAGCAGAGGGAATATGGAAAAGCAAGGACACTAATGCACTGTTGGTAGAGTGGTAAACTGATCCAACTATGCTGGAGAGCAATTTGAAACTATATCCAAAGGACTATTCCCTTTGACCTAACAATATTACTACTAGGTCCCAAAGAGATTATACAGCTCTTTTTATGGTGGCAAAGAATTGGGAAGTGGCTGAACAAGTTGTGATGTAATACTATGGTGCTTTGAGCAAGGATGAGCAGGATACTTTCAAAAATACCTGGGAAGACTTACTATATGAACAGATACAGAGTGAAGTGAAAAGAACCAGAAGAACATTATACACAGTCACAGCAATATTATAAGGATGATCAACTGTGAATGACTTAACTATTCTGATTAATACAATGATCCAAGACAATTCCAAAGGACTTATGATGAAAAATGCTATCCACCTCCAATTTATTGAATGTCTACAATGTTCTGTGTACCCACTGTTACTCTTTCCTTCATTTCCCTCCTCTCAGAGAGTCTATGCCAAATCTAATTACAGCTCACATTTATTCAGGGATTTCAGAATTGTAAAGCATTTTATCAAGGTCACACCACTGTAAAGAACAAAGTCAGAATTTTACTGAAGTCTCACCCACTATTACCACGCCTCTTGTTTCAGGGCCCACCCCAGGGTAACTCTTAGTATTATCTTTAGGACAAGTCTATGGGAATAAGCCTGCTATTTTCTTCACTAAATCTTCCTTTTCACTTAGTAACTTTTAGTCCACATTCCCCAAGAGTCAACCTTTGGCCCATCTAGTCTAAGCCAATCTAGCTCAGCCCCATGCAGCAGATGAGGGAAGGGTTTAACTCCAAAGGATTAATGGTAGTGAAGCAAGAAGACTGAGGTGGGTTTTGGTTTTTTCCCTTATTGTTCCATTCTTTGTTTCCTGAGGAAAAAATTCTTTAGAGATCATTGGTCTAGAGCTGAGAAGGACCACAGAGACTACTGAGTCTAACATCCTTATTTTACATTCACATGTAAACTGAGAAACTGAGGCTCTGAGATTTGCCCAGGGTCACATATAGTAATCACGAATGGGATTTGAAGGATCCTTCTTTATATAGAGTCCACATTAAAGGCCACCTAAAAATAGAAACAAGAAGAGGAATTCTATCCAGACCTACTAGGTCAAGTTTCTGGAAGGTAGGAACCATATTTTAGTTAAATCTTGTATTTCCTTTAGATCCTAACACACATGAACTGGTGAACAAAATAGAAGCTTAATAATACTTATGGTATTTGTAGCTGTGGTCTTATTTTGTGAAACAGTTCCTCTGATCATCTACACTACATATTATAAAGCAATCTGAAATTTCTGGGGAAGGTTATAAAGCAGCTACACAGTGTTTAAAAGCTACTTAAAATAGCATCCAAGGACTTGGATTCAGATTTTGACTCCCCTAAACATTATGGATATGTGATTTTAGGCAAGACACTGGCCCCTTCTAGTCCACAATGTCTTCAATGCAAAATGAAGAGGTTGAGACAGGATGATTTTTATATTATTTATCTTTGACATTCATTTGAAAATATTTTTGAGTTCTGAATTTTCTCCTTTCCACCATTCCCTTACCCATTGTGAAGGCAAGAAATGTGTTATCAACTATCTATGTGAAATCTTGTGAAACAAATTTACATATTAGTCATATTTAAAAAAACAATCACAAGAAAAAGAAAATGAAAAAACTATGCTTCAATTAGCATTTGGACTCCATCAGTTCTTTCTCTAGAGGTGGATAGCATTTTTTTATCCTAAGTTCTTTGGAATTGTATTAATCAGAATAGCTAAGTCATTGATCATCCTTATAATATTCCTGCCCCTGTGTTCAATGTTCTTCTGGTTCTACTCACTTCACATTTTAAGTCTTCCCAGGCATTTCTGAAAGCATCCTACTCATCATTTCTTATAGCACAATAGTGTTCCATCGAAATTCATTCAGCTACTCCCTGATCGATAAATATCTCCTCAGTTTCGGATTCTTTGCCAGAGCTGTTACAAATATTTTTGTTCATATAGGCCCTTTTCTTTTTTCTTTGGTCTCTTTAGGATACAGACCTAGTAGTACTATTGCTAAATCAAAGGGCGTACACAATTTTAAAACCCTTTGAATATACTTCCAAATTGCTCTCCAGAATGGGTTGAATCAGTTCATCATTACACCAACAATACATTAGTGTCCCTGCTTTTCCATATCCCTTCCAATATTTGTCACTTCCCTTTTCTGTCATATTAGCCAAGAGATTGGATGATTTCTTTATTATTAAAGATTTTATTTGAGTTTTACAATTTTTCCCCTAATCTTACTTCCCTCCCCCCATCCCCCCACGGAAAGCAATCTGTCAGTCTTTACTTTGTTTCCATGTTGTGCATTGATCCAAATTGAGTGTGATGAGAGAGAAATCATATCCTTAAGGAAGAAACAAAAAGTATATGAGATAAATAAGATCAGACAATAAGATATCTGGATTTTTTCCCTAAATTAAAGGGAATAGTCCTTGTTCAAACTCCACAGTTCTTTCTCTGGATACAGATGGTATTCTCCATTGCAGACAGCCCAAAATTGTCCCTGATTGTTGCACTGATGGAATAAGCAAGTCCATCAAGGTTGATCATCACCCCCATGTTGCTGTTAGGGTGTACAGTGTTTTTCTGGTTCTGCTCATCTCACTCAACATCAGTTCATGCAAATCCCTCCAGGTTTCCCTGAATTCCCATCCCTCCTGGTTTCTAGTAGAACAATAGTGTTCCATGACATACATATACCACAGTTTGCTAAGCCATTCCCCAATTGAAGGACATTTATTTGATTCCAATTCTTTGCCACAACAAACAGGGCAGCTATGAATATTTTTGTACAAGTGATGTTTTTACCCTTTTTCATCAGATTAGACGATTTCTAATGGTCTTTTCCAGCTCTGTGATAGTTAATAATAATAGCTCCTATTTCAACAGCACACCCACCCACAAAGTACTCTTCTAACCACAGCCCAGTGAATAGTGCAGACAGCATTATTCCCATTTTGCAGATGAGGAAACAGACTTGCATAAGTAAAATAGCCTGCTCAAGGACACTAGGCTTAGATAATCTTCCATTATACCACCCACCTATGATAATACCAACTATCTCCTACAACAGCTGCAACTAACATTTAAATAAACTGTGTTACTCTTCCCTTACAACCACGCTGAGAACAACTGCAAAGATTGTTTACATTTTACAGATAAGGAAGACTGAGTCTCGGAATGCCAGAGTGACCAGCCCCAGAGCACTGAGAACCAAAACTGGATCGTGTGCCTCCTAAATCCAGGGCTCCCTTTGCTCTATGTGTGACAAGCTGCCTTGGAACATGGGGACAGGCAAAACCAAAAGAATGCTTCAACTTGTGAGAACAGCAGGACCCGAAGTCTGAATCAAACCATTTATTTCTTGTTCTGATGTATTTCATAGCAATTCCCTGCCTGTCATCAATACTCTGTTTCTGCTGCCACTGACACATACGATAATCTGATCTGGAAGAAAAAAAAGGAGGGCAGTATCTGTAGAAACAAACATCATCAAATATCCTGGCTCCTTTCCCAGGGCTTCAATAAAAATGCAGGAAGGAAGAAGGCCCAGAGCTGAGCTCACGTCAGCAAGTCTGGGCTGAGTCTCCATTAAATCATTAAGAGAGTACTTTCAAGCCTCGTTTCTGATCTCCGGGATGCCAGCCCAAGAGGCGAGAGGGGGGAGGGTACCCTTCAAACGTAGCAAAGTATTGGTGGCAAACCAGAGGATGGACTAGATACAGAATATTTGTGTTCCCAAATTGTTCTCCATCCGCCCCCGCCCCTCCATTCGGGCTTTTTACTACGGGTTTGAGAAGGCACTTTAGCGAAATTCATTTGCTTTCAAACCCTTGGCTCTGGAGTTAAGGTAATAAGCATAGCCAAAGGTATGGCAACCTTTCCACCCTGGGGAGGGAAGGAGGGAGGAAGGGAGTTGAGCCCCTTTCGCATGGGAAGGAAGCAGAGCCAGGCAAGTAAGCTGTCGGTGGGGTTGAGTGGGCATATGGAGCTACAGAAGGAAAAGATTAGAATTCACTGGCTCCCCAAACGTGAGCCTTTCTTCAGTCAGAGGACCACATCCTACGGTTCCCATCTCTTCCCCCGGGCAGTTTGAATGACAGACAGGGAGACCAAATGAGGGAAGGGAAGCGGGAGAATGAAAAATAAACCAGCAGAAAACCCAGTGGAAAAGCACATTAGATTTGCGAGATTCTTTCCATCTTAATTCTCAGTGGCCCGGTAAGTAACAGAGATATGGTTTCTTAAAATACACTTTTGGTCCTGCTTGATGGAGTCTCCTTAAGGTTCTTTCTTTCAAAGAAATTTTTTTAAAATGGGGTGGGAGGGAGCAGTGAAGGGAGAGAGCTTTCTAGCTTGCTGTTCAAATGCATTCTATAACTGCTGTAAGGAAAAATACAGATTCACTATTCTCTGACAAAACCTCCGAAGGGGGAATAGTCAAATTTGGACATGATAGAGAGAGCCCAGGTGTCTTCATTAGATCTGCTTCTGCCATAAACCTAGTGACACCCAAAAAGCAAAGGGGAGTACAGGTCCTCAAGTGTCAGATTCCAACCTTCCCCTTTCACCCCAAGACACAGATGCAACCAATCTCTTCTTGGCCTAAGTCTTTGTTACTAAAATGATTCGAAGTGATTGGATTAGTTTATACAGGAGGGGGAGGGGAAAGTGCTGCTAGTTTTTGTTTTCTATGAACCAGACGGCTGTGAATCATTTCTTTTAATTATTTAAGATTAAAATGGGGAGGGGTAATTCGTATAGGTCTTTGTGTTTACCTTCCTTCCCACTAACTATGAATAGCTCCCTTTTCCATGACCTCCAAAAGCTGAGAGCAAATTTAAAACCAACCCACTTGTGTTGTTTGGATTTCCTTTACACTTCCTAAGGAATGAGTTTACTTTGGCTAGAAAGGACAGCTAGTAAGGCCAAACAGGTGGCCTTGAAGACCCCAAAGTAAGCTATTCTGCAGGATCAGACCTTAGTGAAGGAGATCCAGGAACACCTGGGAGCTTTATCCAAGCTGCTTCCAGTGCCTAGCACAGTGCTCTGTATATACAGGACTATTTAGTGAATGTTTGTTGAATTGAACGGCTTGCTTTCCACATGCCCTAAGAAACATCTCAGCTGCCTTCATATGAAAGAGCCTGTAGTATACCTTCACATAAGCAAGGAGAAGCCTTGATTTTTATTAACTGGGTCTTCATCATCTAAGCCTCACCTCTATCTCCTCTTTCCATGGGAGAGAGGTTGGCATAGAGGTGCCCACTGATACAAGAATTGGCACATTTTCAAATATCCTCCTGAGAACTGTGGTTCAATTAGCCAAGCAGAATGTGAAAAGGCTCCAGGAAATCCTAAAAGGCAATTCACTTCCATTCAGCAAATGTGTGTCAAGTGTCTAGAGCCCTGACTAGGGACTAACCAAAGACTACCAGGAACACAAAGAGAATTAAGTGGAGGCCCCCCTCAAGGGGTTTATAATCTACTCCAGGTTATTTTAAGGAAAGTGATAAAGCTCTAGATAGAAGTTCTCTATTTTACCTTAAACTATGGGATAAGGCAAGTACACAAATAATAATTTCAAGAGGCAAAAACTGAGAGAAATGATCCTAAACCTTTTAGTTTCCCTCCTCCATACTTTGCCCTGGTCAGTCTATGTATGGAGTATTTTGTCCAACTTTTGGGGCTACCTTTTTGCTATATGCCTGTGAAACCTAGACAGTCTACCAGCACCATGTCAAAAAACTGAATCAATTCCATTTAAATTGTCTTAAGAAGATTCAGAAGATCACCTGGCAGGAGAAGATACCAGACACTGAGTCCTTTCTTGAACTAAACTGCCTAGCATTCCAACATTACTACAGAGAGAACTATGATGGGTTGGACACATTGTTAGAATGCCAGACAAATGCTAGCCAAAAAAACTATTTTATGTAGAACTCACACAAGGCTCACAAGGGGTTCAGAAGAAGCAATACCAAGATATTCTAAAGGTCTCATTGAAGAATTTTAGAATTGATTAATACAGCATGGGAGACACTGGCACAGGACCGCCCAGAATGGCATGCCTTCATCAGTGAGAGTGCTGAACTCTAAGAGGAAGGCAGAATTGAAACAACTCAAAAGAAACATGACACACGTAAGTTTAGAGTACCCACCCCAAGTGTTCACATGGACTATTTGTTCCCAACCTATGGTAGACCATTCCAAGCTTGTATTGGTTTGATCAGCCACAGTCAAATGCATTGTAATTTATCTCAAACACAGTGATGTCATTTTGGATTTCTTCAATAACAAAGGATAAGAGCCAACCATTTTGTCCAACTTTTGGTGCCACCTTTTTAGAAGAAATATTGGAAAACTGGAATATGTTCAACAGAAGGCAACTAGAATAATGAGGAAACTGTAGATCATTCAGTATGGGTAAAATTGAAACTCTTGGAGATATTAGGCTTAGAGAAGTGAAAACTTAACAGGAACTAGCAATTATCTTCAAGTATGTGAAAGATTAGCCCTCTTGGAACCATAAGTCTCACTTGCAGCAGCTCTGGACATGCCTTTTCTGGAAACTTTCATATCCCATCCTAACATTCCTCATTTAATGCTCAGGTCACTACCTAAAATATTTTTTCCTACCTGTTTCATCAGAGGTGATATACCTCACAGATGATCCTAAGCAGGAGTCTAAGACTTCCCTAAAAAATCCATAACCTTTAGCATCTCCCTCAACCTATCCTGTGGTAAAGATGATGGCACCCCCCTCATCCTACACATAGTCTAGGAAGCATGATGTAGAGCCTTGTAGAGTTGGCTGTGCCAAGTCCAAGAGCAGCCTGGCCAAAAGAACATTGGTGACCCATTTCCTCTTCTTGCTTTAGTCTTAGATCATTACATACCATGAAATAGTGACCTTCCTTGATTGTAACCTTTTTCGTGTTACCTATATCCAGATTTTTTCATTTTAAGCCTTAAACTTCACTTTGGGTTAATTACAAATCATTATTACTTTTTTTTCCTTTGAAAAATCTGAAGGTTTCTAAACTACTGATATGGACTGGAACCTGTTCCAGTGGGGAGTGGATAGCTCATAAAACTGTATGTTAAGAAGTTCTACAATGGTGGATTTCACAAACTACATCCCAGATCCTTGAAATCCTGACATAAATTTGGCAGAAGGAAACGGAAAAAGAGAACAGGTGGCTAAGATGGATGCTCTCACCCATTTTCTTTTTTGTTTGCCAGCAATGGACTACATTGGAAGATTATTTCTATCCATATCTGGAATTGAGGAGGGTAAGGATAGGAGGCTAACCTTAAAGAAGCCTCTCTTGCTCACTAAAGAAGGGAACCTTTCTTCTTCTCTGGCTCCGAAGTCTCTTCTTGCTCTGCTACCTCTTGCTCTATTTGTATTTGATTGAGTTCAAGCACATCAAGATTCACTCTGGCAAAGTCAGCACCATGAAGATAGTACCTCCCTGCCCTGGGTAGGTGAAAGAGAAAATTCTCATCTCCAGGGTTTCCTAGTTCAGACTGGGTAGGACTGGGGTCAGTACTAGGAGCAGAGACGTCTCAGTTCTAATGTTTGGGGAGGTTACTACAAAATGGTGGAAAGTCAGAGAGCTTTGGTGGCAGGTGTGTGTGGGGATGAGCAACTGGGTTTGCCCTATGATGGATTGTTCTTGGGTCTCTGGTAGCAGGTGGGCTGCAAAGCCTTTTGCCTCAGGCAGGCCCCTGCAGTTCAGGAGAGGACAGCCCATTACCATCTGGCAGCCATTTGGTGGCCACTCAGTGAGTGGAGTTAGCAGTTCTCAATCCAGCTTTAATGTGTTGAGGGTTTCTTGTTTTGCTTTGTATATTTTTAAATAAGGGAACCACTCCTACACTTTCTCATGCCAAAAGAAGTTTGAATGAACCCTTAGAACCATCTGGGAGTGAGAAAAGGAAGCAATGAGATAGATGGAGTGTCATACACTTTATGTCCCACTTACTTTGCTCACTGGGGGGAGGGAGATGAAGAGTAATGGAAAGTATACTGAGTTTGAAACAGAAGAACTGTGTCTAGGTCCCTGCCCTGACATTTAACTACCCAGGTGACACTGGACAAATCGTTTAACTTCTCTGATACAGTTTGTCACCTGTGAAAATTTGCATCTACCTAGGTCACACAATTGCTGTAAGTATAGGTCTTCATAAACCTTCAAGATCTAGAAAAATATGAGCTATGATAACTTCTCCCTAAGCCGATTGTAGAGCTGCTCTTGTGTCTCTACTTCCATAGAACACTCTCTTGCCAAGATGCACTGTCCTTCCATTATAAAGGGGAGAAAAAGAAACCAATATACCAAATCTTATGAAATTACAATCCTTTTCCTCATTGACTGAAAGCTCCAGTTCTGATTTGGGATCAGTAAGTGTGGAAGACATTCTTTACCAGACAGAATATAATTTTTCCCCCTCCTCTCAATCACCATTGGTAGCAATTTGTCTGAAAAAAACAGTCTTGGGGGAGGGAGGCAGCTAGGTGTGCAGTGGATAGAGCATTAGCTCTGGAATCAGAAGGACCTGAGCTCAAATCCAATGACCTTGAGCATGTCACTTAACCCCATAGCCTTGCAAAAACAACCAAACAAAAGTCTTGGGGGAGGGAACAGCATGAATGGACAACAAGCTTAATATATGACAGCAATATGGCAGCCATACAAACGAATACCACCTTTTGCTGTAGTAAAGGAGACATGGATATCTAAAATAAAGAAGTCCTTCTGTTCTCTGTCCTACTTGGACAACAACTGGATGTTTAGTTCTGTTGTCACGTTTTAGGAAGAACATTAATAAACTAGAGAACATACAAAGGAGGACTTCCAGAATGGTGAAGACACTAAAGTTTATGCCATATAAGGAACTGAGGATATATAGACTAGAGAAGAGAAGGTTCAGGGTAAATATGACAGAAGTCTTCAAGCATCTAAAAGGCCATGTGAAAAAAAAGAGTTTCTCAATAAGTTTTAAATGATTGAATATATATATATATATATATATATATATATATATATTAGATTGTATACTAATTTAGGGAAGGGGGAAAGGGACGGAGGGAGAAAATTTTACAAAAATGAACATTGAGGGGCGGCTAGGTGGCACAGTGGCACGGGCTCTGGAGTCAGGAGTACCTGACTTCAAATCTGGCCTCAGACACTTAATAATTATCTAGCTGTGTGGCCTTGGGCAAGCCACTTAACCCCATTTGCCCTTGCAAAAAAAAAAAAAAAAACCTAAAAAAAATGAACATTGAAAACTATCTTTATCTTTACATGTCACTGAAAAAAGTAAAATAAAATGCTATTAAGGAAAAATTTCTTTTTAACCTAAGAGGGCAGATCTAGGAAATGTGGGTGGAAGTTGCAAAGGAGCAGATTTAGGCTTGATGTTTGGAAAACCTTTCTAATAATTAGAGCTATCCAAAATTGGAAAGGGGTACTTCTGGAGGTAGTGGGTTCTTCTTTTCCCTATATCAAGGCTGGGTTATCATCTGTGGGGTACATTGTAGTGGGAATTCTCATTCATGTATGAGTTGGGCAACATTTCCAACTCTGAAATGTGACAATTCTGTAGACAAAAAATTCACCAGTGATGATTAATCTTTCAGTGATAAAACTCTCCAAACTTAGCTAGGTTCATTCTTTTTTTTTTTTAAGGTTTTTGCAAGGCTTTTTTTTTTTTTAGGTTTTTGCAAGGCAGATAGGGTTAAGTGGCTTGCCCAAGGCCACACAGCTAGGTAATTATTAAGTGTCTGAGGCCAGATTTGAACTCAGGTACTCCTGACTCCAGGGCCAGTGCTTTATCCACTGCACCACCTAGCCGCCCCAGCTATGCTTATTCTTAAAACATATTTCCAGGCCCATACTCAAGACTATAGAACTTATTAGAACTGATTTCCCAGTAGCATAGCCTTAAAGAGATTAAAAGTAGAGTTCTTAACCTGGAGTTCATGAACTTGACTTTGTTTTTTGACAACTGTGTTCCAGTTTAGAAATTGTGTTTTTAATCCATCAGACTTGTGATTTCATTTGGTATAGGAAATGTCTGTTGAGAAAATTCACACTGCTGAAGTATGTCATCTACAGCTGCTGTTCAATTTATAGTTGCTTTGTGACACTGAGTGGTTAATGCCTTACCTAGGGTCACTGTCAGTCCACCAAAGGGTAGACTTGAACCCAGGACTTCCCAACCAAAAGGCCAGCTTTCCACACACTACTCACTAAAGACTTTTGAGTGACATTCTCAGACCTGTGAACAAAAAGATTACTTGGACAGAGGTATGAAGAATATATTGGAAGAAGGGAGACTAGAAGCAGAAAGACATTTATTAAATAGAATAAAAGAGAAAAATAGAATAAATTAGAATAATTGCAGTAGGGAATGCTGATGGTGGGGGGGTGAGAGCAATGGATATGCAAGATATCATAGAATCAACAGGATTCTGACAATTGATTGGATATTAAGGCTCAGGGAGAAGGAAGAGTCCTGGTTCCAAAGTCTAAAGCCTTTCCCCACTGTTCTTTTTCCTGTTCCTTCCCCTTGTCTTCATACTGTTGGGGAGGTGAATGGCCCCCAACTGGTTATCAAGTGCTAGAGTGTGAGAGGCTTTTGTCTCTCAGACATCAAAGTAGCAAGGCAAGACGTCTACAGATACTTTCTGACCTTCCTGGTTCTTTGTTATCTCTAAGGGAAGATTACATTTCTATGTGGGCAGGCAACATGCCAGGAGACCTCAGCACTGGAGGTTGGCAGACCTCTTCCAGAGACCTGTTAGTACAGAGAGACAGAGCACAGATAGTCTTATAGAGTATCCACCTGCCACCAGGTTCCTGTACTCCCTCCAGGGACTGAAGCTGTGGGCTAAATTTCAGAAGAGAAAGGGGAGTGATGCTAAGCTAGGCTGAGCTGGGTTAGAATGATAATAAAAAGAATATCTTCCATCTTTTTTTTTAGGGTTTTTTTTTTGCAAGGCAAACGGGGTTAAGTGGCTTGCCCAAGGCCACACAGCTAGGTAATTATTAAGTGTCTGAGACCGGATTTGAACCCAGGTACTCCTGACTCCAAGGCCAGTGCTTTATCTACTATGCCATCTAACCACCCCATCTTCTATCTTTTAAAAATGTTTTTTAAAAGTTGTTCTTTCTTTTTCCCTGACACAGAAACATTAATCTTTTTCCAATGATGGTAGATGACTACAAAAACACTAAATCTCCAAAGCATCAAATTGATGGTTGATCCAAAGGACAATGAAAGGCTGCATTGTAGGAGTCAGTAGGCATCTTACCAGTGATGCCTCATACCAGAGAAGTAATATACCATAAAGGACAGCAACCAGTGATGCATAATTGGAAAAGGTATAAACCAGTCACAGAGTATAAACAAGTGAGGACTTAGAAATAAGTCAATTCTAGTGCTACACTGATACCCATGGAATGTTAAAAAAAGATTTGGGAAAATGCTTCCTGTTCTTTGGGTAAATTATCAAGGCTTTATGGGAGAACATGGGTAAAACTTACCCACACAAATTAAATTATAAATAAATTCACTGATTATTGATTTTTAAAAATATTTGTTAGATATTTACCACATTGTTTGGTTTTTGGTTGGTTGGTTGGTTGGTTCTTGTCCCTCATTTTTGAAGAAGATCAAAATAACATCAGCATATAAAGTGCTAGATACAAATAGAAAAATTAGATTGAACCTTATCTTGAGGAGCTCACATTCATATAACGGATTCAATTAAGAACTACTATGATTTTTATGATAAACTTCATCATCATCATCATCATCATCATGTCAGCTACCTCCAGACTCTACTTCTATGGGCCCCTTCTCAAACTGGTGAGTTCTTCTTAGATCTGTCTTTTTTGGGGAGATGCTGAAGCTCTGGCATCAACACCCCCTCAAGGGTATCTCCTCCCCCCCTTTTCAGGTTCCATTTTATTTGCTGCCTTCTTTTGATAAAATGTAAGCTCCTTGAGGGCAGGGTCTTTCTTTCTGTTATATTTGTATCTACAGAGCTTGGTACATGGCCTGGCCCATAGTAAGGGCTTCATAATTTGTTGAAGGGCAGCTAAGTGATACAGTAGATAGACCACCTACCCTGAAGTCAGGAGGATCAGAGTTCAAATTTGACCTCAGACACTAGCTGAGTGATCTTAGGCAAGTCATTTAACCACAACTTCTACCAAAGAAAAAGAAAAAAATTTTTCTATTGACTTACAGCATTAAATAATCAAACAAATTAAGGAATAAAATCATACACAAAGTTAAAAATTACAAATTATTCATAATTGACTAAAGGAAAATAAATGCTCAAACAATCTATGATTTCATCAGCATGATGAAATGGGAACTCATCTATGATTAGAAAATAAGCCATATGGAAGTTCCTTAGATACATAAAGATCAACCAACTAACTGGGGTACAGAGCAAGAGTAAGTTCAAACTCACATTCTCAAGACTTCAAATCTAGTCTGTTGTCATACTCTATGAAGAAAACTGTTTTGATATTGTTTATCCCATGTTTTATTTGTTGAATTTCACAATTTCTGTCACTAATCCCTGACCTCAATGAGGGGTATGCATGACTATGAGTACTTTTAGGTCAAGGATTATATTTTACTTTTCTCTCTCTATAACAATCACAGTTTCTGATACATATTGGATCCTTAATAAATGGTTATTGATTGACTTGATTATATATTTGTACTATATATGTATATGTAAATATAAACATATATAATATATAATGTGATAGAGATAAAGGGTTGGATGGATGGATGAAGAGAGAAAAACAAGGAGAGAGAGAGAGAGAGAGAGAGAGAACAGGACTATAGATAAATAGATACACAGATGGACAGAAAGGATAGATGGTGGGTACACTTTTTTGCAAAGACCTAGGAAAAAAGTAAATGCTTATCAATTACTGAATGATTATATAAATTGTGATATATTAGTATAATGGAATAATATTGTTGTTCCATATAAAATAACATGTATGATGGATTCAGAGGAACCTGGGAAAACTTGCATGAACTGATGCAAAGTGAAGGGAACAGAACCAGAACAATTCACATAAGGATCACAATAATGTAAAACAACTTCGAAAGACTCCAGAGCTCAAATTAATGCAGTGATCAATCATGAATTCAGAAGATTGATGATGAAAAATGCTTCCTGCCTCTTGGCAGAACTAGTATTAATTAAATTAATTAAACTAGTAATAATACAACTTGTATTAAGAGCTGTGCTGAAGATAAAAATGCAAGTACAAGAAAGACATTCCTGCCCTCAAACTGCTTCTGAGAAAACAAAGCAAGAACTGCTATGGATACAGTTAAATAAAATGAAATTCAATAAAAATATGCATAAGACTATATACTTGGGCACAAAAAGCCCAACCTCTCAAAAATCAGATAGATAGTTAAGCAGAGACTTTGTTAGATGAGTCACAAAAGGAGCTGAAAAGAGGTGGAAGGAAGGTTGATTTTGTGAGAATGTGGCAAAAGTCTGGGAAGTCAGAAGCATAGGCAGAAGGAGAATGAAGTATAGGCCTATCCCCAAAATAGAGAGTCTGGAAGAAATTCATCAATGGGAGAAGAGGAGAGATGAATGAAAAGGCTCATGAAAAGTTTCAGGGTGAGAGGGCTGGTTATGGTGGCAAAATTCAGATAATCAGATTAGAGATACAGAAAGGTAAGAAAATTATTTTTATTATTTATTCTTATTTAAGATTTTTAAAATGCTATTCAAATATTGTCATGAATCCTCACATCAGCCCTGGGAGGTAGGAGCTCTTACATAATTTTATAAACAGACAGAGGTTAAGTGACTCTGAAGTCAGATTTTCACTTGGGTCTTCCTGACTCTGGGCCAGATGCTCTTAGCCCCTTTGTCATTTTGCTGCCTCAGTTATACTTATTGCTTAATCAAGGACAATTGATAAAAAGATCCTCAATATCCAGAGAAGGAATTATGGAGTTTAAACACATACCAAAACTTACTATCTTCAATTTTTAAAAGTTGTCTTAAATATTGTCATTTTTCTCATTTTTTTTCTTCCATTTGGATTTGATTTTACTTTCACAACATGATTAGTATGGATTTATGTTTAACATGGTAATATATATGTAGAGCCTATATTAAATTGCTTTCTGACAATGGGGGGAGGAATAGAGGGAGAAAAATGTAAAACTCAAAACTTTACAAAAAATAATTGTTGAAAATTACTATTTCATGTAGTTGGAAAAATAAATAAATTTTAAAAAAATAATCTGGATACTTCCATTAGCAAAAAAAAATCATACTAACTTCTGTAAGGTGGCAGAGGGTATAGAGTTAGTGGGTATTGAGAGTGAGTTATAAAATAATACAAAGAAAAGAAAATCAATAAATCCTTTTTAAAAATTCACAGAAAATAACAGAAGAATATACATAAGGGGACACAGACAAGCAAGGCAGTTTTGTTACCATCATGTTAAATTTAATAAATACTTTTTAAAATTATGAACAATGAAAGTTTACATTTTCATTTTCATATTCAATTCTCTCTTTGATTCCTTGATTATTGAAATATTTTTGTAAGTCCATAATATATTATAAATAATATAACAGCATAAATAAATAAGATAATACAAACAATATTATATATTAATAAAAACATTTTTAAAAATGAATCTGGAGTTCCCAAAAAGTCATATCACCCTCAACATTTCAGCCAGCCCTATTTTCAAATCAATCTTTTTTTTCTTTCTTGTTTATTGAAATATTCATTCTCTTATTATTTGTAAAGTTCATAATAATAAAGAAAATTGCTAAAAAACAACTTAGTGCTTCCAATTCAATTTAGAAATTAATATTTAGACATATTAAATGTCTACTATATGTTAGATGTTCAGAACACAAAAACAAAACAATCCTTGTCCTTAAGAAGCTTATATTCTATTGGAAGGGAAATAGCATATACATTAAAAAAAACAAATTTAATGCATTTACACAATTATATGTGGACATATAGACATACACACAAATTCAATGCAAATATTCTAAAAGAAGAAAGGACACAGGTCCAATATAAAGGACAATTTATTGACAATAATTCTAGAGTTTCAGATGGCATAGTGGAAGGGTAGGGTAGAGTAGAATAAGAAAGGATTATTAAACTAGTAGATTTAAGGAAATGCTAAGGATACAGTTAAATAAAATGAAATTCAACAAAAATGCTTATAAGACTATACTTTGGTACAAAAAAAGCCCAACTTCTCAAAAATAAAGTAGATAGTTAAGCAGAGACTTGGTTAGATGATTCACCAGTGATATAGCTGTCAAAAAAAACTACTGCAACTTTAGGCTGAAGGTCAATGTTCTCTCGTTACTCTGCCCTCATTGGAACTCATCTAAAAATGTGTTTCTTTCTAGGTAAGGCATTACAGTTTAAGAAGCACACTAATAAACTTCAAAGTGTCCAGAAGAGAGCAACCAAGCTAATTAAGGGACTTAATCCATGTCATATGAAGAAACTGGGAATATTGAGCCTAAAGAAGAGCACCCTGGGGGAGGGGGGAAGAGGAGAGGAGAAAGAAACAGCATCGTTATCTTCCAGTGTTTCAAGGGTTTTCATAGGCCTATGCAAAGCGATAATTTAGACTTAATTTTAGGAAAAAATTCCTAACAAAAGTATAATTATTAAAAAAAAAAAAGCAGAGCTGTTAAAAAATAGAACTGACTACCTCAGAGATGGCAGGTTCCCCTCCTTGGTGGTCTTCAAGCAAAGGCTGAATATGCAGGATATGTAGTATTGGTGGTTCCTTAGTCACTAAGCTATTCCTTCAAGCTCTTCTCAAATTCTGTGATTTTTGTCACATAAATGGCCATCAGAAAGCAGGAAATAATGAGCAGGGAAGGCAGCTTTGCTTGCAGCTATCCACAACATGCCCTATATAGGAGTCATGATAATGTTGATTTTATCATCAGTCATGGGATCATAAATCTTGAGCTGGAAGAGAATTCAGAGGCCTCCTGGTACAATCCTTTCATTTTATAGATGAAGAAACTGACCCATGAAAGTTGAGTGACTTGCTTTCTACAAGATCACTCATATAGCAGAGGTGAGATGTGAACCAGGGTCTTTGGATTAGAGTCAATTCTCTTTCCACTGTACCACCAGTCTTCTAAACCCCAAAGTAAGTAGTGGAAAGTGAAATGGGAAACATTTGTTAAGAAATGGTGATTCTTTTACTTCAGATGATAGTTGATGCCAGTGTGACCCCCAGGGCCTGTCTGGTTACAGAGAGGAAAGCATGCTTTAGGTAACAAACCTTCTGGACATCCTTCATTTTAGCCCTGCCCCAGGCTCTAATACAATGATAAGGAAATCATTTCTCCCAGGGTTAGGAGTCCTAGGAGGGTCCTCAGGCTAGAGACTGATACAGGCATCCAATCTTATGGTACTAATCTGAAGACTTGGATTCCCTTGAAAGGAAAACAAACTTTGGTTTACTAAAAACCCCTTATTTCTTTTAAAACTCTTTTCAAGTAATCCCTTCTTCATGAACACTTTCAGCTTCTAGTACCTTCACACATAAACCTCCCACCTTGGCATCAGAGTCCTCTCTTCCTTTAAGATAAGCTCAAGCACCATATTTCATCTAAAGTCTTTCTTTATTCATCTGGTAGTACCTTCCCTCCCAAGCTATCTTGTATTACTTTGCATATGTTTATATTTGTTCACTTTGTATTTAAGTCATATGTATTGTAACCTCATTAAAATGTAAGAACCTTTTGAATAGAAATTGTTTGATTTTTTTATACCACCATCCCTAGCACACAGTAATATGTTAAAGGCACTTAATAAATATTTGTGGATTTATTGGTCAATGTTTTTGGACCTACCACAGAGGAAATGGCTCTTACACATCCTCCCAGCCAATGAAATTCCTCCCTATAACCAATAATAATCCAAGGTAACTATTCTGTCAACAGTTGATAAGACTCAACCACCTGCCTTGAACTATGGATAGTATATTATCCTAAGTGGCAACTTGTTCAGCTACATTCTCTATAGGAAGAAACAGTAAAAATCTCCAAAGTTCACCATCCCATAAGCTCATCAATTTAATATATAAATTTCCCTATGTGTTTTATTTTTATAAAGTCAACAAAATAATAGAATTAGCATCTTATTTATCCTGTGCCCTTTCCCAAACCTTTTCCATCTATGCATTTATTGAGCTTTGTTACTTTACAGAAGTAGTTACAGTCATCTGTGCTTCTGGTTCTGTTTTCTTTGCTCTGGATCATTTCTTACAAATTATCTCATAATTGTATTTTTATGCATATAGAAATTTGGAGCAGTTTGGTGGCACAATGAGAACACTGGATTTAGTAACAATAGCATTCATCTTCATGAATTCAAATCTGGCTTCAGTTTTGTGATCTTGGGCAAATTACTTAACCTTGTTTGCTTCAGTTCTTCATCTGTAAAATGAGCTGGAGAAAAAAATGGCAACCATTCCAGAATCTTTGTCAAGAAAACCCCAAATAGGGTCTTGGAAGAGTCAGATATGACCCAACAACAACAACAACAAATGTGGAGATTTATTTTAATTTGTTTAATGGGTTGTAATTTTTTTTCAGTTTTATCTGTCTCTCGGAGACCCCTCATATATGTATGTGTATGTGTGTATATATTTTAATATCTATAGGTTTTGTTAAGACATGATAGATAAATTATATGAAGTAACTTACCCAAAGTGACATAACTATGGAAACTATCAGGTAGTTGAACTAGGACTCAGGTATTCAAACACAGATCTTCTTTTTTCCCTCTGAACCTTGTTTTCTCTCTTAAGTCAATTCATCATTTTTCAGGTGCAATTCCTACAGTGTTTGGGTAATTTGAATCCCTTGTTTCCAGTCTTCCTTATCTTTATTGCCATCTTTCTTTTCATTTTTACCACTGAAAGCTAGGGAAGATGGATAAATTAATCCATGTGCCATTAGAATTAGGGACACTAGATAATGAGATAGAAAAGTCTTAGATTTGCCTTTCCTGGTGAGAATATAAACAATATAAGAATATTATAGAATATAAGCAATTTTGCCTACATGGTCACAATCTATCAAGAGTCTTCTGCTCGGGGGCAGCTAGGTGGCACAGTGGATAGTGCACTGGCCCTGGAGTCATACCTGAGTTCAAATTCAGCCTCAGACACTTAATAATTACCTAGCTGTGTGGCCTTGGGCAAGCTACTTGTTGGGGTTTTTTTTTTTTGAAGTTTGTTTTTTTTTTTTTTTTGCAAGGCAACTGGGGTTAAGTGGCTTGCCCAAGGCCACACAGCTAGGTAATTATTAAGTGTCTGAGACCAGATTCGAACCCAGGTACTCCAGACTCCAAGGCTATGCCACCTAGCCGCCCCTTGCCCAAAGTCACTTGTAACCCCATTGCCTTGCAAAAACCTTTAAAAAAAAGTCTTCTGCTGGCTAAAGAACTAAAAAGATAAAAGACTCAAGAGGCAGGAAGAAAGAATTGAGTTCAAATAGTCAAGGATCATATGCCCCTCTATCAGTCCTTTCCCTTCCTAGTGGCAAATGTGGCAAGAATTGCTGTGAATTACTGGGGAGCAGGAGGGGTAAAGGCTGCCCTATCTCCTATCTGGCCACCATATGTATGTGAACACATGAAACATTTATTTCTTTTGTGTTTATTATTTGCTGATCTTAGGCAAATGAGTCATCTGAGAAGGATGTGCCAGGCAACCACTGATACTAGAAGATTCATCAAAGCTATTAGAAGTCCAAAGGACAACTATAGGCAAGGATAGTAGTAGTAAAGTCCACTGATGAGCCAGTAGCAGTCAATGACCTATTTTACCCTGCCCAGTAGATTGTTCCATCAGCCTATAAAGTACCAGACCTTTAAAATGAACAAGGGAAACAGCTCATCTATCAACTTAGCCTCCCAAATGAACTTGGTGTGGACTCTGAGAAAGGTATTAGTCTCTCCCCAGACCAGGAATCATGAAGTACCCTTTGGCCCCACATGATCCCTATATAAATGCCTTGCTATTTTTTGCTTTTAAAAGAAGTTCATTTTCCCCAGAGAGCTTGTGTGAATATAAAGGGAGAGAAGATCTCTTAGTTTGTGATATTTTTAAAACTACTATTCTTGCTATACCTCCTCAGTAAATACCTTTTGTAAAAGCAAATTAATGTTAGCTAGTTGATTGATATAGGGAAGAACACTAGGTGAGGGATTATGAGTGACAATAATAGAAATCTCAATTCCTCAGGGTTACACCTAGAATATAACTGTTACTCCAGTGTAAATTAGAACAGCACAGAAGGGATGCTGTATCATTCTGACAAAAATCCTTGAGGAGGTTTTAAAATAATGGTTAAAACTAAAATGAACCTTAAGATGATCTGGGGTTTTATTGATTCCTTTGCTAGGTGACACCTTCACTGCAAAGTAAAGAGGCACTAGATTTTTCTCCTTTCATGCAAACCAAATGGATATTTTTCTTTCCAGGCTTGGGATACATATCAAAAGAAAAAAATAATATTTCACTTGTATTTAAAACCTTGTGAAATGTTCTCCTTTCTAAGTATTAATGGAAAAGTTAGAAACAGCAGTAGGCCTTTGTATGAGGAAGTTAATCAATCATCTGTGTTCATTCAGCAAACACTTATTGAATGAATGAGTCAATGAACGAAGGAATTAGGATGAAAAATAATAGCTTGTGATACAAGCAAGTCCAATAGAAGCAAATGAATCAGGAATTTCTAAGCTCAGGTGTTTCCTTTAATACAGAGTAATTGCATGACCCAAGATACATGTAACCATCCTGTGTTGCCCAGGCAGCTCTCTTAAGACTATAATTGCTGATCAACTCATTTGTATTAGTTTTTCTTATCAAGATTCCCTAAACTTGGGGTGGCTAGGTGGTACAGTGGATAGAACACTGGCCCTGGAGACAGGAGTACCTGAGTTCAAATCCGGCCTCAGATATTTAATAATTACCTAGCTGTGTGGCCTTGGGCAAGCCACTTAACCCCATTGCCTTGCAAAAACTAAAAAGGAAAAAAAAGATTCCCCAAACCAATGAAAGCACAGATTTGAAAAGAAAAATTCTCTTAGCTCACATTTCTATAGGTATTACCAATCTATGGAAGAAGGCAGAATAGGTATATTTCCCCTGTTTTATAGATGAAAAGACTAATATTTCAATTATTCAAGATTTTATCATTTGAAGGACACCCATCCTAGTGATGAACCTCTCTGAATTTAGCAGTTGACTAGAGTAGGTTAGTCCCTGGCTAACAAATATACAGCCTATAGTGTGGACCCTGAATTCAGCATCATTCCAGCTTTGTAAGACCTGCAGGAGTTTACTGTGCAAAGCACAATGTGGGGATCAGTATAGGAATTTAAACAAGGCTACTGACCTTCATAGAGATGAAGTAACTTGGCTAAGATCACTTAGCAAATAAATGATAGGGTCAATATTTAAATTCAGCCCTCCTGACTTCACATATAGGGCCACTATACTCTATTTCTTCCTGAAGCAAATAGAAAAGAAATGTGACTTTTGTCCTAAATCTGTTATCAATTTCATGATCAGTGGAAGGTAATTTCTATTCTTCTGGCTTCTGGCTTTAGTTTCTTCCTCTGAAATATTTGTTATATTATTCTTCTTTCACCATACCTTTCCATCATTATTATCAACAGCATCTACTGAATACAAAACACTGTCCTCCAATGAGGATAAACAGAGTTGATCCTTGCCCTAGAAGGGCTTATCATCTATTTTCAGAATTGAAGACATGCTTATCATCATCATCACCATCATCATTATCATCATCATGAGACTGTGCTAAGTGCCAAATGCGCACACACAAATGTAATAATCTGGTGGAGGAGAAAGGATGAGAGGATACACATGTCTTATACAAATGTCTTCCCATTTCCATGAGTGAAAATGAATTAAGTCTAACTGACTTATTTACTATCAAGTGATAATCATACTGGGGGGTATGGGGTGCATGAGTTATCAAATTAGAAATATACCTCCAATCCTGTCCAGAGCCTAAATATGATATGTGTATACATAAATATATATGTTGATATAGTTAATTTTTTGAGCATCCTACCAAATCTATATTCTATAATAATTGTTTTTTAAAGATATATTTTATTGGTATCTTTTTGTATGATTGTTTCTGCACCACAAAAATTTCTTCCAGGATCACTTCTTTCCCTCCTAGAGATCCGTGCCATGCAATTATTTTTTTAAGGAAAAAAAAGAAAAAGGGGGAATTTTTTTTAAAGTTTTAAATTATATGAATTATTCCATAACCAGGGATCTCCTGCCTCTGCAAAGGAATTGGATAGGGAATAAGGGACTTTAATAATATCTCCTTTGAAGCCATGCTTGTTCTTCATCATTTTGCAACTTTTACTTGTTTTGGAGTTACTCTTTCCATTTATACTGCTGTGATCACTTTGTACAGTCTTGGTTCTGTTTACTTCACTCTGCATTGGTTTGTATAAGTCCATATTCTTCTGTATTCATCATATGTGTTTTTTTCTTATAGCACAATTACTTTACATTACATTCATAAATTGAAATTTGTTGTCAATCCCTAATTGAAGGTTATCTATTTTGGTTCTAGATCTTTGCTATCACAAAAAGTACTTCTAAAAATGTGTGATTTATGTGGACATTTTCTTCTTATCAATGATCACCTTAGGGAACAAGCCTAAATTATGGAATCTCTGAATCAAAGAGTATGAACATTTAATTATATTCTTTGCAAAACTCAAATTGCCTTCCAAAATGGTTATAGATTCATAACACCACCAACAATGCATTATATTTTTCCATGAACACTCCAACCTTGACTCTTACCATCTTTTGTCATCTTGGCCAATTTTCTGGGTGTGAAATGAAATCTTAGTGTTGTTAGTTGTGTTTCATCATGGTTGTTAATAGTCTTATAAGTCTTCTTTTTAAAACTGTCTGTGCATATTCTCGTTTATTGGAAAATGGTTTCTGCACTCTCAATTTCTCTTCATATATATGTATATACATGCATGTATACATATTTGTGTATATATTCTATTTGTTGACTATATATGTAAATGTGTATGTTATATATGTCTTGAATAGAAATCTGATAAATTTGCTACAAAGATTTTTTTCTTATCCAACTATTTCCCTTCTTAGCCTAGAAGCATTCATTTACTTTTCAATTTCATATAAGAAAGACTATTTTATCTTTTGTGATAACCTCTATGCTTTAAGAATATAACTACCCAAAATTGCGAGGGGCATATGATCTGTTTCTTTTCTAATTTTTTATTAGCACCATGTTTAATATTAAGATCATATATCCAATTTAAAAATTAACTCAAGAAAAGGGCATAAGATGTTGATCTAAACCTAATTTCTACCAGACTGTTTTCTATTTTTCCTAACTTTTTTTTTCCAAATAAATTACTTCTCTGAGTAATTTATGTTTGGAAGTTTATTGAAAATTGAGTTATTGAGTTCCGTTGTTTGGGAATCTTGTCTGCTCTATTCCATTGAGCTACTTCTGTTTGGGTTTGTTTTTTTAACCAATACCAAATGGTTTTAATGGCCTCCATTTTCTAGTATAATCTGAGGTCTGGAAATATTATTCTCCCTTCATTGCCACCTTTTTCATTACGTATTTCTCTTGATCTTCTAGATCTTTTTTTCTGCAATGAATTCTGTTATTATTTTATCTAGCTCTATAAAGTATGCCTTTGCTAATTTGATTGATAAAGTATTGAAATTGTAAATTGATTCTGTTAGGATTGTGTTTTTTCTACAGACCAGCCTGAGCATGAAAGCATGCTCATACTCTTTAAGCTGATCTTGATTTCTTTAAGGAGCAGTTTGTCTGAGTCCATACAAGTATTTTATAAGTTGCATTAGTAAGTAGATTGATTCCCCAGATACTCTATGCATTTTGTATTTATAATGATAAGAGCTAGCATTTATGAGTGCTTACTAAGGACTTTACAAATATTCTTTCAAGTGATTCTCACAACAACTGTAAGAGATAGGAACTATTATTATCCCCATGTTTACAGACAAGAAATGAGATCCACAGAAATAGTGACTTACCCAGGGTCACACAGCTGGCAAGTGTTAGAAGCTAGATTTGAAGTAAGGAATTTTGGAGTCCAGGTCCTGTGCTCTATCCACTGTCACATCTTTGTCTATTTTATTATAGTCATTTTGAATGGTATTCTATAACAGAATTAAATCAAACAACAGTTGCAAAAGTATCTACTAAGTGAAGGTATTAAGCTTTATGTTGGGAATAGTAACTGTAAAGATCTTGCTCTCAAGAAACCTATAATTTTAAAAAATAGGCATAAAAAACTAAGGAAAAGGTTAAAGGGTTATTAGCATGAAAAGTACAAAAGCAATGTCTAAGTATTGTGCTATGAGAAATGATCTTTTCACCTTGTTAGTGAAGAAGGTTATAGGGCATGAAGGAAAAACTTCAAAGAACTTTAAAAGAGCACCTGCTTTGAATTGTATGTCTTTCTCTTTGTGTGTGTGTGTGTGTGTGTATGTATGTGTGTTCAATTCTGGACCTCAAATTTTATTTTTTTATGTTTTGAAAGAATGTGACATTTATTTTATACTTTTTTGCTTATCTAAAGTACTTGTTTTTTTCCAATTACATGTAAAAGTAGTTCTCAACATTCATTATTCATAAGATTTTGAATTCTAATTTTTTTCTCTCCCTCATTTCCCTTCTTCTCAAGATGGCAAAGCAAATCTGATATAGGTTAAACATGTGTAATCATTTCATTGAGTCTTGAAAGAAGGGAGAAACTTCCAGGGCAGGGATGGGTTGGAAAGGAGACTGTAATCCATGCCAACATGGGGGACTAGTATGAATCATAATATCTAGATTGGAGAAGGCAGGATTAGAACAGATAAAAGGAATAATTTGGTTTGGGGAGAGTGAAAATATTAAAGAGGAGTGTGAGAGGTGGGATCATGGGATTTGGAGCTAGAAGGAGCCTTAGAAATGGTCTAATGCTGTTGGTCCTTGAACTTGACTTTAAAAAAATAATTCTACCTTAAGATAATTAGTTTTCTTTGAATCCTATGCTTTATTTTACACATTAAAAATTTTTATTCTGGTTGGAATTGGTGGTAGCTCCTGTAATCTGGCTATTGAAAAATGATGAGGCTGAGACTGAAGCTGATAGCCTGAGAGGGTTAAAACTAAGGGCCTGCTGGTAGATGTTTAACAATCAGCTCTGCAAATTCTACATATACATATATATTATATTTAATCTACCTTTTTTTAAAAGTTTTTCTTTTTAAGTCTAGGCAATCAACAAAACAGATCAAGCTCTGATTTATATCATTTGACTAGCCAATTTATGACTGATGTCCAAAGGATAGCACAATGTGGGGGGTGGGGGGGTGGACAGTGGTTTGTCTTAACCACCAGGCTACCTAAGGATGGGCAAATATTCCAAGGTTGGAAAAATCGAGGAGGTTACAACTTCATGCTATGACTACACATGTATTATCTATATGGAATTGCTTGCCTTCTCAGTGGAGATGAGGGCAAGGGTGGGGTAGGAGGAAGGAAGAGAATCTGGGACTCAGTTTTAAAAATGATTTTTTAAAATTGTTTTTACACGAATCTGGGGGAAAAAATTCTAAATCAACTTAAACACCAACAATAACAACTTCCATGCTAACCAATATTGAGATCAGAACTGTTGAGTAGCCATATATTTCCAGCCTGGGTAGGGCAGGGGATCTAGACTGAAAACAAAAATAAAATAAAAAGATCTAGGGGGCGGCTAGGTGGTGCAGTGGATAGAGCACCCACTCTGGAGTCAGGAGTACCTGAGTTCAAATCCGACCTCAGACACTAATAATTACCTAGCTGTGTGGCCTTGGGCAAACCACTTAACCCCATTGCTTTGCAAAAACCTAAAAAAAAGAAAAGAAAAGAAAAAAAGATCTAGGAAGTGGTCCTTAAGTTTCAACAGATTCCCAAAGGGGTGCTTGCCAGGCATAAAACAGTTAGAATCCAGCCTCTTCATTCAGTAGATAAAGAAAATGAGATAAAAATGACTTGCCTCGGACTACAAAGTAAGAAAGAATAGAATCAAAATTTGAACCCAACTCTTCTGACCCAGGGCTCTCCTCATTATAGGATTGGCAGTTAAAGCTAGAATGTGAGGTCCCTTGAGTGCAGAACTAGTTGCTTTAACTTCATTCTACTTAGTAGGTAAAGGGGAGCCAGTGATGGCTTTTTAGCGCACTGGGGAAGCTGCAGAGGGAAGGATGCACTGGGGATTTGGGGAGATTAATAGCCTGAGGAGGTAATAAAAGCTTGAACTAAGATGATGACGGGGGTAATGCGTGTCCAAATGAAGAATGTATGGGAATTTTTTCTACTAAATTCTCCTAGAGGAACGACTTTTCCGATCTGCCTCGGAAAGCTAGCTCGACACTGTCCTGGGTGGAATGAGCAGCCCCCCTAGCTCCAGGAGCACAAAGCTGTCTGAAAGACTAGCAGGGCAGCCCAGCTCTGGTTTTCCCCCTCTGCAGCAAAAGGAACTACAAGGCCCAGCAGGCAGCTGCAGGGGGAGGAGGAAGAGAGGGAGGTGGGGACTGGAGTCTGGTCTGAGCGAGGGAGGCAGTGAGTGAGGCTTCCAGGCGCATAGCCTTAAAAGCGCTCCAGTTGGATACGCGGGCGGCTGGGGCTGCAGACCGAGCACCCTTGAGAGCGGGCCGGGCTAGGGCGAGAGCTCGGACGGGAGCTCCGCCGCAGCGCGCCCAGGAGCCAAGGAAGGTAGCCGGGGGTCTTTCATCCGCGTCCGGACAAGATCCAGAGACCCGGCTCAGCGCACTGGGAGGACTTCATCCCTCCTCCCACTCCCGACTCAGAAGAGCCGTGGCAGCTGGAGGAGCAACTGTGACTGGAGACTTTTCCTCCAGTCCCGGGGATCCGGTGGCGGAGTTCACCCATAGCCTGGGATCTGTACCGCAGCAGTAGCCGCCGCCACCAGCGGAGCCTGGGCGCGCTGCGGAGCCTGGGCCCCTGCGGGGAGATGGAGCCCGGGCTGCAGGAGGCGTGAGCGGTCCGCAGCCCAGGCTCTCCGGAGAAGGGGGGACAAGGGGTCCAGAGACCCCAGGAGGCGGAGGGGAGCGCCCTCCGCCCTCCCCCCCTCCGGCGGGCACCCGCTTCGACCCCATTGTTCCCGCCGGGGCTGGAGGCGCCGAGGAGGAGCCGCTCCCGGGACCTGGGCACCGGTTGCGGGGCTCCGGTGGCCCCGCCGGGACGGCTTCTGTCCCCGGGGTGGCCCGGCAACTTAAGGGACCCGGACGCCCAACCGCTGGAGCTGCGGCCGACTTTCCTCTAGGGGAAAAGCAGCCCAGACAGAGGTAAGAGTGGCTGGGGGCCCTCCAGATACGAGGCCGCCTCTCCTAAGCTCGCGATTCCCAAGCCACGGAGATCCCCTTCTCTCCGCCTGTGGTGGGGCTGGCTTAACGACCTGTAGCCTTCCGAGCTGAAGCTATTGGCGGGGCTCCGGGGGTCTCCCTTCTCCTTACCCTCCGTTCCCCCCTTTTGTCTCCCCTCTCCCGCTCGCAGTTGTGCGCCCCTACCCTTCCTGCTCGCCTCCTCCCGCCGCCCAACTTCTTCGCAAACTAGCGCCCAGGGTTCTGGAAGACTGCGGGGGTCTGCAGCCTCCGGGCGGGGGGAAGCGAAAGGGCCAGAGGAGCGATGGAGGCCGGCCATTCGGGGGTCCGAGTGCTAGGGAAGATTCGTGCCTGAATCTTGAGTGTGCTGCATTCCACTCCACCCCTCGTGGTGACTCACCCCAACACTGCAGCAGGTAGCCTTGGTCGGACCGCTGGATCGGACCGATTTCTAATTTCTTTTCCCAGTCAAGTCCGGGCCCCCCCATGTGTATTCATGTTGGGGTGAGGGGTGGAGGTGGGGGCTAAAGAGAGATGGTTGCATAGCTTTGCTTGGTTTAGTTTTTAGGGAGGTGGCGAAAGGTGGCGTCACTCCATGGCAAAGATTCCGTTTTAGGGGAGGGCAAGGAAGGTATTTCCTTTAGGGGAGGGGGTTATCTTTTCCTACGTAGTATTCCTTAGAGGCGAAGGGAGGGAAGTTGAGGGAAATTGGAAGGCGTCCAAAGGACGAATAAGCCCTTGTGTGGGTTGGGGGTGGATGGGGGTGGGAGGAGGGAGGAGGAGCGTTCAACTCAACTAATCTATCTGGATGTGGGAGATGAGATGAGAATGTTTTGTCCAGTGCTGTTCACTTTGCTGCAGTGAACCTCTCTCTTCTTTCTGGCAAAGAACTGGCCTGGATTAATTTGCCCTCTGGCCCCTGTGTGGTTTTCTGGAGAGGCGGGCTGGCTAAAAAAAAGGGGGGGGGGGCCGGAAACTCAGTTTCCAGAGTGACACCTTTGTATAGTTTGGCAATCCGTGTAGGCTTCTCCCATCCCCCCTTTCCTCTCTCACTCAACTGGGGGAGGGGGTGGGGGAGAGAGGGGAGCTTGAAACCAGTCTGCTTCTGCTGGGACCAAAAGCTATTGGCCCATATACAAAATGTTGCTGTGGTCTCTTTCACCCTCCCCCCCCCCACTTTTAAATTTTTTTAGTTTTCCAGATGTTGCACCACTGAGCCCCATCTGGTTCCATTTCACCCAATACAGACAGCATTGCAAACACAGTGCCTAACATTTCGGTTGCTTTTTTTCCCTCTCTCCCCACCCCCAAAATGCTGAGCTCCTTCACTTTACTCCGGGATCCGGAGCATTTCCTGAACCTAAGAGATGGTTAAGAGTAGGAAAAGAGAGAAAGGTTAACTTAGATCGCAGATCATTGGCACTTCTCTCCTGCGTCTTGGGTGGTAAAAAAAAAATAAATGGGAATAGGCGCTTGGGAGGAAAGGGATAGAGGTTCTGGGGAAATATTTGGGTAAACTACTCTCGAATGGTAGGTAGCCTTGATCCCCTTAGGAAATGAGTCCATAGGAACTCAACGGGTGCAGATCAAACTTCCAAAGATCCAATATTTCATTTTTGTGCTTTAAATGAAAAATAAAACAGGAAAGGTATCCTGACCTATTGGAGCCGGGGGAAGGGGCGCTGATGGGGGGGGGGAGTTGACCTGAACTCTTGGGCCGCTGGCTCTCGGGCTTGCTGGGAAGGCCGATTGCCCCTTTCCCATCGAGGGAGCCCCAGGGGGCCGTCCCCCAGCGGTGGCAGTCATGCGTTGCTTTTTCCACTCTTCCTCTGGAAGGCTGGTATGTGGTGGCGGCGGGCGCTGGGGGCGTGTGAATGGGGCCAGGTTAAGGTGTTTGCTCTCGCTGCCCCTAGCCTAGTTGGTCTGTTTTTTGTTGTTTTTTTAAAGAGTTTGGATTGCAGCCCCCGGAAACTAATGTGACTCTGCCCTAATAATTAAATAACGGTTAGCGGTTGAAAAAAGCAGAGCCTAGGTCGGCGTGTGAGTTGCGTGTATAAGCGGATGTGTTGGGTGTGTGTCCATTCCCTAAACTAAGAACGCTCCTTATGGTCCAAAGTTTAATGGGGGAGGGAGAGAGAAGGAGACAAACTTCCCTCCTCCTCCCCTCCCTACTGTCTCTCTTTCAAATTGAAAACACTTCTCTGGTTTCCTTCTCTAGGCGGTAGTTTTGGAGGTTGTAATGAAATCGCACTTTCTCTAGACATGGTAATTAAGGTGACTGTTTCCTCAGCAGATGTGCCCGCTCCCAGCACCTCCGGACCCAGGCTTTTTTTGGTATACTGACTGCCCTGCAGCCTCGGGACAATTGGGCGGGTTGCTGCTTTCCCCTCCTGTTCCCGCCCGCCTCTTCCCCCCCCCCCTTTCCCCTCCACCCCCTTTCCTCCGACTTTTTCCACCCCACCCTTTGGGGATGATTTTACAGCCTTTACGAAGTCCAGTTCTGGGGTTTAATTAGCCAAGACTTGGTTGGTTCTGTCTCTCCCTCTGTCTCTGTCTCTGTCTCTCTTTCTCTGTCTCTGTCTCTGTCTCTCTCTCTCTCTGTGTGTGTCTCTGTCTCTGTCTGTCTCTCTCCTCTCTATGTCTCTGTCTCTGTCTCTGTCTCTCTCTCTCTCTCTCTCTCTGACGACTTTCGGGGAATGGATGAGCAGCATTTGCTGCGAACTTGCCCTTATGGCCTCTCTAATGACTTGTTTACATATTTCCTCCCAGTTCGGGCTGAAGTTTGTCGGGAGCAGCTCCAGCCCCGCGACTTCTAGCACCCGGTCAGTGTTCTTGGTCCTGGAGAAGCCGGTCGCGGCTACGGGCTTGACTCCCTCCCGGGCTGTGAAGCAGCTAGCGGCGGCTGACCAGCTCTTCGAAAAAATCTCTGTTACGTTGACTCTTAGTCATAGCTGTAGCTAAGTGTTCTGTCAGTTTTTTAATAGAGATCGTCTAGATTCCCGGGCCACTCCCCATGCACGCTCCCTCACTGCGTGCTTCGGCGGGGGGGGGGGGGGGGGGGGGGGGGGGGCAGATAGGATGCTCCATTTGGACGGAATGAGCATTCTCCCCTGGATAATTTTCACCCATGTTAAAAAGTTTCACAATGAATACTTTAAAAGTACGGCGGCAGTTCTAGAATCACAGAACGTATAGAATGTTCGAGCTGGAAAGGCCCTTAGAGGTCACTCAGTCCAACCCCCTCGTTTAGCTAGTGAAACGCCTGGAGCAAAGACCCGGGCCGAAGCAGAGAAGAAACCTGGAATGTTGGTTGATGCCATTGTCCTGCCGATCCTGCAGGAAAAGGATTAGAATACATCCAGGCTGCCCTGCGCCAGGGAGGGAAATTTTCCAGTCCATACAACCACCAGCCTTTGTCCCTGGTTGCTAATGAGCCCCGGAGAAAAATGAGGCTGGGGGGGAGGGGGATTTTAGTGCTCTCCATTTGAGAGGAAGGGGATCACTGTCCCAGAGAAGATATTCATTTGAATACTTGAGTTGTGTCTGTTTAAAATTTTATATTTACTCATCTTTCCAGTTAAAAAAAAAAAGTCAGCCCATACTAAAGATATTACCGGCAGCTGATATGTAACTCCATGTACTCTTTCCATTCAATGGTTGTACATGTGAACATTTTCCCTTAATTGTTATGCTACAGAAAGTACTTCTGCTTTTTCCACCTTGCCTTATTTCCGGTATGTCTTTCCATATTTCTCTTTATATTTGCCCATCTTTATGGTGCTGGTAAGTGCTAGGGGCAGTGTACCTTGTCTCAGAATCAGCCAAACTAGATTCTAAAAGACTCATCCCCAAAGGACTGGCTATCAGCAGAGGTATTTTTTTCAGCCTCAGCAGTTCATGAAGACCAAGATGTGGACAGGAGGGACACCCGCCATCAATGGAGTTATATAGTCTTTATGTGTGGTGGTATAATTGTTATAGAGGCAAGATTGATGACTATGGATAGAGTTCTGGGCCTGGAGTCAGAAAGACCTGAGTTCAGATGGGCCCTTAGATACTAACTGACTCAGTGACTGTATGATCCTTTAGCAAGTCTCTATTTGCCTCATTCTACAGAAGAAAATACTTGACAAGAAAACCCAATGGACAATATTGGCATGTCATGATCCATGAAGTCAAGAAGAGTTGGACAAAACTGAACATAGTTATTAATTATTCCATAGCATCAAGTAATTACTCCATTATTCACATTTCTATTGAGTACTTTCCCTCATCACAACCTTGAACAGATAGGTAGAAAGTGCAAAAAATAATATTCTCCATTTTATAGATGAGGAAACTAAGCCTTAGGGAAGTACTAGAATCACGAAGTTAGTGTACAGAGAAGAAATTCCTTCTGTGGTCTTCAAAGACCAGCCTGAGGGAAATGGAAGACTCTGAGGTCATCCACTTCATCCCAGGTCATCACCTGTTGTTCTGACTTTTGCCTTGCCATTGAACTTTCCCAAGAAAGTTGACATTGTGCAACTCTGCCTAAGTCGAGACATAACCCTTTGATGTCATTGGTTGTCTTTAAAATAAAGGGTGCCCAGCAAGACCAACTCTTTCCTCTAGGGCTTCAACTTCTCCTTGGGTTACTACAACAGTCTATTTATTCATTATCCGTGCCCCCAGTTTTCACTGTTATAGATAAAACCAGGAAGACCTAAGTGCAATCCTGCTTAGCACAGTGTCTGGCACAATAGTAAGACCTATATAAATATATTATTATAAATAATCTAACTTAATTTGGAAAGAGCCCTAGATGTTGGAAAGGAATTCACAGTCCTCTTTTTTAGACCCACCTGAGCCAGAATCCCATTCAATTTGAAGACCCCATTCCCACCTCCCAGCCCTACTTATTTTTACCATTTTTAAAATAAAAACTACTATATAAAGCCAATGCTTAGGATAAAAGCTGGTTCATATATGCTTGGGTCACTGATAACTGTTGAGGGATACAGACCATTGAAACTTAAGATCTAGGTGGAAAAGAACCTTAGAGCACAGATGGGCCAACTCTGAATTTAAAAAAAAAAAGGAAACAAGAACCAAAGAGTAAGTAACTTGTTCAAAGTCATCCAGAGAAGTCTTATAAATAACAAGTCCAGATTTTGAGGTGAGGACTTCTACCTAAAAGTCTAAACTTTATCCAGTACCTGCTTTCCATCTTTATTCTTATCTCCTATTCATGACCTTTTTGGGTCATGCTGGTCCAGGGACTTATTTAGAAAAGTTAAGGAACTTCCCTTTTTGTACTTCAAAAGTTAAATGTATTGATACATGAGGAAAAAAAGCAGATAGAATTAACTTATGAAAGGCCTGAACTAACTTGAGAGGAGTTAACTTTCTCTTAGGGAATTCATCTTAAATTGTTCTTCCTATGGGCTGTATAAGAGATCTGAATGGAGTACAGTAAAAAAATTTTGGTTAATAGATATTATTAGGTACTTTATCCCTATAATTTTAGATAGGATTCTAGGAATTACTGAGAGGATTTCATACCTAGCTTTCCTAAGATGCTTCTTTTTTCAAGCTGTCATCTACTTTAGACCCAGACTTTTCTATTTAAGTAGAATATATATATATATATATATATATATATATATATATATATATATACACATAATGTGTGTGTGAGATGGTTTCTTATGTACTTATATAAGTAGGAAACCAAGTGCCAGCCTGTACCAACATAGAGATTTTGTTACTGTGCTCATTTCAGTATGTCTGGCTATGTATTTTGTTATTGTTATTGTTTACTTGTTTTCAGTTATGTCTGACTCTTCTGTGACCCCATTTGGGATTTCCTTGGTAAGGATACTGGAGTGGTTTGCTGCTCCTCCATTTGAACTCAGGTCTTCCTGACTCCAGGCTCAGCACTTTATCCACCTTGCCAACTAGCTGTCCTACTGTTGATCTCCCTACAATTACTAAATATCACTTATCTGTTCTGGAAAAAACAGAAAACAAATCTCTGACTGGGCAACTAGGTGGTAAAGTGGGTAGCTCTGGATTCAGGAAGACCCTAGTTCTTTATTTTATTTTTTTAGATTTTTTGCAAGGCAATGGGGTTAAGTGGCTTGCCCAAGGCCACACAGCTAGGTAATTATTAACTGTCTGAGGCTGGATTTGAACTCAGGTACTCCTCACTCCAGGGCCGGTGCTCTATCCACTGTGCCACCTAGCCGCCCCCAAGACCCTAGTTCTAATCCATCCTCAGATATTTCCTAGCTGTGTGATCCAGGGCAAGTCACTTAACTTTTTTTGACATCAGTTTCCTTCTCTGTAAAATGGGGATCATAACAACCCTTTCCTCCCAGGGTTGTTGTGAGGATCAAATGAGATAATAATTGAAATACACTTGGCATAGTATTTGGCCCATAATAACTGTCATAAAAATGTTTGTTATTGTTGTTGTTACTTGCCCAGATATATTCTAAATAGTTTTATCCAGATTCTGACCTTTAAGATGAGATTACTTCATTTGGCCCTAGAACATGGCAGGGCTTCTTTATTATTGTTACTATTTTTATATACCTATTTTACCCCATGCCTCATTGTGGTATAGAAGGTGACCTTGCATTAAAGATTATTCCAGAGAAACACAAGTCCTAGCAAATACTCCCAAGCTGGAAAGACTTCAAAAGGCCCAGTGATGGATTACTGGCATGTTGTCCATGTACAACCTTGCTAAATTCAAAGGGAATTAACACAAGGATGATGGCTACCAGATAATGATATATTTTTTTTCTGCCATATCAATTCAGGAAGCAGTTCAATATAGTGGAAAGAATGTTTGAGTCAAGTATCTGGGTTCAAATTCTACCTTTGAATCTTAATATGGGTGGGGCTGGGGTTGACCTAGCTGTCCACTGAGATCCCTTCTAACTCTTGATTCTGTGAAGCCACTTAAGCTTCCTGGACTAATTTTATTCATGAAGATGAAGATGAAGGAGTTCAGTTCTATGGAAGCCAATTTCCCTTCTAGTTCTAAACCTACGATTCTATGAAAACCAGGTATGAAGGGGTTGTGATCTATGTTGGTAGAAAAAATATCCCCACAGAGGAAATCAGAGATCTTTGAAGCAGTGAGAAAAGTATTTCTTCCCAAGGACATTTGGATCCTGTTTGTACAGACTTCAGAAAAATATTAGGGTTTTCCTTGAGTTAAACAAAAATTTTGCAAGCTGAACTGCATAATCTCTTTCAAATGTTTGCTATATGTTCACATCAACCACTCCCTAAATTTGAGGATTTTTCCCCCCTAATCTCTTTTGGGAAAGGTGACCATTTTTCATAAGATCATGGGAATACAAATTTATAGCCAGAAAGGACCTTCCTTAACAGGTTATCTAGTCTACCCTCTTCATTTTACAGGTGAGAAAACCAAGTCCCAGAAATGCAAAGTGAGGTCCCTTCCAGCTGTAGATTTATGATTCCCTGATATGTCCTAAATCCCAAAGCTATTAAGTAGCAGAATCAGAAGTTAAATTCAGGATCTCTGATTTCACATCCAGTGCTCTTTTTACTTTTGTTTTTAAGCAGAAAAATTTATATCCCTGAATCCAGGAGGTCGCTCTTATTGTTACTTCTTGGCCTGCAAGACTAAAGAAGTTGAGAGAATTTCTCTCTTTGTACTATCTAACTCCCCAGACTAGGATTATGTCTGCGTAAATTTGGGATTTTGGATTGTCCTACCCTTCAACATTCTATCTCTTACAGAGAAAGTGACCTGAAGCCAGTTCCTTAATTTTTTTTTTCTTTTTGCAAGACAGTGGGGTTAAGTGGCTTGCCCAAGGCCAATACAGCTAGGTAATTATTAAGTATCTGAGGCAAGATTTGAACTCAGGTCCTCCTGACTCCAGGACCAGTGCTCTATCCACTGCGCCACCTAGCCACCCCATGTTAATTTTCTTAATGGAGTAGGCCATGTGTTCTGCCAGCATCCATTGGTCATCCCAGAGCTTCCCTTCAAGAGAGTCATTATAGTATTGTACAGTTTCTGATCTGGAAGAACATGAGACCTTCTGCCTGACTTCTGGTCTAGACCCCATGCTTGATATGAGGAAATGGAAGGTCAGAGAGGAATGATTTGCCCCACATAGTGGCAAAGCCAAAAACCAGGATTAGTATCCAGATTTTCTTACTCCCCATTCTCTACATTATTTAAGAATAATAGAAGAGTGGTGTCCTATTTTTTTCTCTAATGTTTCCCAAGGCTCCTCAATCAGTTCATCTTTCTTTTACTAAGATATGGCTTTCTTCAACCAGCACAGAATCATAGATTGTTTAGAAGAGTCTCTCTTTCCTGCTCCCTTTTTGATAAAAGACCTTATTCCCTACTCATTGTATGCTGGTTGGTTCTTGTCCTTCATTATGGAAGAAGATCAAAATGACATCACTCTGTTTGAGACAAATGACAGTGTCCAACTCTGGCTGATCAGACCAATATGGGATCAGAACTCTCTACCCACAGAATTTGGGCACAAATAGTCCATGTGAATACCTGGGGTGGATACTCTAAACTTAAGGATGTCATACTTACTTTGAGCTGCTTCAATTCTGCCTTCCTCATAGAGTGCAACCCCCTCACTGATGAGGGCACACTGTGCTGGGCAATCCTGTGTCAGTGTTTCCCATACTGAACAATCAATCCTAAAGTTCTTCAATGAGACCTTCAGAGTGTCTCAGTATCATATCTGAGTCCTTTGGGCTAATCAAAATTTGACTTTAGAACCTTGAGAAACATGACAAGAATTGTGGAAACCAAAAATAGTGTCCCTTAGAACTGTATAGGATGTTTCATAGGGACAAAAGTCCTCTAGTGGGCATTAAAGCCAGTTTTATGCTGCTTCTTTGGAAGAGTATTTACAAACAACCATGTACCACAGAGAAGCTCTGTATAAGGAATTCAGATCTTCCAAATGGGTTGTAAAAATTCATTAGTTAATGCAAAGTGGACAAGAGGACCTGAAGGAGATGGTGAAAGTTTCCAAGGACCTTCACACTGAAGACAATATGTTATATAGAAAGAGTGTTGGACTCAGAATTTGGAAGAATCTGATTTGATAACCCTACTCTGACACTTATTTGTGATCCTAGATAAATCACTTAACCTCCATATTCTCATTTATAAAATGGGAATAATATTCATACTACCTACTTCATTCACCAGGTTGTGGTGAGGATCAAATGAAATGACATATGGAACATTTTATTAACTTTAAGTACCTTATGACTTATTACAAAGGTTGCATTATGAGAATCTTTGCAGCTCTCCTTTTATAATTGTTTTTTCTGGATGTTAGTAGTGTATCTGATGAACCATGCAATATTTGAAGGTGGCAAAGGACAGTGGGAAGCTAGGCAGAACATGTCTAATGGATTCAGTATATAACTCCTAAGAGTCTAATGGTCTAAATTAATTTTCTTAATTTCTAGACCAGCATCCTATTTTTACTGATAACGAAACTGAAGAAAGACCATGATCACATAGCTTGTTTTCTTGTTTTAAAGCTGAATTTGGAAAAAGATGAAACTTGAACTCTGAGAAAATGGCTTGAAATATTCTCTCCTTTTTGTTCCCCCTCTGCCTTCCTCATCTCACAGATGAAAGGAGATATCAGGGGGACCCTGTGGACATCCTTTGGACTCTTAGGCCTTTGTTGGGCCTCACCATTGTGTGTGGGAAAGAATAATTTGAGACATGATTTTGTATTGCCATGGGTCTGATAAATAGGGAATAAACCTCAAAACCTGGACATCCTGCATTCAAATCTAGCCTTAGACACAAATAGCTATGCAGCCCTAGGCAGGTCACTTAATTTCTTAGGACCAGGGAACCTTCTAAGTATATGACTTTCAGAGTAGTGGCTGATGTACATTGAGAAAGAGAGGTACCTCACTGGGGATCTCCCTGGACCCTTGAAATCATATTATCCCAACAAACAAATAAATTAAAAAGCCAGGGGATTAGCATTTTTGAAGTTGATGGTGTTGGGGAGTTGAGACTTTCTTGCCTATGTCTAAAATGGAAGATCAGTAAGTGCTTTCTGAATATCTGGAACAGAACTCCCAGGATCAGGAAAAAGAAAAGAGAGGGAAAATTTCTGTGAATGATTCTCAGTTGTTTACTACCTGTCATGATGCAGCCCCCTTAGCTGAAATGAACTGAAGTTATGGTGAAGAGTGGGGACAGATGTGTGTGTGTGTGTGTGTGTGTGTGTGTGTGTGTGAACACAAGCCTGCTCACTCACTCTCTCTGCTCACTCAAAAGAACATGCACCCGAAGCCAAGAATTCATAAGAGTCTGCTGCCAGCCAGCACTGACTCACTTGCAGGGGGCCCAGCCCAGCTCAGGGGGGAGAAGCAAGGTCAATGTATCACAGTAGGGCCTGTTCTAGGGAGGTGGATTCTCTAAATAATTTAGATGGCTTCTCAGAGCATTTAGAATGAAAGCCACCTGGTTGTATGCATGTGTGGATTTTTGTGTGTCTGCATATGTGGCACAGTAGATTGAGGACTAAATCTGGAGTCAGGAAGACAAGAATTCAAATCCTGCCTTAGACTTAATAATATATGTGACACTGGCTAAGTCACATAACTTTTTCTTCCCTTCATTTCCTCATCTGTAAAAAAAAGGATGATAATAATAGGACAGTTCAGCTTAAATGAAGTAACGCATATAAAGAAATTTGCTAATTTTTAAATACTATATAAATGTTAAATAATACATTTATGTAAAACTATGTCTCTACTTATCCACCTACTTATCTATATTTATGTAATCCTCCAGATAGACAAAAATATGTTTTATCCTATAGATAGATATACATAAATATATAGCTATATCCTGCAAATAGGTAGACAGACAGACAGATAAATAGATAGATCTGCCCAATACCCAGGAGACCTATTGTTTTCTAAGTATTTAAAGGCAATGAGTTGTTCCCTGAGCAGTATAAGGTCTTGCTTTTGTCTTCACTACTTGGAGAATTGTAGAAAGGCAATCATAGAGGTGATATGTTTTTGGCCAAGAACCAACAATGAGCCATCTTTGAGTCATGCCCACAGATCTACCCTATTAAGCAGACAGTAGAGTATTGTTGAAAGAGCCCTGGATTGACACTCAGGAGACTAAGATTTGAGTAGTATCAGTAAGACCTTGGAGATACCCTCTCCCCCCACCCCCGTATATGAGTTTTCTGTTTAATAAAATGTGCTATAAGACTTCCAAAGGCTCTTCTAGGTCCTGTATTTCTTCCTAATCATCCTTAAGCATCAGCCACCAACTTCCAGACTTAAGTTCATCCAATAGTTCCATGATAATATCTAAGTGCCTGGAAAGGTTTGGGACCCTTCTGGTAAATGAGAGCTAGTAGTTTCTCCTTATTCATAGGATCAAAGAATCTTAAAACCAAAAGAAATTTTAGGTCTGTAAGTAATCTAACCCAATTTCTTTTTCATTTTACAAATGAAGAATCTGAGGTCAAGAATGCTTAAGTTACTTCATAGTATCAAAGGATTTAGAGTGGGAAAGAAATGTAGAAATTAGTTGTGTCCACTTTCTCATTTTAGAAATAGCAAACTGAGGCTCAGAAAAATTAAAATGATAATATTTTGCAGAATGGTAAATTAGAATGTAGGATTTTTAATCATTGTTCTTTTCTGTTCACCACACTCATTCCATTAATCACCTCTAGAAAAACTGGTTTTCTAAGTGGATTTTGGTCATGATAATAGTATAGCAAATATGTTTTATTCCTCATTTTACAAATGAGGAAATAGACAGACAGAAGTTAAGTGACTTGCCCAGAGTCACACAGTTGATAATTATCTAAAACTAGATTGAATTCTGTACTTTCGGACTCCAAGTCTTGTGTTCCACCTAGCTACCTCTCTACCATGTTTTATCCATATAACACCAAGGAATTGGCTCTCTGGGTGATTGTTATGATGATTATAATTTTAGAAAATAGCATTTATTTATATTTAGCTTAACAAATTATTTCATTTGGTCCTCACAACTACTCTGGGAAGAAGATATTATTAATATTATCTCCATTTTACAGATGAGGGAACTGGAAGATATATGTTAAGTGACTTGTCCAGGGTCACACAGCTAGTATCTGAAGCTTGTATTTGCATTCAGTTTTTCCTATGGACTCCAGGTTCAGTAATTTCTTCCTTTACTTCAAGTCCAGAATTCTAGCCAACTGATCAGCTAGGCATTGGGATCATCATTAGGATACTTGTGATTTTCTTCCACCCTCCTCCTTCGCCTGAAAAGGGTTTGTAAAACTTTTGATCAAGTGATACTTAACTCAGCAAAGCTACCTATATAGCCCTGGGTTTCCTGGAATTCTAGCCTTAGGGGCAACTTTGTGGTAAAATTCTTTAAGCTTTTTTGATTTTGAGTCAAAGGTAGAATGGCAAATATAGAATATCTATCTTGTCTATATGGGTGGCTAGGTGATACAATGGAAAAAGTGCTGGCCCTGGAGTCAGGGAGACCTGAGTTCAAATTTGGCTTTAGACATTTTACTAGAGGTATGACCCTAGGCAAGTTATTTAATGGTTTGCCTCAGTCTCCTCTTCTGTAAAATGAAGTGGGGAATGGGGAAGGAAATGGCAAATCATTGCACTGTCTTTGCCAAGAAAACCCCAAATGGGGTCACAAAGAGTCAGACATGACTGAAAAATAACTATATACCTAGTATATATATGTGGGAATTTGTAAATGTATGTGTATTTATATGTATATATCTGTATATACACCATTTTAAATATATACTACATTTATGCTTCATATAGTATGTGCATTTTGTATACCCTATGTATATATATATATAACTATATTCTATATATATAGTTATTCTGTATATACAGTACATATATGTGTATATATACACACACACACACACACACACAACAGTATACAGCTGTTTATACTATGTTTAGAAAGGGTGAGCATGATGTTGCACACCCATAATCTTATCCACTGGAGAGGCTGAGGCTGATGGATCTTTAGAGCCTAGTAGTTTTGAGTTGCAGTAATCTATTCAGAGGTCTTGCCAAACTAAGTTCAGTAGCAATGTTTTGAGCCCCTGGGACAGGGTTCAAATATTGCCCAAGGAGCAATGAACAAACCTACATCAGAATTGAAGTGGGTCAAAGCAATCAGGAGTGAAAATAGGTCTATAAGTAGCCCCTATACTTCTAAATAGGGCAAGGTGGAAGACCCAGACTTAAAAAAAAAAGTTAAGGGCATCTAGGTGGCGCAGTAGATAGAGCACCAGCCCTGGAGTCAGGAATACCCGAGTTCAAATCCGGCCTCAGACACTTAATAATTACCTAGCTGTGTGGCCTTGGGCAAGCCACTTAACCCCATTGCCTTGCAAAAAAAAAAAAAAAGCCTAAAAACAAAAAAAGTTAGATGCCTGGAATCTAGTACCAGGACAGGGATAACCAGGATACTCTAATCCTCCACACCTAAACAAGTTCTTCCTTTAAGCATAGCTTGGAGAAAATGACAATATAGTTTAGGAGCCCCCTCTACCCATCTACCCAACCTTACTATTTTCTTCTGCACCTAATGTTACCTCATCATTTTCTGATCTTCTTTTCTCCAGGTACTTCTTGAGAAGTTGGGTCAAGCCCAAGAATCGGGTAGAGTCCCCATGGAGGTGTGGAGCCTTGTCACCAATCTGTAATTGCAGAACTGGGATGTGGAGCTGGAAGGGCCTCCTTTTCTGGGCTGTGCTGGTCACAGCCACACTCTGCACTGCCAGACCAGCCCCAACCTTGCCTGAACAAGGTAAGAGAAACAAGGCCTTTCTGGGGCCAGCCAAGAAAGAGCTGTGGGCCTTTGGTCCAAATATGATTGCTTAGAGATATGGAATCTCAGCATTCAGCCTCTGATTATGACCTAAGAAATGTTGGGGACAGAGATCCCCAGATTTATTGAGGAGGAGCAGTCTCAGGGCTAAGAAGGGGTCTTGTTTTCTTTGGGAAAAAAAAAATCTTATGGCATCTGAATTACAGTCTATTTGGATAAGGTCTCACATTATTGGGATTGGAGACCTTACTGAAGTATGTGGTGGTATGTGGTTGAAGGAAGGAATCCTGTGCTCTTTATGCTCCTACAGCTGGAGGAAGATGGTTTTGGTTGGTGATTTTGGAGCCCACTTCCTTGCCTAAGAGACATGAAAACATTTTAAAGTTCTGAGTAAGATCAGAGTATCCTGATTGTCAGACTTCAAAATAAATGAATGGTATGAATGCTCACTTAGCACTTGGCTCAGATTAGGTGGGATTTTACCCAGCCCACTTTTCTTCTCTTTCTGTGGATGAAGGCTTTTTTGGGAACAAATTTGTCCAAAAGAAAGCAGTAGTTGTTTCCTGGGTACCTAACAATAGGCCTCCTAGGGCTACAAATTACAACTCACAGACATACTTACTAACTATCTTGGGACACATGCAAGTCTGAAGGACCTCAAGAGTTTCCATAACCCAGTGGGAGTAATGGGCTCTATGAGAATAGTATCAATCTGCAGTGAGTCAAAAGAGAATGGACTGAAAAAAAAGCAAAAGAAAAGGCCAGAGAACTGCAGATAAGTGGAAATTAATTTGCAGAGATTCTGGGAGCAGAGCCTGAAGCTTGAGCTCTCAGAAATTTGGAATCATTAATAATAGGTATCATTTAACGGCTTCTGATAAGCATATCAATTAAGCATAAGTTTCCTTCATCTCATAATGCTCTTGAATACATATATCTTTGTCAAGTGCATGTATCAGACAGACTCTCCTGAATATGGTGCTTTGCAAGACTGTTCAAAGATGTTCACAGACCCTTGATGTCAAGAGGCTTTATGGTATAAGATGACACTGAAGACAGATATAAATAACATCCATATGAACCAACATCAAAGGTATCAGTCCAATACAATGCAGATAAACTGCATCCAAAAATGGAAGTCATAGTGGAAGGTAAATATGGAGGCTTAGTAGACTTTCTCTGTTTAAAATAGGAAGAGTCATCAAAAAGATCCTTACTTTTTGTTAGAGATGGAGTTTCATTTGTTTGAATGATGGTAGAAAATGAAATGAATTTGTGTTTGCAAGGTGGGGTGGGAGATGAAAAGGGAACCAAGGAGGAATTTCAGTATTTTCTCCCTTGGAATACTCCTGGTACTTTGTCCCCATCTTCCTTATACAATCTTCATACATAGCTTATATTCCCCTACCTTCAATTTCCCTCACTTGATTGTAAGTTTCTCAAGAAAAAGACCCCTATATGTTTTGTAGCAAGTCACAATTTATACAACAGGGAGCCTGATAGCTTGTTGACTTGAGTACGGGTGAAGAAGTATCAGAGACTAGAGTTGGAAAATTATCTGAAATGGAGGTAATAGTGTTATTGGAGGAGAAGTGGATGGATGTCTAATCTTTGAAGTAGAGCATACTATTGGGAAATGAGCTCTCCTACAATCAGCCTTGAAGTATGCACTGGTGATTGATAGGATTATTCAGGTGGTTCCCTATATTATTTACTTGAGAGAGTACCTTAGGGAAGAAGGTACTCAAACTCTGTTCCCTGGAAACTAGAGGGCTCAGAACATACTATCTCCAGTGTCTGCCACCTGGTAGGTTCTTAATCAATGCTAACTGGCTAACTGGTTCAGATCCACCCATTCACTATGGTTTTCATACAATGGGCTGTCAACAGTTAGAATCTTTTTCTGTGGTATAGAGGCTTTTTGGGATCTATCATGGGTCATAATCTATCTTACGATTAAAAAAGTGACAGTGTTACAGGTCTAGAATCTATCATGTATGCTCTATGTATGGTCTTGTTCAGGTTTGTCCAAACCGCTGCTGCCATTGTATTCATGAATGGGTATTGAACTCTGTTTTCCACCATTGAGGATTTTTTGTTAGGTGATAGCTCAGAAAAGCTAAAAGGTTGGATATCCCTGCTTTAGTTGATCTTTTGAACTTAGCATTAAAAAAATAAATACATAAAGATGAAAAAATTTTCAAAATGATCTTCAGAAGTATAAATTCAGGTGGGTAAAGTCAGTTAGTAATTTATTGAAAGCCTGCTGCAAGCCGGGCTCTGCATTAAACTCTCAAAATACAAAGAAGGATATAAACTAATCCCTGGTCTCAAAGGCTCACAATCTAATACAAATAAATATGTACAAACAAGCTATATACAGGAAAATTGCAAGACAGATATATTCTATCTTATGGAGGTAATAGCCCCATTAATATTGTGTCTTGATCATTTCTGGGTACTACCTTTTAGGTAGGAAGTTGATCATAATGATAAAAAGAACCAGAGGTCATGATATAGGAAGATCAGTTGAAGGAACTGGAAATATTTCACCTCAAGAAGAGAGGATTTATAGAGGAAGTTGTAGCCATCTTCAAGTATTCAAAGGGCTATCACTTGGGACAGTTTAGGTGGTGCTAGTTTAGGTCCTTTCCCAGCTGAACAAAGTGTAAATTCCATACATAAACTGTGGAGGAGTCTCCTTGTTCTGGATCCCCTTGGCCAAATTGATGAGGCCTTTGTTTTTGCACAGATTGCAGTTGATAGAGCACTGTCCCTGGAGTCAGGAAGGCCTGAGTTCAAATTTGGCCTCAGATACTTAATAATTACCTAGCTGTGTGGCAAATCACTTAACCCCATTGCTTTGCAAAAACAAGAAAAAAAGACAGAAAGACAGACAGAAAGACAGACAGAAAGACAGACAGACAGACAGACAGAAAGAAAGAAAGAAAGAAAGAAAGAGAAGGGGCTATCACATAGGAGGTATCAGACTTACTTGTTCTCCAGCTACAGAGGGCAGACCAGAAGCAATCAGTACAATGTAGAGAGAACCAGATTCAAGTTTGATGTAATTATTAGAAACTTTTTCTAATGATAAGAGATATCCAAAAACTGAAAAGGGTAAGGGTTCCTCCTCTTTTTAAGTTTTTAAGCCAATATTGCATGATCACTTGTCCCTTAAAGGGATTCTCTTTCAGGAATGGGTCAAATGAGGTGTGATAGCTTCTGAAGTCTAACCTAAGGATCTGCAATTTTCAGTATCTTGATCAAGTATATATAAAATAATTGTTAGTTTATATTATTAGAAATTTCAGAATATTTAAAGAGTGAAATAAAGAGATGCATATTCATAATTCATTACTTTGATGAGTCACATATCCATAAACTTTATTGCAGTACCAAATCCCAAACTACTGGAGGAAATGTCAAGATGGCAGACACTGTTTCTAGTTTAGGCTTCCTTGTAGACCTTAATAATTAGTTATAGAAAAATTACAAAAGCATACAAGGAAGATTAACAACTTAAGAAAAAATGTAATCCATTAATAAAACAAATTCAAATAAACATACAAAATAAGTAATAAAATAATCCATAAAAAACCTTAGCATTTAACAAAATATAATAAAACTAAATGAAAGCTCCAAGTTAAAAAATATTTTGTTCTGTTTCCTTTAAAATCTATCTGAAATTCTATTACCCTTGCCTTTATTTTTTAAATACACATATGGATTTACATGCATATATGTGCATGTGTCCATTTAAAAAAGAAGGCATTAATGTAGAGATATGTAGCTAGACATACAATGAATGTAGCCTAAACTGACTGCTGAGTTTCTCTTACATTTCTTTATATAGGTCTTTCCATGCTTCCTCATATGTTTCATTTATCAAAATGTAGCAAATTTGAAATTTTCAAGTGAAAATATGAACTGAAACTATCTCTAACATTATTGGCTTATATAAATAAAGGGGAAAATGACAATAGTTGTGAACCAGATTTTAGAATGAACCATTGTTCCCAATGTTGTTTCCAATTATAAAACACTTAACAGCTAGATGCAAACAATCAGGTTCTTCTGAATAAATAATTTGCATTATTGTTAGACTGAATAAAACTAATCTGAAAATAGATTTTTTATAATCTGTGATATGTTTTTTGGTACCATTAGCTAAAAAAATTCTAATCAGCTAAAAAAAAATTTCTAAAGGCTTTATATTACAACTGTTCTGTTGAAGAAACTTCTAAAGAGGATTCTGCCGCTATCTTTTTGAGGATTCCTGCCTTAAAGAGTTGAGGCCACTCCAGCCCTTCCTAGCTGATGTTGGATCCTAAATACAGAAATGCAGGAACACAATTGTACCACAAGACTAAGTACATATATTTTCTACCAGTTAATTTTGGTGATTTTTTTTTAATGGATCTAAGAATTTCAGTCATAGGGATATTTATTCTGTGCAACTTTTGTCCACCTCTATACATAAATTGTCCATATCAGACCTAACCAAAACATTGGAAATCTTCCTCAAGGTTTGTTAGTGATTATTAGAGAATATTTTATTTTATTTATCTCAATGTACTGAGGAATGTCCATAACTTGCCTTCTAGGAGAGTGGGTAGTTCTTAAGAGCATATAGAGGTAGAGTGAAGTAGCAGCTAGATGATCCAGTGGATAGCTCGATGGACTTGGAATCAGGAAAACTTGAATTTAAATTCAGCCTCTAACACTTACTTTGTGACCCTGGGCAAGTCATTTCACCCTTAATGATTTCATCTTTAAAATGAGATAGAGAAGGCAGTGGCAAACAGTATATTTGCCAAGAAACCCCCCAAATGGAGTCATAAAGACTGGATAACAACAATGTGGTAGCAAGAATGTTGAATTTAGAACCCTGACATCTGGGTTCAAATGCTGATTCTGCCATTGACCATGTTTGAAGCATTTAATTTTTTTCTTTAAGTGGTAGACATGTGTACAAAGGAGCTAGATTAGGTCCTTTCCCAGATGAACAAAGTATGAATTTCCTACATAAGCTGTGGAGGAGTCTCCTTGTTCTGGATCCCCTTGGCCAAATTGATGAGACCTTTGTTTTGCACGGACTCACACTCAGAGCTTTGTAGTTGTGGAAGCAGTGATACTCAACTATTTGAATGCCATATTCAGGACAGAATTCATAGGACTGAGTTGACCCTTGGGCTGGGTTTTTAATCTCTTTTTGGGGGGTTAAGTGATTTGCCCAAGATCACATAGCTTATTAAGCGTCTGAGGTCAAGTTTGAACTCGGGTCCTCCTGACTCCAGGGCTGGTGCTCTATCCACTGCACCACCTAGCTGCCCCTGGACTTGGTTTTTAAAAAGTGGGGTGGGAACAGGGGAATTGGAGGAGAAAGAAAACCAAGTGAGAGAGAGGTTAAGAAGACATGCAGATACTCAGATCTCATGGGAATCCTCAGGGAATAAGGTTCAACCCAACAGGAAATCATGCACATCCAGGAGCAACCCAGACCTATTCCTGTCACTGGTCTTATAAAATGTGAACTGTTTAAAGGTTAGAGCCAAAGAAGTTAGGTGTGACCTGAAAGAGGGGAGGATTGCCTACTGCCCTAAGGAAATTGGAGAATTTTCCTGAACATAAACGTGTTCCAATAAAAGTTCATTCTCCAATTTGTGAGGTTAAAGAAAATCTGTTTCAGTATCCATTGTCTTGTGTTAACCTAAAAACTTGCAGGGTCAAATTTGAATGTTCCTATAGTAAACCTTGGATGGGAATTGAATTCTTAAAGATGATAGAGGGGGGCGGCTAGGTGGTGTAGTGGATAAAGCCCTGGCCTTGGAATCAGGAATACCTGGGTTCAAATCCAGTCTCAGACACTTAATAATTACCTAGCTGTGTGGCCTTGGGCAAGCCACTTAACCCCATTTGCCTTGCAAAAAAAAAAAAAAAACTAAAAAAAAAAACGATAGAGATTCTGGGCCCCAAAGCCAACTCCTTAGAAGTTTCAGGGACCAGGTCCCACATGACACACCAAAGGACTGGACAGAATGATCTCTAATATATCTTTCAGGATTACCATTCTTTGATATGCAAAGTATTTGTCCAAATTCTAAAAACAAAGCTACCAAAAAAAAGCTCAAGCTCCTAAAATCAAGAGTTGAGAAGCTCCCCCTTTAAAAACAAAAAGGTTCCATTTCTGAGCAGTTGTTAGTATTAGAAGCCCCTCCCCCAGTTTAGAGCAAAGACTGGCTAGCTAGCAGTCCACAAATGTTCCTGGGGGAGTGGGGAGGGGTTAGAGTTGCCTGTATTCACTTTCTGGCTGTCGTTGGAAAGTTTAATAAGAATTCCAGGAAAGCCTTCCCTCCCTTCTTCTCGAACACCCTCTCTCTCCCTCCCTCTCACCTCTTCTCTCTGACACTAAACATGTTTTACTAGGGCCTATGTCCTTATGTTACAAATAAGGGATCTGAAGGGAGGATTAGAGTGGACAGAGGAGCACAGGTTGTGGGAAGAGAAGGGGAGAAAGGGGAAGGCAAGGCATTTCAATAAGGAGAGACTGCTTCTCTTCATTTAGAAATAAACATTAGACCTTAGAGGGGAACAAAAAGGGGATGAATTCAGGATTGTTGGCAAGTCAGCATCTTAGTAGCCAGAGTTCAAGTTCTGCCCTGTTCCTTATAGAACAATAATATGGACAACCTCTCTGGACCTCTATGATCCACATGTGGGTAGGAGGTAGGGAGGGGGTCAGCAAAGGGGATAGGCTGGCTCAGGATACTTTGCTTCTTATATGCTCAGAAACCTGCAACCAATAAAAGGATTTACTGGGGGAGGGGGAGGGGGAAGGGGAGGGTTATAGCTCCACCCACCCACCCTGATTGAAGGAATCTGGTGGAAGGAGCTGGGGCAGGGGGAGGAAAAGTTACAGTTAGATGGAAAAGCTGACCGTTTCCATTCCTGACTTCCATCCTCTTGAATGCTGTGGACCACAAAGCAGGTCTTTGTCTCTATTTCAGCATAAACCTGCCATGACAGGGAGAGGCTATGTTGACTGGTGCCAAAACCATCACCCTCCAACCCCAAGCTTATAGCAACCCCTGCATCCTTGGGCTAAAATTCCCCTTCTTTTCCAGGGGTCCTCCAAGTTGCCATCACCTCACCAAATTTAAGAAGCACCTATAGAAGAGGGTTAATTGGATACTAGTAGAATATTAAAGAAAAGCTTGAGAGAAGGTTTGAAAGGGGAGATTCTTCTCTATCACTTTCCACCCCTTTCTGTACTCAGATCTCAGCTCTATTTTGAGAATTGTTCTGACTGGGGTGGGCTAGGCGGGACCCAATCCTATGGCAGCCCCACTCCCTTGCCCCACCTAGGAAGTTTCTGCCTGAGAGTTTGTTTTCCTTCCATTTCATACTGGGTGGTGAAAGAAGTTCCAACCTATGCCACAAGGTCATTGAAATTACTCGGGGTAAAAGGTGATGTTAAATAACCTTCTGGAGAGCAAAAATGGATTTGGGGCTGTGGGGGAAAAGATCTGGGAGGGTAGGAGTAGGAAACTGTATGTTTAGCTGCTGGATTTCCTCCAATCCAGGTCTCCCTGTCTGGAGGGGAATGACTATTGAACCTAGGAAGGAGTGGGTTTTTCCTTGAGTCCAAAGTAGAGAGAAGAGGTCAGGAGAAACCAGAGCATCACAGGCAAGTGAAATGCTTGTCCACACTGGGGCAGTGCAGCCAAGTCCCTCCAGAGCTGTATTCTTGGCTTCTGCTTCTGCATTGCTATACCATTCATTAGCTTCACCAATTTTCCACTCGAGCTTTGCCAGCCAGCCAGCTCCTCTGAGCTGAGGAGGCGGGGAAGAATTTCTCAGGGCAGTCTTCAGGGAGGGAAGAAAGGAACAAACTGTTAAAAAGGGTTCCCCCCTTCCAGAATCGGGGTGAAGGAAAGACTAGTTCATTACCTTCTGAGCTTGGGTGTTTAGGGAAAGCAACACTATCCTCTGGAAAGGCTAGTCAGCAATTCTTGGAGCTTGTAACCCTTGCATAGAGGTCATGGGGTACAGCCTGGCTCCGACAGAGGGCTTGTTCTTGGCCAGGCCGGAAGCAATGAGTGATGGCTTGTGTCTGGTGCATGATGGATAGCCTCACCCCAGGGAAGGAGAGGTAGGGAAGTGAGTTTGGGGAGCCATTATCCAGCAAGGCTGAGCCCTGGGGTCAGAGAGTGCAGCCAGCAGCTGGGCCCAGTTTTGTTTTAACAATGAAAAATTCCCTCATGGCCTTTGGGGCCCTTGTTCACCTTCATGGACTCCATCTCCTCCTCCCTCTCCTGGGGCCTCAAAATGAGACAAATGCTTCCTGGTCGTTCCCCCCCCTGCCCCGAGCTGTCCCCAAGTTTGTCCTGGACAATCTCTATCTCTCCCAGCTCCCTTGTATTTCAGCTGCCTCATTTCTTCTGACTCTTGTGGAAAGATGGAATGTTCCTCACACACATATCACAAAAATCCTCTTCCCAGTGATGGTGGCCAAATAGATTAAGCAGAGCCTCATGCCTTTTGAGCTATAGCCACTGCAGCTTCAAATTGTGTTCCTGCCTCCAGAATTCACCTCACCTGACTTCACCAACTACCATAGATAGAGGATTTATAAAGTCACAGTTGTTTTTCAGTTGTGGTCCTGTGGACCATAATCTCCCTGGGATTTTCTTGACAAAGATACTATTTTACCATTTAATTCTCCAATGTATTAAAGCAAACAGAGATTAAGTGACTTGCCCAGGGTCCCACAGCTAGAAAAGTGTTTGAGAGTGGATTTGCACTCAGGTCTTTTTGAACTACCTCGCCACCTCTAAGTCAGATTTAGATATTGTCAAATGAAATGACACTGTCTTAATTTACAAAGCAGTGCCCATAAGCAAAGAGTGCCAGGTTTGGGAGTAAGGGAGCCAACCCACTGTTCCTGGAATACAAGAAGACTAGTTCTTGTAGAGTTTGAAACTCAATGCCTTTTCCCTGTCCGGCATGTTATGGCTCAGCTGTGCCTCCTGGGATAGGTTGGGTAAGAGGAGGTGACTGTTGGGGCAGCCAGCTCTGCTATTTGAGCAATTATTTCTGTGTTTCTCAGGCATCAAATGTATAGGAATAGAGAACCTCAGATTAAATAGTCCATGAAATGTGCAAGGAGCAAGAAAGGTTGATAGTAATGGACCAGGAGGTAAGAATGAAAAAACAATTATATACTCAAGAACAAAGTTTGAGCCAACATATTACTTCATATTCTTTTCCCCAAGATCAAGGTATTTCTCCCAGTAGATATTTTCTCATACATTCATTCCTTTGGGGGAATCCAAAGATCCTGGTACTAGGAGTTATTGATTGGAATTCCATTGTCCCAGTGATTTCAGGAAACCCATTCCCCCAATTCCCTTTGGTTCTAACATTCCAAGAAAACTGCAGGGTGAGATATAGATATATAGATATATATATATATATATATATATATATATATATGTATATATATATATATATACATATATATATGTGTGTGTGTGTGTGTTTGGGCGAAGGTGAAGAAGACTACACAGGAGTGTCCAATTCCTGGTATGACATTCTATTCTTCACAGGATGAGGTTGTGCTGAGGGGACAGGTCTTTGAGTTGCCTCATAGAGAACTTTTCTCTATCTTAATGTAATCACTGAGAGAACAAAGGCTTCATTGAAATTGCCTGAGCCACTATAGCCAGAGACCAGTTTCTATCCAGAGGGAATTTAGGATCTGATTCTAGGGACCTGAGGCCTCAAAGCAACCTTAACACCTGAGCATATTTTGTATGGATCAATTAAAATTAATTCAATAAACATTTTATTAAGTACCTACTCTGTGAAGAGCACTGATTGGGATGTTTGGGAAGATATAAAGTTTTAGATATATCAGATTCCAAGTTTTCATGATATCCTTGCTTAGGCTCTGAAATCTCCCAGATTGAGGGCAAAAGAGTCCATCTGCTTTGTGTGAGAAGGTATATATACCAAGGCTAAAGGAAAAGAAATAAAGAACAGTTCTCTTAGATCCCATACTAAATCTGTATCAATGGGCTTACTATCACTTTTCCACTAAACATGGAACAATAGGTGCCCAATTAATGTGCTAAGTGAAACCTAAATCTCCCACAGAAAAAATTACCAATAAAAAGGCAATAATTGAGTTTCTTTTAATAGTAATTTAATTTCATTTTATAAAGAGAAATACAAAATATTCAGCTCTCTTGTATTTTTTTTAATTAAGGACAAGAACCAAACATAAATTTGATTTAGTAAATACAACAACAAAAGGTCAGTTTCTCATTATGATAAATAAAGGGAAGTTGGAAGGAATGAAGAAAATGGGAAAAGGAGAAGGGAGTGACTAGAAGAAAAAGATAAGAGATAAGAACTGGCTAGGAGGTGATCTTATTAGAGATAAAATACCTTTAGAATTTGGGCTATAGGGGCAAATAGGTGGTGCAGTAGATAGAGTACCAGCCCTGGAGTCAGGAGGACCTGAGTTTAAATCTGATCTCAGACACTTAATAATTGCCTAGCTGGGTGACTTTGGGCAGTCACTTAACCCCATTGCCTTAAATAAATTAATTTTTTAAAAAAGAATTTGGGATCTAGACATAGAAAAAGTTACTCCCTAGTTTTCACTTCACTTTTGAAGTTCTGATTAGTTTGTTAATAGACTTTCCTGCAGTCAAGTCAAGCACCAACTATGTTCAGGCACTGTACTAAACAGTAGATACAAAGAAAGGCAAAAAAAAGTCTTTTGCCTTCAGGAAACATATTCTAATGGGAAAGGCAACATGCAGATAACTATATACAAATATAATATATACTGTATAAATATAAAATAATCTCAGAGGGAAGACACTAAGAACATTCAGGATGGGCTAAGGCTACTTGTAGAAGAAGGTGGCATTGTAGCTGACTTTTGAAGGAAGCCAGGAGGCAGAGATAAGGGATAAGAATTCCAGGTGTGGAGGACAGCCAGTTAACATGCACAGAATGGAGATAGGTAAGTATTGGGTAAGCACAGCAAGAATGGCAGGCACTAGATCTTAGGTAAGTAGAAAGGAATAAAGGTAGGCAATGGAGTGACAAGATCATACCTGAGCTTTAGGGATATTACTTCAATAGCTGAGTAGAATGTATACAATATACACAATGACTACAACATAAATGAAAAGAACAAAAAAAAGTGAATCCAAATGCTGTATAATTATAATGATCTAACTTTGCTCTGGAATAGAGATGAGCAAAACCACCTCCCTCCATTCACAGCATTGTGGGATATGAAATATTGTGTATCCTTAGTTTATATAATGATTGATTTTTTCTTTTTTATTATTTACTATAAAGAATGGCTCACTAGATAGGGAAAGAAAGGTGGATGTAGTCAGAAATAAAGACATCAATTAGTCAGTTGACAACCTTTATTCATTCTTCCTAGATCTATCTTCTCTGGAACCAAACAGAAAAAATATAATCCCTCCTCCACATGTTGCTGTTCTTGTTCAGATTCTATGGAACCTCATGGGCTTTATTCATAGGGTTTTCTTAACAAGTTACTGGAGTGGTTCTACATTTTTCTCCTCAGTGTGTCCCCATTTTACAGATGACAAACTCAGGCAAAGAGGAATAAAGTGACTTGCCAAGGGTCACACAGCTAGTAAGTGTCTTAGACTGAATTTGAACTCAGATCTTCTGATTTCCAGGTGCCCCATCTTTCTTCTGGGGCTCTATCCTCTGTGCCACCCAGCTGCCCCTCCTGCATATGACAGCTCTTCAGTTATTGTATCTGAACAATGATCTATGTGTTCCCAGCCTCCTCACTCCCATGACTATTAGACTTCTCTTGTCCAGGATAAACATCCAGTTCCTTCAGCCAGTTTGTATAATCCTGGCACTGTCTCCTGGAAATTTTATAGGACAGACAATTTGGGGCTTATCATTTCCCTATATCCCTCCTAATTCAACCCACGATCACATTATCTTTTTTTTATTTTTGACTGTCACATCACACAACTGATTTCTATTGAGCTTTTGGTCCACTAACATGCTCCCACCTCCATCTGATCCTTTTTTAAAACAACTGCTGTCCATCTACACCTCCCCATTTTGTTTTAGTGGAATTTATTTTTTGTACCCAAGTGAAAGATTCTACATTTATCTTCAAAGAACTTCATTTTATTAAATTCAGTCCAATGCTCTTGCCGTCATCCACTGTCTTAGCAATCTTTTCCATATTTGTGTCTAAATTTGATGACCATGCCATCTACGTTTTAATTCAAGTTACCAATAAAAATATTAAAAAACATGAGACCAAACACAGATCCTGGGATGTTTCACTGGAAACTTCCTATCAAGTTTACATTGCACTATAAATAATTGCTTTTCTGTTCTGAAGCCATCCAATTAGATTATCATCTATTTTACATCTCTCCATTTTCCTCCTTAAGAGTATTGTTAGGGACTATTGTGTATAGGAGTACTGTAAATTATCTTCACTTGGTGTCCTTGAGGACCAGAGCCTTATCTTACTAAGTGCCACAGGAGTGGGAATGGATTAGAGACTGGGAAGGTATTTAAGCACTGATATTTGGTTCAATAAGCTGAGACCTTGGAGAGCTTGGTGTTTAGGGAAAAACTTGTTTTCCTTGTCTTTCCTCCACCCCCCCAACGTTTGCCTGAGGAAGATTGAGGGAGTCCAGTGGGACTCAACAGATGAGACATTTTTTCAAAAACTTAGCTAAAATTCTATCCACAATGCTCTTCTTAACAGTTTAGTAATCCCAATCAAAAAATAAATAAAAGCAAATGAGGTTAGTCTGCCATTTCTTGTTCTTGATAAAGTCATGCTGGCCCCTTCGTAATCACTGCTTCCTTTTCTAGACATTCTCCAACTATCTCTTTTATGAAATATTCTAGAATTTCCCTAGAAATCAAAGTCAAACTCACTGATCTATAGTCTGTTTTCTTCCCTTTTTAAAAAAATTGGGAAATTTTGAAAATTTATCCTCCGATCTTGTGGTATCTCTCCCTTTTCCCAGTCATCTTTCAATTATCACTGCCAGAAGCTCTTGGGTCACAGCTGACCCAAGGAAATAGTTCATCTGATCCAGGTGACTTTAATGTTTTGTGGGCAGTTAAATATTTTCTTAATTTACAGGTGACTTGAATTCATCAATGCCTTAATATCACTAATATTTAAATGATTGTTATTAGAACAAAATGGTCACTATTTATTTATTCTTATTTAAATAGCAGTGGAATGTTAGATCCAGCTCATTTTGAAACTGGTACATTTCCTTTTTATTTTTCATTAAAAGTTTTATTTATTTTGAGTTTTACAATTTTTCCCCCAATCTTACTTCCCCCCACCCCACCCCCACAGAAAGTAATTGTCAGTCTTTACTTTGTTTCCATGTTGTGCATTGATCCAAACTGAGTGTGATGAGAGAAATCATATCCTTAAGGAAGAAACATAAAGTATAAGAGATAACAAGATAGACAATAAGATATCAGGTTTTTTTTCTAAATTAAAGGGAATAGTCCTTGAACTTTGTTCAAACTCCATGGTTCTTTATCTGGATACAGATGGTATTCTCCATTACAGACAGCCCAAAATTGTCCCTGATTGTTGCACTGATGGAATGAGCAAGTCCATCAAGGTCCATCACCCCATGTTGCTATTAGGGTGTACAGCATTTTTCTGGTTCTGCTCATCTTACTCAGCATCACATCAGTTCATGCAAATACCTCCAGGCTTCCCTGAATTCCTGGCCCTCCTGGTTTCTAATGGAACAACAGTGTTCCATGACATACATATACCACAGTTTGCTAAGCCATTCCCCAATTGAAGGACATTTACTTGATTTCCAATTTTTTGCCACCACAAACAGGGCTGCTACGAATATTTTTGTACAAGTGATGTTTTTACCTTTTTTCATCATCTTTTCAGGGTATAGACCCAGGAACTGGTACATTTTCAATGTGAACATTTATACCTTGGAAATGAACATTACAATCAGACCTTGATTTATTATTTCATTGACTTTCTAGTTTTAAGAAAGTGATGGAGAAAATGTGTTTAAATTTAAATTGTGTCCTACACATACCTCTCTCCCATTCTGAGCTTGTTGTTAAACATTTACCAGCATACTCCTGCCTGAATGTCATATGGTCAGGTTTAGTTCTAGAGGAGACAAGTGTCTAGGATGAACTATTACCTTCTTTTTTATAGATGAGTAACATTATATCCCTTTGACATTCAAAAGTTTACCTCTATCCTTTGAGTATTTAAGATTGCTAAAACACTTAAAGATTACTCTTAAAACCAGGAATAAATTGAAAAGTGCAGAATATTTTTCTGCCCATTCCATTTCTTTGGTTAAGTAAGATTCTAGTGAGGTCTATATCTAGTGGCTACTATAAAAGAACATTAAAAACTACTTCAGGAATAAATGTGTTAACCATTATTCACAGTTTTAAAGTCTTATCACTTTCAGAGGCATCATTTGAACATACTAATAACTCACCTTTAGCTGGAGCTTTTACAGCTTGCAAAATGCTTTTGCATTTTTCATTGCTCCTCATAACAACCTTGTAAAGTAGATAAGAGAGGTATCATTCCCGTCTTAAAGATGAGTAAAAAATGAAGCTTAGGAGATAAGTGATTCGATTAAGGTCACATGAATAGCTTGTAAAAGTCAGAATCAAGACTCTAGCCCAAATTTTCTGACTCATAGTTCAATGCATGTTCAAAGAAATAGGCAAAAAAAAAACAACTATTCAATACCAACTGTGTGCTTATCCAAGTAAAGGCAAAAGATAATACTTCCCCTTAAGGAACTCTTAGTCTAATGGGGAAGACAATAAGCAAACAATTATGGACAGACCAGTTATATTTAGGATAAACTTGAAATAATCCATAAAGAAAAGGTACTAGAACTAAAGGAAAATATATAAAAAGTCTATCCTGTTTTACTTGGTGTTTGTTAAGAATTTTTTAAAAGAAGAACAATGTTTTTATAAAAGAGTACTAATTTGGCATGACATGGATGAAATTATGTGACCAAAGCAATATCACCTCAATTTAGGAAGAATTAAATTGACAGCTAGTTCCTTACCTGTGTACTAGACAAAGATAGATACCAACTTAGGGGTTTCTTAATGATGCCTACAGTTCAGTCAAAACACATTATTACCCAAGAGATAAATGGTCAAAGAATATGAATAAGCAGTTTCATAAAGAAGAAATCCAAGCTATCAATTATCACATGAAGCATGTTCAGAATCACTAATATTAAGAGAATTGCAAACCAAAACAACTCTGTTTCCACCTCATACTCAAAGATGATGTAAAAAGAAAAATAATTGTTGGGAGTATAGACATGCAAATTCACTGTTTGTAGAGATGTGAATTGGTATAGCCATTTTGGATAATGATTTAAAACTACTCAAAAAAAAGGGCTAAGCTGTGCATGCATAAGACTTAAATGCACTTAAATTCTGTGCATACATAAGACTTAAATGAGGTCTATTCTCCAAGGAGATCAAAGTGGGAAAAATTCAAATGTACAAAAATTTTTATAACTACTTTTTGTTGTAGTAAACATGAAGAAACCAAAGGGTAATATCCATCATTTGGTAAATGGCTAAATTATGGTACATGATTGTAATGAAATAATATTATACCACAAAAAAATGACAAAAAGAATGACTTCAGAGAAAGCTAGGAAAACTTTCACAGAACTGATATGAATAAAGTAAGCAGAACCAAAACAATTTATATTATTATAATATTGTAAAGGAAAAACAATTTTGAAAAACAACTCCATTCAATACAATGACCAATCACTATTCCAGAGGACCAATGGTGAATCATGCTACCCCACCTGCTGACAGAAGGGTGACAGACTCAAGTTGCAGGATGAGAAAATTTGTGGATTTGTTTTTCTTGAATGCTTGTTTATTACAAGAGATATCAATTTTTGAAAAAAAGAAAGGAAAAAGGACCTTCAACTTATTTTTTAAAAAAAACCCTAACAGATCAGAAGGAAGTTCAGAGGGAGATCCAAACAGAATTGAAGTTAATATGTTAAGATCATATATACCTTTTAAAAAGCAAGCTGTATGGAACAGAATTTCAAGGTTCATACACAGTCCTCTGTTTTTCTTTTGTATATTTTCCTAAGTCTTTCCTTCTCCAAGATCATATACATCTCTACTTCCTTCACCTCATCATCTTGTAATGAACCCTCCTACCATTCTCAGGTTGACCATCTCAGGCACATTAAAGCCTAGCTTCTCCATTAGATTCTAAGCTCCTTGAGGGCAGGGACTAGCTTTCTTTTTAACAATTGTATCCCCATTGATGAGTACAGTGTTTGGTCCCGAGTAGGTACTTAATAAATATGGATTGGATTAGATTGGTTCATTCCATACTCAGAGATTGCCTAGACAAGGCAGTTGGTGGAGACTTTTGCTTTAGACTCTAGAGTATATGCTTCTACTGACTCAGCCTGAATTAATAGTAGGAAGCATCATGACTTGATGTGAATACTGTTTGGGCTTTGTTAGGGAGCCCTGAGTTCAAAAGTCCCAACCTCACTTCTGATATTTGCTATAGATATGAGTGAGGGTAATCTTAACCCTCTCAACGCTCTAACAATTTTCTAAATAGATCTACTAAGTAATAAGGACACCTGGTTACCCTATCTGAACAAAATACAGTTCATCTAAGTTTATATTTGCATTATTGGCTACCATATCACAATGTAAACTCATACTGACCACAAAAACTCCTTAATCAGTGTAGAGTTGGAAGAAATCTCTTCAACCATCTAGTATAATCCCACTAGGGGATTAATCCTCCCCTCCATTTTACACAAGAAGAAACTGAGTTCCAAAGGGGTTAATTGAGCTTTCAATGGTCATATGGGTAATATAAAACAGTCAAAATTCAAATCCTGATATCCAGATCTTTAAGCCACCATTTTGGGTGTCCATCTCAGGGCTCACTCCAACTTTTCTACATGCTGTTGTCTTTCCTCTTGTATAGCTTCTTCTTAGTAGCTAAGTAGCTCTGAGGAGAGACTGATAGATAAACTTGTAATCAGGAAAAATCCAATTCAACTCAACTCCTGCCTCAGACATTAAGTAGCTTTGGGATCTTTGATAAATCACTTAATTCCTTTAGTTTTCAATTTCCTAATCTTTAAAATGGAGAGAGAAAAACACCTTTCTCCGTGAGTTGTTGTAAGGATCAATTGAGATTATATATGAAAAGCACTTTGCAAATGTTAGAGCACTATACAAATGTTAGCAGTTATTGTATAGTTGATTTTTTGAGCCCAGGTATAAAGTTTTACATTTATTCATATTAAATTTATATTCCATTTAATTAGATACAACCCATTATTTTAGCCCACTGAGCTAATTTTAGATCCTGATTCTGTTACTCAGTATATTAACTATCCTTTCCACCTCTGGGTCAGTTGAAAATTGATCCAAATGCTATCTATGACCTTCATCCAAGTCACCAACAAAAAGTGAACATCAAGGGATTTAAGTAAAGTTGGTGATATTATGACTTAAATGTTTTGTTTGGGACTGGGACCTGGGTGTAAGCCCCCTTAGGATATTATCACACATCCCAGAGAGAAAAACAAAAACAAGTATGAGTCAGGAAGCAGGGTGGTGCATTGAAATTGCTGAAAATGAGTACTATTTGCTAAGAGGAACCATACTGTTTTCTAATCCCCCAAGCAACTAAGTATCAAGGGAGATTAAACTTTCTTGGGAATTCTAGAAGAGTGATGAAAATTCAATCCATCCTAAATACCAAAGTAATATTTCTAATACATGGGCCATTTTTATTCTTGTGTTTTAAAACCTTCAATGCTTTTCTATCACCTATAGCAGAAAGTAAAACCCTTTTTCCCTGGTGTATAAGGCCTTCCATGATCAGATTCCAATTCCTTTTTTTTAGCCTTCTCTCACACTATATTCCTTTTTAGGTATTGTTGTCCTTCTCTTCCTGTTTCTTTGCATTCATACCAGATATTCCCCATCTCTAGAACATACTCCTGAACAATCAATCAGTCAGCTTTTATTAAGTGTCTACTGTAAGCCATCATAATCTTGAAATCCTTCTCTTCATAACCCCACTGAGTTACCACTTTCCTCTAACAAACCTTTCCTAATTCCTTCTGCTCCTACCTAAGGTCCCTGCTTAAATATATCTCTTCTAGACTTCCTGTGCATTTATCATATTATAAATAGAACTGTCTCTAGATTCCCCTCTTCCATGTTCCATGACCTCCTTAGATGATAAGATCTTGAGAGAAGGGACTTTCATTTCATCATTTTATTCCCATTGTTGAGTGGAGTTTTTGCAGAAAAATTAGCCATTTGGTAAATGGTGGATTGAATTGTAAATAGTTTCTCTCCTCATTTAAGCCTACTTCCATCATACCACTTCAGAACAGAAGGTTTGTTATGTAATGTGGATGAGAGCACAGGACTTAGTCTACAATATCTGGGTTCAGATCTGGTCTCAGATTCTACTGGCTGGGTGATTGTGGGTAGATTACCTAATCTCCCTGTGCCCCAGTGTCCCTTTATATAAATTAAAGATAATAATGGTGCCTTCCTCTCAGGGTTGTTGTAAATGTTTATGAAGTGCTTTTCAGTTATTAAAATACTCTATAAATGTTAGCTATTATTTAAAGGAAGATTCCAATCTAAATTTCTTTAAAAAACAAAAAGCAGATCCTATAACCTTCCCTATGAAGAAATTTAAAAAGCAGGCCTCTTGTGTTATGTCTGTGTCTGGAATGACTGGACTGTGAAGAGAGGAGAGATGGGAATAGGGACAGGTACTGAGAAAATCCAGATCCTTGTGCTTCCTTTTTTCTTTCAGGTAGGTAGATAGCAGAGATAGGAGTTGTTCCCTTCAGGCCACACCTAGAGCTTTCAAGACATCACATTAGTCCCTGAGCTTTGGAGTAGAATTCTGATGCTTGGCTATGGGAATTTTCTTCTCTTGAGACAGCTGGAGCTGAGTTTCTTACTCTCAAACAACTCCTCTTAGGGGAGGAGTAAAGGGAGGGAGCCAGGTTAGCCTGTTACTTAGGAGGGGAGTGGGGTTTCTGGTGGGGGGGGGAGGGCAGGTCTACATTCCTTTCTTTGAAGGAACCTGACCAGGCTTTAGGGTCAAAGAACTTTGGTGAGTAGGAGCAGCAATATTACCATTCTCCTGTTGATTCATCTCCCATTTTTCCCTCCCCCCACCCTTAATGATCTTTCCATTACAGAACCCAGACCAGGAAGTTCATGACAGGTCGCAGCTGCAGACACATGGCTGGGAGACCTCAGCTGGACCAGTAATAGTGGGAGAGTCCTTTAGCTACTCCTCTCTTCCCACCCCCATTTCTCTCTGCCTCCTCCCTCCACCTTCAACTTCTCAAGTAATTTAAGAAACTTTTTCCCCCAATATAACCTAAGGAAAGTAAGGGACCTTATTATTTGTAATAAGAAGCTTAAAGTCTATAATCTATTGTATTCATCTTAGAAAATGGTTTTGTTTTATTTGTTTCTTTTCTGCTGATACTGGAATGGAGCTGACTACCCTAAGGACTTTTCATTCCAACCATTCACAAACTTGACCCTGTAAGATATCTAAAGAGATGCCTTCTAAGTGGTATAATGCGTAGAGGACTGGACCTGGAGTCAAGAAGACACAAGTTCAAATTCAGACTTAGCCACTTACTAGCCTGACAAGTCACTAAATTTGTCTATCTCAGTTTCCTCAACTGTAAAATGGTTTGTTGTGAGAATCAAATTGAGATATTATTTGAAAATCACTTAGCACACTGCTGGTAGTTAATAAACACTTGTTTCCTTACGATTAAATCTAAGTCGTTAATCATGGTAGGGAAGACAGGTGGTTGAGGTGAGAGAATTTGGTTCCATTCAAGTCAAGTGCTTTCCCCAGATACTTAACTTACTGATGGGGCTTTAGCACATTCTAAAGTGTCTCAGGAAGTCACTGGTTTTGAAGTCCAATCCAATTCCACAAGCCTTTATTAAGCACTTACTATTTGCCAGTCAGAAGAAGACCAGAATTCCAAGTCTCACTCCATAGGGGCTCCAAGACCTTTGGCAAAATGTTTAAACCTACCTCTCTGGACTCTAGAGATTCTAAATGGAAGAAAAGTCCTGAAATGATGATTAGATGAAGTTTCATTATCTGGGTTCCCATATCTCAGAAATTACAATTTCAACACCTATATATGTTTGCCAAACATTGTGCTAGTCAACATAAAGACTAAACAAAAAGAATCTCATGCTCTTAAAAATGTACATGTGGGGAGGGAGGGGAGAGAAGAGAACATATAACATTAAATCTCAGGCTTAATACCTTAGCTACTATGGAAGTTGTTTCTATGTTCTCCAGGATACTATCCTGCCTAGCAGTCAGATGAATGAGATTCTAGTCCTCATTTGCTCACTGGTTGTGTGGGCTAGAGCAAATCACTTGACCCCAATTTCCTCATCTGAATAATGTAGATAATAATATCTGTGTGCATTTCATTGAGTTGTAAAGATCAAATAAGATCAGATATGTAAAACATAATGTTACATAATGTAAGGCATTATTATTATTCTCTTAAAGGCCCCTCCAGCAACCCAAGGGGCTGCAGCTACACAGGGATTACTGCTTCCAGAAGTCTTCCTTTTGACTTTTTTTCTGATGGTTCAAAGGCAGAGACATCCATTTGGTTCCAGATTTAATAGTAACAAGGACAGATTGGTAGGTATACCAACTGCTTTGAACCATCTAGTAAGTAAACCTGCCTCCTGGAACAGTCTCATCCTTCTAGGATCACAGGATTTAGAGACCAAACAGACTTTTATCTAGCCAGACCCATTCCTCATCTTGGTGAGGTGGCAAAACAAAGTTGGTTTGGGGAGTCCAGGGATTAATAAGACGGCATTGTTTTCCAGTTTGTCTGAAGTGAACCTGGGAGATGTTGTGAGTATGGATAAAGGGTCGTTTTGGGTGGAGAGTCTTTCAAAACTTACTATTAGGTGGGCACATTCCTCTGCTAATCACTTAATTACAGTTCCTTGCCCACAACTGGAGAGAACCACACTCAGTTGTGGGAAGGGGAGAAGGAAAGATATGGATAAGGAAGGGAAAAGGCCACCAGCATAGAATATTATTAGAAACAGGCCTCTGAGGTCACCCCCCCCCCCCATTTACAAAGATCCTCCACTATACACGATTCTTCCAGTGTAACTCTTCTTTTTTTTATCTCCTCACAAGGAAGGTCTACCACTCTTGTCCTTCCAACCCTAACCTAACTCCTGGCCATTTTCTCAATGGGGGGGGGGGGGAGTATGCCTCTCCCTTCTCTCCCACCCCCATTTCCTCTTTATCCTCCTGGGCTTTGGGTAGACTCCATATGAGTCAACAGTGTGACATGGAAGAAGAAGGGAAAAACTAATTTTGGATTAAAATTGAATTAAAAGAGGGGACTGTACAGAACAGTAGTGGTAGTGACAATTCCCTTATACTCAGTCGTGGTTGTTATGTATCTGGAATATTATGGTCAGTTCTGGACCCCGAAATTTCAGAAGGACATTGATAATTTGGAGAGCCCCCAATGGAAGGCAACTAGCATGAGAAAGGGCTTGAGTTCTCATCAAATGACTAGGAAGAAAGGGGATTGGGGAAGGGAGAGGGGGAGGGGAGCCTGAGGGTCATTTCCTTTGTAGTTGAAGGACTATCTTTTGGAGGAGTTGGAAGATGAGAAAAAGTCAACTTTGGGTTCTGTGGGAGGAAAGACTTTCATTAGAAAGATCCCCAAATAGAGTGGGCTGCCTAGTGGGACTGCCCTTCACTGTGGGAGAGGGGGTGTCTTAGAGCAAGAACTGAATGTCCACTTGACAGGGAAACTGAAGGTTTGGCCAGTGAGCATCTTCCCAACTCTTGAGATGTTGGGAGTCCTACCATCGATCCCTGCACCCCAGCAGCAGGAGCTCAGACTATTTCCTCTCTCACAGCCAGCTTTAGGGAACTCAGAGGAAGAGGAGGAGAGAAGGGAGGGCTCCGGGGACGTTAAAGCCCCCAGACCACTTGCTGCCTGAGCCCAGGCCCTATGCTAAATTACAGTGACGAGGTGAGACGCACAAAAGACAGAAATCTTTTTTTAATAAAAACAAAACAAAACCCCAGACCCCTGACCCCCCCACCCCCAAGCCCCTGGGCTGCTGAATGGCGAGGGCTTCCTGTCAGGATTAGCGGGGCTGCTGGGCATGTGTGTGCTGTCTTTTCTCTTCAGGAAATACCTTTAGTAAGCCCCGGTGGGGTCGCCATGGCAACGAGAGAGAGGACCTGCTGACAGAGGCCATTCAGCCGCCATTGTTCCCCCAGCCCCTTTGTTGGGAGCTTTATTGCTAGCCCTCTGGCAAACACAGCAGTTTGCACCATTTTGTCGGGCTGAATGTGGAGTTTTTACATTTTAATGGGATCCTCTGGCAGCCGCCCATTTGCATGCAAAATGCTTCTTCCTCCTTTCCCTCCTTCCATTTAAAAAAAAAAGCCCATCTAACTCCAAATCCCCTAGGATTGGAGAGGCTAATGAATGCTGCAGAGTTATGGGGTATTGGCCCCCTCCCCCGCAGCACCCTCTCCCCATCCCTTTGCTCCCCATATCCATGGCATTCCTTCCTTCTACGGGGGGGGGGGGGAGAAAAAGTCATGAAATTATGACTCTAGGACTGCCCACGCCCCCCTAGACCCTTCTACAGGGGGAAGTTCTCACTAGGGGCTTTGGTGATTTCACCCCATCTGGTCTGGCCCTTGCCAGACCAAAGTAAGTTTTCAGTTCCATTTCAAAGCCAAAATAAAGTAATAAAAAACCTCTACAGAGGGTTCCCGGAGCCCTGCTGTGCTACTCTGTCTTCCTTTTGAGTTCCTTTCAAAGCCACCCTGAGTTCCTCCCCCACCCACAATTGCCCCCTCATTTAGCTGGAGAGTTTGTACCAGGATTGTAAACACCCTTAGACCACCAGTCTCCACCCCCCTCCCCACTTAGAAAGGCCTTTCCCCATCAACTTTCTTCTTTTTACTAGAAATACTCAATCTAGAATAGTGATTTAGGAGATGAATGGTATTCTCAGCTCCATTCTAGTGGTACTGATTGAAGAAATATGGATTTTTTTCCTTGATCCTGTGCTCCCCAAAACACACAGCATCCAAGCAACATTCTGATATTACTCTCAACAGACTAGATTGTGGCAGAAGTCCTTACATCTATAGAGAGATGAGACATAACACACAAACACCTAAAAAACAAAGGATTAAAAAAAATAATAGTATTACTCAGGGATCCTGACTTCATTGGTGTAGATACTCCTGGATTGCCTTTGTAGGAAGGGTTTCCTGTGCTGTTGTAGCCCAAAGAATTAATCACCTGGTGACTAACCCACTGGGGATCAACTTCTCTCAAGTTACCCTGACTCATCTTCTCAGAACACAATATTTTATTGGATCCATCACTGGGTTTAGACTCAAAACTTTTCAAATTTGGGAGGTGGGGGTAACATGCCTCAGTTTATTTACATTGTTCTGGTGCAATCTTGGAAACAAGTCACTTTGTGGAATAGTTCTTTAGTGAAGGAATACATGAACAAGTGAATGATTATAGCAAAAATTAGGTGAGTTAATGAAGAAGTGAAAGTAAGAAAAGAGATGAGGAATGGAGTTAAAGAGGGCTTTGAAAACTCCACAGCTAAAATCCCCACCTTCTATAAGAAGCTTCTCCCAATCACTCTTAATTCTAGAGGCTTCCCTCTCTTAATTATCTGTTTTTCCCGTGTATATCTTATTTGTATAGAGTTGTTAGTATGTTATCTCACATTAGATACATTTAGAATGTAAGTATCCTTTCCTTTCTCTTTCATTGTATCTCTAGCACTTAGTTGGAGTGAGTGGTAGATACATAGGAGGTGTTTAATAGATGCTGACTGGCCCACTAGAAAATCTGATTTTTGTAGTAATTTGTATTATCCATGGATTTTATAAAATTGTAAGCATCTTGAGGGCAGCAGTGGCTTTTCTATTTTTGTCTCTCATCAATGACTCTCATACAGTAAGTACTTAATTTGTTGAATGGATTATTATTTTTTTTAAAAGGTATTCCTATAAATATGAAAAATGCCTGGATGGATGAAGATGATTAGATGGGTTTATTATTGTAGGTGGGGATGAATTAGTGAAAGTGCCTTCCAGTATTCTATAATTTACTTAACTATTTTGTGCCTTGGTTTCCTTATTTGTAAAACTGGAGCAATGCTCCAATGGATATGGATATGGATGTCAAATATAAAAAGTACTTTGTAACTGTATATGTGTGTGTGTGTGTGTAAAATTTAGTTGGATATATGCTTTATCTCCCAAAACTAGATTGTAAACTCCTTGAATGATAGGGCCCTTGTATTGTCTTTTCTTCCCTTGTATCTATCCCTGTACCTCAGGATGTTCTTATTCTTAATGATGTGATGGGAGGTAGCCAAGGGATGATGAATTCTTTTGTCCCAATGACTCTCAAAGTCTATTTAATAAATTAAAGAGGGGTCATGATCTAGAGTTTAACCACATAAAGAAATCACAGTTTCTTGAAATATCAAAGAGGAAATTTGAGCATTTTGATGATAGGAGGGCAGGAAGAGAGAAAGAGGTTAAAAATACCATTAGGGCCAGAGAGCAGATAAGTGAAGATTCTTACGAGGTGAGCAAGAGATGGAAGGCAGAGCCTGGATGTAGCCATCCACGTGAGTTAACTTTTGAGAAGAGGAAGGACAGCTCTAAGATGGTAGAGAAGGAAGATGGGTTCTGGGGAGTGGGAGTGACTGGCTGCTTGTGCCAAATATTCTTAACTTTCTCTGTGAAATAAAACAGATCATTAGAGGTCATCAGCTGTAAGCTGTAATCGAGGCTCAGAACTTGAAGAAAAAGAAGGTTTCAAATAGCTGATTTGGGGAGTGAGCCAAGGAGCCAATAAAAGGAGAACAGTAGGACTTGTCAGCCTATGGCTAAAACAGATTATAACTGGAATGGGTCAGGCTTACTCTCTGCATTGCAGCCTTACCAGTATTTTATGCTGCACAAGGATGTACCTATGACTAGAAACAGAGTCTAGAGCTAATCTTCAGTCCAGTACTGCAAGTCCAGTGACCTGGGTTCTAGTTCTGTCTTTTACCTGCTCAACTATCTTTCCAGCCTTATTTGACATTACACCCTTTCCCTTACTTTGCTATCCAGGCAAACTGGCCAGCTCTGTGTTCCTCAGTCCAGATAAGATGCTCTTTCTTCCATCTCCTGCCTGCATTCCCTTGGGTTGACCTTCCCACATGACTAAAAAGCACTGCCTCCTCATACTATCCATCTTTTTCTTTAAGATCCTTTCTTCTCCCAAATACGAGTGCCCTCCTTCCCAAACTAGCTTGTATTTTATTACTAATTTCATTAATTTTTTAATAAATATTTGTCTCTACTAAAATGTGAACTTCTTGTGAATAGAGATTATTTCATTCTTTGTACTTGTAAACCCAAGCATCTAGAATAGTGCTTAATAAATACTTATTAGTTATTGAAACAACAGGCAAATTGCTTAAATTTTCTGTCTACCAATTATTCAAACACTTAGGTGTAGAAAATATAGAAGGACAATGCTTGTTCTAGCTCTTAGGGTTGTTGTGTCTACTTTTTAGAAAATCTGAATATATTGTAATGTAGAAATCAGTCCCTAAGACAAGGATCCTAAGGCCTTAAAGGGAATAGTGTTCCCAAGGACTTTACTTTGGAACCTGGAGCAATCTGGTTGTCTCCAGAGAGAAGGCTGTGTGTGTGTGTGTGTGTGTGTGTGTGTTGAGCAGAGGATCAATAGTCTTGTTTGTCTAAAGTTGGTGGGTGGGAGTCAAGAAATGGAAAGTGTGTGGGCTGAGAGGAGGTTGTGGTCTCTCTCTGAAGAGGTAATACTTTTTAACATCCTTCCCCAACCCTCAAAGTTGCCACCCAACCAGCCCTCCTTTCTCCCTCCCCCCCAATTCCCTTCCAAATTCCAGAGACTTTGTAAACAAACAAGGTAGGCAGGGTGAACCAAATACAAACTGTTCTGCCTCAGTTGATTAACAAGTGTTTATTAATTATTTGCTCAACTATGAAGTGATAGGGACAAAGAGAAACAAAAAACTATGTTCTAGTGGAGAAAGCATCAATGACAGTGAGTTGAATTGCATCTAGAGTGGAATAAGAGAAAAGAGAAGCAGCTATGTTATTTACCCAGGTGAACATTTTATTATCTGATCATAGTTTCTTTTACATCTTTTTCTAAATCTCAGGGCCAGCTAGGTGGCACAGTGAATAGATTTCCAGGTCTGGAGTTAGGAATGCTCATCTTCATGAGTTGATGTTCGGCCTTGACTTATAAGTAGTGTGACCCTGGTCAAGTCATTTAACTTTGCCTCAGTTTCTTATCAGTTGTGTGACCCTAGTCAAGTCACTTCACCTTATTTGCCTTAGCTCCTCATCAGTTGTGTAACCCTGGTCAAGTCACTTAATCCTATTTGCCTCAGTTTCCTCATTTGTAAAATGAACTGGAGAAGGAAATGGCAAACCATAATATGATGAAGAGTCAGACACCACTCAACAAACTATGCCTCATTTTCCCCTTTTAGGAATGGGAAAGTCTTTTATTGGCTTCCATAGTCAAGAGAATGAAGAGAACACCTTCATAAGAAATAAGGCCAAGGTCCCAAACTCTTCCACTAACTTCTTGTTCATTCATTTCAGTTGTAATCAACATTTAGGATTGTCTTGGCAAAGATATTAGATTAGTATGCCATTTCCTTCTCATTTGATAGATAAGGAAATTAAGGTGGTTTACCATTTCCAGTTTATTTGACAGATAAGGAAAATAAGGCAAGTAGGTTTAAGTGACTTGACCAAGTCACACAGTTGGGTATCTGAGGCTGGATTTGAACTAGTCTTCCTGACTCTAGACCTGGAACTATACACTGTGCCACCTAACTGCTGCCACTTTTGCCATCCTCTGAAGCTTAGCTGAAGAGATTAGACTATATGATTAAGGCTATTTCCAGTTCTGAAATTATTTTGGGGCTACAGCAACTCATGAGGACTACTTATTAAAGCAAGAGTTACATTTGAGATTGGTGGAAGAAACACACTAATAAAAACAACTTTGAAGGAAGTAGAAGGGAGTGGTTTTCTGGAGTATTTCCTAAATATTTGAAAGCTCTGTGGTTTTATCAGAATCGGGAACCACAACTCATTTATATAATTTAATGCAGGAGTTCTTAACCTTTTTGTGTGTCATAGACCCTTTTGACAACTGGGTGATGCTTGTGTGATTCCCTTATGAAAATGATGTTTTTAAATTTCAGTTAGAGGTTAGCCAAAATAACAATTCCCCTTCCCACCCCACCCCCTCCTTTAAGTTCACTAACTTATGGAAATCTATGATTCTTTAGACCTTGAGTTAAGAATTCCTGATTTAATAGATATTGGGCCTAAGGAGTTAACAGAGGCATGTAAAGTTGAAGGAACTTTCCTGGATCCCAAAGCTAGTAGGAGGGATTTGAATACAGGTTCCTCCAACTCCAAACCTATCATCTGTCTCATGCCCTCCACAACATCATGTGCTGATATTTGTGTAAAAACATGATGTTTATATTATTTTGTGAACTTATATCCTAAGTATTCCATCAAATTGGTTCCATTAGGAACAGGGCTCCTGTGTTAATGTTTCAAATATTTGGTTATAATAATAATTATAATGGTCAACATTTACAAAGCACATAAAGATTTGCACAGCAATTTACCAATATTATCTATCTCCTCCTCACAATAATCCTAGGAAATTGGTGCTATCTTATTTTTACAGCTGGGTTAACTGAGGCAAGCAAATGCTAAGTGATTTACATACAGTTAGCTGGTAAGACTCCCAGGCCAGAATAATGTCTTTAAATACATGAAATAATACTAAGGATTACAAAGGGAATGAATTATGAAATGAAGACAATTTTTTTATTTTTTAGTTTTTAGTTTTTGCAAGGCAACTGGAGTTAAGTGACTTGCCCAAGGCCACACAGCTAGGTAATTATTAAGTGTCTGAGGCCAGATGTGAGCTCAGGTACTCCTGACTCCAGAGTCGGTGCTGTATCCACTGCGCCACCTAGCCGCCCCTGAAGACAATATTTTTTAAAGAACCGCAGGCCCTAGGTTAAGAATCCCTACTCTAGATTAGAGAATCTGGATTCAAATCTCAACTCAGGTTGAGACTCAGGTTCCTCATCCTTACAGTTTGACTGGGATAGCTCTTGAAACTCTAAATCTGTAATCCCATATGATCTCAGTTGTTTGAAAAAGTATATTTCAGGTATTTTTTAAATTTTTTAAATTTCAAAGTCGAGACCATGTCTTTTCATATGACCTTTTTTATAATGCTTACTCATAGGCACTTCAATGAATATGACATTTAAATTAAAGAGACTCTAGTCCTTTCTTTTACCACAAGAATAGTTAAGTTTGGGGCAGCTAGGTGGCGCAGTGGATAGAGTACCGACCCTTGATTCAGGAGTACCTGAGTTCAAATTCGACCTCAGACACTTAATAATTAACCTAGCTGCGTGGCCTTGGGCAAGCCACTTAACTCCATTTACCTTGCAAAAAACAAACAAAAAAAAACCCTAAAAAAAAGAATAGTTAAGGTCTAGATGTGTTTGAATCTGTCTCTCTGTTGCTCTCTCTGTTTTCTCTGTCTCTGCCTCTTTCTGTCTCTCTCTGTGTCTGTCTCCCCAAAACTTGAGAGAAGAAGCCTCCTCTACCACACTGCTATCCCTACCCCACAATATATAATGCATCTGCATGGTAAAAGAGACAAGAATAACTTGGACCTTTTGCTTTATTAAACCTTAGACCAGAGTACGTACTTTACTATATGATGTGTGAAGGATCCAAACCTGCCACCAGCAAAATGCCACACCTGTTGACTTATTTTAGGCTACAAAAGCAATAGTGTTTTAGGAGAAAATGAGAAAAAGGTGGGATTAAAAGTAGTTTAATTTGCATAAACCCAAGAACAGCAAGAAACTTTTCCCTCTGATTTCAGGCAAACTGGGAAAGAAGTCTACCCTAGAAATTTGCTATCTTCACCAACTATTGAGAATCACTGAGAAAAGTATTCCTGTCCTTGATAGTCTTCAGCCCACTTAAAAGATGGAATTTTAAACAAATTTTTTACAAAAATAAAAGAGCAAGGAAATTGGTGGAGGTAAATGTGAGAAGGAATTGAGGAAGGTACTCAGTAGAAGATGTGGACCATATAGGTATTTATCTTGGCTGTCCTAGATCCTGCTTCTGGATTTAAGACATTTTAAGGGTTTAGGCTGGGTGTGTTTGTTCTCTTGTCATTGTGTTTTTTCCCCAGTTCTTGAGGTTTAAGGAAGTATTAACTTGAGTAGGTAAATGTGGAAGCAATAAGTACTCTGACCCCGTGGTCAGCCATTTCAGTAAGGCAAACTTTTGAATCCTTCTTTCTTTCTTCTTTTCTTTTCTTCAATTCTTACTCCACTGACCCCTAGTCCATGTACTTCCTATTCCAGCTAAATTGAGCTATTCATTCTCCTGTCTTCTGATTCTGCCTTTGCCTAAAATGTCCCCCCATGTGTATGGAATGAACGCTTTCCCACAATTTTCACTCTTTAAAATCCCTCCTTTCAGAATCCAAATCAAGTGCCCTCACCATAAAGACTTCTTTGATTTTCTCCCACCCTGAGCTAAAAATGATGTTTCTCTTTACATTTAGCAAAAAACTTTGTGCAGACCTACCCCCTAAATTTATCACATTCCTTTCTGTAGCAGTTACATATATATATATATACATATATATATATATATATTGACTCTTCTCATTTCTTATTAGATTATAAGCTTCTTTTTTTGTTTGGGGTTTTTTTGTTTTTTGTTTTTGCAAGGCAATGGGGTTAAATGGCTTGCCCAAGGTCACACAGCTAGGTAATTATTGTCTGAGGTTTGGATTTGAACTCAGGTACTCCTGATTCCAGGGCCGGTGCTCTATCCACCTAGCCACCCTGATTATAAGCTTCTTAAGGACCTTGAAATGAAGTAGACTCAATTTCAAATCCTGCCTCAGATATGATCCTAAGAGAATCAAACTTAGGTCCTCTCTGCTTCAGTTTCTTTATTTGTAAAATTGGGATAATAATTGTACCTACCTTGCTGTGCAGACCAATTGAGAAAATATTTGTAAAATCTTTTGCTCACCTTAGAGTGTTAATAGTTATAGCCCCCAAAGTCCATATATAATTAATTGTAATAAAGATTTGAACTGACTTTGTGTTCTGAAATCAACAACTCCACCATCTTCTCCTTTTCCTTATAGTAATAATAATCAAAATACAATGATATTCAATTCAAATAGAAACAGGGACCATTAAACCATCTATAAGGAGCTGCATGTTGATGTAGAAAACCACATACTGACATTATTTATGTTCTATTATTTTATTCAATATTTTCATTTTTGCTTTGCAATATATTTGACACCTAAGAAGCTTAGAGGTCATTTGTTCCACACCCATCCCTGAACAGGAATCTTCTCAATACCCAGACTTCCCTGGAAGATTCTCTGTGATGTCTATCTACCAAAGCAGTCCATTTCACTTTCAGGCTTTGCTGATTATTAGGATGCTTTTCTTCATAACATATCAGTCCTCCCCCATTGCTCCTAATTCTGCTCTTCTCTCAGTCATATAATAACATTTAAATATTTGAAAGCAGTTTATAATGTCCTTTGTCACCTTTTCCAGACCAAATTTCACCAGTTCTTTCAATAGATCCTTAAATGGCCTTATTTCAAGTATTCTCACTCTGCTAGTTATTTTCTTTTGCTCTACTCTAGCTTAACAATTGTCACTTGGTTCTCCTAATATAATACATCTCCCAATTAATTAGGTTCTCTACTCAAAGTCAAAATGTGGCTGGGTTTACTCAAGGCTGACCTTCAACCTATCTCCAGTTTTGTTAGCTATAATATGTCCAGTTCCACGTTGTACCTCATTTCTTGCTAACAACTGAAAGGCTATAGTTGGTCATGGTTGATATGGAGGACAGATGAAAATAAGCTAAGTATCCTTGACCTATCTTCTAGTAGGGCACACTGGGCAAGTCATGACTACTGATTGGTTTGGGGTCAATGAATCAGTAAGTTTACAATGATTTATGATCTCCAAATCAATCCTCCTTGGATAGGTGAATAGAAAGATAGATACACAATTGAACAAATAGAACCATTAGTTTTTGCAACATTTCTGTGTTACATCTTTATCTCTATCTTCCAAACTGAAAAAAAACAAGGCACAAAAGGATTCATCTACTTACTTTAGATCACAGTGAACATGACAAAAGATACTAAAAACTGCAATCCTAGGTTGTCATTAACTACTAAGTTATGTCAGATGTGAAATTCAGTTCAAAAAAAAGCATTCATTTGGAAATTATTGACCATCTATTCCATATCTAGCACTGGGGAGGGTGTGAGGAGGGATAAAGAGGAAATATAAAAGAAATACCATGCCCCAATTAACATTATCTTTTCTTTGAAATGATACAAATAACATTTGATAGTTTGGTAACTGAGTAGTCAATCAACAAGTTTTATTAAACATTGCTTACCAGACCCTGGGCTAAGTTCTGTGAATACAAATACAAATAGAAAGACCTGCCCTCAGGAAGGTACACTGTAATGAGAGAGCTTAGTACCTAAGAAGGGGGAAAGACAGAGAAATTCCAGAGTCTAGAGTAAAGACTTGACTTGCCTAGTCATTCTCCTTACAATGGAGTTTCTAGGAGGAACCAGACAATAAGAGGAAGAGGTCACAGAGCTGACCATCCTTCCAGGGGAAGAGTGAATTTTCAATTAGAGAAAGATCAGAGAGTCAGAATTCAAACAGTGGATATGTACAAAATAAAAACAAAAAACAGCTTCTACTTTCAAGAAACTTGAGTTTTAGTGGGGCAGGAGGGCAGGTAGGAGGGGGAGAGAAGACAATATATATATATATGAATGAATGAGAATATAACAATATAAATGCAGAGGTAGGGGTAGGGACTGGAAACCAGGAAAGGCCTCCTGGAGAAAGTGGTACTTGTTGAATCTTAAAGAAAGCTAGGGGGCTGCTAAAGTGGCATAGGGGATAGAGCACTGGGCCTACAGACAGGAAGATCTGAGTTCAAATTTAAGCTCTGATACTTAGTAGTTGTGTGACCCTGGGTAAGTCACCTAACTAAAAATAAAAAAGAAAGAAAGAAAGCTAAAGTAATGATTGAGCATTTCAGGTATAGAAAACATAGAAATGGGAGTATCACATTTAAGGAAGAATAGATTGGTATGGTTAAATCATAATATACATAGGAGCAGTAGAATAAAAGAAAATTAGAAGGAATCAGATTGGGCAGAACTTTAGATATTAACCATATAACCAAAGGACTTCCTTCTATATTTGAACATGAAGGCAATAGGAAACCACTGGATTTTCAGCAAGAGGAGATGATGTAACATATGATTAAGTTCCAAAATGTGTTAGATGATAGTGGTATGGTAAGATGAAAAAATCTTATACTCTGAATCAGGAGATGAGAACTCTGGTCTTGGCATTGCTGCTCAATATGTGAGTGACCTTGGTCAAGCCATTTCCTTTTTTCTGAGTCTCTGTTTCCCCATCTGTGAAATGAAAGAAGTTGGACCATATAATGACTTCCAGGTTTCATGAATCTAGGACTTTGGCTTGCAGGATGAATCAAAAATAAGATACGCAGAGAAGAGGGAAGAGACCAATAGATAACAATAGATAACTAGCATGAGTAATTTAATGGCTCCATTACTGAATTGAGAATGTGGTGTATTGTTGGGAAGGGTCAGTGAGAAGGCACTTGGCTAGAGCATAGCAAGAGACTGGAAAAATGCTGACTTGGTAAAGTAGATCCAGATTAGGGAGAGCCTTGACTGCCAGACCCAGGAGTTTTCATTTTACCATACCATTATAATCAATGTGTTTTCTTGAGCAAGACAGTTATAAGATAAAAGCACTTTGGCGAGATTAATCTGGTTGCAGTATGTGGGGTCAATGGAAGTCGGTCAAACTGAAGTTAAGGAGGAATGAGATGGTGAGATCCTAGATTTGGGAAAAGACAGTGGGAACAGAGAAAAGGAGACAAATTCCAGAAACATTTGGAAGGAAACTTGGATCTGCAAAAATAGCACAGAGGAAAGAAAAACTGGGCCCCGTATCAGACAGAGGAGTTTTGTTTGCAGACTGCTCTGGGGACAGGTGGGAAGCATTTTGTCTTCAATCCAAGTTGTAATAAGGCAAAGGCTGTCTCAGCAGGGTCCTGTCTTCTTTCTTTCTTTCCTCCTGGGGAAAATGCCATTTGCTTTCCTTGGCACCTCTTGTCCTTGGGACCTGTTGAAGTCAAATATGTGATGCCAGAGGCTAAGAATTTGAGTTCACTGTTTGTCCAAAGGCTGGTAACTTGGTACAGATTAAGAGAGGCAAAATATTTAATCAGTGAGGTCATTGAAGGGAAATGAGAATTGATCAATAAAAGTGTTTGCTGTTTTCCTTGAAGGCCTCTCAATTGCTTCTTATTGTCTGAGGTGGATAATACCGCAAACTATCTAAAATATAAGGAATAACATCTTTTTAAAACCAGAGAAACTTATTTTTAAATCATTTATGTGATCTATTTCACCTTGATTTTACTCAGGAGAACTGGTGAAGGTTGGAGGTCATTCTGTTAGATCTGTAGTATAACTGTTTTTAAGACAGAGGTTTTCTAACAGAAGTTTCTCTTGCCTCTCCCACCCTTCAAAAAGAGATTTCAAATACCTCATTTTCTTAGGGGGATAGGAACATGATTTTATGATTGTGATAAACATATGTATAGCTATTTATATCAATGCAAGTTCACTAAACCACTGCTTTTTATTAAAGGTGGGGAAGTCAGCTTTAAATGAACCATACAAAACATGGACTGATTCTAGCACAGTATGTGGTGGTGGGAAGAACACTAGATTTGATAAGCAGAAGATTGTCTGTAATAATGGATCTGATACCATGTGTGACCTTGGACAAATCATTTGACTTTCCTTATCTGTAAAATTGTGGGAGGGAAGACAAAGAGTAGTGAACTTTATCCCTAAGGTCCCCTTTTCAACCACAAAACAACAATCTACAATCTTTTGCCTTTATATCTTTAGAACTGTTCCTTGACCCCTTGTTGAAAGGGTTCTATGTGTTCACTGGCTCAGTCTGCACTCTTTAGAGCATGGTGGTGAAGTTTTGGGGACTTGGGTCTGTTTGTAAATGCCATAGTTTTGGGGAAAGAGTTGTGGTATATACTATAGTAGAAACAGCCAAGAAGCTGGTTTCTTCAGCTCCTACCTGAATTAGGAAATATGAGCAGCATACAGAAACTGAGAGTAGGATAACGGACAGGAAGATGAGGGAATGTGCTTAAAGAATTGAATATTTCGTTTCCATACTGAAGAAAGGGGGGGGGGGTCAGAGAGTATCAGAGTGATGTCAGAGGATATATCTATATATCTGAATGTAGTGAAGGGTAGTTACTATATTTACTATATAGTTATTAGAGAGAGAGAGAGAGAGAGAGAGAGAGAGGTTCTAGGAATTCATAAAGGGGACTTTTTGAACTTTGGCTGCCAGGACCAGACCAGCCCTTGGGGGTGTATGTGGGAGTGGGTCGGGGTACGGGTTGTATAACTGGAGAGAGAAAATCTGAATGATAAGATGAGGAGAAAGGACCTTTGTGTACAGCAGCCTCATGCTGCCAGGGCAAGTGTGGGGCTTGTGGCAGCTGCTCGCCTCTGTTTCTAATATTGTAGAACGTTAGGAATCCTTGGGCCCCGACACCTGTTAACTGGAGGTTCTCCTAAGCTGACCTCTCCCTGGGCTCTCACTCTCACAGAAGTGTCTGCCTTGTTTGCACTCTGCAAATTATTTAAGCATTCTCCTGCCCACCCACTGCAGGGTACCAAGCTGCCTTCTTCACATTTTGGGGGGGAGGAGGAAGACAGGCAGTGCTTTTTGGGGGGAGTAGGGGGTGCTATTAGGAAATTGGGGCAAGAACAAGGTAATGCTGAAAGGGAATTGGGGGCTGTTCTCCAGGAAGTGACTGCTCTTGGCAGCCAGCCAGCAAGTGTGGGGAGACAAGATACCCTGACTGCAGAGGGGTGTTGGGGGGGGAGGAAGAAGGGTCTGGAATAGCTAGCCTTTTCCCTCAGGATTGAGGGAAATGAAACGTGAAATGAAATGCTTAATGCTACTGCAGCTGCTTTCTAACTACTGCTTTTTTCTTTCTATATTCTATGAGAGAGTCAGTTGGGAAAGAGGTGAAGGGGATTTGGGGCCACCACTCATTGCCAGCCCCCAGAGTCAACAGGCCCTCTTTAGATTTTATGGTCCCCTCGCTGGTGGTCCTTTGGATGCCATGGCTCCTTCTCAGCTAGTGTAATGCCCTTTGTCTCTCTCCCCTTCTTCTCTTCCCCCCTTCCCTGTCTCTTCTCCCTCCTGCCTCTGCGGGTGGCGGGTTGTGGGCAGCCCTGCCCTGGGGAGCCCCCCTGGAAGTGGAGTCCTCTCTGGCGCACCCTGGTGACCTGTTGCAGCTTCGCTGTCGGCTGAGGGAAGATGTTCAGAGTATCAACTGGCTGCGGGACGGGGTGCAGCTGGTGGAGAACAACCGCACCCGCATCACAGGGGAGGAGGTAGAGGTGCGGGATGCTGTCCCCTCGGATTCTGGCCTCTACGCCTGTGTGACCAACAGCCCCTCAGGCAGCGACATCACCTACTTCTCCGTCAATGTCTCAGGTTGGTAGCAGTGCACCTCCCCACCTCTAGTGGTCTCATGGGGAGGTGATGCTCTCCTCCTCTTTCATGGTTTCCCTTGCCCCTCCACACTCTGCTTCAGAGCCGCTGCCCACTAACCTCTGCTGCCCGCCTGCCCATTGCCTGGCTTAGCTCTCAAGTGATAAGAGCCCCATTGAGAATATCTCCAAATCTCAAGTTCTTCCCTCTTTTCCCTAGAGCAATGGCTGATGGCTCCTAAAGAGTGAGCATCTCACTGAATCCTCACTCTCACGGCATGCCCAGATCTCCAGGGTGCCTGTTGGGGCTCAGCTGCTCACCGGACAGCTGGCATCCCTCAGCCTTGGTACACATAGCAACATTACCCATATCATTGGAGCTGTATGAGTGACACCTGGCCTCATGCATAGCCTTATTCTGCTAGGCTATAAGGAGAATACCTGGGACCATTTTCTCCTGAGCTATTGCAGGGAACTGGAGAGCTCTGGAGCATTGGTCTCTTTTAAAGGCCACTGTTCAGCCTTTGACAAGGTGTAAGAGTGGCATTTTCACCAAAGAAGGGCTCGAGGGTATATGACAAGGACATTTATGAACTAGTCACAAATCTCAGGAATGTAGGCTTGTATCTCCTACACCTGAAGCAGGCATCACTGAAACATGGTCCTACCTAGGGATCCATGTGTCCTAAAAGTCACTAAGCATGAGGAAGTATCGACATAAACTTGAATGGTTCTGGACAAATGAAACCCACCCCTTGGGTGGGGCTGGAAGGTCTGTGCTGAGGATTCTTCTGGGTCCTGGTCAGGATGTACTTGTTGGGAAGTGATATTGTCAGACGCAGCGGTATGAAGCAGGTATTTTTTTCATTAAAGAAAGGCAGGTTAGAAAGCCCTAACTGTTTAGGCGCTAGGGAAGGGCACCACTTACTTACTATGTTGTCACAGTGGTCTTAGGTGTCAGCAAGCTCCCTAGCAGCCACTGTTGTGGACCCTGGAGTTAAGATGGGGAGGAGGAGCGATACTTGACACATGTCACCATGTTCATTTAAAGGCAGTAGCTGTAGCCTATGTAACTGATGGTGAAATTTTCTGGGAAGATTTAGGGATGGAGGCAGGAGCAGGTCTGGGCTGAATTTGAGAGAGAGGATGAGAATGGATATGTGAACTTCTGATAACTATTAAACAGTTGCTCTTATATTACAATGAAAGTTAGTCCTTGAGGAGAAGTGACTTGGGGGAGGTCATCTATATTTATGTCAAACAGGAAGACTCCTCTGAACAGCTGTGGAGTCAAGCTATTAAGTCCTGATATGGTTTAGAGACCCTAGAAAGCATCCTTCTTCCTTGGAAATAACTCCAAATGCTTCTTCCTCTTTCTTCACAGATGCTCTCCCTTCCTCAGAAGATGATGATGATGATGATGACTCTTCATCAGAGGAAAAAGAGTCAGATAACACTAAGCCAAACCGTACGCGTGAGACACTGTTTCCTACCTTATTACCTGTGGAAATTGGGGATTTGGGAAAGGCCAGGGTGTGGAGAGGGGGAAGGTTAGAGAGTTTTGTCTGAAGATAGTTTAGGTTGATTGTGGTCTGCAACAACAATCTGTGGAAAGACTGAAGGGCACTAGGTGCCTAGATATGTGGCAGGGAAGAATGGTGGACTTTGATGGTTCATGGCTATAAAATAATTCCCTGAATGATCCATCTGGAAATAGTTCATTTGGGGCTAAGTGGGCAGTGCCAGTTACTTTTCCCAGATAGTATGCCTGGCATCAGGGTCATTACTGGGAGAGGTATAACACAGCACTGACCCAATACTCTTGCTTCTTGGTCTGGCTGATTTCCTTTCTACTTCTCTCGGTTTACCCTTCACCTTGGCAGCCGTGGCTCCATACTGGACATCACCAGAAAAGATGGAAAAGAAATTGCACGCAGTACCTGCAGCTAAAACAGTGAAGTTCAAATGCCCCTCAAATGGCACCCCTAATCCTACTCTGCGTTGGCTGAAGAATGGCAAAGAATTCAAGCCTGACCATCGGATTGGGGGCTATAAGGTGTGGCTATATGGGAAGTTGTTGGGAAGATGAATTAGGGACAACAACTGAAAGGGGGACTGCTGAGAACAGTCAACAAGCATATTTTAATATTATTTTACTTTTTTCCAATAATATGCAAAGGTAGTTTTCAACACTCATTTTTTGTAAGTTTTTGAGTTACACATTTTTCTTTTTCCCCCTCCTCATGACATTGAGTAATATAATATAGATTATACATGTTTAATCATGTTTAACATATTTTCATATGTGCCAGACATTATGCTAAGAGTTGAAGATGCAAAGAAAGGCAAAAGGCAAATCCTTGCTCTCAAAGAGTTCAGTAACTTATCAGGGGAGAAAACATGAAAATTACGTGCAAACAAGATATATGCAGGAAAAATTGGAGATAATTACAAAAGAAGGTACTGACATGAAGAGAGATCACTGGAGAAAGACTTTTAAAAAGTGAAGTTTTATCTGGGACTTGAAGGAAACCAGGGAAGTTGAGAAATCGAGATGAGGGAGAGAATTCCAAATATCAGGGATTATCTTTTGCTAGGAATAGTAGGAAGCTCTGGGTCACTGGATCACCAAGTATACAGAGGATAGTAAAATATAAATAAGACAATTGGAAAAATAAAAATGGACCAGGTGAGGAAGGGCTTTAAAAGTTAAACAGAGGCATTCAAATTCAATTCTGGAGAGAAGAGGGAACAGGGAACCACGGTAGTTTATAGAATGGGAGGGGAGGAGGCAAGGGAAATCTGCACTTTAGGAAGATTGTTTTGACAGCTGAGCAAAGGACACAATGTAATGGAGAGAGAAGGAGGTGAAGCAGAAGGCTAGTACAGTAGTCTAGGCATGAAGGCCAACACCTGGGTGGAGACACTTTCAGGGAAGAGAAGGGATCAGATGGGATCAGATTTTGTAAAGATACCAAGAACAGGACTTGACAAGTTATTGGATAGGGGAATTGGGAGAGAGAGAGAGAGAGAGGATGATTCCTAAGTTTTAAGCCTGAGTGACTGGCAAGATGGTGGTGCTCTCGGGGTGACTGCTTCTTTGTAGTTAATAAGTAATAGGAAGGTTAGGAAGAGGGGAGAGCTCGGTGGGAAAGTTAATGAGCTCCCCCCACCCCATACATCACAATACAATATAGCGACCCATGCTCATTAAGTTCTTGTTTGATTGATAGGAATAAAAAAGGAATGAATAGACAACATACATATATGAATATACATGTATATATGCACATTATATATGTACTTGCATGAATATAATGTATGTATGCAGAATTTGGGGCAGAAGAAAAAAAGGAGTTTTCTCTATCTTTTCCTACCTGTCCTTTTAAAGAATCTGAAGCAGCTGCTGCTAGGTTAAGAAGACAAGTTGTGCCTGCTTTATTTGGCCTCTCATCTTTTCATAAGAATAATATAAGAGAATAGATTCAGATCTGGAAGGGGCTTTAGGGCTCATCTAATCAAACACTTTTATTGTACAAGTCAGAAAACTCTCAGGCCCACTGGGACAAATTGCTTTATTTACCTTCCCATAAATAGTAAATAGCAGAGCTGTACTGCAAACCTACATATATCCTCTGATTCTGAATCTTTCATTCTTTTCCCCCAGAGCAGCCTCCTTCCCTAATACTCAGTTACCAAATCTCCTTATTTGTTGATTTTTTAAAATTTAAATATTCTTGTTTTTCTAACTACATGCAACCGTAGTTTTCACCAATCATTTTTTTTTGGCAAGGTTTTGAGTTTTATATTTTTCTCCCTCCCCTTTCCCCTCCTCCTGACAGAATGCAATCTAATATAGGTTCTACATGTATAACCATGCTAAACATAGATCCATATTAATCATTTTGTGAAAAAAATAAAATCCAAAACAGAAGAAAAACTAGAAAAAAATGATACAATACATAAAACTTTGTTGATTATTCTTGTGGACCCTTATTCTTCCTCTTACCTCTTTTCTTTCCTAAAAAACTTAACTTGGAAAACAAAGAGGAAAGATAAAAAATCATGGAAATATTGAAACTAAGTTTACTGGGTATATATTTTTAAATTGCATATTCAGTATAGAGAAGCATCATGTTTTATTTGAATTTGAAAGTAAAAAGAACACATAACTAGTGCTGTGAATGAATTTATTTGAATAAGACTGATAATTGCCTTTGGGGTAATTAAAAGTTGAGGCATTGGGTCTATGTATGCCCCAAGGACAGCTATAGCATGGGGTTCCTTCCTGACTTCCAGTAAGGCTCTTGTAAGGAGGGCTAATTGGAGCATTTTACTCCTCTCACTGTTTCTTAGGAAAACAAAGCCAGAAAAGAGCAATCCATTTCAACAAAAATCTTTGTGTCAGGACATAGAAAACTTTTGTGTCCTATCACAAGAATGATTTTTTTTTTTGTCGTAGATAAAGAATTGAACTTGGAGTCAAGAAAATTAGTACTGTTACCTGGAACAAGTCATTTAACCTCTGTTTGTCTCAGTTTCCTTATCTGCAATAGAGATAATTATAGCCACCTACTCCTGGGATTGTTGTGAGCAATCAAGTAAAATAATATATATAAATCACTTCACAAACCTTAAAGAGCTATATAAATTATAATAATAATAATAATGTTTGTCCTTCATTTTTGAAGAGGACCACAGCATCAGGGAAGTGATGCCATGACAAACACATGAATTGGATTTAAGTGAAGGGGGCTGTGCTAAGTCACCAGCCTCACTTTTCTCCTCCAGAGACACCTGGGTCCAGTAGTCAGCTATGAATCAGGACAACTGGAGATGGCCCTGAATATGAGGCAATAAGGATTAAATGACTTGCCCAAGGTCACAGAGCTAGTAAGTGGCAAGTGTCTGGAGCTGAATTTGAACTCTCATCCTCCTGACTCCAAGGCCAGTGCTCTATCCACTGTGTCACCTCGACCTATAGATGTAGTGTATTGGTTTTATGCTTTGTTTCTCAGTGGTTCATTCTTACTTCCTTTCAGGTCCGCTATGCCACCTGGAGCATCATAATGGATTCAGTGGTGCCATCTGATAAAGGCAACTACACTTGTATTGTAGAAAATGAATATGGCAGCATTAACCACACCTATCAGCTGGATGTTGTGGGTAAGGAGAATAACAAGAATGAGGGACAGATCTGAGAATTAAACCCTTTGAGGAAAAGATCAAGGAATCAAGAACTTGGAAAAAAGAAAACTGGAGTTGGAAGAGGTGGTTTCCATGTTCACTAAGGGTTATTGTAAGCTCCTTGAGGGCAGAGATTGAATCTGATTCATCTTCATGGTTCTCAAAGTGTCTAGCAAAGCTTTCTAGACATAGCAAGTGCTCGATGACTATTTAGTTGTGATCATAAGCTGTTACTTCTCACTTCCACAGAATATGGTAAAGGAAGTCAAAGGGTTATAGACATGGGAAATGGATCTTTTCAGGAAACAATATGGTGTATGGGCTTGAGGGGGTGAGTTATGAATGGGTTAAGATAACTTCTTCTTAAGAGTTTTTTAATTTCAAATGTCCAGAAATGAACATATAATCCAAAAAAACAGGTATTTATATTTAGGAATTTTAGAAAATGATTATTTCGAGTCAGTTGAGTCTTTTTTTTTTCTGAGGACCAGTGGGAATGAGAGCTTTTCTGTCTGACTCCCAGAATCCTAGAATGCAAGAAAAAGGCTGGGTTCATTGGTTAGGGGTACTGTCTTCAAATTTTAAGTTACCTTATGGGAGCCTGATAGAGATCAATGAGAGTATCCCAATTGGTGTCTAGACCAAAACTCTTTTTGCTTTCTTATGGGGCTTGAATTGCTTTGAGATATGACTAATGTTTTCCCATCTCTCCTTCCTTGTAGAGCGGTCACCTCACCGGCCCATCCTGCAGGCTGGATTGCCTGCCAATAAAACAGTAGCTTTGGGCAGCAATGTGGAGTTTATGTGCAAGGTGTATAGTGACCCACAGCCTCATATCCAGTGGCTAAAGCACATTGAAGTGAATGGGAGTAAGATTGGCCCAGATAACCTGCCATATGTGCAAATTCTCAAGGTAAAACTGGCCCCAGGACTTGGAACCACTCTTCATGGGCATTGTGGTCTAGGAAGGAAGTAATGTCGCTCAAGCTGCTTGTCAAGTCCATTTACTGTTCTTGGGCCCATATTCCTTTTCCTTTAAGCACTCAGTCTTATTGAGGATAAAACTCTCTTCCCAGGAATTTTCCAGTAGGAAGGTGTGGGGAGGAGGGGAGGAGGTAAGCCTAGGGAGAGGAACTTTTCTGTGACTTGAGAGCCAGCCATTCATGAGGCATTTGGTTTCCATCTCTAGTCAGGGCCTTTGAACAGGACCTCCCAATTCTCCCCTCCACATTGAAGTTTCCTTTCTGGGAGTTAGGGTTGGAGCAAGGGTACAATCATCTGAAGCATCTAGTTCAAGCTAGCAAACTACTACCTTCAAATTCTCAATCATGGAAAAGCTATCTCTCTTCCTCTTGCTCCTAAGTACTGACCTATTATGCCCCTTCCCCTTCTCTGCTTCTCCCTTCACCAGGTATCCTTCACCCTTAAAATTCTGCTTCTCCATAAATCCTAGTGAGGAAATTGCTTAAGTCTTGCAATAAGAAGCCATCAGAAGTCAAAAAAGTTCATATTGTTGACCTTGAACTATATGTACTCATCCTTCTGCAACCCATTTGTCCCAAGCTTAAGCCTGACCCTGTCATTGGTTCTGAAATCAATCCTGCATATAAATGGATCTATGGATGAGTACTTAGGCTACTCATCTCTTTCTACTGACCCATATCCAGTTCCAGATTTTACATAGTATATATATACACACAGATGTGCATCATCTGTGTGTATATATATATATATATATATATGTATGTATGTATGTATATATGTAATGGGAAGCTAGATGACCTGGAGTCAGAAACATTCATCTTCCTGAGTTCAGATCTGGCTTCAGGCATTTACTAGCTGTGTGACCCTGGTCAAGTCACTTCACACTGTTTACAGGAAATGGCAAAGCACTCCAGTATATTTGCCAAGAAAACCCCATGGAGTACAAAGAGTTTGACAGGACTGAAATTATATATATATATATATATATATATATATATATATATATATATATATAAATCTATAATTGTACTGATGGAATATAGAATAAAGCAAGAACATTTGAGTCTTGCTGGTATTTCATTTTTATATATTTTTTTCAGTCATTTCTCTTGACCTGAGGGAAACTGATCCTACCCTGTAAAAATGACAAAAGTTGACATTTTTCATTTAATCACCCCTTTCCCTTAGCACCTTGCACCTGCCTGGCAGCCACCTGGGGGCTAAGCCTGGCAGTGCCCATGTGTCTGCCCAATTGACTGGTATGTAATTGGTTTATTCCAGCATTCGGGGATTAATAGCTCAGATGCGGAAGTGCTGACCCTGTTCAATGTGACAGAGGCCCACAGCGGGGAGTATGTGTGTAAGGTTTCCAATTATATTGGTGAAGCTCGCCAGTCTGCGTGGCTCACTGTCACCAGACCTGTGGCAAAAGGTAACCGGGAGATGGGGCCATCCTATGCCGGGAACTGGTTTAGGGCCCAAACCGCTGTGGCAAATGGAAAAGCCAGCCCCAACCTCTCCCTGTTTTTCTCCTGTGTTTCTGGTGCCCAGAGCCATGGAAAAATGCTTGGCATGGGCGGCTGGTTTGGTTTGGTGTTGTGTTGGTTTCTACTGGACTTTTGCTTTATATGTTGTTCTTTTGCTGTGTGTTTGTGTGTGTGTGTGTGTGTGTGTGTGTGTGTGTGCTTGTATGTAATGTGAGTATGCATATTCCTTTGTTTGCTTTCTTAGTGAGGTATGAATGATAATAAAGACAGTATGATATGAAGGGAAGGTCCCTGAACTTGGAAGTCAGAAGATCTGGATTTGGATTGTACTTTATGAACTGTGTTACCAGGGGCAAGTTGTTGGGGGAAAAAAAAAATCACATTGAGCCTCAGTTTCCTCATTTGTAAAATGGTGTGATATGCAGCTATGGTACCTATACCACAGGATTTTCCTAAAGCTCAGATGGCACTTTAGCAACCTTAAAATTATGATATAAATGTCAGATCAGAGTTTAGGGATCATGCCGGAAGATGAGATCAGGTTCTACCATCGCACCCTAGTCTCCGTGAGCTGTAAATGCATCCAGTTACCCTTCTTTCCTCATGTGTGTGCCTTCTCACCCTGTCTCTCCATTAAACCAAACAGCCCCCCGCCGCCTACCAGGCCCCATTTCTCCATGCCGCCCGATGCCAGCATGCTTGGATGGGCCCGGGGGTGCCAGCATCCGGTGAAGGGTTATAACTAGCCGTCTTCTCCATAGGCCTTCCAGAGTTCTACCTCAGGTTCTCTTCCTCTCTCTTTCTATCAGGTTTTGCTGCTGCCTGGGTGTTTTTTTTGTGTGTGTGTGTGTTTTGCAAAAAAACAAAATATTGGGAAGCATTTTTCATCTTTCTTTTCTGCCTTTCTTTCCTTTCCTTCTCCTACCGTCTCCTCGTCTTGATTGTCTCATACCCTGTGCTTGTCCATTTTGCCCCTGTTGTCTCTTTTAGACGGCCGGTGTTAATACCACTGACAAAGAGATGGAAGTGCTTCACTTAAGGAATGTCTCCTTTGAGGACGCGGGGGAGTATACATGCTTGGCGGGTAACTCTATCGGACTCTCCCACCACTCTGCTTGGCTGACCGTTCTGGAAGGTATATACCATACTTCTCCTCTCGATGTCCTGCCCCTACCACAGGCATGGGGGGAGCATGCATTGCAGGTTTTGGAGAAGCCTAAAGCCATTGGAAGATAGGGTGGGGGGAATGGAACTAACAGGCAAGGCCTTGCCCTATGCCCTTACCAACATCAACAACCTGCTCTCTCTGCTGAGAGAAACAGGAGCCAGGAATCTCCTATCCATACAGCTACATCTGGCTCTCTCCTTGGCCAAGGCAATGCATGCTGATAGTCTGGATTTAACCTGTGGCTGGGTGCTCTTCCAGAATAGACTCCTTCCATTCTTATGTCTGATATTTTTCCTCCCTCCAAAAAAATTACTTTTTGGGATTGAGAATCCCCCAGAGATGTCTAATATCCTCCCCACCCCCACCCCACCCCGGAAGTGCAGCTTTATCTGCTGCTTTCCCCACTAATTTCCCTTTCAAAGCCCCAACTCCAAGTGGGTTAGGGGAAGAACCATTATAAAGCATGGATATGCTTTATTCCAGTCTTCTCTGCATTTGAAAGAACCAGTTCCTATAAGCATAATGACAGTAGTGGTCTTTCAGACAGGCTGTACCCATTTTCCCTATTTAAGCCAGATGTGACCTGATGTTAGACAAGAGAGGAAGGAGCCTGTTTGGTGGTGGGATGGTTTATGTCCTGGAGATGGGATCACTTCCTGCTGCTTTTCAGTGTCTCTTGCATGGGAATTCTAGACGTTTTTCTGTTGTTGCTGCTGCTGCTGCTGCCTTTTATTTCCTTCCACGCTGGTCCAGCAGACACCCAGCTAGAAGCAGGGGAGAGTTCAGTGTTTTTTGTTGTGACTCTCTGTTCATCCTCCTGTCCCTCCCAAGTGATTGTTTCTGGGGGGGGGGGGGACTTCTCCCTGATATCTGCTTCTCTTGGGTGGAATTGTGTTGCAGGCTCTGTCCTGTTGAACTAAGGTAGGGATCCTGACTTTCTAGGGGAAAGTTCTCTGAGGTTATCTGTTCCTGTGATGCATTGGTTTATTTGGAGGGGAGACATTAATCAGTTTTTTTGAGTTTTTTAAAGTGCTCCATAGTCTGTGTCCATTCCAAGAAGAGAAGAGAGTTTTGTTTGAAAATAGTGGAAATAGAGTTTGAGGAGAATGCTAAGAGGGAAAGAAAGATCTTCCTACTTCTCCTTTGATTGTGGGAGACAGGAGCTCTTCTTGAAGGATTCTTGTGGAAGGGGGAGGAATCCCTTCCAGAACATTTTCTAGAATTTATTTTTAAATCTACATATGTGAGTATGATCCAGGATTTGACAGAATTGAGGATGCAAACATCTGATATTTTGGTTTGATGTGACATGAAGGTTAAAGATGAAAGATGGGAGTATTTAGATCTATATTCAGCAGCAGAGCCAAGACATGTGCCTATGTCTTTTTCCTCTCCTGTTTTCTGAAGGATAGTGCTAGCCAAACAGGGCAGCTCAATTTGGAGTGCTTCTCCTTTCCTAGGTGTGGGACATGGAGCACAAAGCAGTTTTATCCATGATGGTAGTCTTTGGGGAATCTCAAAAGCTGGGTGGTGCTTAATCTGTTCAGTTTCTGGGACCAGGGTCTTTCCAGCCTCCATTCTACTCTATAAGCCAAAATAGGGAAGGGCCATTTTTTTTCTTATGGAGTTGGGGCCCTAGGAGGCTGGTACCCCCCCCCCCCCCCAGTGCCTGCTGACACCCTGTTCACATCGACCCAGCCCTGGAGGAGAGACCAGCAGTGATGACCTCGCCTCTGTATCTGGAGATCATCATCTATTGCACGGGGGCTTTCCTCATCTCCTGCATGGTGGGGTCTGTCATCATCTACAAGATGAAGAGTGGCACCAAAAAGAGCGACTTCCACAGCCAAATGGCTGTGCACAAGCTGGCCAAGAGCATTCCCCTGCGCAGACAGGTAACAGAAAGTAGATGGGGGGTTCACAGTCTCTCCCACCTCTACCCCCACACCCTGTCTCCTCCACTTTTTCCCCAAATCCTGCACTCTAAACTTAATTTACCATTTCCTAGCTTTATTTCCCTACTTCTGAGGACAAATCAACTAAGCTCCCAAGTTAGAGTGATAACTCTCTGCCCTTGAAGATGCAGCTGCTCTACTCACTACTTTCCCCCACTAATTTCCTTTCTAAAGCCCAACTCCAAATATTTGGTTCAACTGAGACTGGATTAAGTGCTGTCTGGGCCTGGGCATGTGGATCAGACAGTCCATGATGACTCCTAAGGTCACATCTAAAAAGGTTCCCAGCTGTGAAGATGGAAGACCACACCATTGTCTGTTCTCAAGTTCCTAGGGGAAAAGTCAGAGATGCATGTATGCAAGCTTATATCCCAAGATCTCTTTCTCATTTACAAAAATGTTATGGGAATTTTTGTAGAAGGAAAGGAAAGGCTTTTTAATGGTGTAAAACTGAGAAGAAATGTTTGAAGAGTTGGGAATCTCACCTAGACTAGAAAGTTATTTAAAGGGATCAAGTACCCTCCTGAGGTATAAAGGCAAAATTAGTAGTGGGGTGATAGGATAGACTGGTATAAAATTTTAGAGATTATCATTCTAAATCCTACCCTTCATTCAACAGATAGGAAACTAAGGCTCAGAGAGGTTAACAATTTGCACAGGGACATCCAACTAGTCAGGGATGTCTGAATATAAATTTGTCTTGGGAATCTCAGGACACTTTCCCTTCTCTAAGATGGCATTGGATATTAGTTAGCCAAGGTATCAATGAAAAGTTATTCATCCTCCAGATGCAGAACAACCCAGCCTTTCTACTTCCTAGAATGGTAACCCCACTCTTTTTTTATAGGTGTCTGCTGATTCCAGTGCCTCCATGAATTCTGGGGTCCTTTTGGTTCGACCTTCACGCCTTTCTTCCAGTGGGACCCCTATGTTGGCAGGTGTCTCCGAGTATGAACTCCCTGAGGATCCCCGCTGGGAACTGCCACGGGACAGGTAATTCTCCAACTTAATGCCCTACAAAGGTTCCTTGGCTTCTCCTAGAACTTATTTTGAAAGGTTAAAAAATATATACACAGGAAGTTTTCTCTATTCATTGCTCTGCATTAGATAAAACCAATGATGGTGACCTCTGAGGGTCTATACCATAACTCTCATCCCATTGTCTGTTCTCAAACAGGTTGGTTCTGGGCAAACCACTGGGAGAAGGCTGCTTTGGACAAGTGGTATTGGCAGAGGCTATTGGGTTGGATAAGGATAAACCCAATCGGGTGACCAAGGTCGCAGTAAAGATGCTGAAATGTAAGGGACATACTCCACTTAAGCCGCTTCTATTTCCCATGGTATATTTTTCTGAGCAGAGCTGTAAGTCTCAGATCAAGAGATACACTCCAGTTTCTCTACTGCTTTTTTCCCCCCCTGCCCACACACATTATACTGACTTGATTGTTCCCAGTCTGGACATATTCTGGAAGGTTTCCCTAGTAGGAGTTCGACCTGCTACTGGACCAGGCTGTTGTCAGATTCTTTAAGATCCGATTTTTGGGGTGGCTAGGTGGCGCAGTGGATAAAGCACTGGCCCTGAAATCAGGAGTACCTGGGTTCAAATCCAGCCTCAAACACTTAATAATTACCTAGCTGTGTGGCCTTGGGCAAGCCACTTAACCCCATTTGCCTTGCAAAAAAAAAAAAAACTACAAAAAATCCTATTTTCACTTCAGATCCTATTTTCACTTCAGTTTTATTCCTTTGATTTTCTTCTCTCCCTTCAGCCCCATCTTACCCAACTCCATAGGTCTTTGTTCCAAATGCAGAAGATGTGCATGCACAGGAAAAATAATAGGATGGTGAGGGAGGGTGGGGCACTGAGCTCTGTTCTTATAAAGTGAGTACTCCCTGTCTATCTCTAAAGCGGATGCAACAGAGAAGGACCTGTCAGATTTGATCTCAGAAATGGAGATGATGAAAATGATTGGGAAACACAAGAACATTATCAATCTGTTGGGGGCCTGCACACAGGATGGTAAGACCCAAGGCTTGGGAAGTGTCAGTGTGGACATATCAGTGATAAGCTGTCTCAGCTATTCCTGGGAAAAGAAGTGGAGAAAGAGAGCACACGTTGGAGACAGAGAATGGAAAGGTGGGATAAGGAAGGAGAGGGAAGAGAAATTCATTTGTGGGGTATAGAGAAGCAAAAATCTCTTCACTTGCCTAGGGTTTGTTTTTTGGGGAGGGGTGGGAAAGGAGGGGTAGTGAGCTAGAAAAGTGTACTGTTTCCAGGTCTTATCTGTTAAATGAAATTGCATTTTCCCTGGTGTCCACTCACGCAGGCAGATTTGATCTCAGTTTGCTTTGTGGGTGCCCAGGACCATTCTGGGCCTTCTTTGAAGGGTAGTTTCATAGACTGACTTGAACCCCCAGTGCAAAGCAAGACAGTGCTGATCTCTCTGGAAACTTTTAGGGATTTTGGGGCAGGGGAGAAGATGGATATGGACCTGGCACTTGACAGTTCTTTATGCCTACCAGGCCCACTGTATGTCATTGTGGAATATGCCTCCAAGGGCAACCTTCGTGAGTACCTGCAGGCCAGGCGGCCACCGGGGCTTGAATACTGTTACAATCCCAGCCATGCCCCCGAAGAGCAACTCTCCTCCAAGGACCTCGTGTCATGTGCCTACCAGGTGGCAAGGGGCATGGAATATCTTGCCTCCAAGAAGGTATGAAATCTCAGGTCAAATGGCCTGTGTGTGTACAGTAAGCTCTTTAAAGAAGGGCAGCAGAAAGCTCAGCTTAGGGTTCCAAGGCCAATCAGGTGTGGAAAGAACACTGGACCACTGGGGCCTTAGAATTAAGAGATGTATAATTTCAGGCCTTGCCCTGAAACTTTATAGCTATGTTACCATGAGCAAGGAGCATGTGATATAATTGAGATAAATGATTGTATGTATTTGTGTATATTTGCATTACTAAGGATCAGCACACTGCACCTCAGTAGTACAGCAGTTAGAACAGTGGGTTTGGAATCAGGAAGTCTTAACCCAGAATCAGACACTCATTAGCTATGTGACGCTGGGCAGGTCATTTCACCCTGTTTGCCTTAAAGTCCTCATCTGTAAAATGAGCTAGTAAGGAAATGGCAAAACGCTCCAGTACCTTTGGCCAAGAAAACCCTAGTTACAAAGAGTCAGACATGACTGACTGACATGACAGACATGATAACATTACCAAGAATCATAAAAATAGTAATGGTAGAGTTGGAAGGCACCCTAGGAATCCTGCAGGTAGTCCAACCCCTTCTTTCTGTAGATGACACTTACAGACATAAAATGGTTAAGTAACTTGCCCCAGTTACCAGAAAGAAAAGCCAAGATATGAACCCAAATCTACTGATTTCAATTTCAACACAATTCATCATACAAACAACAACATGAACACAGACAACAAAATCTATACTGATTATCTACACAAAAACCTAAAATATTTGTGGGGAAAGTAAAGATGAAGGCTAGGATTACTAGGATGAAGAAAGCCTACAATTAGACAGTATCACCTTCATAAAGATGGCAATTTGTTTTGTCTTCAGTGTTTAATTTTACAACAAAAAACATCAATAATAATTTATACATAAATTTTTCTGAAATTTGAGGATATATTCAATTTTTTGTTAGTTTTTATATATTTGTTTTTAAATTTTTTAATCAAATCCACCTTTTCTTCTTCCCACTCCCCTGCTCCAATGGTTTTATATATATATTTATAAAACATCTTAATACTGAAATTTCCATTTTTGTCACTTTTATAGCAACATCACAAATCATTGCACTACTATTTAAATAACCATAGTCTACCTAGCCAGTTCCCAGCTGTTGGTCAATCAGGTTGTGGAAAGAACACTGGACCACTGGCCTTAAAATCAAGAGATGTATAATTTCAGGCCTTGCCCTGAAACTTTTCAGTTATTATCATGAGCAAATCTTGTTGCCTCTAAATCTATTTCCTCATCTGTACAACAGTAATAATAGCAGTACTTACCTCATCGGGTTATTTTGAGGTAAAATGAGCACTATATATTAGTGACTATCTGTTAAATTGTCATAATAATTATACTTTCCAGGACTGCCAAAAGATGTGATCCGTTTTATGGCTCTTGTACATTGCCAGATTGTACATTCACCAGTTTGTGAGACTACCACTAGTGTGTGGAACCTCTTTCCCCACAACACTGAGATTTCACACTTTTTTTTTTTGCTAAATTAATGAATCTATTATTGCTTTAATTTGCATTTCTTTAATTAGTGAGGCAAACTTGTTTCTCAGAGGTTACTCACTGTATTTCCATTTGTCTGTTCACACCAGTTTTTCACCATTTGTTCATTCAGATTGTATACTGCCTTTGTTGGCTTGTATTAGTTCCAAATAAAGTCTGAAGGTCAGGGTTGAGTAGTTTTTGGAGAAGCAAAGAGGCTGGGTTATGGCTGAAGGAGGACATCCCAGGTATGAGAGGAGGAAGATAATGGGAATGTACAGAGCAAGGGAAGGAGTTGATAAAACTGATAATGGTTAATGCTGCCCTTTCTGCTTCCATCTTTAGTGCATTCACCGGGATCTGGCAGCCCGTAATGTCTTGGTGACTGAAGACAATGTGATGAAAATTGCCGACTTTGGTCTTGCTCGGGATATCCATCACATTGACTACTACAAAAAGACGACCAATGTAAGTAAAGATGCTCTTTTCCCATCTGTACCCCAACTGGCCTGGTGTTCCCCTCTAAGGTTCTTCCTCCTGTCATCTCCCTTGAAAACCCGCTTCGAGTCCACTTTCTCTGTGGGCCTATACCACTGCAATCTCAGTACAAACCTTCCTCGAGGAAATGGCATGGTGGGAAGCAGTACAGACACCCTTCAGTCTCTGGACAACTCTACTGTCTCACATGCATAATCCTGACTCATGCTTCTACTACTGTGTAGGGTCGACTGCCTGTGAAATGGATGGCTCCTGAAGCACTGTTTGACCGGATCTATACACACCAGAGTGATGTGTGAGTTGGAAACAGTTGCTAGAATATAAGATGCAGTGATATGAGCACAGGGGGATCTTGTCTACCCTTACAACTGAAGAACTCCCTGGATCGAAAAGAATCTGGGACTGGGGACGAACCTGGCAGGGAATAAGATGTATCTGCTCCCTTTGGGACTGGGCAGCTATATCAAGTCTGGGAATAATGAATCACCTTCCAGAATTCTCAGAATCTTACTAGATTTTGGAGTGAGGGGTATGTGGTACTTTAAAGTAAGAAATTTTGGTAGCACTGCCCACTAGTTAGTTCTGTGCCTCTCCAGACCCACTGAATTTGTGCTGCTATACAGGTGGTCATTTGGGGTGCTGTTGTGGGAAATTTTCACCCTGGGAGGCTCCCCTTACCCTGGTGTGCCTGTAGAGGAGCTTTTCAAGCTGTTGAAGGAAGGTCATCGAATGGACAAGCCCAGCAATTGCACCAATGAACTGTGAGCACATGGGCCAAAATGGGCAAACTGGGAGGAGAATGAAAATGTATTGGGGGGGGGGGGAAAGCTGGTGGTTGATGCAATTTCTTTCTAGTCATTCTCTTCTTACCCTTCTATTCAACCCACTTAATCTTATCTGGATATTTCCCATTCTCAACCCTTGCCCCAGGTACATGATGATGAGGGACTGCTGGCATGCCATTCCCTCTCAGAGGCCTACCTTCAAGCAGCTTGTAGAGGATCTGGATCGAATTGTGGCCCTGACCTCTAACCAGGTACAACTATCCCCTCCTGGGTTAGAGGAATAGCAACCCAGATGAATGGCTTCTATCCAAGTTTGAAAAAGCTTCCTCAATATATAAAAAATGATTGTGCATGTATAACCTATATCAGATTATTTGCTATATTAGGCTGGGGGGAAGAGTGGGAGGGAAAAAACTTTACAAAAATGAATGTTGAAAACTCTTTATATATAATTGGAAAATTAAAGAAAAGGATATTGAAAGAAAAAGTTTACTCCCTGGATCTTCAATTTTTCAAACTTTTGTAAATTCCAGACTTCCCTCTTTTCCCCAATTCCTTCAAATATGTCTTATTTTTTTTCCCTTGTATTTGTCTTACCTCCTTAAGGAGAGGAAAAGGCTACGTCTTTCCTGCCCATTTCTCTTTATCTATGTTTGTATAGGAGTACTTGGACCTGTCAGTACCCCTGGACCAGTATTCACCCAGCTTTCCAGACACCCGCAGTTCTACTTGCTCTTCTGGAGAGGATTCAGTCTTCTCCCATGACCCACTGCCTGAGGAGCCCTGCCTGCCCCGACATCCAGCCCCACTGGCCAATGGGGGACTCAAACGGCGCTGACATTCCCCCACAATGAACTCCACAAACTGATATCCTTACCCTGATTCTTGGTTGGGCTCATCTCCCTTCCTTTTTTCCTTCTCCCTGCCCACAGGAGTTGGCTGCCCACAACTCAAGGCCTTCCCTTTGTTGCCCATCTCCATCCCTCTGAGCTGATTTCCCTTCCATCAATTAATGTCAGCATCCTCTTCTGGGAAAAAGGGAAAAAGAGGTACTTCCAGTGGGCTACTCCAATTCCCCATATCCTTGGACCAGAACCTCTCCCTGCCTGGAAGGCAGAGAGAATGGGGAGTGGGCATGAAAGTGGAAGCTAAGTGGGCTCTCTGCGGTACTGTTTTTATTATAACTTACTAGCCTCCCACAAGCTAGTGGCAGGTGCCTTGTCCTCAGGCCACAGCATGGGGAGGCCAGTCAGTGCCTCAGGCCCCCATTGAAGGTGACCTCAGCTCCAGAAGGGTGGTACTAGTGGCTTATTAATTCCAATACTAATTTGCTTTGCTGACCAAACACACCTGGTACCAGAGGATGGTGGGGCAGAGGCTGGGGGCAGTCTGTGGCCCTGGGGCCCAGCCCCATCCTGGGGCTTTGTATATAACTATGAAGAAAACACAAAGTGTATAAATCTGAGTATATATTTACATGTCTTTTTAAAAGGGTTGTTACCAGAGATATACCCATTGGGTAGGGCGCTCCTAGTGGCTGGGAGACATCAGTTGCTATATATTGAAAAAAAAGAAAAAAGAAAAAAGGAAAAAAGTTTTAAAAAAAGGTCATATATTTTTTTGCTACTTTTGCTGTTTTATTTTTTTAAATTATGTTCTAAATCTATTTTCAGTTTAGGTCCCTCAATAAAAATTGCTGCTGCTTCAGTTTGTATATGAGTTGTATGAAAAGGGAGAGAGGAATTTTGGGAATTAACTGAGAAATTGAGATTAAAATGTACTGGGGCTACACTGTCTTTGTAAAGGATGTGTGCCCTGTAGTTCCTATTTGTCTTTCCATTCAATTAAGTTTAATTCAAAAATGTATTAAATGCCTACTACATGTGCAAGGCACTGAGGACATCAAGAAAAATCCACACTACATCTTCTGAATCTTGTTAGAGGTTCTGGTCCTTCTAGAATGGTCTAGGGATAGCACCAGAGCTCAGCAGTGGACAGGAGCCTCCTGCCAGAGTGCCTGCCCAAGGAGTTGGGCATCAGGCCCAGGCCAGAGCAGCCCTTCACAACAGATTATTTCCTTATAGGAAGTTGTTGATTCAGGCAAGTGCTGGTTGCTCCCCTTAGGAGTTGGGGGGACTTGAGCTACAGACCATTCACAATACTTCTCTGGCCTGGGGGTGGGGGGGAAGAGCCAAACCTTCCTAGGCCCTGGGGCTCTTTACTTCTCAATCCACACCACAAATGATTCTCCCTAAGTCAGGCTACATCCAAGCCTCTCCCTTGGCCACATCACAGACTGATCCTGGCTTTCCCAAGGCTCTTCCAGTTTAAAGTCGGGCCCACCCCTCCATGGGGGTGGGGGATCCTAGGGAGGTTTCAGCCCATTTATAATTGTGCTTTCTGCTGCCACCTGCTGGGCAATTTCCTGTACTGTTAGTGAAGCCTCCCTCCCCTTTCCAATCACCCCCTCTCTGCTCCTCTTAAGGCTCTTCCTCCAGACTTTCTAGAATCCCACCCTCTGCCCCCTGCAATGTAATGGCAAATTCAGGATGTTGCTCATTCCTTTGATTTCTGTGGGGAAAGTGGAAACGGCTGCTTTCATGTTTTAATCTTTTGAGTTGGTCATTTTGTTATAGTTCAAAGGTGACACTTGTGCAGTTGTTTCTGTTATCCTTGATTCCTCTCTATCTGTAAAACTGTCAACCTTACTGCAATTTGGTTGTGTGTGTTTGTATTTAAAAGAAGCATGATCTAGTGAACAAAGCCAGGAAATTAATCTCAGCTATATTGCTATTTACTATGGGACTTTAGACTGGTCCCTTTCTTCAGTTTTCCCATCTGTAAAATAGTGATAATAATTTCTGCCTTGGCCCTACCTCACAGGAATGTTGTGTGAATGGATGGATGGAAAGAAAGTCTATCAAGTGCTTTATGCTCCTTGGGGAGAGGTGCTGGAGAAAATACAAGGCACTATTATTATAAAATTGATGTCCTTGCTGTTATTACTTAAATCACCCATGAATTCCCCAGAGTATTGAGCTGACTGTCAAATGAAAGACATTTTGATTGAGCTGATAGAAAATGAAATGGTGGCTTCACTTAGATGATCAGATCGGGTCTCCTGGGGCACAGTTTATCTAATGAAGGCATTAGGTTGAAAGAGAAGCCTGTCAAGGTGCTGAATCTGTATTGTCTACCAAGGGTTAAAAGACATGAGTCTAGGATCACAGCAGAACTAACTGGCATTAATCAATATTGCATTGGGCCTTTCCAGTCTCTTCTAACTGCCACAACACAGGGATCCCTTTGTCCCTTGGTGCTGCTAATTCAACCTATTGATCTCAGGTAGGTAAGGTTCAGCATCAAATGAAACAAGAAGTCAATTTCATCAATAATAATAAAGTTGCAGGTTGCCAACCAAACTACAGTTGTATGAGACCAGCAAACTAAAATCTCTTTCACATTAAACAAATTGGCTATCTTAAATACAACCTAATTGAGCTTAGATGTGTACAACAATGGGAAATTTTTAACCCATGGTTTAGCATTACATACAACTTAACAATCTCTATGTGATAGGAACTATAATGATTAAAATTTAGAATTAGAGTATAGGTGTGGCAAATGCAGATTCCTAAATAGAAACAGCTACTGAAAATCTCACCTACTTTAGCTATGGTAATTAATCTTTTCCCCAGTCCCACATTCTTCCCTTCCCCCCCAAACATTATGGGCCAAGAATGGCCAGATATGGGGATTATAGGGTCCTTTATATAGTGTATGTATATAAACTACCATCTAAGAGAATACCAGGAGTGAGTAGTACTAGATAAAAAATACCACAGAAAAGCCTAGCTATCAGAGGCAAGGAAAAAAAAAAAGAGCCTGTCATCAACCTTTCTCTGTGCCTGGAAATAACTGGGGTGGGGGGGGTGGGGGATGGAAAAGGTAGATATAAACCTTAACATTAACAATCAAGAGAAGATTGCTTTTAGACTAGCAGTTATAGCCATTCTGGAGCCACTTCCCTTATTGAATGATAAATATCTTTCAACTACAGCCAACTAGTCTAGTTTGAGATTAAATAAAGTCTTATGTTTCTTACTTCAGGAAGGCTATGTTTAAGAATAAGATTGGCTATAACAGCATGGCACTTTTTAAATAAGAGTCTCAAAAGTTATATGGCTAAGAATTTGTCTTTGACTTTCTAAGATTCCAAATCATTCAATTTAAGATAAGTTGTGCTGAAAAGAGAGCATGGTCTCAATTGTCAGATGCAATGAAAAAGTTAAAAGTTGACTGCTGGTCAGAACCATCTAAGGGCTCCCCCTTTGGTTTAATCATTCTCACTCTGCCCTGGAAAAGGACAGAAAGAATTCTAGCACATTCTGCTAGTACCTATGAATCACTGGACAGAAACAGAATTAAGCAAGTTAACTGGCTAATCTTTCTCTCACATTCAACCTTTAAAATTTGAGCTTAGTAAACTAAAAAAGAAACACCTCACCACTTTAGAAATGTGAAAGTTTATTGTGAATTACCTTGCTAGGCTAGTGCCAAGACTCCATAGAATGTTGCATTAGCACAGCAGGGGATTCTTAATGTCAAATAACTAGAGTTGATTAGGAGTACAATATGGTGATGATCCCCTGCTGAAAGAGAGTCAGAGGAACCAGTTTAAAGTGCAAATAATTTTTAGTTTTGAAATAATGTTAAGTTATTCATTTAGGTGGTTCCAGCCAGTCTGAAGAACCAAATTTAAGTTTCACTTGGTTTTTAAATGGTACCCAACTAACGGCTTTCAATTTCCAGGAAATAAAAATAACTGTTACCAGCTAAACTGGTAACATTTTTCATCTCCCAGATTTCTGAAACGTCTATTCCCTCCCTAGCTTCTCTAAAACTAAGAAAGCTATTGGTCATCTCTGTGGCAATCTTCCAGCAAAGGAAGTCATCACTTAAAAAAAAGTTTTTAAGTAATAAATAAGTATCTGAACATAATATTTGTTATTGGGTAACACAGACAAGGACAATTAGACCTAAACAACCTCCATGACTAACAAAAAAAAGTCTGATTTGTGAAAGACTTAAATAGATCTGGGAGGGAAAAAAAACACCCAACCCAAACAAACAGTTAAGCCACCAACCCTAATTATATTTCCTAGCAAAATGATGGCTAATGAAAGCCATATGTCCTAACATAGTGGCAGCTCCTTCCCAGACTATTCTGCAGCCACTCCAGGCCCAAAAGGAGATGTTAGACAGAATGGCCACTCAGCAGCCAAGTCCTGCTGGCTGCCAATGTGTTTTTAACTCCTCACTCTCCTTTAAGAAGCTTTCTCTTCTCTCCATCAGAGCAGTACCTCTTCCCCTGTCTTAAAAGTTACTTGGTGGTTAAGGGCTTTGCTCCCATTGCAAAAAGACCACAAGTGAGTAGCATAAGCATTTCAATTCAGGGATAGGAAATGTGCAATATCATGCCACTAGCTAATCAAAGAAGAGGTCAGGCTGATTAAAAGTCCTGCTCACTGATTAATGTGTTTTCAAATGCCCCAGCAAAGACATCATGTTACAGGAGGCTAAGATCCTAAAGAACAAAAGTAGAAGCCATCCTATACAAAAGATTTTTCCCTCAGGGGTGCATAAATTGTAGATGTCCATAAAACATGACCACTGTAAAAGCTGCACATTCTACAATTCAGTCAATAATAAACAGGTGTCTTTACATGTTTACAATTTGTGAAATTAGAAGTAAATAAATAGTGGCAAAGAAATGAACTTTCTGAAGACTATGAGCTTAGATTCACTGCTAATATCACCTGGATAGGTTTCAGTGCCTCAAGGAGTACTGCTACAATGACAAAATAGTCATATCTGAAGAGGATATCGACAGCTCAGTCTGGAGTTCCTTTACCTTCTGAGGTAGGGAGATGGAGTAGGTGAATGGATTACAGCATCATCTTCAAGTGGCCTTAGACTCCATTTGCACTAGCCTTTTTGCTTTGGGATGAGGTTTGTGATTTGACCTGATCAGTATAGATCAAAAGAAAATAACATAACTTTAGAATTAAGGCGAGGTTTCCAATGTTAATGCTCTGAAAGTCACAAATTAATTTCCTTGGGTCAAGTCATGTCAAACCATTATGATCTAGGGGCGGCTAGGTGGCACAGTGGATAAAGCACTGGCCTTGGAGTCAGGAGTACCTGGGTTCAAATATGGTCTCAGACAATAATTACCTAGCTGTGTGGCCTTGGGCAAGCCACTTAACCCCATTTGCCTTGCAAAAAAAAAACCATTATGATCTGGTAATCTGTTTCTTGGTGAGTCAACAAGCATTCATGTATCTCCTCCTTGCTTGGTGAGGAGGGAAGAATGGGGGAGACAGAGGAAGTTCACATTCTAAGAATCCCAAAACAGACTTCTTACCAGATGCATCGTATACTTTAATTACAAGTACCCTGAACCTGTGTCAAGAGTTTCAATCACCAGCACAGAAATATATTGACCTTCAAGGAAAGATTGCTACTGTCTTCTCTCTGCTCTAATCACTAGCTTCTATTATTTCTTCACTGTTTGAACTGTTATGTGATCCCTTATTCTAGTTGGAGAATTTAATCACTGAAGGAGTGAAAGTATTCAGGTGACTTTTACACAAACGATCTATAGAAAATGGGGTTAGGGGATGCACTTAAGTCAAGATTTAGATTTTCCTAATATTTTTTGACATAAAGATTCTGTGTAAGATTCATTCCATGTGGAAACAATTTCTAATTGGCAGAAGAAAATAAGGATGTGCCTGTATTGTAATTAGACTTTAGACTTAGCATGTTTAAGTTTGATACTTGATTGTGTTTGTGGATAGTTTACTTAAAAAAGTCAAAACTGTAGTCGTTACAGGATGACTACACTTCAGCCTACAACATCCTGTTTAGAAGCAATGAATGATTATGCAGTGTTTCACAACTGTTCTAGTCCTAAACTATAAGTGCCCTTGAAGATAAACAAAAAACAAATAATCCCTTTCCCTTTTATTAAAATGCTTACTCTGGAAGAAGAAATAGATTCTCCAGGTAATGAGACAGGGGGTGGTGGTGGTGTAACAGGTGTCGGTTTTTTAAATTCTTCAATCTGAAACAATAAAATCAGAAATCATGTTAATAAATTTAGCAACAATTCAATTCAGAATACAAACATCTAAAAGATACTGCATTAAATCATGTACACATTTGTGACTACCAAGAAGTTATAATAGCTATTTTTTTTATTCTGGCAGTGTCTGAAGTCTGAAGGCAAATTAAACACAGCTGAAATGTACTAAGTTTCATAAGAATGAACCAAACAGTTGATTAACTCTTCCTTACTAAAGAAAATAACTGTTGGGTTAGCATTCCAGTTATTCAAAAGGTTTTTAAATAAAGAAAAAAAACCTGCCAAATTGTCTAACCTTTGTTCCCTAAAGTTGAGGCGCAAAGTCCACCAGAGCCTCTTTAGATTCAAATAAAGAGGATGGTGTTTCTTTAGGAGCTTCTGTTATTGGAAACTAAGGAAAGGTAAGTTCGTTGTTAGTATTTTATGCTCACCATAATAAGTCTACTGTCCTCCTAAAAGTCCAAAGAAACACCTCAGCAATAGTCAAAGCCTTTTTAAAACATTTAATATTTATTCTCATTTTGTACAAATAATGTTTTTTATACATTAATAAAATATTCTTGTTTAAGAGTAAACAAAATACCCCCTCTGCCCCCCCCCAAATATAGACTCGCTTGAAAGGGGAGAGAAAAAAATTAAAATTAAAAAAATAATGGTAATAATTGTAGGTATGGCCAGGTGGCACAGTGGACAGAGCACCAGCCCTGGAGCCAGGAGCACCTGAGCCCAAATCTGGCCTCATACACCCAACAATCACCCAGCAGTGTGACATGCATGCCACCCCAACCCCACTGCCCTGGAAAAATCAAAAAAAGAAAAAAAAGACATAAAATAAAATAGTAATAATAGTAGGGGTGGCTAAGTGGCGAACAGAGCACTGGCCCTTGAGCCAGAAGCACCCGGGTCCAAATCCAGCCTCAGACACCCAAAGATCACCCTGCTATGCGGCCCCAGGCAAGCCACCCAGCCCCATTTGCCCTGCACCCCCAAAAAATAATAAAAAATTTGCTTCAGTCTGTGTTCCAACACCACCAACTCTGTCGTGGGTGGATCACATTCTTTATGGTAAGTCCATCACAAAAGTTACTTCCATATTTTTCCACTGTTACCACTGTGATCACAACTCCCTCCTTTCGTATTTCTCCACTACCATGTACTATATTTTCTCTCTCCTTTCACTCTGACTCTGCTGTAGGGTAACTGAGTGACACAGCAGACAAATCCCTGGTCCTGGGGCCAAGAGGCCCTGAGCCCCCATACCACCCCTTAGGCCCAGCATCCACTTGAGCCTATGGTCCCGGAGAGGCCATCCAATCCCAGCCCCTTGCAAGAAGTAAAAAAGAAAATGTGTTATATCTGACCACTCTCCCCCCACGTTTCCATCCTCTCCTCCTTCATTCATATCCTCACCCCTTCCCCCTGTCCCCCCACTCTCCTTCTTACTACAGATGTCTATACCCCATTGAGTATATATGCTGTTTCCTCTCCTAGCCACCTCTGATGACAGTGAAGATTCCCTCATTCCCCCTTGCCTTCCCCCCCTTCCATATCATTGCAATGGCTCATTGTAACAAAGAAAAATCTTATTATGTGAAATATCTTGGCCTATTCCCCCTCTCCTTTTTCTTTCTCCCATTACATTTCCCTTTTTTCTATTGACTCCATTTTTACACCATATTTTATCTTCACATTCAGCTTTCTCCTGTGCTTCATCTATAAAATCTCCTTCTACCTGCTCTGTTAATTGAGAAGGTTCATATGAGTATTATCAGTGTCATTTTTCTATACAGGAATACATGCAGTTCATCATCAAGTCCCTCATATTTTCCCCTTCTCCTTCCCTTCTCTATGCTTCATCTGAGTCCTGTATTTGAAGATCAAACCTTCAGTTCAGCTCTGGCCATTCCAACAGGAACATTTGAAATTCCCCTGGTTCATTGAAAGTCCATCTTTTTCCCTGGAAGAGGACATTCAGTTTTGCTGAGTAGTTGATTCTCGGTTGCATTCTAAGCTCTTTTGCCTTCCAGTATATTATATTCTAAGCCATACAAGCTTTTAATATAGTTGCTGCTAAGTCCTGTGAGATCCTAATTGCAACTCCATGGTATTTGAACTGTGTCTTTCTGGCTGTTTGTAATATTTTCTCTTTGACTTGGGAGTTCTGGAACTGGGCTATAATATTCCTGGGTGTTGGTTTTTTGGGATCTCTTTCTGGGGGGAGGGAATTGGTGGATTCTCTCCATTTCTATTTTTCCCTCTGCTTCTAGGATATCAGGGCAATTTTCCATGTAGTAATTCTTTGAAAATGATGTCAAGGCTCTTTTCCTGATCATGACTTTCAGGTATTCCAATAATTTTTAAATTATCTTTCCTAAATCTGTTTTCCATATCAGTTGTTTTTTCGATGAGATGTTTCACATTTTCTTCTAATTTTTCATTCTTTTGGTTTTGAAGTATTGAGTCCTGATTACTTGTAAATTCAGCAATCTCCCTGAGTTCTATTCTTTGTCTGAAGGATTTGTTTTCCTCAGAAAGCTTTCTTATCTCTTTTTCCATCTGGCCAATTCTGCTTTTTAAAGCATTCTTCTCAATAACTTTTTGAACTGTTTTATCCATTTGACTTATGCTGGTTTTTAGCATGCTATTTTCTTCAGCATTTTTTTGGATTTCCTTGACTAAGCTGCTGACTTCATTTTCATGTTTTTCCTGCATTTCTCTCATTTCTTTTCCCAGTTTTTCTTAAACTTCCTGCATTTCTCTCATTTCTTTTCCCAGTTTTTCTTAACTCCCTCATTTGATTTTCAAAGTCTTTTTTGAGCTCTGTCATAGCCTGAGCCCAATTTCTGTTTTTCTTGGAGTCTTTAGATGCAGGAGCTTGTGATTCCTCATCTTCAGACTGAGTGTTTTGATCCTTCTTGGGATCATACATAATGTATTTCTCAATGGTGTTCCTCTTTTTTCTCTCTGCTTGCTCATTTTCCCAGCCTCAGCCTGTTTTGGGGCTGCTTCCTGAGCTTTTGGGACACTCCCACAAGAATCTCAGTGTGTGAAGCTCTGTTTTCCCTCCTGGTCTGTGAATGACCATAAGCACCACCCCCTGCCACAGGGCTGAGGTGGGGTGGGGTGGGGCCCTTGCTGTTCTATGGGGGGGGCCTAGACTGCGATCAGGATCTGAATGTGGTCAGAACCCCAGAGTCCTGTTCCAGGGGCAGAGCTCAGCAGTCTCTCTTCACTCCCCTCCCTAGGTTCAATGGGCTCATGCCCTGGGGGCTCCTGCTTACAGACTCAGCCTGCTTCTGTTTCCTGCCTTGGCCACACTGCTCACCATGTGCCATGAGGGCTGGGCTTCATGGCTTGCTCTGGCAGAGGTTCCCCCCCTCCCCCAAGTTGTCCCTGGGGCATAGGTCAGTAAACTCCCCCGCCCTGGCTCCCAACACCCTGGGGCTGCCTCTGGGAAGTTCTTTTGCTCTGGCAGGCTGCCCCTCCAACCCCGGGGGGCAGAGCCTTTCTGCTCTTTTCCAGGTTACCTTGAGTAGGAGAACTGCCTCACTGTGTCCCTCTGTGGGTTCTGTCTCTCGAAAATTTAGAGTCCTTAGTTTAGAAGTTTTATGAGAGAGCACCTAAGAGAGGATCCTCTCTAGTCGCCATCTTGGCGCCACCCCTCCAAAGCCTTTTTAACATTATTAAAAAGCCCCAAATTCCTCCAGTTACACCCTTTACAAGCATGAGAAATGAGACAGAGAAATATAACTTTAACTTTAGGTTTGTGAATACTAAATAAATCACATACCAGTATTTATAATTATAAGGTACCAAAAGTATATTAACAATTCTAATTCTATACTTGTTTCAAAAAGCAATCTTTCTCAATTACTCAGTCCTCTAAAATGTCAGCAGTATTGGTCCATCTTGGTCAGAGATATTTGGGGAGTTCTCTGTTTTCTCTTTTGTTTGACACATTTCAGATGAATAAGATAATATTTGTATAGTATTTGGCAGAGTGTCTGGCATAGAATCTGTGTTAAATACTTATTCCCTTCCCTGCCTTATTTGACAGCTAAGAGTTCACTGTAGTCAGTGATAAACTTCAAGCTACATAATAGCCAATATAATTTATTTGAGTATTTTAATTAACATCATTCTAATACATATACTTTCCCTTCAAGAGCTAAGCAGAGAAAAATAAAACATGCTTTTTACAATAATAACAATAAATGAAATTACATAAGAATTCAGATTTATACCCATCTGACTAATACTGATTATTGAATATAGTATACGGTTGTTAGCAGAATGGAGTCTACAGGGCAAAAGAAGATAGAATGGCTCTCTCAATACCAATTCACTAAAAGTCTATATGTCAGCAAATTCTGGATTTCTTAAAAGCCATGTTCTAGGAAAAGACTAATCAGAATAATAAACATTTATTCTGATATTTTAAGTACTTTGTATTTGAGAGCTTTGAAAGAAAGATGCTATATAAATACAAAGTGGTGGTTAATGTTAATTTGTTGCCATAGTCTTCCAAATCCTTTATAAGATAGAAACAATTTTATTTTATTACTAAGGAAAGTTAATGATGAAGATGGACAAGAAAACCAAGAAAACGTAAGATAATCAAAAAAATACCTATGAGAGTGTCATCTGATCCCAATGCTCACAGTTTTAGATTCTCTTTTACCATACTCTAGGAAAGGAGTCCCTAAGGTATGGGGCTAAAAATCAAACATTTCTTCTAGTCCAGTCTCCAAATCTAGTCTCAAACATCTGTGGCTTAGTTGCCCTCCTGGGGTGTTGGAGCATTCCCAGGATGGTTTAAAGATCCATGTCTACTCTAAAATATATTCAGAAATTTGAACCAATTCCTACCTCACCTAGAAACATCTTCCAGATCAGACTCAGAATTGCCTCCTTATCTCAGGGGTCCCTCCAGAAATGGGTTAAATTTAGACTTGGGTATGATATACATGAAAGGGTAGGAAGGAGGGCAAAGTAGTTTGAAAATGGACATTACTTGGGATATAAATTTCATACTACAATTTTTTTATTTTTTGTAAATTTATTTAAGGCAATGGGGTTAAGTGACTTGCCCAAGGTCACACAGCTAGGCAATTATTAAGTGTCTGAGACCCAATTTGAACTCAGGTCCTTCTGACTCCAGGGTCAGTGCTCTATCCACTGTGCCACCTACATACTACATTTAACAGAAGTATTTCATGTTTAAGTGATTTCCCCTGGTTCACAAGAGTTAACAAAATTGAGGTTAGAACTTTTGACTCATCACTCTTGGCTATTTAATGTTTGATACCAAGCAGCAGCAGTCTTCTCACCAGTGAAAATTAAGAGTCAGAATCGAGAAGGCATCAAAGAACACAGAGAAGTAAAAGTCTTCTCCTTTAATGGAACTACACAAGAAACACTGTACTTTATTCAATCTTATGTCCTATACTAGAAATAGATAAATTTAAAATACTAGGAAGGTTAAGTATAAAAGAATACTGCAAATGGCAATGAAAAGGATTAAGGAGCAGATTTATATAGGAAAATGAAAAGAACTTAAGCTCAATGCATCCCTTAGGGATGTAAATTTAGGCATTTATAGACTATAGTCAGTGCCACTGACCTTCTTGAGGTTTGTCACCGGAAACTCCATCTCCTAACAGCATTTTCCTCCATCTCCTCACCAGGCTTTCCAGATTTCCTTCAAGCCAGAGATGAAGCCCCACCTTCTGTTTTAAGAAGTCTTTCCTAGTCCTCCTTAGTCTAACCTTAATTTATCTTGTAAGCATTTTGTGGATGCTTACTCTTTCTGATCTGCCTGTTGTCTCCATTAGATTGTAAGCTCTGGAGAACAGGGGCTGCTTCTTGCCTTTCACTGTTTCACTGTGCCTAGCACATAATGGGTACTTAATAAATGGAGATGACTGACAAAAATAGAGAATAAGCTCTAGTAGGTTTAACCAAGATGGAAAGGCTTTGAATGTGACTAAAGAAACATATTAAAAATTATATACTAAGAACCTGTTAGATTTTTACTAGGAATGCAAGTTTGGCTCAATATTAGAAATATATGATGAGTCACAATAATTTTAAAAAATCATATGGTTATACTAATAGATGTTGAAAAAGTTCATAAAAATGGAACATCCATTTTTTTGTAAAAAACACTAAAAAAACAGAAATGTAAATGAACTTTTCTTGAATATGGTAAATATACCTACCTAAAATCAAGAGTCAGCATTATATGAAGAAATGCTAGAAGACTTTCCAATGAGAAAGTAAAAATGTCCATTATCACCACTATTATTTGAATATGGTACCAGAAATGCTAGCTATAGCAAGAAAACAAGAAAAACAAATTAAAAGAGTAAATATAAGCAAGGATGAAACAAAATTAATGGTTTTTGCAGATGCTATGATGATCCACACAGAGAAACCTAAAGATTCAACTAAAAAATTGTTGTGATACAACAAAAACAATGACAATAATTACTAATTAATAAATATTAATGTCAAATTTTTAAATAAAAATAAAATTTGAAATAAAATAAAATGTAATGAGATTACAGCAATATATCACAAAGCTCTTACAGTATGACCATGCTGGATTTATGCCAGGAATGTTCTATAAGTATAGTAGATCATATCTGTTAAAAACACTAGAAAGCACAAGAATAAAGAAAACTTTTCTTAAAATGATGAGTGGTATTTATCTAAAACCAAGAGCTATTATATATAATGGAAAAAACTAAAAGCCTGTACTAAAAACCAGGGGGAAGTAAAGATATCCATTACCCTCATCATTATCCAATTATTGCACTCGAAATACTAACTATAGCAATAAGACAAGAAAAAAAGAGGAAACAAAGACTACTTTTTATAGATGCAAAGATGGTATACTTAGAGAACTCTAGAGAGTCAACTAAAAAATTAGTTGAAACAATTAACTTTAGCAAAGTTGTAGGATATAAAATAAACCCACAATAATCATCAGCTTTTCTAAATATTACCAACCAAACCCAGAAGGAAAAGACAGAAAAATTCCATTTAAAATAATTGTGGACAGGAGGAAATTCTTGGGAGTCTATGTGCCAAGACATACATAGATCTAAATAACTGAAGAAATGCTAATTGCTAATCATTGGTAGGCTAAGCCAGTACAATAAAAATAACAACACTTAAATTAATTTACTTATCCAGTACAATAAAAATAACAACACTTAAATTAATTTACTTATTCAGTGTCATACCCATCAAACCAACAACAAATTATTTTATATATCTAAAAAACAATAAAATTCATCTGAGGAACAAGAATATCAAGGCTCAAGAATATCAAAAGTCAAGAATACAAACTGAATCAATAAAAAAAGATGAAAGGCAGCCTAGTAGTTTCAAATCTGAAACTATTATAATCATCAAAATAATGATACTATATAACCAAAATTAAAAGGAAAAGCAGAAAACCAAGGGGAAAATTTGCAACAAATATCTAATAAAGGTCTCATTTCTCAAATACAGAGAGAATTGAGTCAAATTTATAAAAATGCAAGTTATTCCCCAATTGATAAAGGATATGACAGGCTCTTTTCAGACATAGGAATCAAAACAATCTATGGTCACATGAAAAAATATTCTAAGTCACTATGGATCAGAAAACTGCAAATTAAAACAACTCTGAGGTACCTCCTCACCTATTAGATTAGCTAATATGACAGAAAAGGAAAATGATGGATATGAGAGAAGATGTGGGAAAAGTGGGACACTAATACAGCTGGTGGAACTGTGAACTGATCCAACCATTCTGGAGAACAATTTGGAACTATGTCCAAAGGGCTATATAAATTGTGCATACTTTTTGATTCAGCAATACTATTGCTAGAGCTATATCTTGAAGATATCCAAATTAAAAAAAAAAAGTAAAAGGACCTATTGATACAAAAATATTTACAGTGAGTGGCTAAGAACTGGAAATCAAAGGGAAGCCCCATCAATAGAGGACTGTCTAAACAAGCTATGGAATATTATTGTGATGGAATATTATTGTGCCATAAAGAAATGACAAGGAGGACAATTTCAGAAAAACCTGGAAAGACTTTTAGACATATGAACAAATGATGCAAAGCAAACAGAACACTAGGTTAATGTTGTATAAGCAATAGCAATATTATATACAATGATCATTTTGACTTAACTATTCTCAGCAATACAATAACCCAAGACAATCCCAAAATACTAATGAAGAAGCATATTATCCACCTCTAAAGAACTGATGGTTTGAATATAGACTGAAGCAAGCTATTTTTCACTTTTGTTTCCATTCTCTTATTCAAGTTATCTTGTACAAAATGATAAATATAGAAATGCTTTTACAAGACTGCACATGTATCACCTATATGTAATTACTTACTTGTCTCAAGGAGGGGAGAAGGAAGAGAGAGAAGGATAGAATTTGGAACTCAAAACCTAAAAAAAAAATGTCAAAAATTGTTTTAATATGTAATTAGGGAAAAAATAAAATATATATTTTTAAAAAATCTGATACTGGATAAGAAAATGGCAGCAAAGTGGTGCTGTGGATTGAGTGCCAGGAAAACTCATATCCTTGAGTTCAAATCTGGCCTCACACATTTATTAGCAGTATGACCCTAGGCAAGTCACTTAACCCTTTTTGCTTCAGTTTCCTCATTTGACAAATAAACTGGAGGAGGAAATAGCAAACTATCTTAGTATCTTTGCCCAAATGGGGTCACAAAGAGGTGGACACAACTGAAATGACTGACAATTGGATAAGAAATATAATGAAATGGATTAGGCACACAAAATTCAGAAGCAAATGAGTTAAGTAGCCCAGTGTTTGATAAATCCAAAGACCCCAGCTATTAGGGCAAGAATTCAATTTGACTAAAGTTGCTGGGAAAACTAGAAAATAGTCTGGCAGAAACTATGTATAGGACAATAATATGTCATTACATATACCAAAATAAGTTTAAAATGGGTACATGATTTAAACCTAAAGGGTGATATCTTAAGTATGTTTATATGTTTCTGCAAGGCAATGGGGTTAAGTGGCTTGCCCAAGGCCACACAGGTAGCTAATTATTAAGTGTCTGAGACCGGATTTGAACTCAGGTCCTCCTGACTCCAGGGTCAGTGCTCTATCCACTGTGCCACCTAGTTGCCCCTAAAGGGTGACATCTTAAGTAAGTTAGGGAAGCAAGGAAAAAAATTACTTGTCAGAAAAGGGAAGATTTATGATCAAAGAAAAGGTAAAGAGGATCACAGAAAGTAAAATAAACTTGCACAAACAAAACAAAAACAAAGCCAAAATCAGAAGGAAAGCAGGAAATTTGGGGAGAAATTTTATAGCAAATTTCTCTGAATTTTCTCAAATTTATGGAAAACTGACCCAAATTTATAAAAATAAGAGCCATTTTCCAATTGATAAATGGCTAAAAGATATGAACAGGGAGTTTTCAGAGGAAGAAATTAAAGCTATCAATAGTCATATAAAAATGCTTTAAATAAGTATTAAAGAAATTCAAATTAAAACAACTTTGAGGTACCTCCTCACACCCATCAGATTGGTTAAGATAACAGTAAAGAAAAATGACAGATGCTGGAAGAGATATGGAAAAATGTGCACTGTGAACTACTCCAAGCATTCTGCAACAATCATTTTTTGGTAAGGTTTCAAATTTCACCTTTTTTTCTTCCTCCCTCCCCCCTCCCCCTGACAAAACAATCTAATATAGATTACACATGTTTATTAAACATACATTCATATCAATTGTGAAAGAAGAATCAAATCAAAAAGGAGAAAAAACAAAGAAGGAAAAAACTATAATACATAAAACAAACTTTAAAAACTAGTAAGCTTTGGTCTACATACAAACTCCAGTTTCTTTTCTGGATGTGCATGGTATTTTCCATCAAAAATCCTTTAGAATTGTCTTTGATTTTTGTAATGCTGAGATGAATAAATCCATCATAGTTGATCATCGCACAATGTTGCTCTTAGTGTGTATAAAGTTCCTCTGGTTCTGTTCACTTTGCTCAGCATCAATCCATAAAACAGTTTTCTGAAATCCTCATGATTTTTTACAGAATAAGTGATCCATCACATTCATATGCCATAATTTATTCAGTCATTCCCCAATTGATGGGAACTCCCTCAGTTTCCAATTTTTTGCCATCATAAAAAGAGCTGCTACAAATATTTTTGTACATTTAGGTTCTTTTTCTGTTTGTTTTTTTTTAGTCATTTGGGAATATAACCCTTGTAGCAGAATTGCTGGGTCAAAAGATATGCAAAGTTTTAGAGCCCTTTGGGCACAATTCCAAATTGTTCTCCAGAATAGTTGGACTAGCTGAAGTAAAATGGCTAACTTTTCTTACTTTTATCTTATTTTTAAAAATATATCTTATCTTTAATATCAGTTCCAAATTATTTCACTTCTTCCAACTCTCCACTACCCATTGAGAAAGCAAGAAACAGGGCAGCTAGGTGGCAAAGTAGATAGAGCACCAGCTTTGGATTCAAAAGAACCCAAATTCAAATCAGACACTTAACTGTCTATGTGACCTTGGGCAAGTCACTTAACCCTATTACCTTAAATTAAAAAATGAGAAAGCAAGAAATACAATATTCACACAGTGTCTGTCTCTGTCTGTCTGTCTGTCTCTGTCTCTCTGTCTCTCTCTTTCATTTCTACTAGAGGAAGTCCAAGCATTCTGAGGAACAATTTGGTATTGTACCCAAAGGTCTATAAAACTGCATATCTTTTGAACCAGAAATTCTGCTATTAGGGCTATGTCTCAAAGAGACTTAGGGAAAAAAAAAGGAAAAGGGGCCATATTGCACAAAAATAGTTAAAGCAGATCTTTTTGTGGTAGCAAAGAATTGAAAACTGAAGGGATCCCATCAATTAGGGAAATAGCTGAATAAATTATGGATTATGAATGTGATCAAATACTACTGTGCTGTAAGAGAAGATGAACAAAATCATTTCAAAGAAACTTGAGAAAACCTATGTGAACTGACAAAGTAAAGCAAGCAGAACCAAGAGAATGTTGTACACTGTGAAAGACTTAGGTACTCTGATCAATATAATGATCCATGAAAGTTTCAAAGGTCTCATGATGAAACATGCCATTCACACCTTCAGAGAGATAATTGATGGATTTAAGAGTCCCAACTGATGGGGCAGGTGGCGCAGTGGATAGAGCACTGGCCCTGGAGTCAGGAGTACCTGAGTTCAAATCTGGTCACAGACACTTGATAATTACCTAGCTGAGTGGCCTTGGGCAAACCATTTAACCCCATTGTTTTTCTCTTTTTTTTTCTGGAGCATAGCTAATATGAAAATATGTTTTACATGAGTTTTTATATATAGTAGGTATTGTATTTCTTGCCTTCTCCATGGGTAGTGGAGTTGGAAGAAAAGAAAGAATTTGGAGCTAACATTAAAAAAAAATGAAAATATTCTATGCAAACAAAATCAATGCAGTTCAGATTAAGAGGAAGAGGAAAATATTTTAACTGGGGAAAAACCTTTAGAGGAAATTTTTCTGATATTTGACATACAAATGCAAAGCAAAGTGATTTAAATATACAAAACCAAAAGCCATTTCCTTACAGATAAATGGTCAAAAGATATGACCAGGCAGTTCTCAAGGGAAGAAAGAATCTAAGCTACTAATTACCCCATAAAAAATGCTTCAAGTTACTAATAAAAATATAAATGCAAATTAAAGCAACTCTAAGGTTCCACTCACACCTATCAGACTGGCAAAGATGACCAAAAAAGCTCTCAGAATTCTGTCCACTATTGGAACAATGAATTAATCCAGCTATTCTGCAAAGCAATTTGGAACAATTCTCAAAATGTTAATAAACTGTGTATACTTCTTGACTCACTAGTATGATTACTATACACAACTCTAAAGAAATCAAAAAGAGTAGCTAGGTGGTGCAGTAGATAGAGCACCAGCCCTGGACTTAGGAGGACCTGTTCAAATCTGGCCTCAGACACTTAATAATTACCTAGCTGTGTGATCCTGTGCAAATCACAAAAAAAAAAAAAATCCTTAAAAAATAAGGAAATCAAAGAAAGAAAAGGGTGTATACATGCAAAAAGATAAATTTATAATAAAACCTTTTGTTGCAGCAAAGAACTAGAAACAAAGTAAAATATTCATCAGTTGGGGAATGGCTAAGCAAACATTGGGATATGAATTAATGGATATTATTATACCATAAGAAATGACAAAAGGAATTGATTCAGAGAAATTTGGAAAAATTTGTATGACTTAATGCAGAATGAACAGAGCTAGAGTAATTTATATGATAATCACAACATGTAATAAAAAAAACTTTTAAAGTCTTAATAACTCTGATCAATGTAATAATGACCAACTATTAAATTCAGAATACAAATGATGAAGCGTGCTAACAATTCAGATTAAATTTACAGAGACATATATTTTTAAACATGGCTAATACATGAATTTATTTTACTTGACTATGTTTACCTGTAACAATGAAGGATTGGTTTTTTCTTTTATTTTGATTTCTAAGAAGGACTGGATTTAGGGAAAACAGAGACTAGTAATTTTGATATCAAAAAAGAAAATAGAGCCAGTGAAGTATTTTAAAGGCATTCAAACTTTTTCAGTGAAGTTCCTCTCTCCAATGAGGCAGATGCCAACCCATTCAAGACTGCCTATGATGAGCAATTTTTGCCCATATACTCCCCAAAGTTTGCTGCATTTAGGTCTATGGAATATGTAGAAGGCCTTGTTTCCTCCAGACATTAAGATATAATCTAATCATCCAACTTTTATCTCCTATTCTTGCCATAGAGCCATCCATCTTCTCTACCATACAATTTCTTTTTTCTTTTTTCTTTTTTTTTAGGTTTTTGCAAGGCAAATGGGATTAAGTGGCTTGCCCAAGACCACACAGGTAGGTAATTATTAAGTGTCTGAAACTGGATTTGAACCCAGGTACTCCTGACTCCAGGGCCAGTACTTTATCCACTGCGCCACCTAGCCGCCCCTTCTACCATACAATTTCTATATGAATTCTTTTATTCTAATTCTTTGAAGTTCTTCATTGGTTTTATGTTGCAGCCCACTCACATCAACTACCATGTGCCTCTCCATGGCCCTTTGTGTGATACTGATTTCTAGTTCCTTGGCAGCAATGGTTTACTATATATCAACACTAGCAAAATGTTAATACCAAAAGGATGGGCCTTAACTTTCATAGGAATCTTAGAATTGGTATAAGAGCTTTGTAAATTTCTTGAAAACAATACATCCCACTCTACTCCTTCCACTCTAGAACCAATTCTTTATCCATCTGTACTGCCTTTCCCTAAAACATACTGTTGGAAAAACTCTAGGGTGTCAATCCAAATGAAATGAATGTTGGAATCTGGAAAACCAATGTTCTTCATCCACTTGGTTTTCTTATGTGGATAAACTAGTCAAACTTCTATGAGTGATTTACAAAGAGCCAAGAGGCTCTGCAATGTTCTGGTCCTCAATTTAATCAATACCATGTCACCCACAAAAAAGTAGTATCTGGAGGACTTGATTCTCCACAAGGAATCCTTCTTTGACCTGGAATCTGCACTAGCACTCCATCACAATAGTAAATACTACTGTTATGAAGTATGTATAAATGAAATAAGAATCAAATGAGAGAAGAGCTACTTATGTTGGCCTAACAGAGAGAAATTAGTACTGAAAGAGAAACTTAAAACTAAAAAATATCCTAATAAAAATTTAAGATGAGAAGAAAGGTAATGACAAGCCCTTGGCTAGAGATTATTTAAAACACACCAAACCCAAAGAGTATATATTTATAGGAGCTAACTGCACTGGATACAAGTAGAGACAAGCATGCTTATGGATAAGTCTTAGTTATGACAGAAACACAGAACCTCAATAAATCAAATTACTCACCTCAACGCTTGGAGGAATTTCAATAGGCATAGGATTCACATCTACCAGATAGAAGGTACGGGACAACAACAACAGAGAAGGAGGGACATTCTCTTTCAGATGGAGGTCCAGCCACTGAAGAACAGGAAAAGAATAAAACAACAGAAAAAAGCTCTGAACTATGGTCAAAGGACTACAAAACGATGCACACCCTTTGATCCAGCAATACTACCAAAGATCATAAAAAATGGGGAAAGGATACACATGTACAAAAATATTTATAGCAATGGGGTAGCTAGGTGGCGCAGTGGATAGAGCACCTGCCCTGGAGTCAGGAGGACCTGAGTTCAAATTTGACTTACTTAGCTGTGTGACCCTGGGCAAGTCACTTAACCCCATCACCTTGCAAAAACCCATAAAACAAATTTTACATTTCATATATATATATATATATATTCATTCATTTTATAGCAGTTCTTTTGTAGTTGAAAAGAATTGGAAATTGAGGTGATACTCAACAATTGAGAAATGACTGAACAAGTTGTGATATAGGAATATAATGGAATATTATTATTCTGTAGGAAATCATGAGCAGGCAGATTTCAGAAAAACTTGGAAAGACTTGCAAACTGAATGAAATAAACAAAATCAATCAGGAGAATAGTAACAGCAACACTGTGTGATGATCAACTGAGTCTTAACTCTTCTTAGCAGTACAATGATTCAAAACAATTCCAAAAGACATTTGATGGAAAATACTAAAGAAAGGACTGTGGAATCTGACTGACTCCATACTATTGAAGCATACTATTTTCACTTTTTTGTTGTTGTTTTTTCTTTTTCTTTTATGTTTTTTTTCTGTTTTGTTCTGATTTTTCTTTTACAACATGACTAATGTGGAAATATGTTCAACATGACTGTATATGTATAACCTATATAAGACTATTTGCTGTTTTTGGAAGTGGGAAGCAAAAGAGGGAGGAAAAAGATTTGAAACTCAAAATCTTATAAAAAAGAATACTGAAGACTATCTTTACATGCATATAATTGGAAAAAAATACTATCAAGTGCCAAAAAAGGAAAAAAGAAAGAAAAGAGCCCAGAAGCTGTTCCTTGCCCCTTTAAGTTTCTCTTTCAGGTGTTCAAAAGACACAAAACCCGCTTGTCCCCAAAGTTCTATATTTTTGATATGCTGATGTTCTTCATTTCTTCTTTAGCAATTACAGAATTATCTGTAAAAGACCTTAGAGATCTAGTCAAAAATCATTCATTTTACAGGTGTGGAAAATGAAATTTGAGAGGTTAAATAACTTACTCATATTCACACAGATAGTTAAGTGGTGATAAAACCAAGGTTAGAAACCCAATGTCTGTGTTCTTTCTACCACATCAGGCTCTCTCTCTAAATAGAGGAATAAATGAAGTCACTAATGTCATAGGTGAAAGATGAAATAACTGAGGAAACAAAGATTGAAACTTCTGAGCATATCTATTTTATTAAGCAATGTATGCCAACTTCCCAACAAATCAAGACCAGCAGTCTTCTTCAGCTTTGGCACTCTTCCTAATTTCTAATTGGAAGAAAGATTAGGGACTTTCTAAGTTGGGAGGAGTAAACAGATGCAAATTCCTGAATCGATAAAAAAGACTTGTCCCACTTCCCCCAAGTATGTATGAACAATCAAAGAAACATAGAAACAAGTGATTGATCAGTTTTCAGATAAGTCATTTAGGCTGCCTGAGATATAAAAACTGTGGGAAATCTTGGGATCTTTCTGGGTTTCTGGTCATCATAACCTGGGTTTCTAAGCAACAAGTAGAGCCAGGTACACAGGGATAGATTCAAATAATACAACAAAAATCTCTCACAACTCCTACAACTGAATAGTTTTGGACTAGATCTATAAGTGAAAAGAAAGGAAACTATGTTAGCTCTAGAAATGAGTCACAAGATGGAGGCAGTGTGCTTCATTCAATTCTCACCACCTGCTGCTCCAAACCCCTCAATTCCCTCAATAAGAGAAGCCACTGTCAGAACAAGACTTCAAGTGGTTCTGATGTGAGGTTCCTTTCTCAAAGTACTGAATTTCTCAAAGTACTGAATAAATACTTTAAAACATGCTCAGTACCTATGGATCTGCTTATCCCCTAAAGAAAGGAATGAACTAGTTGTGTTGGGATGTTCGGGAAGGCAGACTCTGGGGATGGGTTCATGTGCCAGGGCCAGGCTCTGCACCCTTCTATATGTCACTTTTATCCTAGAACCAGGGCTGGCCTTTAAAGAGTGGAAGCTCTGCTAGAGTAATCATTCAGGAAGCACTGTTCAGTGCCTATCACAGACCAGGCACTAAGGATACAGAGACAAAAGTAAAAAAAATTTCAAGGAGCTTCCATTTTACTCAGGGAGACAGGCAAGATCAAGAGAAGTTACAGTGACTTTCAGAGGAAGAGTTCAAGCAGCTGGGGAGAGCAGGAAAGAGTTCAAGTAGAAGCTAGTATTTGAGGCCTAGAAGGAAATTCCATAGGAATTTTAAGGCATAGAGGTGAAGGAGGGAAATACCTTTCAGGTCTGGTAGAAAGCCAATGCAAAGGGGAGAGAGAAGGGAACTAGTGTTTTTTTGTGAGGAAGAGTAAAGAAGGGCAAGTTGGTTGAACCTCAGAGTGGGTGATGAGGATAATTTGTAATAAGGTTGCAAAAATAGACTGGGGTCAAGTTGTAAAGGGTTTTCAATGATAAACAGAAAGGTTCATATTTGCTTCTAAATCATAGGGAGTCACTGGAGTTTACTGAAGAAAAGTATATAATATGCTCAAGCTTTCTCTTAGAAAATTCACTTTGGCAATCACTTTTCCCTATCTTGCTAACTTCTGCTTAAGGGTCTGCTGAAGTTACTGAAGTTAACAAAATTTTTATTAATAAAGAATAATGGATCAAGTCTTTAGCTTAAGCTCTTAGGTTAAAATGCAAAAAAATTAGTCTGAAAAATGGGTCCTGGCTCTTGAGTAGTACCTGGGTTCAAATAACACCTCTGATGCTTACTGGCTGTGAGAGCTTGGATAAGTCATTTAACATCCTAGATCTTCAGTTTCCTCATATGTAAAATGACTATACAATGAGTAAACTCTGAAAAGAACCCCAAAAAGCTGCTACTTGCCTGTGTAAGCTGTTCTTTCAATTTCTTCTCACTGAGACCCAGTGACCTCATCCCTCGGGCTCTACAGGCACTTTGGAGTTCAGATACGCTCAGGGAATTCACTCCTTCTTGGGCAATTATCTAAAAGGAACAAAAGGGTTCCAAGTTCACATGGGCAGATATAGCCAGAGTATGACAAATAGGGTTACTGCTTCCAAGTCTGTAGTTTATGGGGGCCTTGAGCTGTTGCAGTTACATTGTTACATCAGTTTGTAGTAGTAGAAGGAGAGGAATAAGAAAAGGGGGAAGGAGAGTCCTCCCTTTCCCCAGAATATTAAAAGATCTGAGGCATTCAAATGAATCCATCACCAAGTTAAAAATTCCTCTTCCCACATACAGTACTTCTAGGTAGTATAGAACCTTCTGAGGATATCCCTTTATTTTTTTTGGCTCTCTCTAGGGTTGTTCCTGACATTTAGTTTCACCTTCATAAAAATGTATGTTAGAAAGGATTTAACCCAAAATTCTCTATCTAAATTTCAAAACTACCCTCAAATGAGATTTGACATTTATATCACTTAATGAAAAAGATCCCTCTGACAAACCTCTAGAGCTGATGCAGTGATATTGAAAAAAACTAAAGAGAAACTATGCTGGAGAGAACCAAATGTTTCTGAAAAATCTTCCCTTCTAATCGCCTGCCATTTAGAGAATTATCAACATTTCTTCCATCTTTTTTTTAAGTAGTCTGCTTGGTTCTTGTAGCCAAGGTAGGATCTTCCCCAATTTTTTCAAATGTTTTGATTTTTGTTCCCCTAAAACTATTACATTGTGCTCAGCCACTTTCCCCATGATACCAGATCTACCAGCAGAAAACAAATTTGGTTAATAAGTGGCACAGCAGGAAAGGAAGGTGGAGAGCTTTCCCAGTTGGTATCATATCAGGATCCCAATTCCTATTCCTCCTAGCAGGTCCCTACCTGTTCTGAAGTAGTCTCAGATAAGATACTGGGAATTCGTGACAGTTGTCATACCCTTAAGGATAGAATTCAGAGAATGACAAGCTGTTAATGATTTTAAGTGAGAGTCAAAAGACTGATCGGTGCCATGAAGGGGGACAAAGAGGGAGAGTAGTTGCTTTTCATTTATCTTGGCAGCACTTGAGGTAAATACTTCATTACAAAGCTAGCCCAAGATAAAGAAAATTTCTTGATGACTCCCTAAAACTAGTTAGGCTCTTACTTCATCATCAGCTTTTATAGACTTCAGTTTCATCAGAAGTTGAAAGCGCAGTAGGTTGTTGGTTCCAAGAGTTTGAAGTTCTAGGAGTTTGCACAAGGCAACCAGTTGAGCTCGGTCTAAATGTTCCAGAGTTAGATCAACCTCAAATAGTTTGGAAAACTGAACTATCTCCTTTGTGCTAGGTGTATGACCTGTCTGGACCTAGGTATTGAAAAAAAAAAGAGGCATTAAAATATGCTTTCTACTTCTTTGAGCCTCCCCCAGAGTACCCTCTGGTTTAATGTCACATTTCCAAGGAGAATCTCCAAGCTCTTACTAATAGTAAGCTATATTTTTGCTGCATTCTGAAATTTATTCATTAGCACACCAAATGATGACCAACAAATTTCATTTGTTCATTTGAATATGTATATGTAATGCATATTTCTTTCACTTGATCATATTCATATTCTTTCCTCCATTTTCATATTCCTCCCCACTTGAAATTATTTGTATAAAAGGCTGACACCTGCTTTATATAGGATGAAAACTTTGTAGAGGCTTCTCCTAATTTGGAGCCTTTTCCCAACTTGGCTCTGTTCCTCCTTGCCATCTCTGTTATAGTTTCTTGAAGAAATGTTGCTAGTTCCACCTTTGCTTTCATTTTCTTTCTCTGTTTTTCTTCCTTAATGGTAGAAGAGGGAAAGAGAATATATTAATCTTTTCTCCTTTGACTGAGCTCTAACGAAAAATGCTGAGAGAAGAGGGATCATCAGTTTAACTGGACACAGCTACTTCTCTCATGGACACTCCTGTGTCCTGTCAGAGACAGCAGTCCATTCGGTTTTCTGGTCTCAAAAGAAAAAGCCCAGAGGAGTTCACAACAAAATTTCTCAACAGAGACTATATCTGGAAAGTAAAAGCCCAAAGAGGAGGGCAGAGAAGCAGCCAGAAAATAAGTGGAAGTGTAACGGAAGTTTAAGAATTTACAAGCTATATAAGATAAAAGTGGCAATATGTAGAGATTGTTATTATTCAGTAACCACATTTTTGGGCAGTGATTACCTAGGTTAAGGATGATAGGCTCTGTATCCTTCAAGTGATTCAAAAGAGGCAAAAACTTTGCTCTAAGATTTGCAAGTTAAATGTCAGTTGAAATCTCCCCTCAACAAACTTAATATACGTTATTAATATTGGATGAGTATCTTTAAACCCATCACTTTAACTATAGTGGAGACTATGAATTGAAAAGAATTAAGTGGTGTTTGGTTTTTTAAAACTTCAGTTCAGAATGCTAACTTTTTTTGAGTTAGTTGTCAGTGAATTTAGGTAGCTCATTCTAATTTTAGTTCATGATTCCAGAAGTTATAGTTCTTGGTAGATTTTCTAGAGATTAGAACTAGGGATACCCTTCAGTTTCATCCTGAGCATTATGTCTCAAAAATATAAACTATTTACTATTCGTGATTCATCTATTTACATAGCCTCTCTTCCCTTGAAAAAGTTCTGTGTATTTACTGCCTAAAACATATGGCTTCAGGTTTTATTGTCTTTAGAAAACTGACAGGCTTATATTTTAAACTGGGTGATTTGTACAGCTGCTCGGTTATTTTTCCTTACTTCAAGTCAGGGTAATTCTTTTAAAAGGCAAGATCTTACCTTGATGGTTATCAGGGAAAAGCATGTCTGAGGTTCTTTCCAAGAAAATGAAACTGGGGGCAATATTAATGTCAATTACCTTTTATAGTCACTCCTTCAACTCTGCTATAACCCCTGATACATTATCGGAAGTCCATATTATTGACAACAGATTATGATTATATTTTGGACAATTCCCCTAAATGTCAGCAGGTATGTTTAATCAAGACACGTTCCCAAATAAATCTACAAGGAGACTTCACTTTCTTTCTTTTTTTGTTGAGACTTTACTTTCAACCTTCATTGAACCATCCCAGAAAAGTCTACAAAAATATAATACAAGCTACCTCTTTTGAAGGGTTTCCATACAATGAAGGATTCACCTGGGTCACAGTTCAATTTATTCATTTCTTTAAACTAATATAATAAAATTTGAACTTTATTTTTTTAAGGGAAAAAACTAATTAAGGTACTGATATACATACCTTTTTGGATTCACTTTCAAAAGTTGATGGCAACATATCTGGAAAGAGTTTCAGAAATACTGGCAATAGGAATTCCATGAAGGGCACAATTATGAACACGATAAATGGAACCAGGCGGAAGAGATCAGCACACGTTCTCAGCAGCTAAAGAATTAAAAGCATATGTAATATTCATTCTTTTAAGATGTATCAAAATGTTGCTTTGGGTTGCTAATGTGTTAAAAACCCAAGATAGATTTTCTGCTGCTGCTTCCAAAAGAGACAGGATGTTCCCCTTCCCTAAGGCTCTGTATGGATATTTATTATAAATTGTCAGAGAAATCTTTTATATTAATCAAAACCTGCTAATGGGATCTCAATGCTTTCATCTAAAACAGAAACCTTTACTCTAATATTGAATTATGTTCTAACATTATTTCTAAATACATATAAATTTGAGATACTACTAAGTTTGCACTTAGAAGGACAATTCGTATCTGAAGTCCCTTAACACCTTAGAAAGGCTGGAAAGCAGATGTATGCCTTTTCTCTAGCTAAACAATTGGAAGACAGATTAAGTGACTTGTCCAAAGCTATATAGCAAGTCAGTAAAGAACTCAAGAGTCTTAGTCCTTTCTTTTCACTAACAAAAAAAAATCCCTTTGAAATTTTAACATGTTAGTTGTATTCAAAATTTGGTTCCCAAATAGTTAGTTTCAACTTCACCCTTCCTCTTGCCTACCCTTCGTCTCTCTCGTCTGGTCAGCACCTGTCCATGTAATAGTCTCCGTACCATCCTGGCAGCAACTTTGGTGTCGATCCAAAGCAAGTAAAATCCATTGTAATAATGTTTAAGTTCATCCACAATTTTTTGTCTGAAAGATCGCTTAACCTCCTCAGTCTTAATCCCTGTTTCTTTTGGGGTTTGGGGGTTTGCTGTTACTGATTTTTCCATGGTTTGCTTAGGCTTATCTGGGAAATCTTGAAGCCAGCATGTGGATGTATGTAGCTTTCGTATTGCTTTAGTTCGTAAATGAGGTAGTTTGCTGCTTGACTGAATAGGATACAAGAATTTTTTGCTTCCACAGTTCTTCACATAGTTTTGATTTAAATGGGAGTCTGTCAGTTGAAGAAATGAAACTGATGGGGAATATCGAGGGTAGCTAGGGTAGATAAAAAGGTGAGGACCTCTAGAAAAAAAGGAACACTGCTGAGTTAAGCATATACTTTTATTTTTACAAGTTTAACAGTTTTTTAAAAGGTTTTTTTTTTTTTTTACTTTTTAGGCACAGTTTATATATCCACTTAAATGAAATCAGGAATTTTAATCCCGTATTATAAGAGCAGATAACATAAAATGATTGGCTATTATAATTTGTGGCAGCATTCTCTGAGATAGAATTAAACAATTCATCAGAAATGTTAATAAGAAATCAATTTTAACTTGAATAAGAGAAAAATTGCTGATGAGGGAAAAATCTTTGCATCAAGAATTTCTGATAAAAGGTCTGACTTTCAAATTTAGAGAGGATTTATACTAAGATATAAGGATCTTTCAGATTCAGTTTCATATATATATACACATATATATGTATATTATATATATAAAACTGAAAGGATTCATATAAATCATCTAGTTGAATCCTCTTATTTTGCAGAAGAGGAAACTGGAGTTCAAAGAGATTATTATGTATGACTTGTTCAATGTCACTTAGGTAGTGAGTGATAATATTAGGATTCAAACACAGTTCCTCTGATTCCAAATCCAGCTCTCTTCCCTCTGCATCATGCTGAATAAGACTGAGATTCATTCCCTAATAAAAGGTTTTAAGTGGTCAAGGGATATGAACAGTTGACAATTTTCAAAAGAAATATAAATGATTAATAACCATGTGAAAGCATGCTCCAAAAATACTAATAAGAAAAATGCACATTAAAATAGCTCTAAGGCTTTAACCTCATGCCCATCAAATTGGCAAAGATTATAAAAGATAGAAGTGTCAGGAAGACAAACACACTAATACGCTACTGATGAACTGTAAATATAGATCCAACCATTCTAGAAAACAATTGGAACTCTACCAGATAAAAGACTTAACTGTCTATAGCATTTGATCCAGCTTACTACTACTACTATGCACATACCCTAAGGAAGACACAAAGGAAAAGATGTGTTATATATATATATATATATATATATATATATATATATATATATATATACACATATATTCACATGTGTGTATATGGAAAAATTTTGTATGTTAGTAATAAAAGGGGAAACAAATGGAATATTACTGACCTGTAAGGAACAACATATATGAGGAATCTACAAAAAAATTGTATGATAATGTGGGGCAAATTAAGCAGAACCAAGATAACAATACATACTATATTCAAAATAAAATCAAGGAAAACAACACTAAAGGACAAAAGAACTCAACATTAACGCAATGACAAATCTTGACTTCAAAGAAAAGATGATAACATATACCTCCAACTTCTTAGTAGACAGGTGGTAGACTACAATGCATAATGAGACATATGCTGTCAAATATGGTTAATATATTTGTTTTGCCTAGCAATATTTCTTAGTTATAAGGGATTTCTTTAAGGAAAATACTAAGAAATAACAAAAATGTAGAAAAATAGAACTTTAAAAAAGATGCTAATAGGGGCAGCTAGGTGGCGCAGTGGATAGAGCATCAGCCCTGGAGACAGGAGTACCTGAGTTCAAATCCAGTCTCAGACACTTAATAATTACCTAGCTGTGTGGCCTTGGGCAAGCCACTTAACCCCATTGCCTTGCAAAAAAAAAAGATACTAATATAGAAGTCCAATTCTGGGAATAAATTGCTATCATAACAATTAAAAGTTCTGAAAATGGCTAACCCCACTGTCAAAGAACAGGTAAAATTTTAGTGTTGATAGCTACTCTGCTGGTTAATATAAACACTGATTTAATGAAACACTTTAGTTTCTCTCTAGTGACTAACCAATCACACAAAAGCATTTATTACTTTGCACAGGGTCAGGAACTTCCTCAAGTAATAAGCACCTAAAGAGTATTCTTCACTTAAGATTCCTAAGAGCTTTATGAACATGAATCAGAAAAATCCAAGACAGAGGTACATTCCAGGTTTTTAACATCCCATATCTCAAGTTAGACTAGTATACCTGGTTGTTTAAAAATAAAAATGAAACTAGTAGACAAAGAAACTTCACATAAGATAGTTAACAGTCCATCTTTGCTCTGATTCTTTTTATAAGTACAAAATACTGAGAAGGCAGCTCATTTTAATTCAAAGATTTCTATACTTGGAGTCAAAAGACTAAATTTGAATCCAGGATGTGAGACTAATTTGTTGGATGAGTATGAACAGATTGTTAGTCTTAACCTCGTTGAACCCCAACTTCATCTGTAAAATAGGGATATTTACCATAAAGGAGTGCTATGAGAAGAGATTGAATGTAAGCCTTAAAGTGCCATAAAAATATGAAATGTTATAACCAGTTATTTTGCTACTTGTAGTACTGAAATGTATTATGTAGCATTTGTTGTAAATCTACAACCATAAATTACAACTAAATCACTATAAGATCCTTTACAACTCCAGCACATCTATAATACACAATTCTTCAAAAAAATATATAACAGAATGCTTAAAACTTGTAAATAGTTCACTGATCATCTAAACAAATTCTCTCAATTAGGCATTTTTAAGCATTCATTTGAAAGGAAATCGAAAGCTTTGAGTGAGGTTAAAGAAATGTGTCAAATTTCTAAAACATGAAAATGAAAATATTGGGAAAATCCTATGAAATAGGGAAAAACACTTAAGTACTGGGGTCTAGTCCTAGCTATGCCACTAACTTGTTATTAAAACCTTGAGAAGAATGCTTCATCTCAGAAACTAAGGCTGTAAAATAGAGCTCGGAGATCCCTAAATTTACACCCAACTCTCAAATTCAATGAAATATTTCCTATAAGTATGTCAAAAACTTCCAAGTCTTACCTTGTTCTAGCAATAGCAAGGAGTATTTTACAGCCATAGAAAGCCATATTTATATTAGTTTCAACTGGTCAACCGAGGGACCTAGGAAAAGGAGTGGGATATATAGTTTAGTATTTAAAAAGTCACCAATTATAAAGATTTAATTTTGTAACTACTACAAAATATTAAAACTCCAAGTTCAATATTCCTAACAATCATAAATATACTTGCCTCTAGCCTAGACAGGGCTGTTTTGAGATGCTGAGCCTGTGGAAGGCAGTTGTCATGCATCTGGAAAAGCCCTGGGTTTACAGATTCAGAAATCTAAGTTCAAGTCCTTGTGTGTAACCTTAGAAAACTCACAACCTCTAGTGCTGCAAAATGAGAGGAATAATAAACCTTAAAAGACTACATCAATGTCATCTGTTACTATTTCAGATAATCATGATGATCTGGAGAACCAGCAATGTTTTGATTACTTTTTAATGGGTTCCTGTAGTAACCTGCTTGCTCAATTATGAGATTTTCCAAGTATCTGGACAAAGTACCTATGAACTTGTGGGCCATCGATTTATAAAGAAAATTCCCTATCATGTGCACTGTACTAAATTCTGGATTTGCCATTTCGACTTTCTACTCTTAATCAATCAACAAGAATCAAAGGTGATATTCTTTTTATTTCTGCGGTATATAGATCTACAGTTCTGTCCAGTATCTCAAATTAATAAAAAAAAGAAAAGGCGGGTCTGTGCTCTGGGCAGTTAAGACAAAGCCAAGCCAGAACTTGTTACATTTTAACTAAGGCTGCGGGAGTTCCTGTCTCCCCACCCCACACAGCCCGGACTGTCCCGCATCCAGTCCCAGCGGGGCCAGGGCAGGAGTGCAGCCAGGCTAGGAAATGCTCCTCCTGGCTCGCACCGCCCCAACCCCGCGCCTGGCGCCCCAACCCCGCGCCAGGCGCCCCAACCCCGCGCCTGGCGCCCCAACCCCGCGCCTGGCGGCTTTCCGTCCCGGTTCATTCAAACGCCCCTCCGAGCTCCCGGCGCGCAGGGAGGCCCGAGGCCGGGCAGGGGTCAGTTAAGAGGCGGCGCAAGTGGCGGCGTGGGGGGACAGTGGCGGGGAGGGGAGGAGGAAAAGGACGGGGCGCTTCCTCGGTCCTCCGGGTTAATCCAGATGGGTTACCTCCGCTTCTGGAAGCCGCATGACCCCGGTGCACCGGGTGTCCACAGCCCCCTCTGTCACCGGTGGGTGGGCGAGGCTGGGCGTGGCGCGGGCCCGGCAGCGGCGGAGGGGGCGGGAGGCGGGTAAAATGGAGGTTTGAATTCAGGGCTCGGGGGAGAGCGGGCGCAGGACACTGCAGGGCCGGAGCCAGAAGAGCCGGGCGAAGCCGAGGAGGCTGGGCGCCGGCAGGAAGGGCGGCGGAGGGGCGCTGGGCTGGCCCAGGCGGGCCGGTCCCGTCCCCTCAGAGGCGCAGGCCAGAACCGCTGCCTCTCCCCGCCCCTCGCCTTCCCGGCCCGCACGCGCCGCAGCCGCGCCCGGACAGACCCGCCTCCTCCGCCATCTCCATGGTTCCACCCCCCACTGCTCCCCGAGACCGTTGTGATGATTGACAGCTGCAGCAACCAGCGAGCACGCGGGGTCTCTAGCGGGTTGGGCCCCTCGGAGCCGGAGCCGCCCCCAGAAGGGCCTGGCCTAGTTCCCGCCCAGTGAGTGACTTCCAGGATGGGGTGCTGCGGACAGGCGAGAGGTGTCTGGGCTCCCGGGCCGGGCGCCCTCCTGCCCCATCCAGAGGGAACGCTGGATGAATCCTACCTTTCTCCATCCCGCGGGCGTAGTTTACGCAAGTCGCCATGGCAACCACGGGGGGGGGTCGGGCACGACATCCCTTATTATAAGCCCTTTATTCCTGACCAATCAGACGCACGAAACCCCACTGTGTGCCCTCTAACAGACTTCAGCCGCCCTTCAGAAAGGGCTTAATGCGAAGCAGCTAGACGGCGCAAGGCTTAATTCGAATGTGGCCGCAAACACTTGGCCCTGCCCAGCTTTGTGACCTTGGGCAAGTCGCTTCACCCTGATTGCCCCGCATCCAGGGTCATCTCCAGGACCCTGAAGGAGAAAGTGAGGCACCCCCCCACACACACACACACACAGACTCGGATCCCATGCATCTGCAGGCCATGGCATCACCTTTGAAAATGAAAGAGAATATCATTGGCAGCAGCTTTATCAATTCGAACCTTGAGGGCCTCTAAAGAAAGATGTTTTGCTAGACCTCCGTGCCACTACTGATTTTTGTCTGCCCTCATTTGCTTCCCTTTAGTCTTGATGCTACAGGCACCGTTTACCTTCAAATCCTTTAGCCCCACGCCCACTTTTCCTAATCCTTGCAATATGTAGATCCTCAATCCTGGGTACTCCTTCAACCCTTTCTCCACACCATCAGTGTTGCTGGAGGAAATCATGAAATAGTGCTGATTAGATCCACCACAAATTCAGACTAACTGCAACTGAACCCTCAACCAGTGTAATAAAACCTTTTGTTAATTTCTTAATTATTATCATGGTCTCTGCAATAATTGGGGTTTTTTTGTTTGTTTTGTTTTTTAGTTTTTGCAAGGCAAATGGGGTTAAGTGACTTGCCCAAGGCCACACAGCTAGGTAATTATTAAGTGTCTAATGCTGGATTTGAACTCAGGTACTCCTGACTCCAGGGCCCTACTCTATCCACTCCATCTAGCTGCCCCTAATGATTGTTTCAAATCTCTCTCCACTGCATCAGTAAAAAAAACTTGTATTAGACCAAGATGATTGAAAATATCCATCGAAACTCCATCTTCCACATCTCTCTTATTTCACACTTCAAAACCTGACTGCACCCATCTTCTCTTCTGTTCATCTCAGAGGATAAAATAGCCCTTTTATCCAATGCTTCCATTTGTGCCTTCCATTTGTGCCCTTGAGCCATTTATTAATGGATTCATTTATTCAGTGATCATTAAGATCATACTATGTACCACATATTATACTAAGCATTGAGTATACAAAGACAAGAGTCACTAAAGTCATAATAATCAGAGGCCAGGTAGAGCCAAGATGGCAGAGTAAAGACAGGAACTCCCACAAGCTCTCCCTCAGACCACTCCAAATACCTTTAAATAATGATGCTAAACTAATTCTTAGAATGGCAGAACCGCCCCTCCCCCCCAAAAAAAAACCTGAGTGAAACAATTTTCCAGCCCAAGACAACTTGGAAGATCCAAGAGAAGGGTCTATTACACCTGGTTTAGAAATGGCTTGTGCAGCCCAGCCACACTGGAGCAAAGCAACTCCAGGCATCCAGGAACAATTTGCAGTGTGCCTGGCAGAGGGCCAGTTTTCAGACTTCTCAACCCAGCAATTGTCAAGGACTATTGGAAAGTTCAGCAGGAAAACTCTACCATATCAGAGTGAGAACAGAGTACAGGCCAGCTCAGACCTCAGAGCAGGCCCAGCCCCAGGAACCAGGAATAGGCCTGGGGAGCCACCCAGCAGGGAGCCCCCTGGGCAACTGATTCCAGAGTTCAGTCCACAGATGGTAAGGAGGTTGGGGAGATTGCAGAGGTCTAGTCAGATCCAGATTCTAGTCTGGGGCTCTAGTCTCAGGAAAAGGATCTTGACTGTCACTGTAGAGCAGGGAATCTTCAAGGTTCCAGGGCAAAAAGGAGTGCTTTTGATCATCTACAGATCAGATCACAGGCTAGAAGAACAGTCAGCATCTCATAAGACCCCGGGGGGGGGGATTATCCCTGAAAATCAAGGGAGATAGAGGAAAAATTGGGAAGAGAAATGAGAGCAATGTGGGAAAATCATGAAAAGCAAGTGAGAAACTTGGTGAAGGAATTATTTTAAAAATACTGAAGAAAATATGTTTGAGTCAAATGGGAAAAGCAATACAAAAGAAAATGAGAATGACTTAAAAAGCAGAATTGTCCAGATGGAAAAGGAGATACAAAAGCCCTCTGAAGAAAATAACCTTAAAATGTAGAATAGAGCTAAGGGAAGTGGACTAGAAATCAAGAAACAATAAAACAAAACCAAAAACAAAAATGAAAACTAGAAGAAAACTGGAAATACTTCATTGGAAAAACAACTGACCTGGAAAACAGATCCAGTAAAGATAATTTAAAAATTATTGGACTTCCTGAAAGTCATGATAAAAAAAACTCCTAGACTTCATTTTTCAAATAATAATCCAGGAAAACTGCCATGATATCCTAGAAGCAGAGGGTAAAATAGAAATTGAAAGAATCCATGATCAACTCCTGAAAGAGATCCCAAAATGAAAACTTACAAGATAATTATAACCAAATTTCAGAACTCCCAAGTCAAGGAGAAAATATTATAAACAGTCAGAAAGAAATAATTCAGATCTCATGGAACTACATTCAGTATAACACAAGATTTAGCAGCTTCTACATTAAGGTCTCATAGAGCTTGGGACATGATATTCCAGAAGGCAAAAGAGCTTATATTATACCCAGTAAAATTGAACCTTTCAGGGGAAAAGATAGACATTCATTGAAATGGGGATTTTCAAACTTTACTGATGAAAGGACTAGAGATGAACAAAAAAGTTTGATCTTCAAGTACAGGACTCAGGGGAAGCATAGAGAGGGTGGATGGAAGGGGCAAATTATGAGGGACTTAATGATTTTGAATTGTTTGTATTCCTGCATGGGAAGAGGATACTGATAACTCATTTATTAGGACAGAAAGAGCAAATATAGACAAGGCACAGGAAGGGGGGGGGGTTGAATTTGAAGATATAATTTATTAACAAGATTGAGTTAATGGTCAAGAAATGAATGTACTGGGGAAAAGGAGAGGAGAGGTAGAATAGGGTAAGTTATTTCACATAAAAGAGTCAAGAAAAAGCTTTTGCAAAGAAGTGGGAGGGGGGGAAGATAGGCAGGGGTGAGTGAGTCTTTTTTTTAGTTGTTTTTGCAAGGCAGTGGGGTTAAGTGCCTTGCCCAAGGTCACACAGCTAGCTAATTATTAAGTGTCTGAGGCCCGGTTTGAACTCAGGTCCTCCTGACTCCAGGGCTGGAGCTCTGTTCACTGTGCCACCTAGCTATCCAGAGTGAGTCTTTACTCCCATCAAAAGTGGCTCAGGGGCGGCTAGGTGGTGCAGTGGATAAAGCACCCGCCCTGGGGTCAGGAGTACCTGGGTTCAAATCCAGTCCCAGACACTTAATAATTACCTGTGTGGCCTTGGGCAAGCCACTTAACGCCATTTGCATTGCAAAAAAACCTTAAAAAAAAGTGGCTCAGAGAGGAACTAACATACATACTCAGTTGAGTATAGAAATCTATCTTATCCTAGAGGAAAATAGGAGAGGAAAGGGAAAGGAGAAAGGATGCTCAGATATATATATAACACACTTTTGAGGAGAGACAGAAGAGAAAGAATAGAATAAATGGGGTGGGGGGGATTGAATGGAGGGAAATACAGCTAGCAACAGCAACTATAGGGAAAAATATTGAAGCAACTTCTCTGATGGACTTCTGATAAAGAATATTATCCATTCCCAAAGAAATAACTGACGGTGTCTGAATATAGACTGAAGCACATTTTTTTATTTTTTGTCACTTTATTTTTTCTTGAGGTTCCTCTTTCTTTGTGGGAGGGAGGATTATGTTTCCTTTTAGAACATGACTATTGTAGTAATATGTTTCATGGTTATACATTTTTAACCTATACCAAGTAACTTTGATTTCTCAATGGGGGGAGTGGGGTAGGAGGAAGGGACAGAATTTGGAACTCAGCGTTTTGGAAGTAAATGTTGAAACTTGTATTTTTGTGTTACCAGGGGGCAAATTTAAAAATAAACTTTAAAAAATAATTAATGAGGGGGCAGCTAGGTGCACAGTGGATAGAGCACTGGACCGAGAGTCAGGAGGACCTGAGTTCAAATCCAGCCGCAGATACTTAATAACTACCTAGCTGTGTGAATTTGGGCAAGTCACTTAACCCCATTGCCTTGCAAAAAACTAAAAAATAATTATAATAAGGTCATATATCACATAACAGAAAGTGCTCTAAGCTGGGAGCCAGAAGACTAAGGTTCTAACTGACTTGCTATGCAACATTAAATGCTCCAAATTTCTTCATTTATAAAGTGGAGATGAAGACATCTCTCTTGCCTACTTTATTTTGATTTTTGGGGGGGGTTTATTTTTGTTTTTGTTTGTTTTTTGCAAGGCAATGGGGTTAAGTGGCTTGCCCAAGGCCACACAGCTAGACAGTTATTAAGTGTCTGCGGCTGGATTTGAACTCAGGTACTCCTGACTCCAGGGCCAGTGCTCTATTCACTATGGCACCTAGCTGCCCCCTTGCCTACTTTAGAAAGTATATTGTGAGGATGTAAGATTTCATGAAGAGAATTCCACAAAATAATATAACTGAAAAGCACCCCACAATGGTAGACTATCATCATCACTCCCCCCCCCCTTTTTTTAGGTTTTTTGCAAGGCAAATGGGGTTAAGTGGCTTGCCCAAGGCCACACAGCTGGGTAATTATTAAGAAACTGAGGTCGGATTTGAACTCAAGTACTCCTGATTCCAGGGCTGGTGCTCTATCCACTGCACCACCTAACTGCCCCATCACTCCCTTTTATATAAATGCTTTACATATATATTATATATCACTTTACTTTCTCAGTGACCCCAGGAAATAGGTGATATTATATTCATTTTACAGATGTGGAAACAGAGGCCCAGGGTGCTTAAATGATTTGACCTAGGATACATAGCTAGTAAGTATTCTCTATATACTATACCACCTATCTTTATTAGTTTGGTAATTGCTGCAAGACAGACACATTTTATTGAAATTATTTTTTTTTACAAATACTGGGTTCTATCAAATATTCATTCTGAGCCTTGGCACTGTGATATTAACATCGAATCAACCATATTTCCCTTTGCACTCAGGTTGCATCAGGCCTATAATAGTCTGAACGGATAAATACCACTCTGACTTTCCAAACTTCTGCTAACTTATAATTATGCAAACTAAATAGAATCATAAGATCTTGAAGCTGAAAGGAATTTTAGTTCCTATCAAGCAATTTTTAGTACTTCCCAAATATACAAATTTCAGGATATATATAAAAAGCACTTATATAAATAATAGCTGTGAAAATGGTAGTAATGATAGCTTACCACTGTCTGTTGCTTTTTCAGTTATTTAAGTTATTTCATGGAATTCTCTCCATCTAACCTTAAAGATTTCCTATAATAGGGATCATACAATTCCTAAAGGCTGTCTATTTCATTTGCCATACCTTTAAATAGTAGAAAGTTTTTTTCTTCTATCAAGTTGAATTATATTTCTCCCTTCATTTCTTCTAGCTCTGCTTTCTAGAACCAAGTAAAACAAGTCTTGGGTTTTTCTCTTTTCCAACTAAGCAACTCAGGTTCTCTGAACCAATTCTTGCATGTCATGACTTCAATTCTAATACCATCCTAATTGCCTTCTTCTAGACATGTTCCAGCCAATCAACATTTTAGCTAAAATGTACAGCCAAGAATAGAGCATAATCCAGATATGACATGATCAAGTCAGAATAAAACAGAAGCATTTCTTTTCTTGTTCTGGGTTAAATGTCCCCATTAATGTATTTTTAAAATTCCCTAGCATTTTTGAATGCCACATCATGCTATTGACTCATATTGATCTTGCAATCCACTCTATGAAGTTGGATGGTGGTTCATCTCCTTAAAGGATTTTGCTTCAATAATAATAATTTATAGCTAACATTTATATAATGCTCTAAAATTTTCAAGTTTTATGTGACTTCATCTGAAATAAACCTAAGAATGAGATGTTAATATTATTCCTATTTGACAGCAAAAGAAACTGAAGAGAGCAAGTTAGTTTATTTATTCAGTCAAGCAGCTAGTAAATATCTATGACTGCATTTGAACTCAGGTCTTCCTGGTTCCAGGTCCAATGTTTTATCCACTGTACCACCTAGCTGATCATCATTCTAATCTCTTTCATAATAAGTTTCTCCCTATTTATCTACTTTCTCATTTCCTATTGCCTACATATATGATCAAATCTCTCCAATCTTAAGAAAACTTTCTCTTGATCTTCCCATACCCCGAAGATTTTTTCCTATTTGTTTCCTTCTTCTCTTGGTTAAAATTCTAGACTTTCACTATATTACTACCCATTTATCAACATCTTGTATCCTGGTTTCTATACCTACTAATCTACTGAAGCTGCTCTTTCAGAGGCTACCAACTATCTCCATTACTAACTCCAGAGTTTTTGTCTCTGTCCCACCGTTGTCAATTGACCACTTATTCCTTTGCTTCTGCAACACTGCTTTTTCAAGATTCTTAGCACCTAGCAAGTCTCTGGCACATACTAGGTACTGAATAAGCACTTGTTGCCTGACTGATTGGTTGATTCTCTTCATACCAGTATAACCACTCTAGTGATTCTGGATCTTAGCTGACAGAAATCAGACTTCATTAGCCCCAGCTATCCCTTCTGTCATCTTCATTTATCTCAATTCTAACCCACCTCCACGTCCCACTCCAAATCTACCTACCTCTTTCACTGTGCTCTCTGAAAAGCCTTGCTAATTAATAAATTTCCTATCATCTTATACTACTTCCTATCTTGCACCTTCCATCTTCGGGCACTCACTGAGCATGTCTCATACCTAACAACACTGACACTCTACCATTTCCAGTAATAATTGCACATAATCCTGACTTGTCATAATGGAATGACTGGATTATTCCTTGCTCCCCATTGCCCATCCACTTTAACTTTCAAATTTTCTTCTCTCCTGAAGCCTGAGACCATTGTCCTAGAGTTCCCTCTTCTGTTCTCCTCATTTCCCATCTTTCAGACATTACATGCCCTATGGTATCTGTCTCCTCTTGTCTTCTCTAGCAGATTGTCCCCACCATCATCCCCATTCTCTTATTTTCAATCTCTATCTAGTGGTTTCTTCTTGTTGCCTACAAACAAGTACAAGTGTCCTTCCCCATTAAAAACCCTAAATAAATCAATCCCATCATACCCATCAACTATTGTTTTCTATTTCTCCTCCCCTTCTCAACTAAATTCCTTGGAAAAATTTACAATTTTTATCTTCACTTCTTTTCATTTTTTCCCAAACTTTCTGCAATATGACTTCTAATCTCTTCATTCAACTGAAATTGCTCTCTTTAAAGTTTAAAATGAATGATTTCTTAATCATCAAGCCTAATGTTCTCTTATTAATCCTTATCCCTTTTGAACACTGCAATTTAACACGATTAATCATCACTATCAAATACTCTCTCCTCTTTGAGCTTTTGTGACTTGTCTCTCTTGGTTCTCCTGTCTGATTGCTCTTGTCTCTTTTGCTATTCATCCACATCATGCCTATTAACTTTAGGTGTTCAAACTCTGTTCTGGACTCTCTTTTCTTTTGATACCTCTTACTTGATCTCATTGGCTTCCTGGGTTCAACTATCATTTTTATGCATATGATCCTAATATCTATTTATGCAGGCCTAGTCTGCCCCAAGAATTACAATGCCATAACACTAACTTCATAAACATGTCTGATAGGTAACTCAACATGTCCAAAACATGACTCATTATCTTTTTCACGACTTCCCTCTTTGTCTCAAGGGAGTTTTCCTCTCCTTAATCAGCTTTAGTCTATTCCCTAAGGTTTACAATCCTGGTGTCAGATACTATGTGGATACCCAGTCACTTTGGTCTTACTGCAGCTCAGAATTCCTAAATTCAAGTGAACCACCAGCTTCAGCTTGTACTCCTGACTCCAAGGCTGGTGCTTTATCCACTACTCCACCTAGCCACCTGAGTCTATTACTGATTTATACATCTTCTTTCTCCAATTAAAAAGAAGACTCCTTGAAGGCAAGGATTGTTTTTACTTTTTATGTAAATATATGTGATTGGAATATGTAACTATAAAGATGTAGCTGACTCACATATGTCATGGCCCACCCCTATCCAAGAAAGAATACAATTTCTACTCTTATAGGGAATAGAAATTGGTCCATGATTGGGAGATTATTCTTTTTTTCTATTTCTAAGAGGTGCATTAGAATTATATCTATACACTACACTTCAAATATTAGTGGTCTAAAATGTCTAATACTTTGGAGTCTGGGATAAATACTTTCCATGATTGGTTTCAAGGGAAATGTAGCACTATTATATTATATTATATTATATTATATTATATTATATTATATTATATTATATTATATTATATTATATATTATATTATATTCACATTTATCTAAGAAAACAGTAAATATAAGTAGGAAAGTTGAAAAAATTAGAATAGATTAAATTATATACAAAAGCAAATAGACTCTTTAGCTTCATATAAGATAAAGTCTCAATTCAAACCAAGAGAGAATAAATAAGGAGAATTTCACTCTTGGAAATTTCTAGAGCTGTAAGTATCAGAAGTCTAGGAATATGATGAAGAACTAGTTTCCCTTAAATATCTGTAGCTTAAAGAGGTAAAAACAACCATTGAAAAATTCACACTTTCTCTCATGATCATCTTTAAGTACTTTTCTGAAGTCTTCATCAGTCAAAAGAAATCCATTCTCTATTCATGTAAAATGTTTTGCTCATACAATGTTTTGACTCAGTAATCTCTCTGCCAATCAGGATTCAAATGCATATATATATATATATATATATAAACATACATTTATACATATGTAGATATAGATATAGATGTACAGTATAGCACAGTCACAGGGCTATACCTCTCCAAGCTTAGGCAGAAAGATGTTTATAATAATCTATTCAATTAAAAGCACAATATTTTTCTCTTTGATCCAGCAATACCACTACTGGGTCTATACCCTGATGAGATGATGAAAAAGGGTAAAAACATCACTTGTGCAAAAATATTCATAGCAGCCCTGTTTGTGATGGCAAAGAATTGGAAATCAAGTAAATGTCCTTCAATTGGGGAATGGTTTAGCAAATTGGGGTATATTTATGTTATGGAACATTATTGTTCTATTAGAAACCAGGAGGGATGGGAATTCAGGGAAGCCTGGAGGGATTTGCATGAACTAATGCTGAGTGAGATGAGCAGACCAGAAAAACACTGTATACCCTAACAGCAACATGGGGTGATATTCAACCTTGATGGACTTGCTCATTCCATCAGTGCAACAATCAGGGACAATTTTGGGCTGTCTGCAATGAAGAATACCATCTGTATCCAGATAAGGAAACATGGAGTTTGAACAAAGTTCAAGGACTATTCCCTTTAATTTAGGGGGAAAAAACCAGATATCTTATTGTCTGATCTTGTTATCTCTTATACTTTTTGTTTCTTCCTTAAGAATATGATTTCTCTCACATCACACTCAATTTGGATCAATGTACAACATGGAAACAAAGTAAAGACTGACAGATTGCTTTCCATGGGGGGTGGGGGAGGGAAGTAAGACCGGGGAAAAATTATAAAACTCAAATAAAATCTTTAATAAAAAAAAGAAAAGGAAAAAAGAAAAGAAAAAAGCACAATATTTTAGGCACAGTTAATGTTAAATAAGTGTTGAGTTGAATTGATATAGTGGTAAGAGCTAAATGAGAGTACAAAAACTTGGTTTCATATTTGAGCTCTGACACACCACTTCTCTAAACCTTAATTTCTTCATCTATAAAAAAGGGCTTAATAAATCTTATATTACCAACCTCAAGGAGTGAAGAAAACACTTTGTAAGAAACAGAAATATATTTAGTAGTTATTAGTAGTATGTTATAGGAAATCTGAATAACTATTCTCATTTGTCTTCTTATCCTTTTTGATCTATCTGCTGCATTTTGTACTCTTCTCCACCATCTTCCTGAACACTTTCTCCTGTCAAATTTTTGTGACACTACTCTCTCCTGATTGTCCTACTACCTGTCTGACCATTCCTTTTCAGTCTCTTTTGATAGTAGTTTATCAGTTATACCCTGTCCTTCTAACAGTGAATGTTCCCCCAAAGGTCTGTACTAATCTCTATTCTTTGCCCTTAGTGACTCTCTTTGCCACTCTGTTAGCTCCCATTGATTTAACTATCAACTCTATGGAAATAACTCACAGAAATGCATATCCAGCACTAGTCTTGCCCCTGAATTTTGTCCCATATTGACAATTATTTATTAGATATTTCAAACTCTGTACCCTGGAAATATGTCAAATTCAGCTTTTCCAAAGAGGAATCTTTCCTCGCAAACTCTCTTCTCTTCTAAACTCCATTGATTCCTATTAAAGGTACCACTATTCTGTCAGTCTCCCAAGTGTATATAACCTCATCATTATCTTAGACTTCCCTGTCTCTCTTAGCCCACATAGTCAGACAGTTGCCAATCTTGCCATTTATACCTTCACATCTCTTACATCTGACCCTTTCTTTTAACTCACATAGCTACCATCTTAGTTCAAGTTCCCATAACCTTTCACTTAGCTTATTTTTAAAATTTGTTTTTTCCCAACTACATGCAAAGATAGTTTTCAACATTCATTTTTTAAGAAAGATTTTATTTATTTTGAGTTTTACAATTTTCCCCCATTCTTACTTCCCTCTCCCCACCCTCCAAAGAAGGCATTCTGTTAGTGTTTACATTGGTTCCATATTATACATTGATCTCAGTTGAATATGACAGAGAAATCATATTCTTAAGGGAAAAATATAAAGCATGAGATAGTAAAATTATATTATAATGCTTTTTTTTCTAATTTGACAGTAATAGTCTTTGGTCTTTTTTCAAAGTCCATAATTCTTTCTCTGGATACAGATGGTATTCTCCATTGCAGATAGCTCAGAATTGTCCCTGAAGGGATGAGCAAGTCCATCAGGGTTGATCATCACCCCCATCAACATTCATTTTTTTTGTAAGATTTTGACTTCCACATTTTTCTCCCTTCCTTCCCTCCTCCCCTTGACATTGATATAGATTATACATACATAACTATGTTAAATACATTTCCATATTAGTCATGTTGTGAAAGAAGAATCAGAACAAAAGGGGAAAACCATGAGAGAGAAAAAAACATAAAGCATAAAACAAATTTTAAAAATGGAAAATAGTATGCTTTGGTTTGTATTCAGATTCCATAGTTCTTTCTTTGGATGTTTCATTTAGCTTATTTCCACAGTCTAATTTGTCTTCTTGCCCACCCCACGTCTTTCCCCCATAGAAAATCTTTCATTGTCAAAGTGATTTTCCTTACTCAATATAACTCAATCAACTGCAGTAACTTTTTCTTTTTTAGGACAGATGTTAAAACCCTTCATCATCTGTCTCCAACTTATGTTTCCAACCTCATCGGACATCTCCACATATCTATACATTTGGTATTACAGTCAACCTGGCCTTCTCTCTGCCAAGGCTCTCTGCCTTTCATTAATCATTGCTCATGTTGGATTCATTTCTTCCTTACCTCTGCCTCACAGTCCCTCCTTTTCTTTTAAGAAACATGTCAAGTACCAAGTCATTCCTGATTCCTCCTCACCCCCCCCCCCAATGTCTATGGCTCTTCCTCCCAGCTACCTTGATTTAACTTTGATTTTATTTGTACTTAATTTTATATTTATATATCTGTTGTATCCTACATCTATTAGAATTTAAGTTCTTTGCAAGCAGGCATTATTTTCATTCTTTGTATTTGAACCCCTAGTGCTTAGCACAGTGTCTGGCATATATGTGGTGTTAAAATTCTTATTGATTGACTGATTGATTAAATCAGTCATAAAGTGATCAAGATGGACTCCAAATCCCTTGGTAGTCCTGAAACATTAAATCCTTAGAAGTAACCCTGAGGAATCAACAAGACAAGGTGAAAGAAATGGGAGCGTCACTGACACACTTCAAGTCTTCTCCTACACCTTATCAGGCCCCACATTTCTCTTTCAAAGGAACATATTGCTTCTGACTCATAGTTCTTACTCATCTGGGTCTTTATAAGAAGGAAACATGGCGGGTGTTAAAATTCAGTCAGAAAAGCAAAACATTTGCCAATTAGGACTATTTAAGTAACTGGTCTTCTGATCTTGACCACTAGAGGTCCTTTCATTCCTGTTTGATACCCAGCAAGTGGGGAGAAGAGGAGAATCAGTTTATGATGAGTTTCCAAAGCTGTATTTTCCTGAGTGCTCTATCTATACCAAATTCTTATTGTTGAGCTAACAACAATAAAAAAGCCTGAAACTCCCTCTCAGTCAGGTTGGAAGTAGAATCCACTACTTCTTGGGAGCTGTTTCCAACCTGGGCTGGTTCACCCTTCCTTAATGTTGTTGGATCATTGCAGACACCTGATTGATCTAGTTCACTGAGTTCAGAACTTTATTGTGAGCATCAGATAGGTTAATATTTGTAAAGTGCTCAGTACAATGCCTGTGAAATAGTATTATAAATATGCTGTTGTTTGATTGTGACCTCATTTGAGGCTTCCTTGACAAAGATGTTGGAGGGTTTGCCATGTGCTTCTCCAGTTCATTTTACAAATGAGAAAACTGAGGGAAACAGGATTAAAGTGACTTGCTCAGGGTTACAACTGCTTTAAGTGTTTGAGACCAGATTTGAATTTAGGAAGACTCATCTTCCTGATTCTAAGCTCAGTGCTCTATACACTGTACCACCTAGTTTCCTCTTCCCCTTCCCCTTATTTATGGAGAGTGCACCCCAGTTTTTTTGAGAGATGTTTTGTGCTTACTATATATCTAGTAATATATATATATATTATAATAATTTGTATATATCTATATATATCTAGTAAATTTTATTGTCTTCAATCAGTACAAATAAACTTTCTTTCCCTCTTCCTCCCCATCTGAAGAAGTAAAAACAAATCCCTTTTCCAAACGTAAAAATATTTTTACTGCATTGACCATATCTCACTCTTTCTTCTTTGTTAGATGTAGATAGATGTGTATACACATATATGTCTCATTCTGCCTTTTGAGTTCTTCACTTGTCTATCATGAGAAAGATGTTTCATCATAAGTCTATTTTATTTTTCAGTCTTCTTGATTTTAGAATTTTTTATGTCATGAAGTCATTAACTTACTTGGTTCATTCTAATTTTCAGGAAGTTAATTACCTGCCTAAGGTTTTATATTTTTTTTTAGGTTCTTGCAAGGCAAATGGGGTTAAGTGGCTTGCCCAAGGCCACACAGCTACGTAATTATTAAGTGTCTGAGACTGGATTTGAACCCAGGTACTCCTGACTCCAAGGCTGGTGCTTTATCCACTATGCTACCTAGCCGCCCCAGGTTTTATATTTCTTATAGCAGAGATTAATTCATCTATCAATTCTTTCTTCTATAGGTCTTATTTCTTTAAAATCTTTCCTCTAGTGCTCTAAATTCATTTATAAAAACATTTTTGACTCTTAAAAACTCCAAACTTCTGCTTTTTCTCTCTGGGAATTGAATTTGTACCTGAGCTATGTTTTTTCCTTAGAGGTTTTGCTTATATTTTGGAATCATTCTCTTTTTCTATTTTGTATCTTGAATGTCCCTTCCATTGTCAATATAATTGATTTTTGTGATGAGATTATTTTCATGTCTGCTTATTCTTCCAATCTACTTCATGACTCTGGACTCATATTTTAAGGGCCAGACTTTGAACACTTCTGGTTGGGACTGCTGGGCTTCAACTGCTGTTGCTTCCTTAGGGTATATTGAGTGCTATTTCAGTATCTCAACTTGAAGATCTACAAGGTTTCAATGCTCCCCAAATACCTCCCTGGTAAGAGTGCTACAAGTTCCTGACCTGGTTTGGGGTTGAGCAAAACACTGATTTTTCTTCATTTGGAGTTCCAGTAGACTATTGCTATACTTTGGGTCTATCAGTCAGGTAGAAGACTTGCCTTTTTCAGGGTGATAGAACAGTAAACTTGCCCTTTGTTCTGGGATTCCTGCTCTGATTATTCTTTATAAGTTTCAAATTGGGCTAGAAATGAACTGAGAACCAGATCTGCTCCTGGTTCAGAGCTACACAGCAAATGCTTGTTTCTGAACTTAATCCTTGCTCAGAATACAGCCTAATCTAGTGTTTGTGACAACTTCTTTGTCTGGAATGCCACCCCAGGCACAGATGTCATCAGTCTACCATGAATCTGTAACTTTCATCTATGTAGTGAATAATAGAGCTGACAGATTGCACCTTTTCTTACATTAGACCCTTTTACTCTGATATCTGGAACTTCTTGCACCGGTGCACATCATCTTCCTGTAGCAGAATGCCCTACACAGTACATTATTAGCTAGACTCTGTTCCCAGTTTCTGCAGACTTCTCTAGCTCCCTATGCTGACCTAGGCCTAGGAGTCATCTGATGTGTTTTTTAAATGTTTGCAGGAGCTATGGGGGAGAGGTTTGTTACTTATTGTACTTCCTTTTGTCCCACCTGACTTATTAATGGGAAACACACTGATATAGACCGATGACATATTAGAAATATTGCTTTACAGGGTTAAACCTAAAGCCCCAAGAGTAGTATGTATATGTTGAGGGAGGGAACCCTATAGTGGGTATTAATTTTGCTGAAGGATAACATGTTCAGAGTTACTGGTTCATAATTCTTTGCTCATAGTGGAGACTAAAATGGTTTGTAAAACAATACATGGCTCAGAACTGAAGCTCTGGATTTATTGAGATTGAGTTCAATCCTGGAGGGTCTTCTCACTGAGATCTTTTTTGGATTTGTGTCTCTTACCAGAATTTTCACTGAGAAGTATTAGACTGTTAAGTATTTAGACTGTTATGTCTCTACTCAGGGTTTCTAAGGGGAACATGGCAACTTGGCCTGTGCCTAAATCTCTATAACAAAAGGAAAAAGGCCTTTATCTCCCCTATAAACATTCAAGTTAACAAGGCAGCTAAGTTTTTATTTAATGTAACAAAAAGAACACAAAGTATCATAGATCTAGAACTAATATAGATCTCAGAAATATAGTCCTATTTCTTTGTTCTTTTTTTTAATATTTTGCTTTTTGTTCTTTCAAATTCTATAGATGAAGAAACAGGCTTAGGGAAATTATCCAAGTTACATGGGTAGTCACTGTGGAGGCAGGATCTGAACTCAGACCCTCTTACTCCAAAATCAGTGCCCCTTCCACTGTACCACACTGATTTAAAGGACTTATATCTAAAAAATCAGTCAATATATCTACTAAATACCTATTATGTGCCATCCATTGGGGGGGGGTATGAAAAAAAAGGCCAAAGATAATCCCTTTTCTTAAGGAGTTCAAAATCTAAGTCGGAAAGAGAATATATGAAAGGAAGGTGAAAAGCAGGAGGGCTGGAGAACAGAAGGGAGGAAGGGCATGTGTGTGAGAACAGGATGAAGTATCTGCCCTGGCCTCCTACTCTTAAATAGAGTATCTAGGAGGAGCTGTCCAATGTCCATACTCAACCTTTCTTGGTCTGAGTGAAGGAGGGGCCCAAGAGGCAAGAGGTAGAGAGGATCCATAAGTTTCAGAATTGACTTGATCTTTCAAGAAAATGAGTTTCTGGAGACAATGGTTAAGTCTAAGTGAACAGCCAGGTAGGAAATGATAAGTTGTCTGCCCAGGATCCCCTCCTTAGAGGAAAAAAAAATCAAAACAGCTCTTATTTCCTCCCTCACTGATCTAAATAACACAACAGACTGCTAGTATTTACACTGGGAATAGTCTAGGAACTCTGTGAGATTCTGCCTTTGATGGAACCTTAGATTCCTATAGCTTGTTCCTAGGAACTCAATGTTTTTCTGTGACCTCATGATTTCCTGGTGGAATCACTTTGCTACACTGGCTTCCCTCTGAACATCTGAATTTGTATATCTGTGACTGGCTTCACAGCTGAATCTCTAGTTCTGTCCATCTATACTGTATAGCCTAAGTTTCTGAATTGTTCATAAAAAAAATCAATCATCATTAATACAGAGAATCTAGAGCCAGACAAATTTAGACTATATGAAAGAAAGGTCTAGTCTTGTCATGGTAATTTAATACTTCAGAAAAAGTGATTCAGGAACTTCTCAAGAACAGTTGAATTGTGGGGGATAAACTGAAGAGAAATGGCGAACTTTTCTATTTTATCATATATCACGAGAAAAGGAAGAGTAAGCAATCTCATTTTGAAATGCACAGAAAACATCTTTGCCTCTGATTCAACTCCTCTCCTTTGTCTGCTAAAATGAAATTCATTTATTTAAAGTCAGATCTGCCAACTGATCATGTTTGCGAGTTTTCTGAGTTTTATGGTATATGAACAGTTTTTAGATGTCACATTTAAAAATTTTTTTAAAGTATTATTGATACCTTTTGTTTTTATGTCACAATAATTTCTAGATTCAGTCTCTCCCCAATCATAGTAAGCTTCCCCTTTTTCAAAGAAAAATAATTAAGCAAAATCAACTGACATAACTATATCAGACAATATTTTCCCACCTCTCCAAGGAAATAAGAGGAATACATTTCCTTATCCAGAAGAGATTTTTTTATCAGTCTAAGAGAAAAAATAAGCAAAAATTTCTTCCTTCCCATAATTTCTTTCATCCTAACTATGGAAGTCATCCTGGTGTTTTTTTAAGGTATTTCTTAGGATTCCATATAAATTGTTACATGTAAAGTCTATTAACCTTAAATATGGTAAAACACTAAATAAAATTATCTTTGTGCTTCCTATTGTTTTATATCTTCATTCCCAAATTCCTTTTCCTTCTATGAAGTTGAGTTATCCCTTTTATCTGTTTCCATCTTAAAAAGCACTTTTATAACAAATAAATATTCATGTGTATTTAGAGGAATTACTAGTTGAGAGGTAATGTGTTGTAGTACATAGAGAGCTGACCCAGAAACAAGGAGATCTGCGTTCAGATTCTGCCTTTAACATATCCTGGCTATGTGACCCTGGAAAATCATTTAATCCCTTAGTGTTTTACTCAACTCTCTAAAGACTATACATTGCAAAAACAGGTGCTGATCTGTAATAGATAGGAATTTTTCTCTAAGAGTTTACTATATACATCTAGTCAAAACTCACCAAACTTATCAAATTAGCATTTTTGAGCCTCAATATGCTCTCTAGTACCAATAATTAAGGATTAAGGATTATACATAATATTAATCATACTGGAATAGCGCCAGACATTCAAATCCAAAAGGACCACAAGCAATAGATCAAAACAAACTAGCCAAGGAACTAGACTACTCAGCTGCTTTGAATGCTAAGAATACAACAAGGTAAAATAATAGAGTTGCAAAAATGCTGATAATAGAAACAGAGTCACTGATGAAATTTCTGCTATTAGTATTGATTATTCCTCATCTTAATTCTTACAGGAGTCTAATGTTTAAAGAAGTTGAGCTTCTCTGAAGACCAGTATTCTATAAATCTAAATACTTCAACACTATTGATATGAATATATTTTTCACATGCAGATCTAAAGTCAACTATGTTTTCTCACTAGGTATAAGAATTAAGATTCTTATCTTTACCCTTACATAAATCCTTCCTAGGAAGATCTATCCAAAGCTTTGGAGGTGTTTTCCTGGGGTCTTTTAAAAACTATTTCTTTGCTACATGGGTTAAACCACTTTGATTTCTGGGCTTACATGTTCTTGATGTTAATACCAAATAAATAATGTATACTTCTCTAAAGTAAGAGAGTGACTGGGAGGAAACTTTTCCTTTAATTTTTTGAGTGGATTCTTTTAATAACAGCAGAGATAGAGCAGTACATGTCCTCAAAGATAGTTAAAAGAAAGCACTCAGAGGGGACCAATACTAGTTTTCTTATATCCTTTTGGACTTGCTTTGGGACAGCCTTTGGAGATCAAATACTTCTAGACATTACTATCAGTATTCGGCTAATTATAGTCAATAAAACTAGCTTGCACACCACTGCAAGATTTTATTTACTCATCACAAAAAGAAGAAATTTTTTTTGTGCTATAATTTCCATAGAGTCGAGAGGGAAGAAGAGCCTTTGAGGATGGGTAGTAGAACAGAAGCTCTCTCACAGCAACTGGTCTGACAGGATCTGACAGAAAAAGCAGCAGAGGGCACTGACAGCTCAGGCACATTGAGAAACAAACTGGAAAGAAGCTACGTGATCTGCATGGAACTCTCTGAACTCTGAGCTCCCCAAGCAGTCCAGGATATAGTAGAGATGCTGACGTACTCCACATTACCCACAAGCCTCTGAGTCAGTAGTTACAGCAGGAAGAGAGTCAGGAGAGGCCTAGATCCCTAGAAGAGATGTTTGTAGGCCTTCCTGAAAAGAGAAAGGAGGTGCAGTCTTTGCCATCCAACGATTAGCGTCTAGCAAGCCACTCCATTACTCGGAGTGGAAGGGGAGAGAAGGTGGAAGAGGAAAGATTGCCCCTTCAGGCTCAAATACCAAATAAACACCAACCAGATCACAGAAGCATTGCTGACATATTCCATGACAGGTGCTGGAAGGAAGACAGTTCAAGAAGGTCCTGGGTTTGAGATTAATCCCCCAAAGCTAGTAACTGTGCCGTTTGTTGCTGACAGTCCTCTTAACCCAGAAATCTTCAGGGCTAACGCTGCTGAAAGTGTAACATTGTAACAATGTTTTTCGTCTCTCAGTTTGTATCAAAGACTAGTTATTGCTACAAAGTGTCCTCGGGAGACAAGACCCTTCAGAAGTCAGTCTTTGATCCTCTAGGAGAAGCTGGGACACTAAATAACCTTTTCCCTTCTACTTCGCTGAAAAACTAATCCTGCATCTTTCTTCCATTTCTTTTATTTTCTTCCTCCTCTCCTACATCACTTCTCCCCCGGGCCGTAGTCCTCACCTCACTTCTTCCTTTTCTGCCCCGTTTCCCGTTTATTCCCTCCCTTCCAATCTCACATGCTTCTTTCTCTCTCCTCCCCACCCCCACCCCACCCCATCCCTCTCTACTAGCCTCTTCCTCCTTTTTTTCTCTTTCCTTCCCTCCCGCCCCGTTACGAACTACACTTCCCAATAGGCATCGCACCCCTCGGCCAATGAACGCGTGAGGATTTGGCGGCGGTGGCGGCGTTGCCCGAGAGAAGTGGGGGGTGCTTTGTGCGCGGCGGCGGCGGCGGGAGCGAGCGAGCGAGCGAGTGAGCGAGCTAGCGACGACGACGACGACGGCGAAGGCGAAGAAGACAACCAGGACGGGGGGGTGTAGAAGAAGACCACGGCGGGAGAACGAGCGAGCGAGCGAGCGAGTCCCCGAGACCCTGTGCAGCCTCCACCAGCCCCGCCGCTCGCCCCGGGCTCTTCTTCGGCAGCAGCGGCTGCGCAGCCACCCCACCCCCCCTCTTTCCTCCCCCTCCCTTCCCCCTCCCCTCCCGCAGCGCCTCTGCCCCTCCCCCACTCCCGTCCGGGCCGCGGCCCCAGGGTTCGGGCCGCGATGGCAGCGGCACCCGGCGTGGAGGAAATTTAGGCCGGGGATTCATGCGGCCTGGCCTGGCACCGACTCCTCCCCCCTCGGCCTCGGCTGTGCCCAGCGCTCCGGCCCTCCTCCGGGCCCCCGTGTCTCTCCTGTGATCGCACTGACACGGCCGGGGGGTTAGAATGGAACAGACTGAAGGTAAAGTGGCGCCGCGCGCGAGGCGAGGCGGGCACCCACCCACGCCCACACCCACCCAGGGCTGGCTGACCCCGAGTGGGGCTGGGGAGGCCGGGGGGGGGCGGGGAAGGGAGAAAGGGAAAGAAACGGAGGGGAGAAGCCTGTGGGGAGGAGCGGATTGGCTTGGAGGCTGTAGGTGGGGGCTGGGAGCGGGAGGATGGGGAGAGGAGGTCGAGTGGGGCTGGGCTGGGCCACTGTAGAGGAGGTGGGATGGGGGCGGGGAGAGGGAGGGGGCTGGAAGGAGGGGGGGAGGAAAAAGAGGGAAATGGAGGGGCCTTTTCGAATAGTATCCGAGGTTGGGGAAGGAAAGAGATGTCGGAGGGCTTACGTGGGAGGGAGGGAGGAATGGAAGTGGAGGGAAGGCTGCTTACGAGAAGGGATTGAGGGAGTGGGCATAAAGGGATGGGGAGTTTGGCATCTGGGGGGCGGGGGTAGAAGATGTGGGGTGGAGGAGAGGGAAGGAAATTAAGTGAACGATGAGGAATTGATAAACCCTGAGCGTGGGAGGAAATGATGGGGTTTGGGGACTGATGAAGTGTTAGGAAGGGAAAGCCTTTTGTTCCTATTTTCGTGTATTCCCTGCTGTTTTGTCAAGGCCAGAAAGGCTAGTGGTTATAGATAGTGCTGTTATCCTTCTGGAGTGAAGAGGTATAGATTTTATTGTGTGTAAGTGGGGGCTGTGTTTTTGCTTTCCACATTCTAGTGGGGAGGGGTGTTGGAGGGTGAGGATTCAGTAGAAGCCAGTACATAATTTGATGGGTTTTGTGAGGAAGTAAAGACTGTTCAGATTTAAAGGGGGGTAGGGGCAGCCATGTTTGCTCCCAGACACTGCAGTGTAAATAAATTTCCCCTTCCTCCCAAATACCAATATTAATCCGGATGGTGCCAGTTGAGGTCATTAACCCCTGTTCTCCTTCTGCATGTCAACACTTTTCCTTGTCTCTGGGGTCTTTCAAAATAATCCATAACCAGCAAAGTAGGTGGTAATATTCTTTCTCTTGTGTGCTCTGCTTCTCTTCCCTTTGCCTTTTTTCCCCTTTTCCTTTCATTTTAGGTTGCAAATAAGACATTGGAGTGGGGACAACTGCTGCAAAAATTAACCCTTTTTTTGTAAATCTGAAAAGAAATATTAGCATAGAATTTTAGTCAAAAGGGCTTTTTATACTGACAATACAAATACATTTTCCCTCCAAGAGTTTGAAATTTTTAAATACTAAAAATTACACATGCTTCAGAAATAATAGAATTAATCATGTTTTCTGCAATTTTTGAGCAAATAAGGAAGTGGAGGTTACTCTACTTGATCTAAGGCTGTTGGAGAAGAGCAAGTTGTGTGTATAGTGTAGGAAGACCTGTTTGTGAATTATATAGCTACTTCATTTTAAATCCAGGAAAAATAGTAGTATCTGTGTTTTGAAAGGTATTTTGCTCAGATGTGCCAGGTATATGAAGGAAAGTACTTCTCTCAAAAAAGATTGCTTTTCTTTCTTTCAACCCCTCCCCATTCTCCTTGCTTTTATGTAGATAACCCTGTGTAATCCAAAATACCAGTACAGTGCAGTGATGTATGAAGTAAACATACAGTCCTTAACAGCGTCATTGAGGTGCCAATTATATTTAAGTAGGAACTTTAGGTTACTCTAAACAGAATTGCAGTAACTTTTGAATTGATGCAAATATAACTACTTGTGATATTGAAATAGTCACTTATTCTAATAGCTCATATTTGATAGATTAGTCTAACTTCAGTGTTATGATTGTTAAGAAGTTAAGTGGAAACCATAGGATTATAGATTTAGAGCTAGAAATGACTTTGGACACCATGGACTCCATTCCTGTCATTTTACAGCTTTGGAAACTAAGGCATAGAGAAATTAAGTGAATTGGCCAATCAGCAAGTATCTGAGGTAGCATTTAAATTCAGGTCTCCCAGGCTTCAGGTCTAGTATTTTAGCCACTACACTACTCTGGATTTTAAAAGTAGAAAATGTACTCTTCTCCCCTCCCTCCTCCTATCCCCCCCTTCCCCCCTACAGATAGGAAATGGAAAGGTTTAAGTGATTTGTCTGGGATCTCCCATTTGTTGCAAGGCCAGATTTTAAATTCTCATATTTTAGCTTCTTGTCTAATGTTCTTTCTATATTATCAACTTGTCTGGTTGTTGTATTTTCCCTTCTCCTATAGGATTAAAAAGGAATGTGTTAGGCTTGATAGATTTTTTTGGACTTGTTGAATTGAAACACGTCATGTTAAAGGTGATGCCCTTTTGTCATTTCAGCAGTGAGAGATTCTTGCATTGACACAAAGACCTAATATAAAATAAAATATTGATCCCTAAATTACAAATATTTTTATATAAGACAAAACAAATACTTATTTAAAAAACATATTTTATTACTTGTATTCATACTAAAGATTAAGATTTAGAAAAGGTATAAAATTAGTTAATATGCTTTTTAAAAACTTATTTGCATAAAAATTTCTCTTTTATGCCTAGTGTATTTACACATGGGGGAGTGCTAAATTGTGGGGTATAGAGTTAAAGTAGGAGACAATGTGGTAGAGTAGGAAAAAAATACTGGGATTGGAATCAGGAGATCTGGGTTAGGGACCAGCTGCCTGTACCTGATGACTCTGTGACCTTAGGTAAGTCACTAAATTTTTCCTGAATCTTTGTTTTTACACCTGTAATATGGGAATAATACATAATACTGTACTCCAGGGAATTATGGGAAGAATCAGTGGGAAGAATCTGCATAAAAGTACTTGTTAATCATTAAGCAATATATAAATGAGTTGTTGTTTTTTTTTCTTATTCATACTAGGAGCTCATAGAAATTATTCTCTTCTCCCAAACTCTGAGTTTCCTAATTTTAATTTTCCCAATTCAGTTATTTGCACCTCTTTTTTTTCCTTGTTATTCAAGCTCAAATTTGGAAGTTATCTTTGACTCACCTCTTCCTCCACATAAGTTGCTAAAATCATGGTCTAATCCATCCCTTCTTTTCCATTTCCATACTATCACCAGTTGAGACACTTGTTACTCTACTGTTGTTACAGCGTTATTCCCTTGGCCTTCATTTTACCTTTTAAGCTACTGCCTTAGTAGCCTTTATACATGCATTTCCTAATCTGCCCTTTTTCCTTAGCTTGGCATTTTTCCAACCTTTCTTTGTATGCATTTAATATACCTTTTAACAACAAATATTTATTAAGTATCAATGATATTTGAGATACTGTGCCTGGTTCCAGGGGCTACAAAAAATAAGACATAGTCTTTGTTCTCAAGAAATTTACAATTTGTTCAAGGAGACAAGTTGGGTAACAAAATAACTATAATGCAAAACAGCATAGAAATACACAGGACCGATAGAAAGAATGAACAAGGAGAACTCTGGAGATTTAGAAGTGTGATCAGTAGGATTGGGCAGCAGACTTTGGAGATGGGTAGAAGGAAGAGTCAATAGAAAAGATGTCTTAGTTTTGAGCTAAACTGCCTGGAAGAAATGTTCAGATATGGGGAAAGTGCATTTGGTTTTCTGTAAGACAATTTCCAGCCTTGGTTACAACTTACAGACTTAATTGCCTAGAGCATGAGAGGGTAGGGCTTTCACATAGTTATTGCAAGTATGTGTCAGAGGTGGGTCTTGAACCCAGCCCTTTATGGCATTGAGGCCACCATGCTATATTGTTTTTCCACATAGAATTTAATGCATTTGTGGAATGTGGGTTGGAAAAGAGCAAACTATATCGTGGACATGGAACTTAAGCAAGGAAAAGATCTGAATAGGTAGGAAGGAGAAACATTGGGGGGCAAGGGGTAATGCCTTGGTGATAAGAAAGAAAAATGATATCTGAGAACCACAATAAGAGAACCACTCTGGATGTGATAATGTTTGGGGAAGTAGTATGATTTGAAGTTGGAAGATTTTTATATGTACAGGACTAAGTTGGGAGTCCCCTTTTCTAGATCATTACTTAACAATTATGTGACCTAGGGCAATTCTTTCACAAGTCTTAGTTTCTTTCTATTTTTTTTGTCAAGGCAACAGGGTTAAGTGACTTGCCCAAGGTCACACAGCTAGGTAATTATTAAGTGTCTGAGCTGGATTTGAACTTGGGTCCTTCTGACTCAGGGACTTGTGCTCTATCCACTGTGCCACCTAGCTGCCCCAGTTATTTTCTTTATAAAAATGAAATAATACCACACGAGCTTCCTATTTAACAAATTTATTTGAAATGATGACCTAAGGTACTTTGGAAACCATAAATGGCTACATAAATAATCAACTTTTTTTATATGTTATAGGCAGGGGTAGGGTGATAAAATGCAGGTTTTATTCTTTCACGACCCACAGATTGTGTTTCTTATTTTCTCAGTTCCTCATTTTAGTCAGCAGTAAAATAGGAAAAAGTGAGTTGAGTTCTGAGTTCTGTCTGAGATGAACACACATTAATGGTAGTTATCAAAAAGGTAAATAACCACTCAAGCCTCTTTCAGAAGTAATTCTTAACCCTATTGAAGTCTAACCTATGCAAATTAACATTTTGCAATTATAAAATGTGAGGTGCATGTGAGAAATAGCAAGTGAAAGAATTGTAGGGTTGGCTTAGGAAAAAAATAATCATTATTTCAGTATTAATACCCTCTTCGGGAAATTTAAGTATCAATAACCTCTTCTAGGCAAAAGGCATCTTCTAGGCATTGACCAACATTCCAGTCCCTTTGACAAGTATTTATCTCCATTAGATTGGAAAAGAATAGCTTAGAGTTCCCTAATTCTACATAGTACATAATGAGAAGTACATTTTGTTGAGAGAATGTTGAATCATAGAGTGCATTATTATCTCTCTGTTTACTTCAGTGAAGATTTTAAGTATAAATGAGTAGGAATGGGGGAATTGGCTCTTATCAGCAGGTTTTAGATGATATAACTATCCTGTATTAGGCAACTTGACATAGAAGATAGAGATCTTACCTCTGAGTTGAGAAGACCTGGGTTGAAATTTAGTTGTAGGTCCTGAGCAAATCATTTAACTTCTCTGTTCTTCAGGCACTTTTTTTATCATTATCATTGCAGAGCATTAATAGAGGGAGTTTCCTCTAAAAATGAAAGTCCTGCCCATATCACATACCCCCCCCATTTTTTTTTTTATATTGAAGAAAAAGTAAGAAATAATCCTAGCCCTGACTTTTTGCCTGAATGAAGTATTGTAGTTCTCTTCAAGTCTCTTCTAATCTCTCTTTTGGACCATCCTTTACATAGCTGCCAAAATTATATTCTTGCTTGTATCTGACCAGGCTACTTTCCTGGTCAAATACTTTAAGTTCAGGGTTCTTAACCTGGGGTCCTCAAAATATTTTTTAAAAAATATTTTGGTAACCACAATTTTAACATAATTGGTTTCCTTTGTAATTTTCTATCTATTTTATTTTATATATTAAAGACATCCTAAAAAGGGATTCTATAGACTTCACATGGCACAAAAATTGTTAAGCATTTTGCTTCAGTGACTCTCTCTTGCCTACTTGATAAAATACAAACTCTTTCCCTTGTCTGGTAAGACAGCCAACACTAGTTTCAGTCTTTTTTTTATACTACTCCTCTTCAAACTCTACATTCTAGTGAAACTAAACAGCTATCTGTTTCTATTCTGAATTATTCTTCCTGTGTTTCCTCAAACAGATTTCTTCCTTGATTTCCCTTGTAGAAATCTTAATTTTTTTCTCAAGACCTAGCTCAAATGCTTCTTTCTCAGGGAAGCATTCTTTTCCTAGAAAGAAAAGGATTTAGAACTGGAAAGGATTTTGGAGTTCATCTAGATTAAAGGCCCAAAGATGGGAAATGACTTGCCTAAAGTCAAATAAATAAAATGCAGAGCTAGAATTTGAATCCAAGTCATTATGCTGTTTCCAAAACCTGCAAAGTAAACACTAATAATTAATTAGAACTCTTAATCCAATTTAATTTGTATACATGTTGCATTCACTTCCACTCTTTTTTCCTCCTCAGTCAGTTTTTTGACATTAGTCACTGTCTAATCGTATATTATAATCATATATTCTCAATGCCTATATACTGTCTTGCATGTAATAGGTGTTTGATGAATGTTTGTTGAAAGAATACTAATGAATACCTAGGTTATTTTATGGCATTTTACAAAGAAAAAGGGTAAAGAAAAGATTCAAATTTTCTAATCTAATTTTTTCTTCATTGTTATAAATACATTTCCACCATTTTTTTGAAAAAATATTTTATTCATAAATAGGAAATATTAAGAATAATTTTGTTTGCATTTAATATCAACTCATGAAAAGAATTGAGATGCAATTTTGTGTTTGGTCTTTTAATTTTATAAAGTTGTTAATATCTTCTGAAAATAGAAAATAATAGTTGTAAGCTCATTTTTACATTGCATTTTTCTTCAAAATTTCCTTATTTTCTTGGTTTTGTTTTTTTTTTTTTTTGCAAGGTGGTAGTATTAAGTGACTTGCAGAAGTTCATACAAGCTAAGTAATTATTAAGTGTCTGAGGTCAAATTTGAATTCTGGTTCTTCTGACTCCGCTGAGCTCTTTCCATCTAGCTACCCCCTAAAATTTTCTAAATTTATATAAGAATATTTTTTAAAATGAATCTCTAAAATGAGTTGTCTGGTTTTATCATAATCCAAGTATGAATGGAAATTAACATAGCATTTGTATGTATTACTGCAAAAATCTTGAACTGGAGGGATGTTGAGGTTAAATCTTTGTATCTGAGCACTTTGCATGACATTTAAGAACACATAAGCACTAAGATGACTGATTTCCTTATAAATAATAGTCACTATTAGCTAAATTTGACAAAATAGACAAAAAAGTTTTTTTTTACAATCTAGTTACTTTTTCTACTTAGAAACTGAGAACTTTCTTTTCTTTTTTTAGAAAGATTTTAATTATTTTGAATTTTACAATTTTTCCCCTAATCTTGCTTCCCTCCCCCACCCCCCACAGAAGGCAATCTGTTAGTCTTTACATTGTTTCCATGGTGTACATTGATCTAAGTTGATTGTGAAGAGAGAGAAATCATATTCTTAAGCGGAAAAAATAAAGTATAAGAGACAGCAAAATTACATAATAAGATAATGGTGTTTTTAAAAAATTAAAGGTAATAGTCTTTGGTCTTTGTTCAGACTCCACAATTCTTTCTCTGGATACAGATGGCATTCTCCATTGCAGATACCCCAAAATTGTGCCTGATTGTTGTACTGATGAAACGAGTAAGTCAGGAACTTTATTTTCTAAAATTACCAGTTATAAACAGTAAGACTTTAATTCACATTGGCCAGCTAGGTGTCTAGGTCTGCCTCTGTGAAGTGATGCTTGTTTAGCTAATGATGCAATAAGCTAGCTGGATTCTTTGGATAAAATAGTGCCATTGACCTAACAGAATAACACACAGTGATATAAGGAAATCTATGACTCTGGGTTTCATATACTATAAAATAAATGAATTTTATAATTTTATAGTTCAGATTTCAGAGGTGGAATTTATAGGGTTACCTATATGGAGAAGAACATAAACTGAATGTTCCTTTTGTGCATACAAACTGTATTCTAATAGAATCCCATACTGGAAGATTATTACTGAATAATATGAGAGTAAAATACTGTCTTATTGGAGACAAATTATCATAGTAAAAGAATCCTGAGTTTGGAGTCAGTAGACTCAGGTTGGAATTTTGTCATTTTTATAATTTTTTGGATAATAACTTCTCATTTTCCTTATTTTTAAAAAGAGGTCGTTTTGGAGGAGTAGTGTTAAACTCAAATTGAAATGGGGGCCACTAATCTATACATAAGGATTCTTGTGGACCATGTGCTGACAGTTTTAAAAAGTAGTATCTATTATTGTATTCTTATTTATTTTTATTAAATATTTCCCAATTACATTTTTATCTGGTTTGGGCTGCCTTGGTGATATTGTGGGCAGCATGTGGCTCTCATGTTAGAAACCTCTGGGTCTAGATGACCTCTAGCTATGAAACCACAATTCTTTGATAAGATGATACAAACAGTACTGTTTCTAAAAAGAATTACACTATTTTTGTGGGTCTGTGTTTGTTGGTATGTGTGTGCAAAATTTCATTCTAATGCATTTCCTTATGAAAATAATGGATTATCCGATTCAGATTTAAAAACAAAATCTTAACAGTTTCAGTTTTTATTTATTTATCTATTTTTTAGGTTTTTATAAGGCAAATGGGGTTAAGTGGCTTGCCCAAGGCCACACAGCTAGGTCATTATTAGGTGTCTGAGGCTGGATTTGAACTTAGGTACTCCTGACTCCAGGGCCAGTGCTCTATCACTGTGCCACCTAGCTGCCCCCAGTTTTAGTTTTTGTGAAGAAAATGACTTTGTGGATTCTTAACCTGACATCAGAATGTCATTAATTATAAATTAAGTCTTGACTTTCTGATATTAATATAACTTGTAAAAAAGAAATAAGTAGCTATGGTTTTGTTCGACCCTTTTTAAAAACCCTTTTCCCACAGGGTTTTTAGATCTATTAGTTTCTTTGGATAAGTGTAGAGAACTTTTAAAATAAGGGAATCTAATTTGAATATTCTTACCTGACACTTTTTGTATTTTCTCAGTGGTATAAATGTTAAATGTTTTGTTTTAAATAATTATATATGTTTGGTGTCAGGCAGAGAGTTGAAGTCTTAAGTTTTCTTAATAGGGAATAATAGTAATAGGGAAATATGGAAACAATTTCCATTACATGGCATGTTTGAAAACCACAGAATCATCTCTGTTTCCATCTATAAACTTGCTCTCACCTCATCTTTTTTTTTTTTTTTTTTGCAGATCGATATTATTTGTTACTCTCAAGATCTTGAAGCTTTAGCATATAGTAAATTACATGTTATGATGTACTTTTTACTAGATAATCTTGGTCATTTCTTAGAATGTAAAATATACCAGTCAGTTTTTTTCCCCTTATGAATAGTTAAAAGTAACTTTAAAGTTTTAAAATGAAGACATAAATTAAATTTTCTTATATTTTGCAATAGTCATTTGAGTTGATATTCTTATATTGGAAAATACAGATTAGATAATGTGGAGTGTGTTATCAGTTGTACCTAGAACAGTTCCTTAACATACTAAGTGTTTTTAAAATGTTTGTCGATTGAATTAATTTTGCTTTAACATATGTATATTTTGCAATGTAAGGAAGGAGTAGAATCCTTTTGGCTCTCTTATATCCACTATGTTGTTGCCTCTTTATTTAGCTTTTAACATTTTAATTGAGCTTACAGAGTAGAGCAGAGAATATCCCAGTGTGTCTCCCCCACCTACATTTAATATATGGTTATTTGAATTTACAGAAGAGATCATTTGGGAGACTTATTTGCATAAAGTATTTACCATTCTCTTTGAGAATGGTAAAATATAGCTAGTTATTTAAAGTACATTTTGATCAATAAAAATTGTGTTACATGTGGTTCACTTGTATAATCCATTAGAATTGTAAACTCCTTAAGATTAGTAGTGTATTATTCTTTCCTCAGAATCTACCCAAAGTCTTGCACATAATTTAGAGTTGTAAGGAACTTGAAAGGAATAATCTTCAAAGAGATTGTGGTTCTGTGTTTGTGAGTGTGTGTGTGTGTGTGTGTGTGTGTGTGTGTGTGTATGTTTGTGTGTGTGTGTGTGTGTATATATACATATATATATATATATATATATATATATATATATTTCCAGACAGTGTGTAACATATTGCATTGGGATATACAGAGAAAATATTAAAGTGTAGAGCTGTATAGCTATTGAGTCCACTTGTAGCCACCACCTGCCACTTTTGTTCTCTTTTCCTCTGTTGGCTTCCACTGTAGTCAGTGGCACATGCTTTTTTCTGGGCAAACAGATGTGCAGGCAGACATGCTCCACCTGGTGTCAGACTCTAGCCCCACCTGCCTTTTCCTTCTCCTTTGCCACATTAGCAGGACATATTTCAGTCCCTTCACCCAGGCTGAAAATTTATTTTGTTCTGTTAATTATTGTTTATTTCATAATTTTAAATGCTAGTTTTGTGCATTTTTATAATATGATAATGTATGATGTATAAATAAATATATATTGGGATATATGACTAAAAATGTTTGGAAGCAGCTTCTTTAGAGTTCATCAATGTTCGTTGCACTGGTAAATAAACCCTTCTAAACCAACTAGTCCATTGTAGTTCTTACCAATCAGGTAGCTTAGTGCAGCATGGTAGTGAGCAATTTTTTTTCAATTTCACATTGAAGAACCACTTACTTGGATACTACTCTTAGTGTGAAAGCAAAGGAACACTTTATGCATCTTAGCTTGGAAATGCCTTGTGGAAATCTATATAAACCTTTCCCAGGAATTATTTTCATTATTATTTAAAAACTTATTTTCCAGGGCAGTTAGGTAATTCAATGGATAGAGCTCCTGACCCTGGAGTCAGCAGGACTTGGGTACAAAGTTGGCCTCAGACACTTAATAACCGATATGACCCTGAGCAAGTCACTTAACTGCAAAACCCCCAAAGACAAAAAATATTTTCAAGAAATATATACTATGCCCAGGTGCTAATTATGTATAAATATATATTATGCCCAGGTGCTAATTATGTACTACACCCCCCCCCCAATTCCAAAACTGTTGCTTCTTAAAATAGAGAATTCAGGGTTCTTTGCCTCAAGGGAATTTTCAATTTAGTGAGAAAAACAAGGTCTGCCTATAGAAATCATAATGAAAGTAGAACATAAGTAAATAATAGGGGTACAAAGTATTATGAGAGTTCCAAGGAAAGAGAATTTCCAGGATTAGAGGAATCAGGGTAAATTTCATGGAAGAAATAGCATTTATTTGAATAAAGCCTTGAAGGGTGGATAGGATTTCAACAGGAATGCAGTAGGCTGGACATTGAACTGTTTCCAGGGAAACAACACAAAACAAAGACCTAAAGTTAGGCAAAACATTGTATATATGTGTTCATATGTTGATGAATTGTCCATTTTGGTTGGAACCTCTGGTACTGGGAAAAAAAAAATATGGTTGCAGAGTTTGGTTGGAGTCAGGTTGTAGAGGAACTTTGGATACTAGATTTAGAGTTGGAAGACACTGTTAAGTTATCTTGTTTACCAATTTACAGAAAAATCCCTTCTCATATAGGTAAACAGCAGAAGTATTGGAAGTTAGCATCTTGGTCCAAATTCAAGACTTTTTTTCTCTTTCACATTGCTGTGAAACTTTTGGCATTCTTTGGATTACCATTTCCAAGCCTACTTGAGTACTACCAAAAATCAGTGAGGAAGTCAACACAACTGTTTTATAGAATGTAGAACTAAAAGGGACTTTATAAATCATCTGGTCTGGTCCTACAGAAAAGGAATCCAGAGGTGATATACCTTGTTGGAGGTCATTTGGATGGTAAATTGTAGAGCTTAACTGGAAACCTGGTACTTTCCCTCCAGAGCTGGTGGATCTTCTTATATACCACACTGTCTCTGGACTGTTTATAGCTGAATGATACTGTATTTGAGTGACCTTTGCTGTTGACTATTAGAAAGTCAATCTTAAATTGTTTACAAATGGCAATTCTTTGTCTATTATGAAGTCAAGAACTAAGGGAAAAGTTATTTAGCCAAAGAACCTTTGGGTAGAGCAAACATTGTGTTGATTTTCAAGTATTTTTCTGTATTAGTAGAATCAGTTGTTACTGATACTGTTTAGGGAGGAATAAATAATGATTATGAGGCAACTTAAAATTATTTATAGTTTAATGGCATTGTAGTCAAGTGAATATATATTTTTTAATTCCACAGCTCAGTTTGTGGTTGTATTAAATCAGGTTAGTTTCTGTATTTTATTATACTGAAATGCCTCAAATATTGATAGCAAAATCTAATAGGGAATTATCTAAATGTCCTTGCTTTCCTCCTTTTAATATTTATGAAATCGTACATATCCTCTAAAATGTGAAACATGACAATTTCAAGAAATAGTCTAGTTTTTTCCTCTGTAAAGTTAGGTAAACTGTAGGATAGAAATAAAGATACATTGATAAATTTTGTAATGAAAGAGACTTAGTGTGTGAGGTATGAATTTTATATGATTTGATCAAGATTTACAATTGAGACCATAGGAGTTTTTTAAAGCAAATTTTTGCATATAGAATTTGTCTGGGAAACCATAAATATGTAAACATGTTAAAATGTGTTTAGATATAGTTATGATGATAAAAGAAATAATTTATTTTAACAAATATCTCTTGACTTCTTAATAGTAATTTTTTGTTAGTATGTGTATTCTCAAAGGATACTAATAGTTTTTCTACTATCATATGAGAGTTTCTTCTTAATCTTTTCCCTCTTTTTAATGAGATATAGTAATATTCCTGCAATTATGGGGAATTTACTTATTTTTGTCTAAAAGCTCATGTAATTTTTTTAAGTTTATGCATAGTTGAAACTGTGTATATGCATCTCACTTTGCCTAGGTACCTTTTTAAAAACTAAGCTATAGAAGCATCTTGGCTTGGAAGCTACTTATACATATTCACATTCCTTTCAGATAGCTTCTTCACGTAGGTCTTCAAAATTTGGAAGAAATTTTATATATAATGAACAGTTGAAAAATATCTTTTAATCTCTTGCCTAATTGCTACTGTGATTTTTGTTTTTGCAACTATTACATATATATATATATATATTCTTTAATGTGTTTCCATATGTTCCAGTACTACATTATAAGTGATAAATCCATAAGGAATTTTCCTTATCAGTACTGAATAGCTGCTAACTGCAGAAATTTGAAATCAGTGGTTGTTAGCTAGAATCTAGGCCCATTGACTTGTACCCCAGTGATGGCTGGGTGAATTATTTCGCCTCTTTGAACTTTGATTTTCTTTATCTATAAAGTGGAAATAATAGCCCTGGTATCCATCAACCTCAGAGAGATGTGAATAAGATAGCTTCATAAACATTAAAGTCATGTACATAGAGAAATTCGATGTACAATCATGAAATAAGGAAAAATAAACACAACTATGGCTTTCAGAAGCACATTTCTTTAATTACTTAGGAATTGCTTTAACTTTCTAACCTTTGGGCTATTTCTTAGGGTTAGTCCTGACTCATCTCAACTTGAATATAGAAAGGGCATTAAATGAAATATAGATCATTGCCTTACCTACCACATTTATAAAGATCAAATTCCTTAGTGTACATAAGGCTTTTTATAACCATAAATATGCAAATAGATAAAACTTATATTTAATGGTTGAGATCATCAAATTATTTAATTAATTAAATTAACATTTAAAAATAATTAAAATAATTTAAAGTGTTGCATGGAAAATCAGTTTTTCAATTAGAAATATTTCAGCCTAAGATTGGACATTGTCAGAATTATCTAAAACAAAGTGACTCCAAGGAAACAAGTTGGTTTTGGTATTTCATCTATTTTTGCTTGTTAAACAAGATTTTACCTATCCATGTAGCCATATTTTTGGTATTAAAAATCATTTCCCAACAATTGATTGCCACCTGAAGTGATTGATGTAGCTGACTTGAAGAATCTGTCTAAACTGTGGACTGAAACATAAATTACGAATTTTGTGTTTTTTTTTCCTCCTTAGAAACATGAATACAGATCAGATCATACTTGGAACCATTTTCGAGCTGTGTAACATGGGTTTATGAGATTAAACAGTTGTAGGATCTCACTGATGATTAATTTTTACTTATTTTCACCTCTTTCCTAAATTGGTGCATCCTGTAATATAGTACACTTGATATTATCAATTTGTCCCTTTGGGATTTACTATAAAAATGAATGTAATAAGAGAAAATCAGGTGGTGCAGTAGATAGTGTTGGACCTGTGGTCGGGAAGATCTGAATTCACATAAGACCTCAGATAATTTGCTAGCTGTTGACCCTGTATACTTCACTGCTATCTGTCTCAAAAAAAATTGGGTAATAGTAGCACCCACCTCTAAAGCATTTTTATGAGGCTCAAATGCGATAATATGTATATGATTGCTTTGCAAACCTTAAAACACTATAGATGCTAGTTTGTTGTTATTATTATTATATGAATGCAGTAGAAAGATTATTTGAAGTTTATTGTTGTTTGTTCATTTCCAACTCTTTGTGACCCTGTGGACCATAGCATGCCAATGCTATACATGTAGCTGGCAAATATACCAGAGTGGTTTGCCATTTTCTTCTCCAGTGGATTAAGGTAAACATTAAGGTGACTTTCCTAGGATCATACAGATAGTCAGTGTCTGTCTGAAGCTAGAATTGAACTCAGATCTTCCTGATTCCTGGTGCAACTCTATTCATTGAGCCACCTAGCTGGCTCCTATTTGAACTTTAGATGGATTCTAATTTTGACCTTGCCTCACTGTGATGTTGATCAAATCGCTAAAATTCTTTTAATCTCAGTTTGCTCATTTGTAAAATGAAAATGTTATACCTTTGAGATCCTTTGAAATTCTAAAAAAAACCTTGAACATTATGATCTCACAATAAATAATAAATTACTGGGAATAACTGAGTACATGATTCATGAAATTTGTAGGGATAAGCAACCTGAGGTTCAACTTTGGATTTTGGTGTGTTTGAAAATGGTTTCTTTAGAGTAGGACCATATGTGAAAATAACTTTCCTCATAAACTCATAAATTTTTTCTCCTATAGGATGTTGAAAAGTTGGGAAGGACCTTAGAAGCTTAATAAATTCTATCTAGTAAATATAGAATTGTTAATAAATTAAATATAGAATTATTAAAACAAAAAATTGTCACAATGTGTCTTCTGAGTTGTTAGTCTCATTTTTTCCACATTAGGCAAGTGAAGGCAGAGGTTATATAATTAGCACAGTTCTTTGTGTGCCATTGGCAAAATTGAGATAAAAGTTGCCAACTTCTTACTATCGTCTGTTGTTTTGTCTTTTGAGCCATATATCTTCTCAATGTGCAAACATAAGCATTTTTATTGACATAAAAAAACTTAAATTGAAATTCGTTTGAGTTGCTTGTGGGTAACAGAAACAGAATGTGATTCCTCTCTATGTACAATAAAGTAGATGATGTAACATAACATAGTATGTGTACAGAAGATATTTGTTTCCAGTCTGGAAATTCTATTCTGTTTTAATTTCTTTAATTAGTTTAAATTTTAAAGAAATAAAAACATCTTTACATCAGTAGTCATAGAATTTCTCTCCTCTAACTGGAATTTCTTTTTTTATTATTGTTTTTTGAATTTTACAATCCCCCCCCCCCCAGAAGGCAGTCTGATAGTTTTTATATTGTTTCCAAGCTATATATATATTGATCAAAATTGAATGTTTTCAGAGAGAGAAAAATCATATTCTTAAGGAAAAAATAATATATAAGAGATAGCAATATTGTGTAAGAAGATTTTAAAAAATTAAAGGTAATAGTTTTTGGTCTTTGTTTAAACTATACAATTCTTTCTTTGGATACAAAAGATATTCTCCATCACAGATACCCTAAAATTGTCTCTTGATTGTTGCACTGATGAAATGAGCAAGTCCATTAAGGTGATCCACCTCCATGTTGCTCTCTAACTGGAATTTCATACTGAATCACAGACTATGAGTTGGAAGGGGTTCAGAGATTCTCTAGTCCAACTTGTATCTGACCAAGAATAAAGTGTTATTAAGGTGGAAATATAGGTGTTTTCATCTAAATCTTCTTCTGTTAAAGTCTTATTAAAATTCCTCAACATAGTATGGAAATGATTCTGAGTTATCAAAAATTTTATCAGTGAATTATAACTGACACTTCATAAGTCTGAGTATTCATGACTCATAATGAATTGTATGTCTATTCCTAGGACTAACTTGGCCAGAAGTATTCAAGTGTAGAGACATAGGTGATTACTTAATTGTAAATTACTTACATAATGCCCTCCCTTTTTCTGCTGTTAGAGTGAAATAACTGGTTTTCATAAATAATGCTTTAAACTATCCTACGAGCAATTTCAGAACTATTTACTCCTTTAAGACAGTATACCAGTAGATAACATTTCTTCTTTGAAATAATATGAAATTATTTAAAAATTTGACAGTTTATATTCTAGATGATCCAATCTCCAATTTAGATAAAGTTTTTTCCCTTGTGTATTTTGTAGATGTGCAAATGAGGGTAAATAAAATTAAAATATATAGGGAAAGCTGTGAACTTTTCTTAGGAAAGATGCTATATAAATTTATGTTGGTAGTTAGAGATTGTAGAAATAGTCTTTATTTTTCCAAAATAGCAAATATCTTATTAGTCATAATTTGTGAATTACTATTGAATGATAAAGAAATAGACAATGTTTATTAACTTTGAAGCTTCTACAAAAGCATGTAAGTTTAAAAAAAATTTTGCCTTTTGTAAGTCCAGATATTTATGTCCTTTTCTATGTGATACATCCTAAGTTGTCATATCCACTTTTTCAGTTCTTTCTGGCTCTTTGTGATTCCATGGACCATGGCACACCAATACCATCCATGTGGTTCTCTTGACAAAGATAATGAAATGGATTCCTATACACTGAGCCACCTAGCTGCTTCCTCATATCCACTAAGAAAACACAAAAATATCTTCTGTAAAAACATAGCAATGATTTTGCACTTAGTTATGGTAACAGTTCAGTTCAGCAAGCAGCAAGTACCTTTATCTGGGGAAAAAACAGTGTATGGTATATAAATGAAATTATTTACAGTAATTTACAGAAAGGATTACAGGTCTTAATATTTTTAGGGACAGTTTGTTAAAAATAGAAAAAGGGTTCCAAAGGGCTAGAAAGAATTAAATTAGTATGAGTTAGGGGCAGCTTGGTGGTGCAGTGGATAGAGCAGCAACCATGGAGTTAGGAAAAACCGAGTTCAAATTTTACCTCAGATACTTAATAATTACATGACTGTGTGTCCTTGAGCAAGTCATTTAACCCCATTGCCTTGCAAAACCAAAAAAAAAAATTAGTATGAGTTTCTTATTTGTGTTTTCTACTTAGGGAGTTTTTAATCTTTTGCTGGATTAATAATTACACTCTGTTTAAAATCACTTATATACAAACAACAAAGATTTATGGAAATACTAGATAAGCAAAATTCCAAATTTTATTTGATAAACATAGTTGGTTCCTGTCAAATGAATTAGTAAATTTTATTTGTTTCTAGGATATCAGCTTAGATAAGCCTAGAATATCTATTCAATGGGATACAACTTTTGAAAAAGAGGCCAACTGGAATTTTTCTCCCAATTTTGAATAATAAAGTTTAGGAAGCAGGATGTTTTGGGGTTATTATTTTGTGCCTAATCAATTTTTAAAAATGTATTTAAACCTTTAGGAATCAGTGGTAACTCATCATCAACTTGTTCTGTATCTTCTTAAACTAGTTTGACTTTTTATTTTAAATAAACAGCCTTATTTCATATGGAACTGTCCCTCTTTCATTTTCTTCTTCATATACAGCATTCTTATTATGAGAAAGCATCATATTTTGATTAGTAATTCTGGTAATAATAATTTTTGTTGTCACATTTCATCCAAATTTACATCTGTAAGAATTAAGTTTTAATAAGCTAGTTTATTTTCTTTTGTATCTCCACTTGGTCTGAAAAATAGAAACAGTATTTTTGGTGTAACTTTTAAGCAATCATACTCATGTTTTCCTTTTAATTTTCATGAATTTTTAATTTTTAATTTTCATCCTTTATTAGTTTCTTCTCAACCCCTCAAATTTGAAAGAAAAAATAATACAACTTTTACAGCAAATATGCATAATTAAATAAAACAGATGTCTACATTGTCCAGATGCAAAAATATATGTCTTATTTGACATCTTGAGTTTGTGACCTTTCTGTCAGGAGATGGATAGTATAGATCATTATCAGACTTCTGAATTCCTAATTATAATGATCAGCTAAGACTTTCAGAGTTGTTTATCTTTACAATGATTATTATTATATAAATTCTCCTGATTTTATTCGCTTCATGGTACATCAGTCCTCATGAATATTCCAAGGTTTCTCTGAACCTATCCCTTTGATCATTTCTGATGGTGTGATAGTACTTTATTATTTCACAATATATGATATATAATAATTCATACCCAATACAATAATTTGTTCCTTTATTCCCCCCCTTAAATTGAAAATCATTTTGTCTACTTTGGGGCTATAATATTGAAGACCCCCAATTACTAGTAAAATAGAGATCTATTCTTGAAGCTTGCATGTTTAGAATAGCACATTGATCACTGATAATTTTGGATAAGTTTAGGAATAGAGAAAGAAATCTTTTCTAGTCAAAAACATTGAAATGTAAATTTAAAATTTTGCTAGATTTTGTTCAGTTCTTTGTATATTTATGGACTTTTTTTGCTTACTCTTGGGATTTGGAGGTTGGAGAGAAAATGTTATTTTTTTTGCTAAAAAGCCTTTGTTATTTGATTGAGTCTAACCCATATCAAATCACAATCAAGACATGACACATTTTCATAAGCAAAATTAAATGTTTCATAATAGCAAATCTTATCTGGGTTAGCAGATTTTAAAGGTACTCTAAATGGTAGCCAGTCATTTGAAAAAGAATTGCTGACTAATTTCTTGGCTAAACTGAAAATTTTATTTGCTTAAAAAACTCAGGCGAAACATTCATCTTTAAATTTTCATGTGATGTTTTAGAGATTTATTGATCATCTTTTAAAACATGTATCTTTTATGATATCTGCATGTTTCTTCATCAGCAAAAAATCAACTCAAGATATATTCACAGAATGTTTCTAAACCAAGGATGTTTTGACTTGTCAAATGGAAATTAGCCTTTTTGAACAATTAAAGCAAATATATAAATGACTGTCCTTTTTAATCAAGAAGAAAGAAAATATGAATTAGTTCAAAAGTTAAAAAGTTTTAAAGAAAATAGAGGCGAATGATTTTTACCTTCATCTTCTGAATGTAAAGTTTCTCTGTCCTTTCTTAAAGATAAAAGAAAACTCACTTTATCCTTTAAATTTAGCCTTTTACATATATATATATATATGTATATATATATATAGAGAGAGAGAGAGAGAGAGACAGAGAGAGAGACAGAGAGAGAGACAGAGAGAGAGAGAGGAGACTGTAAACCACATTTATTCTTTTCAGTGCAAAACTCTGTGGAGAAGGGGCGGCTAGGTGGTGCAGTGATAAAGCACCAGTCCTGGAGTCTGGAGTACCTGGATTCAAATCTGGTCTCAGACACTAATTACCTAGCTGTGTGGCCTTGGGCAAGCCACTTAACCCCATTTGCCTTGCAAAAACCTAAAAAAAAAACTGGAGAATTGTGGTTTCTAATATACAAACTAATGACTTTTTAAAATATGTATAAAGCTTTTGCTGAAAATTTTTTACTGGTCTGAAGCTTCCTGTGGCCACTTACGCTCTTCCTTTCTAAGTAATATGTTCAAAACATGGAGAATCTATACAAGATTTGTTTCACACTTGCTTTCACTCTTTAATAGTTTAATCATCAAAGGAAAGGTGATAAACTATCACCAGGTGACCCTATATAAAATTTAATAAGAGAGCGTAGTCTATGGAAAGAACCTCAATGAAACCTTAAAAAAAACAACAGAAAGAGTCAAAGGAAGTCACAATGGGACACAAACTGACAGAGAGCTACTGCTCTGAAGTATTGCTATAAATATATTTTTTTAAATAAAACCTTTTTTCCCTTTTTAATCTGATCTCTTTAGAATCTTTTGGGGCATAATTCTGGATTGCTTTTCCTTAGTTATTGTACCAATTCATGTTCCACCATCAGAGCATTAATTACTTTGTTTGCCCTCTTCAGCAGTTATTTCTTATCTTTAAAATCCTCTATGCTGATCTGACAGATAGGAGATTGCCCCCCCCATTGTTTTAATTTCATTTCTCTTTGTATTAGTGATTTGTAGCATTCTTTCAATGACTTTAGATAGCTTGCATTTCTTTTAAAATTAATTTTAATAAAAAATTATTTTACTTTGAACTTAAACACCAAATAAAAATGGTCATTTCCATATATATAGTAGAGCAAAAAAATTATACATGAAACTACAGGTCTTGCTTTTTTTTCAAGTATAGAGTAATTATAACCTATAGCTTTCAGTGTTGTTCTACTTGACTGTGCTTATTTCTGATCTTTTGTTCTCTGCACTTTTTTTTTTTAAAACATTGCATCTTCCTTTCTTTCCCAACCTACTCATAACTTCCACTGATAGATATAAGAGCAACTTACAATTCTGTTGGATTTTTTTAGGCATCTTGGTGCCCTGATCCCAGGGGTTCTTGATAGTAATGTCTGACTTAATGGGGACAGTTAATTGTCATAACCCAATGCAGTTCCTAATTCCTAAGTTTAAGAGATCCACCAGCCTCACTCTCCCCATTAGTTATTATTACAGACTTAGACAATAAAAAAATACATACTTTAATTATCTTTTCTATTTTACCCTATTCCTGTTCCCTTTCCTACTTCCCCACTTCATTAGAAAAAGAAAAAATTAAGCCCTTGTAACAATTATGCATAGCTAGTGAAGGCACTTTCCCCACTTCTCCCCACCAGCATCCAAAAGTATATTTCCTGTTTTTGCGCCTTGAGTTTGTTGTTATTTCTGTAGTACTTTAGTTGATCATGGCATTGTTCAAAATTATTTTTCTTTATAATGTCATTATGCAAATTGTTCTCACTTTACATCAGTTCATACAGACCTCAGGCTTCTCTGAAACCATCCATTTTGTCATTTCTTACAATGCAGGTATTTCCTAGTATAACCATTTATCCTAATTGTTTAAGAGTTTCCCTTTTTAAAAAAAATATATTTTTTAAGGTTTTTGCAAGGCAATGGGGTTTAGTGATTTACCCAAGGCCACACAGCTAAGTGTCTGAAGACAGATTTGAACTCAGGTACTCCTGACTACAGGGCCGGTTCTCTATCCACTGTGCCACCTAGTTGCCCCCCAAATAAATATTTTTAGTTTCTTCCATTCCAGTGCCTACCCCCACCCATTGAGAAGGCAAGCAGTAGATGCTCACTATAAATGTGAAATCATTTAAAACATTTTTATATTAGTACTGCTGTGCAAAAGAAGGAGAGAAATTTTTTAAAATGCTTTATACTTAGCAGTTCTTTCTCTGGCAATTGGTAGCATTTTCCATCATGAGTCCTTTGAAATTGTTTTGGATCATTGTGTTGATCAAAATAACTAAATCTTTCAGAATTGGACATTATTAAAATATTGCTGTTATTTTGTACACTGTTCTGGTTTTGCTCATTTTACTTTGTGTCAGTTCATATTAGTTTTAACAGGTTTTTCTGAAACTATTCCTTTTCATTACTTCTTACAATGCAATAGTATTCTATCAAAATCATGTACCAATTGATGGACATCCTCAAATTCCAGTTCTTTGACACCACAAAAAGAGTTTCCATAAATATTTTTGTACATGTGGGTTCTTTTCCTTTTATCTCTTTGTATTACAGACTTACTAGTGGTATTGATGGATCAAGGCATATATATGCCCAGCTTTTGGGATGGTTCTAAATTGTTCTCCAGAATGGGTGGACCAGTTATCAACTCCACCAATAGTGCATTAATATACTCTTTTCCCCCTCTAGCTTTTGTCAGTTTCCTTTTCTATCATTTTAAACAATCTGATAGGTATGAGGTGGTACTTTAAATTTGATTCAATTTGCATTTCACTAATTAGTTATTTAGAGCATGCTTTCATATGACTTTTGATAGTTTTGATTTCTTTTGAATATTGCCTGTTCATATTCTTTGAGCATTGGTCAATTGGGGAATGGCTTTTTTTTTTTAATGGGTTTGACTCAGTTCTCTATGACTTGAGAGATGAAGCCTTTATCCAAGAAATTTTTTCCCAAGGCTTTCTTGTTTACCCATTTCCCATTTGATGTAGGTATTTCCTTAGTTTTTTTGTCCTTTACCATTACAGAAAGAGATGCTATAAATTATTTTGTACATATAAATCTTTTTTCTCTTCTTCTTTGAAATCTTTAGAATATCAGCCTACTAGCTTGAATTTCTTTTGAGAAATCTCTTTTTATATCCTTTGGCTTTTTACCTATTGAGGAATGGCTTTTGTTCCACTTAATGATACATTTTGTTTATCAGTGGGTCAAATAATTTCAAGTAGCAATTTTCATACCACATTAAGGATTACATATGAAGTACAGTGTAATATTTAAATTTCACTTAAATTCCATCTGCTATCATATGTAATTCGTAAATTCATACCACACAAATTGTATTTGGATCAGTTATTCTTTAAAAATTAAAAAGTCATGTCAAAGAAAACAAATATATAGAGACAGCTAGGTGGTATAAGGGCTAGCCTGTAGTTAGGAAAACCTGTTTTTAGCCCTAGATACTTTACTAGCTATATGACCCTGGGCAAATCATTTTACCTTTGCTTCAGTTTCCTCATCTGTAAAATGGGTACATGCATTGTTTCCCAGGGTTTAGTTGTAAAGAGCAAAGGAGAGAATGTTTTTTAAGTGCTCAGCTCAGCACCTGTCGTATAGTGGGTACTCTGTAAATGCTTTCTCTTTTTCCCTTCTTATTTGATTGTTCTGAGACTAACATTATGTCATAAATAAACTTTGAGTCTAGGGATTCTTACCTTACTATTAATAGGCATTTGTGCTATAACAATTATATTGGAACTAACATTCCTAAATTTTAGAAAATGATGCTTTTGTCTAGGAATGATTTGCTTCTAAGCAACTATGATTGAAATTTATATATATATATATATATATATATAGTTATAAGTACATATGAATCTTGAATATATTTTTAAAATTATAATTATGTTTGCATATTTTTGAAAATCTTATACGATAAAGTTTCATTTCTGACTAAGAATAACAGATTCTAGAACTGAAAAATACCAACTATAGCTTTTAGCTCTTTGGGTTTCATTAGGTAAAATGTTTAATAAACTCTTTGCTGTTGTTTTTTAAACAAAAGAATAGTTGACATTGAGTTTTGATTTGTTGTGCCAAGTGTTATTTGCTTTGTTTATTTCTTATAATGAGAAATATATGCAGCATCATGATATCAGTTAATCCAGATTTTAGTGAATAGGAAGGAGATGCTTTTCATTTCTTTTTTGGTGTTAAAAAGGTGTGGTCAAGTTCTTACGAGCAGATTGATTATGTGAGGTTTTAACTTAACCCCTTTGTTCATTTTCATTTTTTTAATTGATATTTTTCTAAGTACATGTTATGAAAGGTTTTTTCATTTTCATTTTAAAAAACTGTAGGAATATAACCACAGAAAAGAAAAGATATTCAATTATCCTTTTAAGATTCATGGGAGAACTTGGCTTTTACAGATATTTTATGTTTCTTTCAAGACCAAAAAGAATGAAAGTACTTTATGTGTATAAATATATATATATATATTATATTAATATAAATATTGGCCTACAGCCTTATCTTCCAATTACATATTTCAATCAGGTATCTTTTTTTTTAAGGTTTTTGCAAGTTAAATGAGGTTAAGTGGTTTGCCCAAGGCCGTACAACTAGGTAATTATTAAGTGTCTGAGGCCCAATTTGAACTCAGGTACTCCTGACTTCAGGGCTGGCGCTCTATCCACTTTGCTACCTAGCTGCCCCTCAGGCATCTTTTTAAGAAATAATGTTTGGTAGAATTTCTTGTCATACCTTGAATTAAAGATTACATAAGTAAACTTTAACTGTATTTTGATTTAACAAAAAGACTTATGAACCAGTTTGGTTTTTTTAGGTTTTTGCAAGGCAGTGGGATTAAGTGGCTTTGCCCAAGGCCACACAGCTAGGTAATTATTAAGTGTCTGACTGAGGCTGGATTTGAACTGAGGTACTCCTGACTCCAAGGCCAGTTCGATTTACTGCGCCACATAGCTGCCCCATGAACCAGTTTTAAAACAAAGAATAAAAGCCCTTAAACCATTCATGACTGTCTTTTCATAACCCTTTATGTTGTTTCTGTAGAACCCGAATGGGAGTGAGGGGGAGGGGGAGGGAGAGCTTGAGTTTCAAGTACCAGTATGATTGACTCATTACAGTAGAATCTATCTTCAGGCACTGCATGCACTTCATTCTTGTTACTATGGAAACACACAGACCATGGGGTTTATCATAAGCCTAGAGAAATATTCACTAGAACAGTCCTCAATGAAAAAACATCTGGATTGCCTATTATTCATCCATGTGCAAAGGAAGGACACTCTTCTTTTTTCTGTGAAGCTTAAAGTGGTACATTCTATATAGATAACCTTGAGTGAACATAGCTTCTTAATGCAATGGATCCTGCTTATTGGAATCACTTTGGAAAATCCTGGTTTCTGTTCATCTGATTCATTTGAAAATATACCATGAAGACACCATCTTTAGGGAGCTTCCAGGTTGTGAAATTTAAATATTACATTGTAAATTCTGGCTAAAAGTTGATATATATATATATATACATATATATATACATATATATATATACATACATACATACATATATATATATGATAAATGAAGATCTAATACCTGTCAATAATCTTAGTTGGTTTAAGAGAACCTGGCAATAATTTTAGGACCTCAAGACTTTTAGGTGTTGCTTCATTTTTTTTTTCATTATTTATTTTCAGTTCTATGGCATTGCATTTATTCTCTGGGAACTGAAGAAAACAAATCCTTATTGTACTTTGGTCAATATTTCAGACAACAAATTTTTAAAATATTTAATTGGTGCAAAGGAAGGAAAGATCAGTAAAAATCATTAGTTTTTTCCCCCCACTAATGTATTCCAAAGAAAGTCATCATGAGTTCAAACAGGCAAAGGCATCCAAATTAATATATACTGAAAGGAATGACAAGTACCTCACTGTAGATATCAGAATTTTCATCTGCCTTCCTCCCCTACTTGTTGCATCTTTTTCGTTTAGAGTTGAAGTAAATTAATGCTGTATTCTAGCAAGGTCTTTCCCAGAGGGGAGGAGAATCCCACTAGTGATACAGTAAATTTTTCAGTGGATAGCCATTATCTTTGCTAAATTTCCCATGGTTGGCTATCCAAACTGTCTACAGCTATTCTCTTGTATAGCTTTTATCACTCTGAAGTCACTATAATTCACATCTTCCTAAAGGATTCCCTCCATAAATAAATTCCTGTTCTATAAGCTTTTAGGTTTTTTTTTTTTGCAAGGCAAACGGGGTTAAGTGGCTTGCCCAAGGCCACACAGCTAGGTAATTATTAAGTGTCTGAGACTGGATTTGAACCCAGGTACTCCTGACTCCAAGGCTGGTGCTTTATCCACTATGCCACCTAGCTGCCCCTCTATAAGCTTTTACAATGAACCTAGAGAGTACCTGTAATTGAAATAGTTCCACAGGGCAGCTAGGTGGCACAGTGGCTAGAGCACTGGCCATGGAGTCAGAAGGACTGGAGTTTGAATCTGGCCTCAGACACTAGACAGTTAATTGCTGTGTGTCCTTGGGCAAATTACTTAACCCTGATTGCCTCATATCCAGGACCATCTCCAATTGTCCTGATACATATCTGACTCTGGAGGAGAAAGTGAGACTGGTAACATAGCACAGTACCCCTCACCAGAGGCCAGTTCATGTACTTGACATGGCATCACCTCCTTGATGTGGTCTTTTTTGAAAATGAAGGACAAAAATCAGTAGCTCCACATTTGTGATTCTTTTATGGGGAAAAACTTAATTATATAGTAAGTTGAAAAAAAGTTTTAATTTCTCCAGAATTAGGTGATATTAAATGACTCTTTCAGAAAGTTTGATGATGTGCTTTATATACATTATCTCTTTTGAACCTCTTCTCATTTGGCATCTGAAGGAAGTGTAGTTTATAGAAGTTAAAAAGCTTATTGATAAACCAAAACACAGTTAACTCAATATAGTAACAGCATGATTCAGCTTAACAAACTTTTATCACCTACTAAGCAGCTATCATTACTAGAGTACTATCTTAGGTGCTAGGACTATTAAAAACAAAATAGTTCTTGGCTTTAAGAAGCTTACCTTTCTGTGGGAGAAACAGTATGTTCACATCTAAATGGGTACAAAATATATGCTGAATTTTTGGAGAGGCACACAATAGGGAGGGGATCTGGAAAGAGATAGAAAAAAAAGCTGAGGGATACTTTGACTAGAGCTAAATTGATCAGGCCTTCAGATGACAAACAGAGATGTGTGTATTTGAACCTAGAATCAGAGAAAGCTAATGGAATTTTTTGAGCAAGGGAGTAATATGGTCTGACCTGTGTTTTAGGAAGTTCCCTAGCAGGGAATTTGGAGAATGTATTGGAAAGGAGAGAGACTAGAGACAGGGAGATCAGTTAGGAAACTACTTCAGAAGAGGAGTTGGTCCCTATATAAATGGAAAGAAGGTATAGGATGTGAGAGATTTTTTGACTGCTAATTGGATAATGTAATTTGATGGAGAATTAAAAGTTGGGGATGACAGTAAGTTTGTGAACTAGATAACAGGTAGGATGATGATTGCCTCAACAAAAGAAGGCAAATTGGAAATAGGTAAGGGTTTGGGATTTGTCTGATTGGAAATGTCCAGTTCACAGTTGGTAATGCAGAACTAGAGCACAAGAAAGGCAGAGGTGAGGAAGGGCAGGTATTTTAAGCATAGAGAATAACTTTTCAAGCATGGAGGCTAATAACCTTCATGTATTTGACTGTTTAGTAAAGAATTTAATTAGACATGCTGTTAGCTTCCAGAGTTTGTGTTCAAGAATTAGGTTAACATACATGTTTATTAAAATTTCTCTAAGTTTGCTGATTATCTAGGTGTGCTTGGAGCATAGCTAGAAAACCAGACCCCATTGGAGTTTTTGAGAGAAATTCTTATATAATTGCACTATCAGAAGAGGGGATCTAAAAAAGCAACCTCTGGCGTGTTCATCAAAGGAGCGGTCCTCATCTCAGGATGGATCTGGACGGCAGACATTCCTAGGAAGAACATCTAGGACATGATAGGAGGGATGAGACTCCTCCTACCTCAGGATCTTTGTGCCTTATCAGTTACACTAAGACATACACAAAACATATGAATCTTCCCTTTCCAGTATATCAGTGCTTCCCAGTAATGTTGGTTTGTAATTAAATGTCAACAAGGCCGATGATGGAATATCAAATTTAGAAAATAGCAAAGAAGCCAATTAGATTAGAATGTAGATTATATTATGGGAATACTGTTAAATATGGAAAGGTAGGCTGGAATAAATTTGCAAAGAAATTTAAATTGAAGACTGAAGACTTTATATTTTATCCTATCGTCAGTAGAACACTAGAGATAAGAGAATACTATCAAGCAAAATTCCACTAGATATTACTTTCCTGAAAATGAGAGTGATTCCTCTTTTGAGTTTGTTACAGCAATTGTTTTGAGGTATATATTTAACATTCCATGGGGATTGAATGACTATCTTAATAAAATTAATCATGAGCTGATTACTTGTTCTATATCTAAAGTTATAAATAAAGGTACATTCTTCTTGAATCACCATAGTTTTTTAATGCTGTCTTCTTCCTAAAGTTGCTTTGGCATTCAACAAGCATTTATTAAAATATTTTGCATTTTTTAAAAACAGGGTATGTGTTAAATAAGTTCCATATATATATATATATATATATATATATATATATATATATATATATATACACATACACACATGCATGCATATATTCCTTGTGAGTTACTTGAAGGCATGAACCTGTTTAGTTGGGGTTTTTTTGGGGGGGGGGGGTTTCCTCATTTAGTCTTCGGCAAGAGCCTAACATATATACAGCAATTCAAATAGCAGGCATTTGTTTTAATTTTAAAATCAAAGCTACAGGCTTTAATTGATGATATTTATTTTTTTAATTTTTTTTTTTTAGATTTTTTTGCAAGGCAAACAGGGTTAAGTGGCTTGCCCAAGGCCACACGGCTAGGTAATTATTAAGTGTTTGAGACCGGATTTGAACCCAGGTACTCCTGACTCCAGAGCCGGTGCTTTATCCACTACAACACCTAGCCACCCCGATGATATTTAACTTTTCCCAAATGATTTCCCAAATTTATATTTCCAGTTCTCATTTTGGAAAGTTCGCACATAAATCTTCCAGCAACTTTCTGGACATTTCTACCTAGATGCTCTATCATCAATTTAAGCACAATATGTCTAAAAACAGAACTAATCCTGTGTTTCTACTCACAAAGGCCATCCTTCCCCATATTTCCTGTCTCTATTGATATCTCCTACCCTCCTTGTAGTCATCCATCTTCATAACCTCGGAGTCATCCTTCATAGTTCTCTTTCAAGCCAATTCCCATCCATTTATTTATCTGCCTTGTCAACTTTATCTCCATCACTTTTCTTGTATCCATTCTTATTATTTTATCCAAAAAATCACTATCTTCTTTTAGACCTTCTTCAACTCTTGCCTTGATTATTCTAATAGTCCTGTTATTTCTGATTCTTTTCTCTTTTCTCCTTAAGTTATATATCTCTTTAACTTTTTTTTGTTTTGATTTGGTTTTTGCAAGGCAATGGGGTTAAGTGACTTGTCCAAGGCCCCACAGCTAGGTAATTATCAAGTGTCTGAGGTCGGATTTGAACTCAGGTACTCCAGACTCCAGGGCCGGTGCTCTATCCACTATGCCACCTAGCCGCCCCCACTCTTTAACTTTCAAAATAAATATGTTATATCTTCAATTAATATAATAAGCTCTTTGAGGGCAGGAATTATTTCATTTTTCTCTCAGTATCTAAGGTCTACCATATATCAGGTGCTTAATGTTTATGCTTGCCAACATTTGTAACAAAAACATAAATAATATAGTCATCTGTTTTTCTGTTTAGTAATTCTGGGGGAAAATAGATCAGTAGTATTTTTTGGTTTTGTTCATTTAATTTGTATTTTAAATACAAAAAATATATTAGAAGAGTTAGATTACCAGTATTAATAAGTAGTCTTATTCAGAGTTATCTCAAGGACAATAGTATGAGAAATAGGCAATTCCTATTTCAACCATTTATGGATTCCAATTCAGCAAAATTGCTTAAGCATATCTTTTGATATAAAACTGTTTTTTAAGATACAAAGATGAAAAGCGATACACCATCTTTCAGTGCAGTGGAGTAGACAAAACAAGTACATAAAGGACTACTTTACAATTAAGAATGACTAAATGTATAAAAAAAGATTTTTAAAAGGAGTAATTGCTTCTAATTGGGGGGATCAAGGAAGGTTTTAGTGCATAGAGATACAGGAAGAGCCTCTTCTAAGAATGTACAGAGACTGGTTTTGTGAAGTGTGAAGTGGAGGAGTCTAAAACAAGCCTGGGAAGGGAGCTTGGAACCAAATGTAGAGACTTTGGAGTGCTGGCTGAGGAGTTGATGTTTATTCATCTGGGTAGCGATTTGATCCAACCTGTGAATCAGTCCAGTCATTTTGGAAGCAGTGAAACATAATTTGGAGAGTGGAGAGTACATGAAAAGATTCAAGAAGTCTGTGAACTTTGATAGGAAAAAATTTATATCTTTATTTACTAAACTCTTACTGAAATTTTATCATTTCCTTAGATTATAAATAAAAAATGACATTATTTAGAAAGGAGTCTGTAGGCTTCACTGAACCCCCAGATGTGTCCATGACACTGAAAGAGTTGAAACTCTAACCTAAAGACAAATAGGTTAGGACTTTTTTTTTTCAATAGGCCATACAGGGGAGAGGTTATATATGAGGGTACTAAAGAAAGAGAATGGAGATAAGATTATAAAAGATAAATAGGAGAGATGTTGTGGATGTAATCTTTTGAGGACTTGAAAGTTATTTTGCTTTTGTAGATGGGGGGAGGGGGAAGTCAAATGGCTTAAGTTTTCAGCCTGTGAGATTGATTTTGCCATCAGCTGAAAAATGAAAGTTAAAGGGATTGTTTAGAGAGCATGAAATAGTTGGAAAGGGCATTTTAATCAATTCCTGACTCTGATTCTTACTAGGATGATACTAGATCTTGACAAAGTTAATTAAGCTTGTTTAGTCTTAATTTTCAAATGTATAATATGGATAATACTTTAATTATCTGCTTCTTAGAGTTATTAAGTTATATAATTGTTTTGTACCCAGAAAGTATGGATATGGCTGTTATTGTAGTGTCTCTCTTTTATATACAAATACATTGGGATGTTTGTCTCCTTTATTAGAATATGTGAGCTCCTTGAAACTAGAGTCATAAACTTTTCTTTGTATATTTGTTGCTTAGTGTAATGCCTGGTATAAACAATAAGTGCTTGTTGATTCATTGCTAGTATACATCACTATGTATGTTAGTCTTATGTACTCAACTAGATTACATATTTCTTGAGGGTAAGGAACCTTGACCTATTAAATCTCCTACTTCATATAGCAGTTGTGCTTATGGTTGGCAGCACTTAATAAACATTTATTAATTTAGAGGTCTCTGCCTTGAAATAACTTTTGAATACTAATTTAAGTACTTAATGCTTCCTGATTGCTTTCACTTGTACTTCTAGATTGTTCTTTTTGAAGGTATTTAAGGGGACTTTATAGCTTCTCTTGTTGAAGAAAATTATAAATAGGATTGAGACTTTGAAATACCCATAACAAGCCTTTGACCTCTATTTTTTTACTTTCTTCTGAACTATGGTCTTTTTTTGCCTTTGCAATGATATCACCAAGTATCAAAGTATTATTCTGTTAATAAGGAGAATCTTATCAAGATCTTTATAAAAGTTCTCTACAAAAGGATTTGACATATAAGCTGTTTTCATTTTAATGATAGTCTTTTTTGTAAATGCTTAGTAATAATGATTGTGATACAAGATGACCAAGGGTCTCATAAAATTATATTTCTTTTTTTTTTTTATAACACTTGATTAAAAAAAAACTCTCCTCCACTAACTTCTTTGCTTATTTCTATAAGGTTTGTGAACCTTTCAATTGAGCTGCAATTTCCTTTTATCTTTTGGTTCTATTGAGATCATTCCAGTTTTTCATTTGGCCTTTGGAGTATGGTTGGTTACTTAATGTTTTTTTGTCAACTTTTTAAAAGTGTTATGCTTGGCCCCTTCAGCTCCTTTCTTCTGTAGCTGTTGCTGAAGAAGCTTGTAAGATTGATGACTGTTTTCTACTTTTCTTTATTTTTTTGGGTTGCCCAAGCCAAAGAATCCATGGAGTAGCCAGCCTACTTATATGATAATCCTCCTAATTTGTTATAGCTAGGCTAGTCTTAAAGTAGATTTAATTACTTTTAGGATAGTACTTGAAGTTTTCCAGCATGGTTAGAACCTGCTAGAGCACTCTATAGTGCATAGCCTTTGAGAAACCAGGGCCACCTCCCTTACCACAATGAGACTTTGTAGTATGCCTCTACTGTTACTGTAAATTCTGCTTATTACTCAGACATGTTTATAAGCTCACAGTGAATTTGTAAGAACTTGGCAGTTGAAAGCAGGGTGTACAGTGACCAACCATACTTTTAAAGGACTTATAAAATATGCTATCCACCTTCAGATAGAAAACTTGAGTACAGATTTCTTTTCTTCTCTCCTTTTCTTTTCTCCTCTCCTTTTCTTTTCTTCTTTTTTTGAACATGGCTAATGATGAAATTTGTTTTGCCTGACAAACATATTTAGATTGTGAGGGTTTTGTTTTGTTTTTTGTTATTTTATCTCAATAAATGGAAGAGAGTGGGGAAGGAGAGAAAATTCAGAACTGAAAATAAGCAAGTAGGATTAATGATACTATGTGACTTTTTTTTTTAGGTTTTTTTGCAAGGCAATGGGGTTAAGTGGCTTGCCCAAGGCCACACAGCTAGGTAATTATTAAGAGTATGAGGTCAGATTTGAATTCAGGTCCTCCTGACTCTAGGGCCGGTGCTCTATTCACTGTGCCAACTAGCCACCCCTACTATGTGACTTTTAAAAGTTAAAATCTTAGAAAAATCTTTTCTAAAATCTTAGAAAAATCTTACTTGAATATTAATGGTGAATTCTTCGATATTTAAGACATTTAAGTCCATAAGTGCTGTTGCATCTAGTGATGCAAAGGGTACCCTATTTATGAGTCAAATGGTTTTAAGAGAGCTGTTATGATCAAAATCCCCATCTCTGTCTACCTACTCTTTGATCCCTCTCTGAATTCAATGTAAGTTGATGCTTAAGCACCAAGCTAATAGCTTATTAATATTCCCATATTCTTCCTTTATCACCCCCCATTAATAAGCATTTATTTTTTCCTTATCTAGTCTCATTAGTAAATAGGAAAAAATTCCTAGCATATGTACATAGTCAAGCAAAATACATTTCCACATAGGACATGTTGCAAAAACATGGAATGCATTTTACATACTTCTCTCTCAAAATATGAATAGCATTTATTCATCATTGGTCTTCTTGAATTGTAGTTGAACATTGAACTTTAATCATAGTTCTTCAGTGTTTCAGAGTTGTTTATTTTTACAGTATTGTTATTATAAAATAAATTGCTTTCCTAGTTCTACCCTTTTTATTCTCCATCAATTCATTTAAGACTTCTGAGTTTCTTTGAAATTGCTCTTTTTGGAGTGGTTAGGTGGCGCAGTGGATAGAGCACTGGTCCTGGATTCACGAGTACCTGAATTCAAAGCCAGCCTCAGACACTTAATAATTACCTAGCTGTGTGGCCTTGGGCAAGCCACTTAACCCCATTTGTCTTACAAAAAAAAAACCCTAAGAAATTGCTCTTTTCTTGAAGGATTATGTACCTCCCACAGTTATGAGTAGAAAGATATATTCTTTGCCAAACAAGGGATAAAAATTGATTACAAAAGATAAAATAACTTCGATTAAATGAAACTAAAAATTTCTATCAATTACTCTGATAAGGATTGGATAGTCAAGATATATATAAATAATTAAACCAAAAGTTATTTCTCAGTAGATAAGTAGTTAAAGGATAGGAATTCAAAAAAAAAAAAATTTAAACTATTAACCATGTAAAAGAATATTCCAAATCATTTAATAAGAAGAAAAATACAAATTAAAACAACATCTTGCAGTTTGGCAAAGATGAAAAAATAAAAGATGGCCATAGTCAGTGTTGCAAGTTTGTGGAAAGAAAGACATGCTGATGCCATTACTGGTGGAGCTGTGAATTGAAACAGCCAATTTAATTTTTTAATTTTTTTTTTTTTTTGCAAGTCAATTGGGGTTAAGTGGCTTGCCCAAGGCCACACAGCTAGGTAATTATTAAGTGTCTGAGGCTGGCTTTGAATTCAGGTACTCGTGAATCCAGGACCAGTGCTCTATCCACTGCGCCACCTAGCCACCCCTGAAACAGCCATTTTAGAAAGTAATTTGGAATTATGCAAATAAAATCACTAAACGTATCCTTACCCTTTGAACTAGAGATTTCTTTACTAGGTTTATATCTCCAGGAGGGTAATGATAAGAAGAAAGTCCCAATCCAGTCTACCTCAAATTATTTATAGTAGCTCTTTTTTGTGATAGCAAAAAGAAAAAAAATGCAAAGATGATACACATCAGTTGAGGAATGGACAAACAAATTATGGTACATGAATGTAATGGAATAGTACTATGCTAGAAGAAATGATGAATGGGATGAATACAGAGAAGCATAGAAAGATCTACATGAACTGATACAGAATGAAGTAATAAACCAAGACAATAGTATATACAATGACTACAACCATGCAAATGGAAAGAGCAACTACACAAAGAAAATAATCAAAAGTGAATGTTGAAAAATTATTAAGAACAAGCATGGGGGTGACTAGGTAGCTCAGTGGATAGAGCACTGACCCTGGAGTCAGGAGGAACTGAGTTCAAATCCGACCTCAGACACTTAATAAATTGCCTAAATGTGTGACCTTAGGGAAGTCACTTAACCCCATGGCCTTGCAAAAAAAATTTTTTTAAAAAAGGAGCCTGCTGGGAGCTAAGATGGCAGTGTGAAAGCATGAATTCCTGGAAACTTATTCCCCCCAAAACTCCAAAAGCATCAAAGTATGTATGACTCTAGCCAAAATTTAGAGGGGCAGAACCCACAGAAAGACTGAGTGATACAATTTCCCAGTACAAGATAACTTGGAAGTTCTATGGGAAAGGTCTGTTTCACTGGGACCAAAGGTTGGAAAAAGCTGTGGCAAGTGCAACTGAGCTAGGCACCTGGGTCCATGGCATAGGGGGCAGTTCCAGACCTGCTGGTCCAGGGGTCACCAAGAACAACTTGAAGGGGTGGTGAGAGAACTCTGCCATACCAGTGGGTGTGGAGTGAGTGCTAGCCTTAGAGCAGCCCTGCAGTGAGAACCTGCAGTGGGAATTGGGGAAGCCAGTCTGCACCTCCAGATTGCAGCTCACAGACAAGGGGGTTGGGGGAGATTGCAGAAGTCTCTCTCCTCTCCCTGGGGCAAGACTCAACTGTTTGCCCACACTCAGTTCCAGGTTGCAGTTTGGGCTCCCATACCACCATAGCTGAGTAGGGATCCTCCTCACAGCTCCAGAGCAGAGGGGAGGGCCTGTGGTCATCCACATACCAGAGCATAGGCCAGCAGAGCAGTCAGAGCCTCTCATAAGACCTTGGAGGAATTAAGGTCCCAGTGGGTTGTCCCAGGAAACCCCCCAAAGCCTTGGAAGTGTGGTAAATCAGTCATACACTGAGGAAATGAGCAAATGACAGAAAAAGAAGAATCTGATCATAGAAAATTACTTTGGTCCCAAAGAAGATGAAAAGTCAAAGCTTCTGTACCCTAAGCCTCCAAGAGAAATAGAAAATGGGCTCAGGTTATGGGTGAGCTCAAAAAAGACTTTGAAAAAAGGAGGTAGAGGAAAAATTGTGAGAAGAAATGAGAATGATGCAGATAAATCATGAAAATCAAATCAGAGGCTTGGTGAAAGAAATAAAAAAAAGACCTGAAGAAAATGATATGTTAAAAACCAGTTTAGGCCAAATGGAAAAAGCAACACAAAAGGCAAATGAAGAGAAGAATGCATTAAAAAGCAGAATTGGTCAGCTGGGAAAGTAGATAAAAAAAGTTCTCTGAAGAAGATAACTCCTTCAAATGCAGAATGGAACTAAAGTAAGCTGCTGAATTTGTGAGAAATTGGGAAGAAATAAAACTATGCCAAAAAAACCCCCCAAATTAAAAGAAAATGTGAAATTTCATTGGAAAAATAACTGACCTCAGAAAACAGATCCAGGAGAAATAATTTAAAAATGAATGGGATACCTGAAAGTCACAACCAGGAAAAGAGCCTAGACTTCATTTTTCAAGAAATAATACAGCAAAATTTCCCTGATATCCTAGAAGCAGAGGGTAAAATAGAAATTGAGGGAATTCACCAGTCAACTCCTGAAAGAGATCCTTAAAGAAAATCTTCCAGGAATATTAGCCAAATTCCAAAACTCTCAAGTCAAAAAGAAAATGCTAAAAACTGCCAAAAACAAATAATTAAACTACCGTGGCTCTATAGTCAGGATTACACAGGATCTGGCAGCATCTATTTTGAGGGCTTGTAGGGCTTGGAATATAATATTCCAGAAGGCAAAAGATACTGGATTACAACCGAGAATCAACTATCCAACAAAACTGAATATCCTCATTCAGGGGAAAAGACGGATTTTCAATGAAACGGGACTTTCAGACTTTCTTATTGAAACAACCAGAGCTGAACAGAAAGTTTTATCTCCAAGTACAGGACTCAGGTGAAGCATAAAGAGGGCAGATGAGAAGGACTAATTATGAGGAACTTAATGATGTTGAACTGTTTGTATTCTTGCATGGGAAGAAGACACTGATAAGTTATATGAACTTTCTCATTCATAAAAGCAGTTAGAAGGAGCACAGACAAGGCACAGGAAGGAGCTGAATATGTTATAATATAGTAATAAAATGGAGTTAATAGATTATAAAGGAAAGTACTGGGAGGAAGAGAAAGGAAGAAGGAGCTAAGGTATTTCACATAGGAGTGAAGAAAAAGTTTTTACAATGGAGTGGAAGGGGGAAGACAAGTGGGAATGAGTGACCCTTCGTTCTCATCAGAAATGACTCAGAGAGGAAAATAGCATACACACTTTTTAATAGGGTATAGAAACCTATCTTACCCTAGAGAAAAATGAGAAGAAATGGAAGGGAAGGGGGAGGGAGTAGGTGATAGAAGAGAGGGAAGATTGTGGGGGGGTGCTCAGATACAACACACTTTTGAACAGGAACAGGGTGAAAGGAGAGAGAGGAGAATAAATGAGAGTGGGGAGGAATAGAGTGGAGGGAAATACAGGTAGTAATAGCAACTGTGGGAAAAATATTGAAGCAACTTCTCTGGTGGAATTATGATAAAAAAAGGCAACTCATCCCAGAGACAGCCATTGGAATCTGAACACAGACTGAAATATTTTTTTTTCCTCTCACTATTCTTGAGGTTTCTCATCTTTTTTGGGGGGAGGGGGGTTATGTTTACTCTCACAACAAGATTACTGTAATATCATAAAGTAAATAAACAAATAAATAAGAACAAGCATGCCTTCAAACAAGAGACACTAAAAAATCTCTACCTCAATCTTATAAGCAAGTATGGTAAGTGTTATTAACATTATAGATGAGAAAGTGGAGTCTCAGAATTTTTAGTGAATTGCCCAAATTTAGTTTAGTAGCAAAGTTCTAGGGCTAAAAACATTGATCTTCTTTATCCCATAAATTCTTCCTATTAGTCTCATTTAGAACAACACCCTTAATAGTTGTTAGAAAAAGATTTCCTTGATATGAATCAGCAGTTGTTTTAAATGTCAGAGCTGGCAGTTGGATAACTAATTTCAAACCCTTTTAATTCTAAAATTTCTAATGATTTAAATCAGATGAATTTAGATAGCACTTAGGTTTAAAAAGACTTTGCTCACAGTAACACTTTTATGTAGGTAGTATAAACACTAATCACATTATACAAAAAGAGGAACCTAAGACTTACAAATGAAATGAAAAATCTTTAAAATATCAGAATTGTGGCTGAAACCTGTCTTTTGATTCCTAAATAGTTTTCTTTCCATTATACACAGTGGTGCCTCTCAAAAGTATAGAAACTAAATTTATTACATCATTTTGAGGTTGAAGGGGAAAATTTAATTAATTAAAAATGTGTAATTTAATGTTACTTTATAATTTAAATGATATTCTTGGAATAAGTTCTAAAGTGGTAGGAAAGATAGGAATAGGGATGGGACTTTTGATTTCATTATTATGGGAAATATCCAGATAGAGAACCTAGCTAAAACACCTTCTACACAATTTTCAATTTTCGTGTTACCTGAAGTTTGAGAGATTGTGACTTGCCCAGGTTCGTGCAGCCCATAGATATCAGAGGTTATATTTGTTTTATTAGAGATTAGGTTAGGGACTGGACCTGTGATTTCTTTGGTAGAGGGAACTCTCTGGGTGAGGAACTCGCTCTAGTAGTTTAGGTATTTCATTCTCTGCAGCTTATACAGTTTTAGAGAGTTACTTAGATCCCTGAGATGATGTGACTTGCCCAGGGTCATACTGCTGGTATGTACTAGGAATAGAATTTGAATCCAGTCTTCCTGAATCCAGGTTGGTTCTCTGCTTTGCCACTTTCTAATACTAGAGGCAGTTTTTTTTTTCTTAGAAATTAGAATTTGAATTCCTAGAATCTTTGCAGTGGTATCAGGACACGAATCAATAAAACACAAATATTTACTAGCCCAACTATAGTATTTTCATTTGGTAAAGCTAAGGGGTCATTTTTAAAATTAATCAACTAGAAATAGACATTCTTTTCTGAAAATTAAAAAAAGATCTGTACCTTTAGATTCCTATTTTATAATTAATGATATATATTTTAATATAGCCATCTCTTTGCAAGTAGAGCATATTATGTTGATAATTTAAGAGTACTTTTGGGGGTGGCTAGGTGGTACAGTGGATAAAGCACCGGCCCTGGAGTCAGGAGTACCTGGGTTCAAATCCAGTCTCAGACATGTAATAATTACCTAGCTATGTGGCCTTCAAGCCACTTAACCCATTGCCTAGCAAAAACCTTTAAAAAAAAAGAGTACTTTCTCTTTGGACAGTTCTATATATGAATACCATCTTGTTGTAATATAGTAAAAATTGCACCAGATAAGAGCTGGCAAAAAATTGCTTTAGAACTCTAATGATTTAAGACTCTATCTTGATGAACTTTAATTTTAAAAGATATTATTAAAATGTTAATTCTGAACAATTTAATGCAAAGGCATTGCAAGTGTAGAAGTGATACATATTCACAGATGGATAATTTCATCCATAGTTAAGTGATTGTTGTTCAGTCATTTCAGTTGTGTCTTACACTTAGTGAACCCTTTTGGGATTTCTTGGCAAAGATACTAGAATAGTTTGCCATTTCCTTTTCTGCTTTATTTTACAGATGAGGAAACCAAGACAAACAGAGTTAAGTGACGTGCCCAGGGTCACATAACTAAGAAGTGTCACAGGCTGGAGTTGAACTTAGGAAGGTGGAGACTTCTAAGTGGCACTCTATCTACTGTGTTACCTAGCTGCAGTAGTTGTGTGATTATCTCTCACCATCTCCAGTCATTTTATCCATTTGACCTAAGCTGGTTTTTAGCATGCTATTTTCTTCAGCATTTTTGGATTTCCTTGACTAAGCTGCTGACTTCATTTTCATGTTTTTCCTGCATCTCTCTCCTTTCTTTTCCCAGTTTTTCTTCCAACTCCCTCATTTGATTTTCAAAGTCTTTTTTGAGCTCTATCATAGCCTGAGCCCAGGAGTCTTTAGATGCAGGAGCTTGTGCTTCCTCATCTTCAGACTGAGTATTTTGATCCTTCTTGGGCTCATTTGCAAAATATTTCTCAATGGTCTTCCTCTTGTTTCTTTGTTCATTTTCCCAGCCTAAGCCTGTTTTTTGGGGGTGCTTCCTGAGCTTTTGGGACACTCCCACAAGTGTCTCAGTGTGTGCGGCTCTGTCTTCCCTCCTGGTCTGTGAATGACCATAAGCGCCCCCCCTCTGCCATGGGGCTGAGTTGGGGGGGGCCCTGCTGTTCTATGGGGGGGGCCTAGTCTGCGATCAGGATCTGAATGTGGTCAGAGCCCCAGAGTCCTGTTCCAGGGGCAGAGGACAGAGCTTGGCAGTCTCTCTCTCTTCATTCCCCTCCCTCAGCTCAATGGGCTCATGCCCTGGGGGCTCCTGCTTACCAGCTCCGCCTGCTTACCGGCTCCACCTGCTTCTGTTTCCGGGTCTAGGCTGCCGAAAGACCAGGCTGCTGGCTGTGTGCCCTGAGGGCTGGGCTCCACTTGCTCCCTCTGGCAGAGGTCCCCCGCTGTTCCCCCAATTTGTGCCGGTGCTCCCCGGGGTGCAGCTCAGGAGACTCCCCCACTGCTGTGAGCTGCGGCTCCCAGTGCCCTGGGGCTGCCTCCAGGAGGCTGAAGTTCTTTGGCTCTGGTGGGCCACCCCTCTGGCAGGCCACCCTCTGGCGCCGGGGAGCAGAGCCTTTCTGCTTTTTTCCAGGTTACTTTGAGTAGGAGAACTGCCTCACTGGGTCCCTTTGTGGGTTCTGTCTCTCAAAAGTTTAGTTAGAGTCCTTAGTTTATGAGTTTTTATCAGAGAGCTCCTAAGACTCGATCCCTTCATGTCGCCATCTTGGCTCCCCAGTCATTTTAAAAGAAGTAAAAATGTCCCAAGTAAAATCGATTTTAATTGATTTTATATTATTTTAAAGTTGAATTTAATAATTATTTTTAAAACTCATGTAGCATTTTGAAGGGTCAAAAAATAACACTTTGAGAGTGTTGGCTTCAGAGGTTAGTATTATATAAGTAAAATTAATTTTATAACTTGCCCTCTTTGGCAGAAGCAGAAATACAAATCTTTTGAAATCAGCAAATTGTTTCTGCTTTTGAAAAAACAAAATATAATAAATGCGTTTATGTCAAGTTACCATAATGAAATATGTTTTTTGTTGAAGTCCTAGGAAAGCAGAATTTGAAGTCCTTTTGAGTATGTACATGAAAGAAAAAATGACTACAATTAAATTCTATCTTTAGCTTGACCCAGGATTACTATTAATAATAAAATTCTTTACTATGTCTTTTTTAGTGAGGGGAAGCAATGGGATACTAAATTTTAGCTAAATAAGTGCAAATATTAGCCATCTTTTGTAACAACACTGTAATACACACACACACACACACACACACACACGAACACACACACGAACACCAGTCTTTGTTCTTGAGGAACCTTAGATTAATAGAGGGATAAGATACTAACAGACAACTCTAACACACAATATTACATAAGAAGTGAATTAGATTTGCAAAGCGAAATATTAATTTGAGTTTTGATGGTAAAAGTCATTCTCATCAGAAGAACAAAGGAAGCTTACTGGAGAAAATAGCATATAAATAGGACTTCAGCATATGTATAATAGAGCACTATGAATCAGTGGCTCTCTTTCTGATGTGGAATTGCATATAACTTGGTAGTGGTTTGTAATGTTTGACAGTTTTGGACTTAAGAATCCCCTATTAGAGATCTTTTTTTTTGGTATGATCTCAGAAAAAGGTAATGTAAACAATGATTTTCATGAAGGAAAAGTAACTTTGTAAGTCATGTAACTTTCCTCTACATTTTTTTACACTGTACAGAGAACACTCATTGTACATGTAAATTAGATTCCATGATTCACATTGTTTAGTAGTTACACCTTACTTCTGGTTTTTAATTTCCTTTGTGTTTTGGCTTTGTTTTTCTGTTGAATTATTTTAATTTTTGTTCTATGTATTACCTCCCCCCCTCCCCAATACACTGGTTCCTCTTCACTTTTCTCATTTTATCTTTCTATCCTGGTTAATTCTATCCAAGGTTAATTCTAACCTTGAAATTACTAGATTAAAATGAATAAAGTTATTATTTCTTCACAATTAGTGCTTTAAGCTTTTAAAAAAATTGTCTTCAAGTGGTACTCAGTTGATAGATTAAAGCCTTTTCTTTCTTTTCATAGATTTTCTAGGAAACATGTTTAATTTTATTGCCAGTTTTTGTTTTTGCATAACCTGCATTTCCCAAAGTATCCCCTTCCATTCACCTTACCAGACAACCATTATCTTCTGACTAAGAAAAAAAATGAGCAAAAACTTAGCAACATCATATGAATGTGATGGAAAACTACTGTTCTGTAAGAAATCATGGAGATTTGGAAAGATTTACATGAGTTGATGGTGAATAAAGTGAGCAGAACCAGAGAACCTTGTACAAGTTCGGCAACATTGTGTGATGATAAACTATGATAGACTTAGCTGTTCTCAGCAGTACAGTCATCATCTGAAAGATCTGTAATGGAAAATGCCATCCACATCCATTTTCAAAAATTTGTTTTGTTTTTTTTCTTCACATGTTTCTTTTTCCCTTTTCTGTTTCTTCTTTTACAACATGACTAATGTGAAAATATGTTTAGTTGTACATGTATAGCCTTTATAAAATTACTTGCTGTAAAGGGGATGGGGGAAGGATGGGAGGGAAGAAGAAAAATGTGGAACTCAAAATATTCCTCCAAAATGAACATTTTGAAAAACTAGCATTACATGTAATAGGAAAAAAATGAAAAGAAAAAAAAGAAAGAATGCAACATACAGGAAAGGAAAAAAACCAAACTAAGCAACAGATTTTTCAAGTCTGACATTATATGTAGAGTTCCATACTTGGTGCCCTGTGGAGATTGGAGGTGGGGTGGGAATAGTGTCCAATTTCATAAGCTTTTCTTTGGAGCCAAGCTTGATCATTATAATTTATTTTTTCTTAAATTTTATTGATTTCTTTTGTTTTTACTCCTAAATTTTCTTCTGTATCCCTTTCCCTCTTGCCCATGAGTCATTGAAATTTCACAGTATTCATTTTTGTTGTTATTCTTTTACTGTTTCAGAAGTTTATATGAGTTTTTCTATGCATCCTTATATTCATTACATTCACAGTTTTTTAGCTTAGTAGTATTCTATTACATTTATGGTACCACACCTTGTTTATTCATTTCTCAATTAATATACATCTATTTTGTTTGATGGTCTTTGCTACTATTAAAATGTTGCTATAAATATTTTGGTGTACATGGGACCTTTCTTTTGTCATTAATAACCTTGGTGTACATGCATCCAGGAGCACTGACCTTAGAATCAGGAGAACAGGAGTTTGAATCTGGTCTCAGGTACTTGACTCTTACTAGCTATGTGACCTTGAGCAAGTCACTTAACCCTGATTGCCTCACATCCAGAGCCATCTCCAGCTGTTCTGTTTAGCCACTGGACCCAGATGGCTCTGGAGGTGAAAGTGAGGCTGATGACAAAGCATACCTCCCTTACCTTAAATCCACTTTAGGTGTTTGTCATGGCATCACCTCCCTGATGTGGTCTTCATCAAAAATTAAGGACAAAAACATTAGTATATTGTATATTATGTAATTAAATATCATATAACATGTTTAGAATATGATTTTTTTGGTTTTGCCTACTTTAACTGCATTTCAGTATACTGTTTTTCTTGTAATCATATGCATTTAAAAACATTATGACAAATAATAAGTTTATTGTGTCTCCTGTTCCTTCTGTTTGAGAAAATCAAATTGATTTAGTTTTGTAATTGATTCTATTCTGTATTACTGCTGACATTTTGTGTAATTGCATGTCATTTCTCTTTGTCTCTGAATTAAGTTCAAAAGTTTAGTCTTCCTTGCTGAATTAAATTTAAAAAGTTCAATTACACTAAATTATTTTAATTTTTCAAAAAATCTTCTATCTCTGTCTAGTGGTAACTAGTTGTCTTTATACAATTAGAGGAAATCTGTTATATGCATACCATTAATTATTTTTGCAGGTGGACTAAATCAATCAGAATTTCTTAGCCACAAAGTGGAAAGAGTTTGTATCCCCACATTTCCTATTTACAGCCTAACATATTGCATATCTATGATGCTTCTGACTTTGTAACTAATTGTATTTTTTTACCCATTTATGATGCTGTCTTTTAATTTTTGAATGCTTCTCCTTTTGTCTCTAAGAATGATCTGTCCTGGGGGTGGCTAGGTGGTGCAGTGGATAGAGCACAGGCCCTGGAGTCAGGAGTACCTGAGTACAAATCCAGCCTCAGACTCTTAATAATTACCTAGCTGTGTGGCTTTGGGCAAGCCACTTAACCCTATTGCCTTGCAAAAAAAAAAAAGCTAGAAAGCCTTGAGTTCATCTCTTGTCAAATATATATTGGACAAGTCATTTAATCCCTCAGTTCAACAGACAGCTTTCTTAGAGAGACTGTAATATGCAGAAAAAGAGCTGGCCAGCATTGATAGAGAAAAGTTCCTTCATCTAGAAGCTTCCTAGATTAGTCAAATAATAGATTCCAGCCTTAATCTTTCAATTTTTACTTTCCTGGTAGGGCGATAACTGCTCAAATGATACGATCAATTTGTAGCGTATATGTGTGTATGTTACAAGATGACTTTCCAAAAAAAAGATGACCATTTTAATTCCACCAATAATGTAATAGAGTACTTCTGTCCCTACATGCCTCCAATATCGAACTTCTGTAAATTATTCTTTTTTGACAAGTATGAAGACAGTTTTTAAATGAGTTCACAATTTGTGTTTTCTTTCTTATAAATTGTTGCATTCTGTGAAGCATTTATCCATTGAAGATTTATTATTAGTTCTCTAATGCATGCATGCCCACACACATATCTCCAAATTGTTTCTTTTTATTTTGGTTATTTCTTTTACTGGGTGGGATGTGTGTGTCTGTGTGTGTGTGTGTGTGTGTGTCTGTGTTTGTATTTGTTTTGTCTTATGGGAAAATGGGGGGAAAATTCTTTCCTCAACTGAAATAAGTATAAATTATTGTTTAAATATTGAATTATTCAAAACTACTTAAAGTGTGTTTCACTTATTCCAGTTTTCCCTAAGACTTTTATTGAAAAATAGGTTTATCAAACATTACTTACTTGTATACACTGATTCTTCTTAGGAATTCTCTTTTCTGTTGATTTATTTTTTCCAGTTTTTGGTACAAGGTAGCTTTTGTTATAAGTTTAAATGTTTTGGAATTAGCAAATTCTTATTTTATAAACTATTGATTTTCTAATATTATAATCCTTTTGTTATTTTGTTTACATGAACAACTTTAAGTATTAGCATTTTTTAATGTATACTGGTATCCTAGTCACTTATAAAAGCTAGCTCTTCTGTTTGTTCTATCATTTATGGAAAAATATTTTGACTTTATAAACTCTTGATAACTTGAAGGGAAGAGAATAAAGCTATAATGTGCTAAATAAGTGCCTTACAATTATCTCATTTGCTTTTCTCAGCAACCTTGCAGGGAAGTTGATATTATTTCATTTTATAGTTGAGAAAACTGAGCCAAACAGAGACATCCAATAAATTTCTAAGACTGGACTTGAATTCAGATCTTCTTGATGCTAGACCCATTGCTCTATGCACTGGGCCACCTGTCTCATATCCAAATAGCAAACTATTTTACAACTTTTGTCAATATTTGTATTTTCATGGAATTTATAGGAATAGGAATTGGATCTATGATTTCATTGGCATAGGGAACTCTTTAATGAGGAAACTCCCTGCACTAGTACAGACTACTAGTACAGACTTAAGTTTCTCTGAAACTTAACAGTCTGAAAGAGCGTTGTCTCCAGTTACATAGCCAGTATATCAGAAAGAGGACTTAAAACTCAGGCTTGTGGGTTCTGAGGTCAGTTCTTCTTTCACCCTGTTATTACTGCCTATCCATTTTTAGTGACTTTATAGAAAAGTTTATGGTAAGTAACCTACATGTTGCCAGTTATTTATTTATTCAGTTTTTCAATTATTGATCATTCAGATTTTGATAAGTTACTTCAGTGAGTCAACTAGTAACTACTGTAATGACTAATCAGCATATATTTACTGTTTTCCTACTTTGTTCAAGACTGTTTACTATTTTGGGCATGGAGAACCATAAGTCCTTATACAGCTAAGAGAAGCATAGGGTGAAACTACAGCAGTTTAACATTCTCAGCATGCTTTTAATATAATTTATTGCAATTTGTGAGCAAAAAATTAAACCACTTCCCATCTCTGGAAAGGCTGAGGTCTTTTCCATTCTAGTAACCATTGTTATCTTGTATGTCCTTATCTTTCTTTTTTTGTCTTTTACTTTTTCCTCTTTCCTGCTTTTCCCCTTAAGTCATATGAAACGGAGTTAAATCTTTTTCTATTTATTATATTTATTGATTAAAGTTTATGGTCTACATATGTGTTTAAAGCTGCTGAGTTATGTATTTTATATTTTTAACCCTGTAGAGGAAACCACAAAAATTTCTCATTCATTTAGCAAATATTTATTTTGAACCTATTTTTAATCTAAGACAAAGGTTCTTAACTTGTTTTAGTGAATCCCTTTGGCAGTCTGGTAAAACCAATGGAAACCCCCTCTCTCCTCTTCCATAATATTTTTAAATGCATGAACTAAAATACATAAAGTTACAAAGGAAATCCAAAATTAGTGCTTTTTTTTAAGATGATTTTTTTCCCCATCCAAATTCACAGACTACCTAAGATCAATTTATACATGGATCTGAGGTTAAGAACCCTTGAACTATCCACGTTGTGCCACCTAGCTGTTCAGAACTACTATGTTTCAGGTGCTGTGGAGTATGTTAATGTAAAACAAAGTTAAGTCTTTCCCCAAAATAGCTTATAGTTTAGTTTTGGAGACAGAGCTAAAATATAGAAAATAACTGTTAAAATGTTTGATTTTGACTTATTGCAATAGAAACCCAAGTCTTTAAGGATGGGTAGAAGTTAAATAAGCACGCTGAAGAAAGAAGGGTAATCACCAGAGAGTAGCATGAGAAAAGCAGAAATGAACATAATATTTGAGAGGTTGATGAGATATGGGTACATTTTAGAGAGAAACAGGAAATGAGATAGGAAAGACATAAGTTTTAGACTTAGGGCTACTCATGAGACTTAGGAGGATAACCCTGGATTGTAGGTCAAGAGAACTGGTTCCTGTCCCTGATCATTCACACACTCTTTCAGTATATTTCCTTATTCATAAAGTGAGGGGATTATTGTAGTCTTAAATTTTAATTTTTTAAGGCATCAGCTAAAATCTTGGTCTAGGGTGGCTAGGTGGCACAGTGGATAAAGCACCGGCCCTGGAGTCAGGAGTACCTGGGTTCAAATCCGGTCTCAGACACTTGATAATTACCTAGCTGTGTGGTCTTGGGCAAGCCACTTAACCCTATTTGCCTTGCAAAAAACAAAAAAACTAAAAAAAAACTGAAAAAAAATAAAATCTTAGTTTAAGCATGAAGAAAAAAATTAAGAATTTTAGTCAACCACACAGGGGTCAAAGTCATAAAAAAAAAGGTGGAGCCTCACAAGAATGAGGGAACTGAAATAAGTCCTCAGGGTTCAAGAACTTAAGGGGGCATACCTCTAGTTATTTAAAGAATAGAAATTATTTTAGCAATCATGTCCTGAAAGAATACAAGGATCTAGAAAAACAAGTGATTAGAGATCCAATAGAACCAGGAAAGAAGTGTCAGAGTACACCAAGAAAGAAATAAGAGGATTAAAAGGAATGAGCAGTCAAATGCTACATAGAGAGATCAGAGAATGGATAGTGAAAACGCAGTATTTGTTATAGTAAGGAGATAATTTATCCATGACCTTCACAAAATCACTCTAAATTGTATGGTAGGGACAAAAGCTATATTCTTAGAATTAAAAAAATACATATAGTGACAAGACCTGAAAGATGGCATACATGTTGATCCTTTAAAAAAAATCCTAATCATACTCAAAGGCATAAGGGAAAGGAAGAAGACGGAAAGATTAAATATATTAGAGAAGAGATAATTTAAGGAATAAGTTCCTAGAGATATTTATTAGGTCATGGCTTTTGAGTTGGAATGGACCTTAGGGATTATTTAGTCCGATCCCTAATATTTTTTGGTTCAGTTTAACAAAGTGATTATGTCGATTTAATGTAAGGTAATATGTTTCTGTTGTAACTTTAGATTAAGTTGATTAAAAACTTAATACTGAAATAAGAATTTAAACATTGGTATTCTGTCGTAACTGTTCAGTCATTTCCCAAAAAAGTTAATTCATAAGTGCAGATATTTTGGGCACTTGAATATGAAAAGTCTTTTGCTAGAATTGTAAAGTCATAAAGTATTGACAGTATAAGAGGAAACATGAAAAGCTACCTGAATTCTATGTAGTTCTTGTCTATCATGGATCAGACAAACCTAGACTATAGTAGTCCCTGAATAGACAAGTAAACTTGGGTAAACTGGCATACTTTTCTGGGAGATTGGGGAGGGGGATAACTTTGTTGCAAATATTTTAAAACTTTTCAAAGTTGTAAGTTAAAACTTACAAGTGAACCGTTTTCAGAGCAACATGGCTCCCTAAGAGCTCATAGCCAGTGATAGTCCATTATGGGTTAAAAATTTGTTTCAGAATACCTACTATATGCTTTTACAGCTACTTAACCACTATCCTGGGACATAAACTAATTCTTTTTTTTTTCTTGTGGACTTTTAGGCCCTATGAGAGAAAGGGAAAGTTAAGGATGCTGGAGCAGAACAATGGATTTCTCTTTCTCTTTCATGCAAGGGATCATGGGAAACACAATTCAGCAACCACCTCAACTCATTGACTCAGCCAACATCCGTCAGGAGGATGCCTTTGATAATAGCAGTGATATTGCTGAAGATGGTGGCCAGACACCATATGAAACCAGCCTGCAGCAAGGTTTTCAGTATCCACCCACCACAGAGGAACTTCCTCCACTTACAAATGGCTATCCACCTTCAGTCGGTCTGTATGAACCTCAAGCCAAATACCAGACGTATAGTCAGTATCCCAACGGGTCAGCCAATGGTTTTGGTGCAGTTAGAAACTTTAGTCCCACTGACTATTACCATACTGAAATTTCAAACACAAGACCACATGAAGTTCTGGAAAAACCTTCCCCTCAACAGCCACCACCTCCTCCTTCGGTACCACAAACTGTGATTCCAAAGAAGACTGGCTCACCAGAAATTAAATTAAAAATAACCAAAACTATCCAGAATGGCAGGGAATTGTTTGAATCCTCCCTCTGTGGAGACCTTTTAAATGAAGTACAGGCAAGTGAGTACGCAAAATCAAAACATGAAGGCAGAAAAGAAAAGAGGAAAAAAAGTAACAAGCATGACTCTTCTAGATCAGAAGAGCGCAAGTCGCACAAAATTCCCAAATTAGAACCAGAGGAGCAAAATGTAAGTGGATCTAACTTGTTGTAATGTTTCATATATTTATTGGGACTTACTTTTCTTGAAGAATAATACTGCTGACTTTTTGTTTCTTCTGTAATTTTTTAAATGTGATGTGCTTCATAAAAACTGTCATGCTAAATATCTTGCTTGTTATGCAACTTCATGTAAATAGATTTATTTATTTTGATTGACCTTTTATAGAGCCTCCAGATTATTTAAGCTGAAGTTAAAGGACAAAAGAAATAGTGACAAATAGTGACATTTCCTCATTTTTAGACTGCCTCAGAATTGAGGATGAGAATCTATCTTTTCATTTAGATTTCTGTGATTATATGTTTGGTAAATTGTTCAGTAAATAAATAACAAATTAGTTTGCAAAATTGTATAAGTTTATAAAATATCAAGTATTATACAGTTTTATTAATTTGACTGAAAGTTCTTTGTCCCAAATAACATCAGACTTGCTTCTAAATAACTTGGTGTTTGGGGGTTTTGCAGTATAAATGTACTTAATAAACCAAAAAAGATGACTAAGCAATTTTAGACCAGTTATTCTCTAACATTCCTTCCAGCTCCAAGTATATGACGCCTTGAATTTTAACCAGAATTAAGTTTATTTTTGTTACAATATTACTATATTTTCATGGAATATGAGTTTTAAGTGATTGGTTAGCTGTCATTAATTTAGAAAAATGTTCATATTTGCTATGGCAACTGTACCTTGCCATACAATATTTGAGTTTGACAGTTTCTAATCCTATCTAATTTTTTTTTTTTGCAAGGCATTGGGATTGAAAGGTCACAGAGCTAGGTAATTATTAAGTGTCTGAGGTCCCATTTGAACTCAGGTCCTCCTGATTCCAGGGCCAGTACTCTATTCACTGTGCCACCCAGCTACTCCCTCATCTAATTTCTAAGTGTAATATTTTATTCATGAAAATAATTTCTCATTATAAGATTTATTTTATTCTTGATAGAAAACTTTCCTTCACAGAATTAAAATTAGAGTTCAAGTAAGGGTCTAGAATCTCAACTGAAAGACTAACAAGCATGCATCTTTAAAAAATTGGGTTGATAAATTTTTACAAACTATAGTAAATTCAACAATTCAATATTTAATATGTATAATGCCACCAAATAATTAAATAAAAAATAGAAATATAATTGTGACCTCTTTTTAATGGCTAATTAGTAGTAGTAGTTTAGTTACTTTTGTTAAGTTCATTGGTATTTATTTTAGTTATCTCACTATATCTGTTTTTCCTTAGCTGTCTTAAGACTTTAGTTTTCTTATCTATAAAATGAGAATTTGAAATTCTGTGATTATATAAATTCAGGGAGGAACAGTGATTATTAACACAAACTGTTATAAATAGAAGTAACCTTTGAAATCATCTAGTTAACTCACCCCCTCCCATTTTATAGATGGACAAATTAAATCCAGGAGCGAGAGTTTATAGTATTTACATTGTAATAAGATTTCCAAGCCTATCCTTTCCTGTTGTATTATGATTTCAATCTTATGCATTTTTTCTTATAATGTTAATTATGAAATCTTCATGGATTAGTTTACTGATAAATATCTTCTAGTTAGCTAGAAAACTTTTTTAATTTAATGGATTTTCCCCCCAAAGCATGTTAGTCTATTTTCTTGACTTAGTAATTGTAATATACCAAAAAAAATTTCTTTCAGATGTCTTAGTTTCTCATTTATCCTTCTGAATATTAGCGGATATTATGATTTTACAGCTCTGTAGATGTAGAAAAAGATATTAAGAAAGTGGGTCAAATGCTACCCTAAAATCTGTTACTGTTATCAATCAGACTTTTACAAAAATTTTCCATTTCCAAATTTTCTACTTTCCTCTTCCTCAGCCCCTATTCAATGAAAAGGCAAAAACTCAAAACTTATTTCAAATGTGCATACCATGGAAAACAAATTTGGCATTATCTCTTTTCTTCCATCACCCCATCCTCTGGAAAAAGAAAAAAGCAAGGAAAAGAGAAAAAAATATGCTTCAGTCTTCACTCCACATCCATCAGTTATCTATCTGGAAGTGAATAACACGTTTCATCATGAGTCTCTTGGAACTGTGATGGGTCGTTGTGTTGATCAGAGTTACTAAATTTTTCAATTGATTAAATCTACTGTTCTTATTCTGCTTATTTAATTATTTCAGTTCCTACAGGTCTTCCTAGATTTGTCTGAAATTGTTCCCTTTATCATTCCTTACAGCACAAGAGTATTGTATTACATTCATGTACTATAAAAATTTGTTCAGTCATTTTTCAGTTGATGGCCATTCCCTTAGTTACTAATTTTTTTGTTATCACAAATAGAGATGCTATAAATATTTTTGTATATATAGGCCCTTTTTCTTTTTCTTTGTTCTTTGGAATAAAGCTCTAATAATTGTATTGCTGGTTCGGGATGTATCTATCCTTTAAAAACTTTTGTGCATAATTCCACATGGTGGATTAGTATACCCATTTTCCCACATCCAGTTTTTGTCATTTTTCTTTTTTTTTGTCATCTTAACTAATCTGATAGGTGTGTGTAAGTACCTAAGAGTTGTTTTAATTTGCATTTTTCTAATTATTAGTGGGATGTCTGTGTGGTACATTGAATAGAATGGAGGCTCAGGGAGATCTGAATTTAAATCAAGCCTCAGATACTATTATGTGACCTTGAACAAGTTATTTAATCCTATTTGCCTCAGTTTCCTAATCCATAAAATGGGCTAGAGAAGAATACAGCAAACAATTCCTATTTCTTTGCCAAGAAAATCCCAAATGAGGTCATGAACAGTCAAATATGACCAAAATGACTAAAAAACAAGTTATTAGTAATGATTAATCATTTAGAATGATTTTTTGTATGACTATTAATAACTTTTCTTCCTTTGAAAGCTGCCTATTCATATCCTTTACCGTTTATCAATTGGGGAGTGGCTCTTATTCTTGTGATTTTTAACTGAGTTCACTATTTTAGAAATGAGACCTTTGTGAGAAATTTGCTATAAAGATTTTTTGACCCTATTTCTTTCTTTTCCAATTTTAGCTGCATTGCTTTTGTTTGTATAAGAACTTTTGAATTTTATATAATCAAAATGAATCATTTTACCTCCTGTGAACTTCTCTCTCTTCCATGGTCATAAACTCTTCTTCTAACCATATATTCAATCCAACTCAATAAACATTTATTATGTGTTTTATACATTCCAGGCACTTTTTTTAAGAGTTGGGGATACAGGGGTGGCTAGGTGGCACAGTGGATAGAGCACCGGCCCTGGAGTCAGGAGTACCTGAGTTCAAATCCGGCTTCAGACAATTAATCATTACCTAGCTGTGTAGCCTTGGGCAAGCCACTTAACCCCATTGCCTTGCAAAAAAACAAAACAAAACCAAAACAGAGTTGTGGATACAGTCACTGAAAAATAAGAGTCCCTGCTCTTAAGAAGCTTACAATCTAATGAGACAGAAAGCACACAAAAGGAGTCAAGAAAGAGTGGGGGGACCCTGGGGAACATCTTGTTCCATAGAGTTGAAACCAGCCAATGCAAAGTAGAATGAGCTGAGCCAAGTCTAGTTTCTACCCTTTCCAAAGGAAAGCATTGGGAGGAGTTGCGTACTCAATCCCCAGCCCTCCAGTCAGAGGGGAGAGAAGGCTTGAGGGAACAGATTTCAGTCAAGGCTCAAGTTAGCAACATCCTTACTTGCTCTTTCAATTTGCTTGTGATAGCATCTCTTATGTCTAAATCATACTCTAATTTTGAGCTTATCTTGGCATATATTTATTTCTGCCAGTTTTCCCAGTAGTTTTTATCAGATAGTGAGTTTATGCTCCAATAGGTAGGTTTTTTGGGTTTAACAAACACTGGGTTAGTTGATTTGCTTCTTTCTCTACTATGTGTACTTAATCTGTTCCATTGATCAGTCTCTCTATTTCTTGCCCAGTACTAAATTGTTTTGATGATTATAGCTATATATAGTAATTTGAGATCTGATACTCCTAAAAAAATCCTTTTGTTCACAGTTTTCCCAGTGCCTTTGTATTCTTAATGTTTTATTTCTTTGTGTGAATTTTATAATTTTTTTCCTAGCTCTATAAGATAATTCTTTGTTAGTTTGATTGGAGTGGAACTGAGTAAGTAAATTAATGTTGGTGATAGTGTCATTTTTATTAGATTACCTAGGTTTAGCTATCCATGAATAGTTAGTATTTCTCTAGTTATGCTTGGATCTTTCATTATTTCTGTGTAGTATTTTATAATTGTATTCATAGAGTTCTGTGTCTTGGAAGGAAGACTCCCAAGTATTTCATACTGTCTCTTGTTATTTTAAAAGGAGTCTTTCTCTATTTCTTCTTGCTGGATTTTCTTGGTAATATATAGATATGTTGTTAATTTGTATAATTCTGCAACTTCGCTGAGGCTAATTGTTTCAATTCAATTCTTAGTTGACTCTTTGGGATTTTGTAGATAAAACCATATCATCTACAAAGAGTGATGGTTATGTTTCCTTTTATAAGTCCTCCTATTTCTTTTTCTTCCATTAATGCTATAACTAGAATTTTTAGTATAATATTTAATTATAATGATGATGGACATCATTGCTTCGCTGCTGATCTTATTGGGAAGGCTTCTGGCTTTTCCATTCCCCATGACAGAATTTGCTACTTCTTGGTTTCAAATAAATATTCCTTAAATATTCTAAGGAAAGCTCATTTTTTTTCTGTCCCTTGTAATGTTTTTAAGATTCATGAGTGTCATGTTTTGTCAAAAGCTTTCATTGCAATGATTGAAGTAATCACATTTTTTAATTAATATGATCAATTATGTTTATAGTATATTTATTGTTGTATGGTTGTACTGTATGACCTTTGTAATAGATTGCTGTAATCCCCTTGCTAGTGTTTTCTTTAATATTTTTGTATCAATATTTATTATGGAAATTGTCTATGGTTTTCTTTCTCTGTTTTGACTCTCCCTGGTTTTAGGTATTAAGACTATATTTGTGTTATAGAAGTAATTTTGTAGAACTCCTCTTTACCTATGTTTTAAAAAAATGTTTTTAATGTTTGGAAGAAATCACTTGTGAATTCTTCTGTGATTTTTTTTCCACCTTAGGAACTCATTATTTAAGTATTCTATATTCTTTTCTATTAAACAGGTGATTTATACTTTTGTAAATATTCATCCATTTCATTTAGATTGTCAATTTTATTGGCATGTAGTTGGACAAGATAGCTCCTAATTGCTTTTGTTTTCTTTTCATTCGGTTATGATTTTTCCATTTTCATTTTTTAATACTGGAAATTTTATTTCTTTTCTTTAAATCAAATTAGCCAGTGATTTATCCAGTTTCTTGATTGTTATTTTTTAAAACCAGCTACTGGTTTTATTAGTTTAGTGAATTTTTTTACTTTCAATTTTGTTAATCTCTTCTTGGAGTTTTCAGGATTTTTATTTTGATAATTATTTGGGTTTTTATGGAGGGGAGAAAGGTAGGCAGGGTTAAGTGACTTGACCAAATTCACTTGACTAGTAAGTGTCTAAGGCCACATTTGAATTCAGGTGCTTTTGACTCCAGGGCTGGTGCTCTATGCATCACCTAGCTGCCCCTTAACTGGAGATTTTTCTAGTTTTTTTCCCTAGTATTGTTTTTCTAAATTTTTTTTGTTTCTCTAGTATTTTTACTTGCATGCTCAATTCATTGATCTACTCTTTCTCTTTTTTAATTGATCTGTATTTAGAAACACAATTTGCCCTCTAAATATTGCTTTGACTGCATCCCAAACATTTTGGTATCTTTGGTATATAATTATCTTTAATGAAATTATCGATTGTTTCTGTGATTTATTCTTTGATCAAATCATTCTTTAGGATCAGGATATTTTATTTTATTTTTATTCCATGCTTTAAAAAATGAATGTAATTTTTATTGCATTATGTAGAAAGCTATATTTGTAGACAATAGGGAATGAGCCAGGAGACAGGGAAAGATTGTGAAAGAGTGAGTTTCCCTCAGAAAAGATACATCTAATATTTTGGGGGGCTTTTGCATTTGTTTTTGTGGTTTTATGCCCTAATGTGTGAAAAGGATATATTTTCTATGTTCCCAAAGGTCTATTATTTCTAAAATTCTATTCAGTTTCTTGCTATTCTTTTTTGTTTATTTTATGGCTAAATTTATCTAGGTCTCAGAGAAATTGAGATCCTCCACTCATAGTTTTACTGTCTGTTTCATCTTATAACTCATTTACTTTTTCCTTTAAGAAACTGTATGCTATGACATTTGATGTGCGTGTGTGTGTGTGTATGTGTGTGTGTGTAGTATATTAATTTTTGTCAGTAATACCTTTTAACAAAATGTAATTCTCTGTTTATTACTTTTATTTAGGTCTATTTTTATCTTTTCTTTTTCTGAAATCATGATTGCTACCTCCATATTTTTTTTACTTAAGCTGAAGCAATAATGGATTCTCTTTTAGCCCTTATTTTAATTCTGTGTATCTTTCTATATCAAGTGTGTTCCTTGTAAATAATATATTGTTGGATTCTGATTTCTAATCCATTCTTTTTATAGGTAAATTAATTCCATTCACATTCACAGTTAGAATGTATTCTGTATTTCCCACCATCCTGTTTTCTGATACTTACTCTATTTTTAACCCTGACTCCTTTTCAAGAGACTGTTTTGGGTCTGACCAATGCTTCCTTTCATCTTCCTACTCTGTTGTTTCCCCTTTTCCCCTCTCTTAAGTGCCTTCCCCTCCTACTTTAGTGTTAGAGAAGTTGTAAAATAAATTTCTATACTCAGCTGTGTGTGTGCATGTATATTCTTTCCTCCTTAAACCAGTTCATTTCAGAGTGAAATTCAAGTGCCTGTTCCCTAACTCCTGTCCCCTTCCATTGTATAAATTCCTCCCAGTACAACCCCTTTATGTGAGGTAATTTTCCCCATTATTCCACTCTTTCACGATCTGCCTCTGTCTCCTGGCTCATTCCCTATTGTCTACAAATATATCTTTCTCCATCTGGGGGAAAAAACCCTTACCTCTTCCTTTTATTCCTTCTGTCATCCCATATCTATTTTGCCCTTTGTAGCTAAACTCAAAATGATCATCTACAACAGATGCTTCTACTCACGCTACCTTATGATCTGATTTCTGGCATTATTGGAATTATGGTGTTCTTAAATCCTCAAGTTCTCTTCATCTGTCCTTAATGCTTTCTCCAAAGTTACTAAAGATTTTAGTTGCCATATTCAATGCCTTTTCTCAATCCTCATTCTCTTTGACTTCTCTAAAGTCTTTGACATTATTGATAATTCTTCCTTTATTCTCTCTTCTTTCTAGGTTTTTTGGAACACCATTCTCTCCTTGTTCTCCTAATTATCTGACTGTTCCTTCTTTGTCTCTTTTGCTGGATCCTCTTCTAGATGATGTCCTCTAACTGTAGGTGTCTTTCAGGGTTCTGTCCTGGGTCCTTTTCTCCCTCTATACTACTTCACTTGGTGATCTCATCAATTCCCATGTATTTTATGACTGTTTCTATGCTGACCGTTCATTCTCAAATCCACCTGTCCTGCCTCAAATTCTCTGTTGAATTCCAATCTTACATATTCAGCTGCATTTTAGCTACCTCAAATTGTAAGTCCTCTAAACTCTTTAAACTCAGTATGTCCAAAATGGAACTCATTTATCTTTCCTCCTCATTCTTTAAATTCTCCCCTCCCCACTGCTGTAGAATGCAACTCCATCCTCCTGGTCTCTAATATTTGCTACATAGTTTCAACCTAGACTCTTCATTCTCTCATCATCAACCCTACCACCCTCAATTTGTTGTCAAGACATCAATATCCCCTTTGCGGCATTTCCCAAATAAAATCCCTTCTCTTCTCTAAAACTGCCACTATTCAAGTGCAGATTCTCATCACCTCATGCCTCAACTATTACAATAATTGTCTGCCGGTGGGTCTATTCTACTTCAGGTCTCTCTCTACTCTAATCCATCTTCCATTCTTACAGTAAAGTGATTTTTCTAAACTGAAGATTAATCACATTACTCTCCAACTCTGTGTACTCCACCAGTGATTTGCTATTGCCTTCAATATCAAATACCAAATGCTATTTGGTATTCAAAGTGCTTTATATGCATGAGATGTTCAAGAAAGACTAGCAACCCTGGTGTGAGGGCACCTTTGGTGTCTGCCTGTTATTCAACTCTTACCTGTGGCTCCATTATTTCACACACACACATTGGTAAAACCAACTCAGTAGAAGGGCTAAAAGCAGATTGAGGTATTTAGGCTTTAAACCTGTCAGTGTTTTAAGGAGATGTCTACCCTGAGCATGTAAAGACTTCCCCATGCAGAATGAGCAAATGAGAAAGTGGAACACTTAGATCTTGGTCAGGTATTGAAGATCCAATGCATCCACTGCATTCCCAGACTCATTGCCAGTTATCATATCTTTTGTCTTGCCACTGAACTTCATTGAACAACAATAACCTATCCCCCTTCTACCCTTCCAGGCTTCTTAAACCTTACTTTCCACCATGGACTTTTGATCAGGTGACCATCTCCTGGCTGTTCTACAAACAAGACACTGTCCCCTGGCTTCAGGCAGTTTCTTTGATTGTCTTCCATGCTTGGAATATTCTTTCTCTTCTACTTCACCTGATGACCTCTCTGGCTTTCTTTAGAGTTCCAACTAAAATCTCAACTTTTACTAAGTCTTCCCCAACTGCCCTTAATTCTGTTGCTTTCTTTCCATTAATTACTATCTATCTTGATTTTGTATATCTTTGTTTTCATGTTGTCCCCTACATTAGTTATAAGCTCCTTGAGGGCAGGGACTGTCTTTTGCCTCTTTTTTGTATCCCTAGTCTTTAGCACAGTTCCTGGCACAGGGTAGAAGCCTAATAAATAATTAGTAATTGATTGGGTTTTTTCCTCTGTGGGATTATATTTAGTTTTACTAGGTAGCTTTTTCTTGGCTTATAATCCTAGAGACTTTGCTTTACAGAATATCATATTCCAAACACTCCTATTCTTTGGAATGTTGGTTACTAAATCTTGTGTGATCCTGACTATGATTGTCCAATACTTGAATTCTTTTTTTTTTTTTTCTATTCGTGCTATTTCCCTTGTCCTGGGAGATTTTATTTTATGGTTTCTTTCAATAGGTGAACAGTGGATTCTTTCACTTTATATATTTTGCTCTGGTTTTAAAATGTCTAGATAGTTTCCTTTATAACTTTTTGAAATATGTCTAAGTTTTTTTCATGGTTTTCAGAGTTTAGTGATTCTTAGATTATAACTTGTCTATTTTTGAGATATTTTCCTATGAGATTTTTCACATTTTCTTCTACTTTTGATTTTGTTGTATTATTTCTTGATGTCTTATGGATTCATTAGCTTTCATTTGCCAGTTCTATTTTTTAAGGGGTTATTTTTTTTCAGTGATGTTTTGTACCTCTTTTACATTTTGCTAAGTTCAACTTTTAGGGTGTCACAACTGGAGTCAGGAAGACTCATCTCCTTGAGTTCAAATCTAGCCTTGGACTCCTAGGTGTGGGACCCTGGGCAAGTCATGTAACCCTCTTTGCCTCAGTTTCTTTATCTGTAAAATGAACTTGAAAGAAATGGCAAACTACTCCAGTATTTTTGCCAGGAAAACCCCAAATGGAGTCACAAAGAGTCAGATATGACTGAAACAATTAAACAATAGATTTTCAAGAAATCATTTTCTTTAGTAAGAAAAGCTATTAATTTTCTTTTATAGCTTTCTTGTACAAGTTATTTTCTTTTCCCATTTTTTTCCTCTCTTGCTCTATTATTTTTAAAATCTTTTTATTAATTTTTTATCTCTTCAACTCATTTCTAAGAATTCTTTTGGGATCTATGTTTAAGTCTGCATTTTTCTGGGAGGCTTCTTGATATTTTTTTCTATGTTTGTGTCTATCTTCCATGTCACCATGCTAGCTCTTTCAGATCAGGTTCTTTTTATTCTTCTACCCTACTCCTTGACTTTGGAGTGTATGTTAGTGTAGTACTCTCTCTGCACACTTCTGGACAGGGATATCTGGCCTCAGCCCCTGTCTTTTTATGTCCTTAAGGGCATGCACATTTTCTATGCTTCCTGGGTAGCATGATGGGGGCGGAGGGAAATTTGTGTTTTGCCCTTTTGAGTTCTACAAGGTCCTAACCTAAATTTGGTTCTGTTGGTTTGTATGTGGTTGAGTTTCATTAGACTGCTGTTGGACTCAATTATTATTAGCCTTCTGGAAAGTTCTGCAAGTTCAGGATGACCAAACTTTGATTTTGATCTCCTGTCCTGGTTATTCTACCACAGACTTAAGACAAGATAATATACTCTTATCTGGAAAGAGAATCAGTTCTAAATCAGGGGCACCTGAAAATTTTGCTTCTCTTCCACAGAGCAGGCAAGGAAGGGGTTAGCCTCATGCTTCACTGGTTTAAAGATGTCAAATAGGATTAGAATGAGGAGTCATTGCCCCATGGTGCTCTAAATATATATGTACTTCTTTACTGAAATGTATTCCTATAAAATTACAGTATTTTAAACACCCTAGGATTTCCATAGGGAATTTAGGTTTAATCCCTTTTTTATAGTAAAACAGTCACCTAATTTATGTATTTTATATATTTATATTGTATATAATTTTTAAAAAATGATCATATGTACCCTTTTCCCTTGAACAATGATCTTGTAGCTTTTTTATGTTATGAAGCCCCTTTGCACTGATTTATTTATGCCTAAGTATTGTAACCCTTCTACTTCCCCTCTCCCTCTTGGATTGTAGTGTACTTGTATTGTAATAGGTTGTAAGGTAATAGAACAGATAGCAATTAAACTTCTTTCTAGGAGCCACTTAGAGAAATCCTGCCTTTCTTGGAAATCAGTTTGAAACACTGACCTTTTGTTATTGTATATTTTACTATTGTTCTTTAAAAACCTAGTTTGGGTATGTAATCAAAATATTAACCTCTGAAGTATCATTCAGCTTTTGAACTTTAAACTTAACTTTCCCAAGTTTTTATTTAATTCTTAGCCATTTGGCACTAAAAATGTGACTGTTCTTTGGGACCAAAGTGAAAACTGTATCCAAGCATCTAAATCAGTTGTGTCAAATTCCAATAGAAACTTATCTCTGCTGGTCAAATATTTACTTTGCAAATGACAAATTAGCATTTTATTTATATATATATATATACATATATATATACATATATATATATATATATATGTTTAATTGCATTTTTTATTTATTTTGTTAAACATTTCCCAATTACATTTTAAATTGGTTTGAGCCTGCTTTTGGTTATATATAGCTTAGGATTGTGGGTTAGATACCTCCAACATAGGCATTCAAATCTGTTTGATCACTACTGAAACAGTATTTTAAAAAACTGCTTTTACTGATAGGGTAGGAGAGTTCTGCATTAAACTGAGAGTATATGGAAACTTCTGCCCTCTCCCCTTTCAAGTATTTGAGAGAGATTATCTTAAATCATTGGTTTTTCATTCAGCACTTCGTGGGATTTAATCACTTATTTCTTTGCTATTTTTGATTTGTGAAAAATTAAGCCAGCTAGCCTAATTCTAGTCAGATTACTAAATATAGCTTTAGCATTTTGTTAAGATTCTAAAATTTAGACTTGTATTTGCTCAACAGAAAAAAATTAGAGATGCTTTCTTGTTGTTATTTTTAAAAAGATGATTCTTTAAGGCCCTCGAAGTTCACTTAGCAGTTATTGATGGGAATGTGTGACATTCTACTAGACCCTGTTCACATTGCTAACTCCCACAAAACTATTTTTAACACAATGAAAATAATCTTAAAAGTTTTTTCTAAAGAAGAAAGTGGAATATACTTTACCTGCAGTATTGACTATTCTTTTTCCTGCTACTTCAGAAACTTAAGGGTATTTTCTTTGTAGATTCTGCTTTTTAACTGACCACAAAAAACAACTATCAGTCTATGACTGACTGTATCACATCACCATAAAATTATTAAAATATTTAACTTTATTAGGTGTTAAAACCACTGAAATTTGAAAAAATGAAAGTAAATGTGCTTTAAATAAGTAAATAAATATAGATATTCCCTAAAAGATATAGACAAATTAAGATGACCTGAACATTGTCAGTAGGAGTTGGATCCAGACAACTTTTTTTTTAACTACTCCCTGCACATGAATGCCACCTGTCATTGCCATTAAAACTATCTTTCTACCCTCTTCACATTTTATATACTTCCTATACTTTAGACAAATGAATCATAGAAAGTGGAAGACCTTAAATTGGTACTTTTTTCAGGTCTTTATCCCATGTATTATCCAGCAGATTCTGACACTGCTGACCTCTGTCCTTATGGAAGTGATCCATCCCATCAATTTCTGTGTTAATTCTATTTCTAACTCTGGCACTTAATATCAGTATGTCTATGGGCAGTTCATTTTATTCTTCTATGTTTTTGTTTCCTCATCTATAAACTGGGAATGAAAATCATTCATTCAACCAATATCAATTGGGTGGCTGCAATACACTTACACTAAATGCTGGGAAATATATAACGAGATATATTCACCTTCATGAAGTTGTTTAACTTTGAGATAAGATTCAAATATAACTATATTATATAATATCCCATGATTAGAAGATTACAAAACAAAGTATTTTTTTTTAGGTTTTTGCAAGGCAGTGGGATTAAATGGCATGCCCAAGGACACACAGCTAGATATTATTAAGTGTCTGAGACTAGATTTGAACTCATGTACTCCTGACTCCAGGGCTGGAACTCTATCCACTGCCACCTAGCTGCCCCAAAAACAAAGTATTGAACTTATGTCGGAAGGTAATATTTGCATTCAAATAATTTACAGAGTGGTGGGAAGAAGGTACTCTGGAAAACTTTTATAATGTTGCTACTAATACTATTGTTATTCAAGTCTTTCTCCTTCGCTCTTTTCTGTTTATATACTGACCCTTACTTTTTCAAAGAAAGGAGAGAGGAATATTTTCTCATCTCTTCTGAATGAGAGCTAGAGGGATTAGGAAAGTCTTGCTGTAGAATGTGGAAACTAAGAGGTAGAGAGATGAGGGTACAAAACATTCAATGGAGGATAGACTTTTCGAAGGGAGATGTAATGCTGTATTGATGGATAGTGCAGCTGGATCATAGGATAGTGGAGGGAATGAAGTATAAGAAGACTAGAAAGATAGCAGGAGAGATTAGAGTAGAAAGATCAATTAGAAGACTTATACACTAATTTAGGCTAGAAATGATGATGGCTGAAAAGGAGGTGAATATGAAAGATATGATGGTAGAAATGATAAAATTAGCAAAGAATTGGACATGGGGGATGAGTAATAGTGTAAGGTGAAGGATAATATTACAGTTGCATGATAGTATCCTTGACAATAGGGAAGTTTGGAAGAAGGGAGGATTTTGGAGAGAAGATAATGAATACTGTATTTGGATATGTTGGGTTTGAGATACTAATGGGATATCCAGTTGGACATGACCACAATGGGCTGGATATGTTGATCTGGGAATCATCTATATATAGATAATAATTGAACTCATTGGACCTGATGAGATCAAAAAGTGAAGTAGAATAAAAAAGAGTGGAGGACAGAACTTTGAGGTACTCCCATGGTTAAATTAGTGGGCTTGGAGTGGATGAAGATTTAGCAAAAGAAACTGAGTTGGAATGATTGAGTGAATAGGAGTACCAGGAAAGGTCAGTGCCTTGAAAATCTAGAGGAGAGAGAATGAAGAGGAAAAGATAACAGAAGAGTCTAGGGTGCTGATTGAGAAGAAGCCAATACATCTGGTAGTTGAGCTCACTGGAAATTTTGGAGTGGGCAGTTTCTTTTTTGAAAGATGAGATCTGAAGCCATATGCATTACAGAGAGTTTACAATCTAATAAGAGAAGTGGAGGGGCCAGTCAAATAGAAAACTTTTCTCAATGAAAACTTTTCTCAATGAAGTAAGCCTTGTTGAAGATAAGAGAAATATGATAGCTAGTGACAATGCTAGGATGAAGTGGGAAGATTGGTTTGTTTGTAAAGAATAGGAGAAATATTGGAACCTTTGTAAGCACTGGGAAAGAACTAGTAGATAAGAGATTTAAATTGAGAGAATAGTGAGATGGCTCTGGGGGAGAAAGTGAGGCTGGTGACTTAGCACAGCATCCCCCTCACTCAAATCCAATTCATGTGCTTGGCATGGCATCATGTCATGGTCTTCTCTGAAAATGAAGGTCAAACAGTATTTTTATTATTATTATTATTATTATTATTATTATTATTATTATTATTATTATTAGAGGTGGAAGATGAACCCAGATCTTCTGATTTCAAGGTATGAATATTTTAATCACTTTTTAAGCATAATAAAATCAACTTGCTTTCCAGGGTAGTTGTATCACTTCACAGCCCCCTTGCAATCTATTAACATAATTTTATTGCCATAGCTCCTCTAAAATTGACAATTCCCAACTTTTGTCACTTTTGCCAGTTTACTAGGTTTGGGGTGAAATGTCAGTGATAGTTTTATTTATATTTTAATATTAATGTTGTGGCATAATCTTTCACATAGCCAATAATAATTTCCTTTTTTTTAAGAACTACTTATTCATATCCTTTGACCACTTGTCCTTTAGGCAGCAGCTGTTGGTCTTATGTATTTGTATTAGTTCCCTCTGTATCTTGACTACAGAATCCTTATTCAGAGTTTTATAAATATTTTTCTCCCTGTTTGATGACTTTATAACTAACTGCATTTCCTCCCAGTTCTTCATCTCCTATTCCCCATCAGTCTTCCTTAAAAATCTACTCAAAGTAGTCCTGCTACCTTCACTATCTATTTAAGTCTGTGGGATAAAACTTGACTTTTCCCCCAACTTTATATCCTACTCTTTTTCTTTTACTTTACTTCTTTCCTGCTTGTCTTTGCTAAGCTTATTATTACTGTTTGCTTATCTAAAAATTATGCCTATTGAAATTCAGCCCTTTCTTCTCACCTTCTAGAGTTTACACTTTCTTCTTTCACTAATAGGATAATTAGTTTTGAATTGCCCTGTGACATTCCTCTCTCCCCCTCCCCATATTTTAAATTTTCAACTCTGTATGTTTTGATTTATCAAGTAGGTGATAAGATTGTTTTTTGTGGACTTTGTAAAAAAAATCAAGTGTTTATACTTTGTATAAATAATTAACTGATGGGGCGGCTAGGTGGTGTAGTGGATAAAGCACCGGCCTTGGAGTCAGGAGTACCTGGGTTCAAATCCGGGTTCAGACACTTAATAATTACCTAGCTGTGTGGCCTCGGGCAAGCCACTTAACCCCATTTGCCTTGCAAAAAAAAAACAAACTAAAAAAAAATAATTAACTGATTGATTTGAATTTACTATACCACCCAGCAAATATTTGTCTAATGAAAGAATGAATGAGTTGATTTGGGAAAATTCATGCCAGTGTTATAGGTTTGTATTGCTAGTTATATTTTGCAAGATACAATTGGATTTGTAATATATCTGAATTCTTGCAAGCCATGCTATAATATAGTCCTTTTATTCTTAACTAATTTACTCCTCACATTTTCTCAATCCTTTCACACCTCTACTCCCCCTCATCCATTCTATTGATGACCTCACCTCTTAACTGGTGAAATTACTTCCTCTCATTCCCTCTTCTCCAAATACCTTTGCATAATCCCTCATTCCTTTCCTTCTTTAGTAGCACTATTTTTGAGCCAAACACTATACTAAGAGCTGGAATATAAATAGAAAATATCGACTATCCTTGACCTCAAGGAACATGCATTCTAATTGTGGGAGATAGTATTTCAATGAGTTTTCATAGTTTTGAGAGTATTGGCATAGCAGAGGGTCCCTTACCAGGAAGTTAGTGTACCCCTTATGCCTGCCCCTCCTATCTTTTTAAACAGTCCTTTCAACATTCTTCATCCCATGACATTTAATCTTTAGTCTGTTTATTGGTTCCTTCCCTTCTGTCTTCAGTCATGCCCAGATCTCCACTGTCCTACATTATACCATCCCAACAATCTCTTCCCTTTCTCAGCAAACTCAAAGAAAAAAAGCTCTATGTATTTGTTTTCCTTTGTCCTTTCACTTCTCAACCCTTTTCAGCCTAGTTTCCTACCTTGTCACTCAGCTGAAACATCTCCCTCCATTTGATTTCTTAATAGCTAAATCTTTTGCCAATTTGCCTTTTCTTTTCTAAATCTTAGTCCAGTTGCATTTGACATTGTCCCTTACTCTCTCCTGGATACTTTGCTTTTTCAGTTTTTAGAACTTTTTTTCTGGTGTTCCTCCTTCCTGTTTGACCTCTTTTCAGTTTTCTTTGCTGGATCATCATAACATGTATTAAACTGGAGGTAAATCTCAATGTTCTGTGCTAGGACCTCTCCTTTTCTCTATATATTCTCTCTATATGGGAAGGACTGTCTTCTAATGTAGCTTAGAACCGCCTTTTTAAGAGTTGCCTAAAGCACTGATTTATTTTGGGGTGTTCTCACATCTTCTTGACTTGGAGACCTGTCCTACCCACAATCCCACACAGCCTTCATTTTGCATTTATTCTGAATATATTTACTCTGATGTTCATACTTTGCAATTTCTTTTTTTCCCCTAATCTAGTATGTATTTATTTTGCTTTCTTTTTTGAATTCCTTTCCTCTCTTCTTCTAGCCCCTTCCCACTCACTGAGAAGGCAAGCAATATAAAATAAATTATACATGTAAAATCAAGCACAACATAGTAAGCCATGTCACATTTTATCCTATATAAGAGAATGTACTTTCTTTGAGAATTGGGATTATACCTTTTTTTTTTTGGTATTTGTATTCCAAATTCCTGGAATAGAGCCTGACATATAGTAGACACTCGATAAATGCTTATTGATTAATTAATATATTGCTTACCAATAGGGCATAAATTTCTAGATTATTGTTCCTTTGGCAATAATTTTAATTTGTGAAAATTTAACCTAAGTTCTGAAAAGAAGCTTGTAGTCCATTATATTTTAACTCAAGTGGCCTTAACTCCATGCTAGAGTTCCAAAGTAGACCAAAAAATAGGTACTGTCCTAGGTGTCAAAACCATAACAGTGATTGGTGAAATGAAGCTATTCACTCATACATCTGATACTATATATGAAGTATTTGAAAAATTGTAGTAATTATAAGGAAGTAATACAGGTTTGAAATTGAACAAGTTTCTACAACTCCAATTAAGACTAGATTCTTTTATGTGTGGGACAGTATTTTATTTTGCTCTAAACAAATTGTCATGACTCAAAAAAACCTAGACTATATAGATTATTCTGTAATACTTTTGCATAAAACTGTCATGTTAAACCTTTTATCATTTATCCCTATTTGTTAAAATATGAGCAACTTAAAAGGAATTGCATAAAAATTTTGAGTTTTTAACTATTTTTTGTATTATGTATAATTGCATCAGATTTGCTCATTGTTTTTTCAAACTATCTCAATGAAATTTGATTTCTCTTATAAATTTGTTTAGTTTCTATTATATTTAATGGTAGGAGAGACAATATGACTATAAATAAGGGTTGGTTTGAATTGAGACAAATTTCAAGACTTAACTAAGCATCATATTTATGTCATAGGTTTTCTCCCCCCCTTCTGCTGTAAAAATAGTATTATTTTTCTACACTTATTTTAATTTACTCTTATTTTTAGGTGGTTCTTTTCCTCTGGTTTTCTTCCCCTTCCCTCCAATTCCTTCTTCTGTTTTGTTACCCATTTTTCTTTTTTTTTATTTAATATTTATTCTCATTTTGTACAAATAATGTTTTTTATACATTAATAAAATATTCTTGTTTAAGAGTAAATGAAATACCCCCTCCCCCATATATAGACTCGCTTGAGTGATAAAGTAAAGGGGAGAGAAAAAATTAAAATAAAAAAACACAATAGTAATAATTATAGGTATGGCCAGGTGGCACAATGGATGGAGCACCAGCCCTGGAGCCATGAGCACCCAAGCCCACATTTGGCCCGTACACCCAACAATCACCCAGCCGTGTGACATGCAAGCCACCCGAACCCCACTGCCCTGCAAAAAAAAAAAGAAAGACCCCAAAATAAAATAAAATAGTAATAATAGTAGGGGTGGCTGGGTGGTGGACAGAGCATTGGCTCTTGAGCCAGGAACACCCGGGTCCAAATCCAGCCTCAGACACCCAACAATCACCCTGCTATTTGGCCCCAGGCAGGCCACCCAGCCCTATTTGCCCTGCATCCCCCCCAAAATAATAATAATAAAAAATGTGCTTGAGTCTTTGTTCTAACACCAACAGCTCTGTCACAGGTGGATCACATTCTTTATGATAAGTCCATCACAAAAGTTACTTCCATATTTTTCCACCATTGCCATTGCTGATCGCAACTCTCTCCTTTCATATTTCTCCACTACCATGTATTATATTTTCTCTCTCCTTTCACTCTGACTCTGCTGTAGGGTCGCTGAGTGGCGCAGCAGACAGATCCCCGGCTCTGGGGCCAAGAGACCCTAAGCCCCCATACCACCCCTTAGGCCCAGCATCCACCTGGCCCTATGGTCCCGGACAGGCCTTCCAATCCCAGCCCCTTGCAAGAAGTAAAAAAGAAAATGTGTTATATCTGATCACTCTCCCCCCATGGTCCATCCTCTCCTCCATCACTCACATCACCCCCCCTTCCCCTTGTCCCCCCCCTTCTTACTCCAGATGTCTATACCCCATTGAGTATATATGCTATTTCCTCTCCTAGCCACCTCTGATGACAGCGAAGATTCTCTCATTCCCCCTTGCCTTCCCCCCTTCCATATCATTGCAATGGCTCATTGTAATAAAGAAAAATCTTATTATATAAAATATCTTGGCCTATTCCCCCTCTCCTTTTTCTTTCTCCCATTACATTTCCCTTTTTTCTATTGACTCCATTTTTACACCATATTTTATCTTCAAATTCAGCTTTCTCCTGTGCTTCAACTATAAAAGCTCCCTCTACCTGCTCTATTAACTGAGAAGGTTCATATGAGTATTATTGGTGTCATTTTTCTATGCAGGAATACATGCAGTTCATCAAGTCCCTCATATTTTCTCCTTCTCCTCCAATCTCTGCTTCACCTGAGTCCTGTATCTGAAAATCAAGCCTTCTGTTCAGCTCTGGCCATTCCAACAGGAATATTTGAAATTCCCCTGGTTCATTGAAAGTCCATCTTTTTCCCTGGAAGAGGACATTCAGCCTTGCTGGGTGGTTGATTCTTGGCTGCATTCTAAGCTCTTTTGCTTTCCAGTATATTATATTCCAAGCCCTACAAGCTTCCAATGTAGTTGCTGCTAAGTCCTGTGTGATCCTGACTGCAGCTCCACGATATTTGAACTGTGTCCTTCTGGCTGCTTGTAATATTTTCTCTTTGACTTGGGAGTTCTGGAACTTGGCTATAAGGGGTTGGTTTTTTGGGATCTCTTTCTCGGGGGGGATCAGTGGATTCTCTCCATTTCTATTTTGCCCTCTGCTTCTAGAATATCAGGGCAATTTTCCTTGTAGTAATTCTTTGAAAATGATGTCAAGGCTCTTTTCCTGATCATGATTTTCAAGTATTCCAATAGTTTTTAAATTATCTTTCCTAAGTCTGTTTTCCATATCAGTTGTTTTTTCAATGAGATGTTTCACATTTTCTTCTAATTTTTCAGTTTTTTTGGTTTTGAAGTAATGAATCCTGGTTTCTTGTAAATTCATCAATCTCCCTGGGTTCTGTTCTTTGTCTGAAGGATCTGTTTTCCTCAGTTTTCTTATCTCTTTTTCCATCTGGCCAGTTTTGCTTTTTAAAGCCTTCTCCTCAATAACTTTTTGAACTGTTTTATCCATTTGACCTAAGCTGGTTTTTAGCATGCTATTTTCTTCAGCATTTTTTTGGATTTCCTTGACAAGGCTGCTGAGTTTGTTTTCATGTTTTTCCTGCATCTCTCTCATTTCTTTTCCCAGTTTTTCTTCTAACTCCCTCATTTGATTTTCAAAGTCTTTTTTTGAGCTCTGTCATAGCCTGAGCCAATTTCTGTTTTTCTTGAAGTCTTTAGATGCAGGAGCTTGTGCTTCCTCATCTTCAGACTGAGTATTTTGATCCTTCTTGGGCTCACAGATAAAATATTTCTCAATGGTGTTCCTCTTATTTCTCTGCTTGCTCATTTTCCCAGCCTGAGCCTGGTTTTGGGGGTGCTTCCTGAGCTTTTGGGACACTCCCACAAGGGTCTCAGTGTGTGAGGCTCTGTCCTCCCTCCTGGTCTGTCAATGACCATATGTGCCCCCCCTCTGCCACGGGGCTGAGGTGGGGGGGGCCCTGCTGTTCTATGGGGGGGGCCTAGACTGCGATCAGGATCTGAATGTGGTCAGAACCCCAAAGTCCTGTTCCAGAGGCAGAGGACAGAGCTCTGCAGTCTCTCTCTCTTCACTCCCCTCCCTCAGTTCAATGGGCTCATGCCCTGGGCTTCTCCTGCTTACTGGCTCTGCCTGCTTCTGTTTCCTGTTCTATTTGGGGGGGGGGGGGCGCTAGACTGGGATCAGGATCTGAATGTGGTCAGAGCCCCAGAGTCCTGTTCCAGGGGCAGAGCTCAGCAGTCTCTCTCTCTTCACTCCCCTCCCTAGGTTCAATGGGCTCATGCCCTGGGGGCTCCTGCTTACCGACTCAGCCTGCTTCTGTTTCCTGCCTTGGCCACACTGCTCACCATGTGCCATGAGGGCTGGGCTTCACGGCTGGCTCTGGCAGAGGTTCCCTCCCCCTCCCCCAAGTTGTCCCTGGGGCATAGGTCAGGAAACTCACCCGCCCTGGCTCCCAACACCCTGGGGCTGCCTCTGGGAGGCTGAAGTTCTCCAACCCTGGGGAGCAGAGCCTTTCTGCTCTTTTCCAGGTTACCTTGAGTAGGAGAACTGCCTCACTGGGTCCCTCTGTGGGTTCTGTCTCTCGAAAATTTATTTAGAGTCCTTAGCTTATGAGTTTTATGAGAGAGCACCTAAGAGGTGTTCCTTTCTTGATGCCATCTTGGCTCCGCCCCTCTCCCCATTTTTCTCTAGAGTTTATTTTGTTATTTGTTCTTTTCTCTTGCTTTTATCTAGTTACAGTTTTTTCTCCTTTTTTTTCTCTCAGTCACATTGATTCACCAGTCTTCTCTCTTTGGCTTTTCCTTTTCAGTAGGGTTTTAATTTCAGTTTTAATCCTTTCAAATAGAATTTCTCTCAATCTCTTTATTATTCATACTCTCTGCATTCTAAAGCTTTATTTTTTATTTATGCCCCCCCCATTTTCTCTTCATTTAAAGTTTCCCAGTTATCCATTTTAGGCTCTGCCCTTTAGGTTTCTTCTTCCATTGCCTTGGAGGGCTTACCCTATAGATTCTCATTTTTTAAACAATATTTTATTAGTTTTCCAATTATATATAATAATAGTTTCTACCTATGATTTTTTTTTGCAAGGCAAATGGGGTTAAGTGGCTTGCCCAAGGCCACACAGCTAGATAATTATTACGTGTCTGAGACTGGATTTGAACCCAGGTACTCCTGACTCCAAGACCGGTGCTTTATCCACCATGCCACCTAGCCGCCCCTCTACCTATGATTTTTGTAAGATTTTGAATTTCACAATTTTTCCCCTCCCTCCCTTCTCTCTCCCACTACTCCCTACATAAGGCAGTCTGATAATCTTTACATTGTTTCCATGCTATACATTGATCAAAATTGAATGTGTTGAGAGAGAAATCATATGCTTGAAAAGAAAATGAAATATTAGAGCGAAATTATGTTATACATAAGACACTTTAAAAAAAACATTGAAGGTAATAGACTTTGGTCTCTGTTTAAACAGTTCTTTCTGTGGATATGGTGGTATTCTCCATCACATATGCTCTAAAGTTGTTCCTTATTATTGCACTGATGGAATGAGCAAGTTCCCTCTTGTTCCCTCCCCCACAGAAGGTAGTCTGTTAGTCTTTACATTGTTTCCATGGTATACATTGATACAAGTTGAATATGATGAGAGAGAAATCATATCCTTAAGGAAGAAAAATAAAGTATAAGAGATAGAAAAATTACATGATAAGATAACGGTTTTTTTTTTTCTCTCTAAATTAAAGGTAATAGACTTTGGTCTTTGTTCAAACTCCACAATTCTTTCTCTGAATCCAGATGATATGCTCCATCACAGATAGCACAGAATTGTCCCTGGTTGTTGCACTGATGGAATGAGCACTTGCTTATTCCATCAAGTTTGATCATTGCCCCCATGTTGCTGTTAGGGTGTACAGTGTTTTTCTGGTTCTGCTCAATCTCACTCGGGATCAGTTCATGCAAATCCTTCCAGGCTTCCTTGAATTCCCCTCCCTCCTGGTTTCTAATAGAACATTAGTGTTCCATGACATACATTTACCACAGTTTGTTAAGCCATTTCCCCAACTGAAGGAGATTCACTCAATTTCCAATTCTTTACCACCACAAACAGGACTGCTATGCATATTTTTGTACAAGTGATGTTTTTACCCTTTTTCATACTCTCTTCAGAGTATAGACCCAGTAGTGCTGGTTTTTTTTTTAGGTTTTAGCAAGGCAAATAGGGTTAAGTGGCTTGCCCAAGGCCACACAGCTAGATAATTATTAAGTGTCTGAGACTGGATTTGAACCCAGGTACTTGACTCCAGGGCTGGTACTTACTGCACCACCTAGCAGCCCCTCCTGGTAGTGGTATTGTTGGGTCAACGGGTATGTACATTTTTGTTGCCCTTTGGGCGTAATTCCAAATTAACCCTCCAGAAAGGTTGGATGAGTTCACAGCTCCACCAACAATGTATTAGTGTCCCAGATTTCCCACATCCCTTCCAACATTGATCTTTGTCCTTTCTGGTCATATTGACCAGTTTGAGAGGTATGAGATGGTACCTCAGAACTCCATTTCTCTAATCAGTAATGATTTAGAGCAATTTTTCATATAACTGTGGATTGCTTTGATTTCCTCAACTGTAAATTGCCTTTGCATATCCTTTGATCATTTGTCAATTGGGGAATGGTTTGTTTTTTTTGAAAATTTGACTCAGTTCTTTGTATATTTTGGAAATAAATCCTTTGTCAGAAATACCAGTTGTAAAAATTGTTTCCCGATTTACTACTTTTCTTTTGATCTTGTTACAGTGGTTTTGCTTGTGCAAAAGCTTTTTAATTTAATGTAATAAAAATTATCTAATTTGTTTTTAATGATGTCCTCCATCTCTTCCTTGGTCATAAACTGCTTCCCTTTTCATAGATCTGACAGATAAACTATTCCTTGATCTCCCAGTTTGCTTATAATATTGTCTTTCATGTCTTAAATCCTGTTCTCATTTTGTTCTTCTCTTGGTATAGGATGTGAGATGTTGGTCTAATTCAAGTTTCTGCCCTACTAACTTAGAATTTTCCCACAGTTTTTTTTTAGGGTTTTTTTTTTTTTGCAAGGCAAATGGAGTTAAGTGGCTTGCCCAAGGCCACACAGCTAGGTAATTATTAAGTGTCTGTGGCTGGATTTGAACTTAGGTACTCCTGACTTCAGGGCTGGTGCTCTATCCACTGAGCCATCTAGCCGCCCCTTCCCAACAGTTTTTTTTAGGGTTTTTTTTTTTTTGCAAGGCAGACGGGGTTAAGTGGCTTGCCCAGGGCCACACAGCTACCTGACAGGTTTTAATGAAGAGAGAGTTCTTATGCCAGAAGCTGGACTCTTTGGGTTTATCAAACAGCAGATGACTATAATTGTTTCCTGCTGTCTCTTTTGCACCTGGTCTATTCCACTGATCCATCACTCTATTTCTTAGCTCATACCAGACAGTTTTGATGACTGATGCTTTATAATATAATTTTAGATCTGGTAAAGCTAAGACACCTTTTGTACTTTTCATTAAATCTCTGGATATTCTTGACTTTTTGTTTCTCTATATGAATTTAGTTAGAATTTTTTCTAGCTCATTAAAATAATTTTTCAGAAGTTTGATTGGTAAGGCACTAAATAAGTAGTTTAATTTAGGTGGAATTGTCATTTTTATTATATTTGCTCAGCCTATTCATGAACAGTTGGTATTTGCCCAGTTATTTAAATCTGATTTTATTTGTGTGAAAATTTTTTTATAGTTGTTTTCTTAGAGTTTCTGAGTCTGACTTGGCAGGTAGACTCCCAAGTATTTTATATTGTCTGAAGCTATTTTTTTGTCTATAAATTTATTCATTCATTCATTCATTTATTTATTTAGTTTTTAGTTTTTGCAAGGCAATGGGGTTAAGTGGCTTGCCCAAGGCCACACAGCTAGGTAATTATTAAGTGTCTGAGGTCGGATTTGAACTCAGGCACTCCTGACTCCAGGGCCAGTGCTTTATCCAGTGTGCCACCTAGCTGCCCCTCTAAAACTTTTAAATGGAATTTCTCTTTCTAGCTCTTGCTGCTGTATCTTGTGAGTAATATATAGAAATGCTGAGGACTTGTGTGGGTTTATTTTATATCCTGCAACTTTGCTAAAGTTGCTAATTCTTTCTAAATAGTTTTTTAGATGATTTTTTAGGATTTATTTTTAGGATCTTTAGGATTCTCTAGAACTCTCCATATTTCTGTTTTCATCTCCGTCTCCCTGGGTAACATTTAGAAATAAGTCTCTTACTGGTCTTTCTTTTGTCACTCTATTCCTGTTGCTGTCTTCATTTATTCACTGTGATTGCACTTGTTATTTGGAGTATTTGAGAAGAAAATATTTTCAGTTCAAATTTTCTTTCTAAAAATGTTTCTGACTCTTATTATTGAACATCTATATCTTTTGTCCTGTAAGATTAAGTTCAGATTTTCCAGATAAGTCACCCTGAGCTGTCACCTGAGCTCCAGTGCTCTTTAGAATACATTATTTTATTCTCTCCCCCTTTTCTAATGGATATGGAATAGTCTTGCATTATTCAAATATCCTTTCCTTCACATTGGTAAGTCTTTCTCCTAATGATTTGTATAATCTGAGTTTGTAGCTTGGGTTTTTCCTGGAGATAATATGTGAATTTTTTTCAATTTTTTTTTATGTTCAGAAGTTCTGGGCAGCTCTTTTCTATTAATTTTTTCATCATGATGTTAATATTTTTACTCCAGTTCTTCTGCGACTTGTGATCCTTGTCCTTAGTGCATTCTGTCTTCAAGGTCTCTATGTTTTGCTTGCTTTGAGACCACATTTGCCTTTACAGTTTTTGTATTTGCTTCTCTTCTAGGTTGTCCTTCACTTCTGTGTATTTGCATTCCCAATCTGTTGTTCTCTTTTGTTTCCTTGGTGAGAATTGCCTATGAGATACAAGTTTTTCTGTTCTGCTCATTATTTTTGCTGTGCAGGAGATAAATTTCTAATTTCTCTTTAAGACCACTGAGGAACAACAGTATGTTATAGTTCTACATTCTCCTCAGTTTCTATAGGGCCCTCTGACTCATGAAATGTTGGATCTTTTCCCTTCATTTTACAAATATAGGTGCTTAAACTCATTTACTTGATCTGTAGGCCATATTTCTTTCTGTTACTCTTCTTCCTGTTGATGTAGCTGTTTATATTCAAATTCTTTGAGATTTGTTCTTCCTGAAATCTATGGTATTCTCATTCTTCCTCTTCCCTTTATTTTTCTTATCCTTCACTTTCTGATTCTCCCCCCACATTGAGGTATCTGAAAAATTCCAGCTTCCTTCTACACTCAATCCACAGTTCATCAGCCTGGGTCTTTGCTCCAGGCTGAATGCTGTGCTTCTCTCTCAAGTTTAGTGGAATGTTGCACAATCCCCTCCCCATGCAAAGTGCGTTTTCCTGCCCTGGTGACCCATCCCACTCCCACTGTTCCCTGGTTCTCTGGCCCAGCACCAGCGGATCAGTCTGTTGACACTGACAGTTCAGCATCTATTTTCTTTGCCACCAGTCATAAGGATTGAAGAAAATGATCTAGAACTCTTAGAAAACACCATCTTATTTGTTCACTTCAGCAGTACTATCAAAGACAATTCTCAAATTCTTGTGATGGAAAATACCATCCACATCCAGAGAAGGAACCGTGGAGTTTAAATATAGACCAAAGCCTACTCTCTTCAGTTTTTTAAAGTTGTCTGTGTATTATATCTTTTTTCTCTCTCTTAATTTTTTCCAATTTGATTTGATTCTTTTTTGCATGTATAATCTGTATGAAATTGACTTCTATCTGGATGAATAGGGAGGGAAAGGAGGAAAGAAGAAAATTGTAAAACTCAAAATCTTGCAAAAATGATTGTTGGAAACAACTGTTGCTTGTAATTGGAAAAATAAATATTTTTTAAAATTATTTTAAAGGCAGAAAGTGGTCTTGTTTTCTAAGTTTGTATAATATGCGATTTTCTTTTTATTCTTCTTTCCTAATAAGTTATAACTTTTTCCTTCCCCCTTTCTCATTATGTGTGCCATTTACTTTAGCCTGCTGCTATTTTGTTCTGTTTGCTAAAAATTTAATTATGTTGTTGTTTTTCCTGCAGAGACCAAATGAGAGGGTTAACATTCTATCTGAAAAACCGAGAGAAGATTCTATGGTATTAGAAGAAACACCGGTGAGTTGACTTAATGAAAATGGTGTTTGTTTCGTGCCCCCTCCCCGCAACTTCCCATCCTTCCAAATGCTTTTTTAAAGGTAAAAATCATAATTAACCTATTAAAATATTATAGTTGCAAATCTTATTTATAAAATTATACTGAAATAAAATTTGGCACTCTTAAGAAGTAGATATTTTCTTTTTATGTGTTGTATTAAATTTATTAATATATTTTATTTTGACATAGTAAATACTTCCCTTCAAACATTCAAATTTTCTTTAAAATTTTATTTCTTGGTCATTGTATCTCAAGTTTCACAAAACCACTTAATGGTATATCTGTAATTGATAGTATCTGTCAGTTTGAGGTGACATTTTTAAGATTCCTCTCTCCCTTCTTTCCAAAGGAGAGGAGGAATGTAGGTTTAAAACAGTGTAAATTTTCTTGATTCAGTTGATTTGTTGTTTTTGTTGAATCCTTTTTAAAAAAAAAATTCTTTCTTACAAGAGATGAACCTAGAGAGGAGAGAGACAGGTTATATTTGGAAATGAAAACAATAAAGAGGTAAAAGATAAGAAATAAAAAATTTTTAAAAGTGGGTATTTTCACTGAATATTTTTCTACCCCTTCTAACTATTTAGCTACTTTCTCTTGGTCATTTGTGTAGACTCTAAAGATGTCCTTTGACCATTCTGGGAAAGGACACCTTTGTTCTTATTTTCTGATTGTTTTTATTTAGTCAAAACACACATTTATTGAGCATCATCTCTGAACTAGAATTACAAATGCTGAGGGTAATATAAAAAACAATTAAAAGAATCTCTTTCTTGAAAAAACTTAGAATCCAATCATTTTTTTTGGAGTGTTAATAGCAAATGTCAAAGGAAAAGAGATTGAATATCTATAAAATCGTGTAAAAAGCACAATTCATATTTTTTCAGTTTTCTTTTTATACTTCACACGCAGTTTAACTTTTATTATCCTTGTGGTAAAATTTCTTTCCTGTAGGTTCAACAGTACCTACCTTCCCTTCCAGCGGAAGTGAGCACTGGTGTGAAGTTCCAAGTTGGTGACCTCGTCTGGTCTAAAGTGGGAACCTATCCTTGGTGGCCTTGTATGGTTTCAAGTGATCCCCAACTTGAGGTTCATACCAAAATTAATACAAGAGGTAGGAACCAATAAGCAAATAAAAAATGCAATCATTTAAATACAAATCAATATTAAGTGCTTTCTCCTCTTTTATATTATAAAATTATGTAACATCTAGTACTAGTATCCCTAAACTTAGTTTCCAGAGGTTTTTGTTTGTTTCATTCCAAGTTTGATCTGACCCTTTTGGATCAAATTGCCAGTTAATAGTCCATATCTAACCTTAAAAAGGATTTAGAATAGGACCATATGATTGCTCATGATTAGAATCTCCTTTTGTCCAAATCTCGGTGCCTGTCATCATTTTACATTTTGAAGCACAGTTTTTAAAATGTGCAAATTTGTACATTTCATTTGAATGTCAGAGATGACACTGAGGTAAAAAAGGGTAAGACCTGGCAACTACTTAGACATGTGAGATGAGGAATCAAAGAAAATACCAAACATACAAATCTGAAATGCTATCAATATTGTGATATCTTGAACAGAAATAGGAAAAGATTGGAAGAAAGAAGGTGTTGGGGAGAATGATGATGAGTTAAATTTTGAATTTATTGAGTTTAAGATGTCTCATAGACATGCAATTTGAATTATCCAATAGACAGTTTGGGATTTGGGATCAAAGGTTAGGGGGAGGTATTAGGTCTAAGTATGTAGATCTCAAAAATTGTATAGATCAGAGCTGTCCAAAAAATAGCCCATAATACGATTTTATGTGGCCCCTGTGGGTTTACTAAGTGCTTTAGTAAATGAAGCCCAGCTAACACAGAGCTCTCACTAAAATGGCAAATCAAAATATATTGTCTATTGTTTCAGTAAAACTTTTTAAAAATAAGGTTGGGTAGCCCTGATATAGATGATAATTAAATCCAAAGGTGCTAATGAGGTAATGAAGATAATGTATAATGGGAGAAGAAAAGAGAGCTTTAGAACAAAAATCTTAGGATAGTGAGGATGTGGCATAGAATCTATATCATAAATAATATACCAGCAAAGGAGACTGAAAAAGCATAATCAGGCAGGTAAGAGAAGAAAATAGTTACGCAAACCCAGAGCATAGAGATTGAGGAGATAGACTGGATAATACTGTTAAATGGAGCAGATAGGAAAAGAAAGATTAAGATGGAGAAGAGATCATCCAATTCTACAGTTTAAAAAGTCAGTGGTTAACTTTGGAGAGAGTAGTTTCACTGAGTGATAGGTCAGTAGCTAGGTTGCAAAAGGTTAAGGAATGTGTAGAAATGAAGGAGAGTAGAGGCAATGAATGTAGATGTTTTAGAGTTTGGCTGAATAAAGGAGAGAGATAAGAAAATATCTTGGGACATTAACATCTTATGAGTACTTTTGAGTGATGGGGAAGAATTTGGCATGCTTGTTGAAGAAGTAGAAAAAGAACTAGGGAGAAATTGAAGATTATAGAAGGAGAATGATTGAGGATGAAGTCTTAGAGTGAAGATGGAAGGCAATGAAATAATATATAGAAGGGATGGCTTGGATAGTAAGGGCTTCCTCTCTTGTCAAAGACTGAGGGAAAGGAGGGAGTCAGAAATGAAAGGGTTTGAGATAAAGAAAATGAAGCTCATGTAGAAAATTTTCAAAGTAAGTGGCAAGGTCCATCCAAATGGTTGAGCATTAAGGAAAGCATTTGAGGAAAGAAGAAAAGATTTAGAATACTTTTGTTGAGAGTACAATAGGAAAGTAATTAAGGTATATTCAGAGAACTCTTGTGACTGTGAAAGCCTAGTTGAGGTTGGATTAAAATGAATTTGTAATATACCCAGTTGTTATTGTTGAAACATTTCTTCCATGTATATGAATGGATGTGGAAGACAGTAGATTAATCCAGACCTGAGGTTTGAAAGATAAGGCAAAAAAACCCCCATAAAATTCAAGAGGAGAAGGTGTTATAGAATTAAAATTACTTAACTATTGAGTTGAAGTTGGAGAGGAGAAAAGTGAACTCAGAGCAAGAATAATGGCCCAAGAAAGTACTAAGGAATGAGAGAATTGGATGTATCAGTGATAGTTTAAAAGCAGGTTTAAAGAGGGGTGAAACAGAGGGAAGAGATGGAGTAATAGGGTAATGAAGTTTTCTAATTAGGACAAGATGGAACACTTGTAGATCATGGCAGGATCTAGTAATCTGTGACTATCCTCATCTAAAGCTGAGGTGGAGAGTAGTTAAGTCATAGAATTTAAAACAGGAAATGGGAGAAGAGAGAGTTTGAGAGCATCTAAAAGTATATGGAAATCCTTAAGAGGAAGAATGATTTTGAGGTTGTTATTTTACAGCTATCATCATTTTACTTAGGTGAAATGCTTGGTGAGTTTTGGAGGTAAAGAGAAAGTATGGAAATGATAGTGGAAATCAAAGAATATTATGACCTGGACCCCCCCCCCCAATGTGTTGGGGATATGAAAGAAAGTAAAATCATTTCTGGAGGGGATATGATTTTGGCAAAAGGGAGTCAGTTCTCAGTGAAGACTAATTCATGGAAGCAATGGAGAAAATGAGGTCCAATATGATGGGGGGTTTATTATGGAAGGGGAAATTCAGAGGCACAATGGAAAGGGAGAGCAGGATTTTAGTAGGACATGAGCAGGCTAGGCATAATGGGGATTCAAGTGGAAGAATAGGAGGGAAGAAGTTGAGGCAGTTTTTTTCTAAATAGTTGGTGATGGGTTAATACAGGAACAAGGAGAGAAACAGGAGAGGCTATAAGAGTAGTAATGTTTGAAGTCTCTAAGAGGTATTGCAGAGGAAGCTGGGTAAATCTGTTCCCCTCATGGGGTGGGGTGAGGAGAGGAGTGGAATTTTGAAGAGACTGGTTAGTGTGTAAGGAGGTGGGCTCATTCTACTATAAGTATCTCTCTCTCTTTCACCTTGCCTACAGAAAGTAAAATAAAAATAGTCTTGTTACATAAAGTCAAGTATACTACAAAGATCATTGAACTGAGTCAGGAATCTTGAGTTCTAATTCTGATTTTACCACTCACTTGCTGGTGGTTCAGTCATTTTGCAATAGTATCTGACTCTTTGTGACTCCCATTTGGGGTTTTCTTGACAAAGATAATAGAATCGTTTGCCATTTTACAGATGAGGAAACTGAGGCTAGGGTTAAGTGACTTGAAGTACCTCAGGTCAAACTCCTCCAGAAGAGGAGTCTTCTTAGCTCTAGGCCAGCATTCTATCCACTCTTCCATCTAGTTACTTGTAAAAAAATTTTTCCCATTTTTGTCATTCTATCCAGAAAAATGTTACTCAATCATTTTTGTCTTTTCTGACTCTTCATGATTTCAGTTGGGGCTTTCTTGGCAAAGTTACTAGAATGGTTTGTCATTTTCTACTTTAGCTCATTTAAAATTTGAGAAAACTGAGACAAATAGGTTTAAGTGACTTGCTCAGGATTACATTGCTAGTAAGTGTCTGAGGTTGGATTGAATACAGATCTTCCTGACTCCAGACCCAGTGCTCTAGCTTTTGCACCACTCACTTATTATATGACCTTAAATAGTTATTTAATCTTTCTTAGCCTCATTTTCTTCAACTGTTAAAATAATGGAATTGACTTAGAGATTTCAGAGTTCTCTTTCACCTCTAAGATTATATAATTTTAACGTTTTAGGGAAGATAAGGATTAAGATAAGGGTGATATTTGTCTAGTAATAATACCATCCTATGTTAAAGCTGGAAGGGCCTTTAGAAGTCACCAAGTCTAAATCTTTGATTTTATTGGTGAGAAACCTGAGGTCAACAAAGGTGACCTGCCCAAAATAATACAGTCAGTTAATGTGTGAGGTAAAATTTGAACCCAGGTATTCCTGATTCCAGGTCTAATGAAATCTCTTATGCTGTGCTACTTCTTTTTTTCTTAGTTGTTTGGGGGTTTTTTTTTGTTTGTTTGGTTTTTGGTTTTTGCAAGGCAGTGGGGTTAAGTGATTTACCCAAGGTCACACAGCTAAGTAAATTAAGTGTCTGGGGTCAAGTTTGAACTCAGGTCCTCCTGACTCCAGGCTGCCACTTAGCTGCACCAATATGCTGCTTCTCTATTAATTTTTCAGCAGTTTTTGGGCAGAGCTTGATAACTTCATCCAAGAATGAACTGGCTTATAACCATCCAAATTCAGACAAACTTATCAGTGTCAGAAAGTCAGTTTTCAATGAGAAATTAAGTACTGTGGAGACCAGAATTCTGGTATATTAGGCTGGTCAACTCATCCTTTTCCTCAGAGGAAAAACCTTAAGAAATTAATTTAAGATTATATGATGAGTTACTAAATCAAAGGATTTAAAGAAATCTATTCACCAAAGCAAGGTGACAGATCCCTATAGTGTAGTCAACTAGTGATCTGTCTATCCTTTCCCTTTAAACAGTGATTGATATCTGATCAGGAAGTTTCTCAAGCTGTCCCTTCGTTCTTTTTGTCCACCTTATTTTCTCTCTTATCCCCAACCTTTTTTAGTCTTGAAAAAAATACTGGTGTACGTAGCTTCAATCTTAAATTGAATACGAATTATGTTTTCTACCATTACTTTATTCCCATTTCTGTTACTTATATCCTAATATCAAGAGGAAGCTAGATTGCACAGTGGGTAGAGAGCCCTGGGCCTGGAGTCTGGAAAACATGTGTTTAAATCCAGCCTCAGATACTTACTAGGCAGATCACTAAACCTCTGTTTACCCCAGTTTCCTCAACTGTAAAAAGGGGATAATAATAGCTCCCACTTCCCAGAGTTGTTGTGAGGATAAATTGAGATAATATTTGCCAAACACTTTGCAAATCTTAAAGTGCATTGCTAATTATTCTTCCTCCTTTTTTTGTGGCGGCCATTGCTACTCTGACTTTTGAAACATAGTTCTTTGACCTGCTGTCATAGCTTACTGATTGAAGATAAGGACAAGAGAATCCATCAAAGGAAAGTGATCTGAAATTCCCCAGTAGCCATAATGTAACCTCCCTTTTATCAGGGATACGGAGAAATCAGAAGGTAAGGGTAAGGCTCTCTAAGGGACTCATCATATCAGGGCAAAATATAAAATATTCACCCTTGGGTTTCTAAAGCTCTACTTAAAAATTGTGCCTCTATAGTCCTCTCCTTGTCTAGAAAGTGGTTCTCCCTTCTCCATCTCCTCATCTGTGTATGGTTTTCAAATATTATGACTTTATTGAATCTTGACACTCACTTCCCACTTCATCTACTGACTTTGTCAGAAGGAGGCAGAGCCAAGTCTGACTTTGGCCTCATCTACACATTTTAAGGCTATTTCACCCAGTTTTTAACATTAAGTAATGAGTGGACCATGCCACCTATTTTGGCAGGACAGTCTTGCAGGGCTCTCTTGCCTCTAAAGCTGAAAATCTGAAAACTAGATGGAAAAAGTACCATATGATTCAGTGAAAGTGTCATTTTTTTGTAGAATTTTGATGATGATAAAGATCATTATAGCGTATATTTATGTAACACTTTGTGGCTTCTGGAACATTTTGCTACAAAATAATCCATAAGGCTAAGTAGGTAAAATTATTTTGTTACATCATATCACAGATGAGGCACAGAGAGCAGAAAGAATACAAACTTTGGTGGAGTCAACACTTGTGCTCAGGACCTTATTAGCCTTTTGAGCCTGGGCAAGCTAAATAACCTCTAAATTCTGTTTCCTTATTTGTAAAATGGAGAATAATAATACTTGTGTGTAACAACTCATAGAGTTGTGAGAAAAGTATTTTAATATTTTTCAAACCACTGTGTAAATGTGTGTTGCTATTACAAAGAAACTTAGTCTGAAAGACTGAATGATTTATTCAAGGTCATATAGCTAGTAAGTATTGAAATTGGACCTCAAACCTAAGTTTTTCTGTTGTTATTTCTGTATTATTTCAGCAATGACTGCTTCTCTGAGATACTAGAGATGCTCATAAATGAATTATAAATTGTCTTTCACTTAAATATGTTTACATATTGTCTTTTAAATGTTTCATTATTGATCTCTCAACATAGTTGCTATCAAAAATATTTTAGTATCCTGAGGAGTCAAAGAGAGCATGTTTTTCACACCAAAAGGCAAATCTTTAAAAAGCTTCATATGTAAACATGCTAAGTATTCCTGCTTTTAAATTATATAGTGCTTATTGAAAAATCTTATTCACTATTTAGTATTTTTTAGTTTAAAACTAAAAAGTTACTTTTAGTCTTGCAATCTTTCTAAAATAAAGACTATACATATGGAGTAGATAGGTGGTGCAGTGGATAGAGTACCACCCCTGGAGTCAGGAGAACCTGAGTTCAAATCTAGCCTCAAATACATAATAGGACTAGCTGTGTGACTTAGGCAAGTCACTTAACCCTATTGCCTTGCACAAAAACCAAACCAAACAAAAGAAAATATACGTATAAATTATTTCTTTAAATACAGTCTATGTAATATTTAGTCAACCCTTTTATTCAGTTCTTCAAACATAAGCACCTACTTTAATGCAAGTGATTGTTTATTGGCTAATTACCTGTTTTGTGAACTTGTCAAGTTTTTGTATTATATAGTTTCACTACCTTTATTTTAGCCAGAGAACAAGAAAGAAATGAGCTTTAAATCAAGTAAATGGTCTATTTCTTATTGTCCCTGATATATAAGTTTTAAAAGAAAAAGAAATTGAACTATTGGCTAAAATGAAATTTTGTATTATTTGTCACATTCAGTTTCTCATGTCCTCAGGACTTTCTCTAAAACTAGAAAATTATAGTTATAAGGTAGCAACTGAATAAACAACTATTTACTATAATGGAACTGCCTTAAGGATCACATGTCTTACAGTTACAATGAAATCCACAAACATCTAGCATTATTGTAAGGAGATTGGGCTTTCTAGAACATATTTTGTGTTCTGTAACAATCTCAAGCTGTTATTCTTTGTTACTATCCCTGGCAGAGACATGAGCTTTTCTTTCCTTTGACTGAAGGGTTTAGGTTAAAACCTGAAGTCTGAATGAGGTCAGGAAGCAGAAGTCAAAACTTCTATGAATCTCTGTAAATTGTATAAACTCTTACTTGTCTCCTTTTTTCCAGGTTAGGTGATATTCAGTGTTCCCCTACACTAAGTGAATCAGGCAAAAAGTCCTCAATGTTGTTTGGTTGTTACTTTATTTTTTTTTTTGGTTGTTACTTTATTGATCTCACAATCACTTTTCTATTCTTTTTTTTTGTTGGTTTTTGGTTTTTGCAAGGCAATAGAGCTAAGTGACTTGCTCAAGGTCACACAGCTAGATAATTACTAAGGCTGGATTTGAACTCAGGTGCTCCTGACTCCAGGACTGGTGCTCTATCCACTGCACCATCTATCTGCCCCAACTTTTCTATTTTTTTACTGTTTTTCCCCCATGTAAAATTCTAATCTAGTTTCAGAATTTTCCTTAAGATAATAGATTTTTAAAGATTAAAAGGCTAATAAAACTGAAAATGGGAAAAACCCCTAGTTGTCTCTCTTGTATTATTTGACATTTATTTTAACTTAATCTGTTCATAAGCTAATAAACATATTTTTCTAAAGTCAGGATTAAAATGCCACATTTGAATCTCCCCATCTAGATTATATTGGAGTTCCTGTGACAGGGCAGATGGCTTGAAGATGGCTGGGGTGGGATATGAAATACTGGGTAAGCCAAGTGATACATTTATGGGAGCCCAGGCAGGATAGACTGGGGGGGGGGGGGTTGGAGATCATCAATTGGTCCAGTACATTAGCAGAAGGGGATGAGTGATATGAAGATGACCAGATAGTATAAGGGATAGCCTGGATTAATTCAGAGAGAGATAGGAATGTGTGGTTATTATACAGAAGCAGGATGATAGAGTGGATTTGACTCAGAAATACTGGATATCTGACATTTATTAGCTCTGTAACCAGAAGAAGTCATGGAATCTTTTGGAGCTTCAATTTCCCTTTCTGAATAGTAGGAGACAGTGTTTATACTTAGTAACTCATAAGGGTATTGTTAAGAAACAGTTTAATTTGTAAACTGTAAAAGACAATAATAAAATAATTAGAAGCAGCTTCAATGGATAGAGCCCCAGCCTGGAGTCAGGAAGACCTGAGTTCAAATTTGGCTTCAGACCCTCCCTAACTGTGTAGCCCTAGGCTGATCACTTAGCCTCTTAATTGCTTGACAAAATGGATCCACTGGAGAAGGAAATGGCAAACCACTTCAGTATCTTTGTCAAGAAAACCCCAAATGGGATCACAAAGGGTCTGAAATGACTGAATAACAATTAAAATTATCATTACATTGAAATATTTTCTAATTTTTCAAAATACATCTTTTTTTTCTTTATCATGGACAAATTAAGAGTTAGCTGTTTATTAGACAGATCTAAATATTATAAAAATCAGTTTGTTTTAGGGGTGGCTAGGTTGCGTAGTGGATAAAGCACCGGCCTTGGAGTCAGGAATACCTGGGTTCAAATCCGGTCTCAGACATTTAATAATTACCTAGGCAAGCCACTTAACCCCATTTGCCTTGCAAAAACCTAAAAAAAATCAGTTTGTTTTAACCATAGTGATGAAAAATCAATAATTAATAAATTTTCCTTAAACTCACAATCTTATTATGCAAACATTTATTCAGTAGTCATGATATACTCTTAATATGAACAATTAGTAGTATTTAATTATTCAATTATATAACAAATTATTATTTATAAAACTTTGTTGACATGATGGATGGATGTAAAATTAAGACTCACCATCTTTTGCACATGAATTTTTAATGGATAAACATCCATGGTATTTGTTTCAAATTGTTGATAAGGGATTCTATTTTCAGGGGCCCGAGAGTACCATGTCCAGTTTTTCAGCAATCAGCCAGAGAGAGCATGGGTCCATGAAAAGCGGGTACGAGAGTACAAAGGACACAAACAGTATGAACAGTTGCTAGCTGAAGCAACTAAACAAGCCAGCAATCACTCTGAGAAACAAAAGGTATGCATCTGAATTCATTATATCAATTGAATATATTTAAAACATTTGATAAATCAGTGGAATTTCTCTTGGTTGAATTCAAACAGTATTAGTTTTATTTCTTTGCTTTTAAGCTCCATAAAATATAGCTTTTATTAGGTTATTATAATAACTAATGCAGTTTGATTGACAAGAGCTCACAGGTGTTAACTCAGTTACCTGCTTAAGTCAAGTATATGAGTTTCTGATGAGTCAGAAATTTGTGAGCGTAAATTAACCAGGTGCTGGTAAAGCATGAAATAACTTGCTAGAATTAGTTATGTTTTATATTCTCTTGACTTCCTTTCATAAGTTTGTTTCCCAAGTCTGCCATTAGTTTGTGAATGTTTTATGCTACAAGTGAAATTTCTGAATAATTGCACATTGATGCATTTTTTTTGTTTTATGCTGTACAGTTTTTTGTCCATTTCCCTGTGAACAGGTAACTACTTTAAAATAAATGTCCTGTCTTTTAAAAGATCTGTTTACCTTAAGAGAATTTTATTAATAAAACTAAGCTGAATTTTATATTGTATTATTTGAAAAAATGGACCTAAATGCTAACTCTAACGCAGTGGTATTTTAGGTGAGGAAATCTGTCTTATTTCTTTTTCATTTTTATCAAACTACTGGTTGCAAATAGTCATATAATCAGATTTTTCTTTGTTTTATTTAGAGAATGCTTAGCATCTTAGAAAGCCTCAAAGGTAGATTTTCAGAATTTACTAGTATTCATAAAATATTACACATTTTTAGGCACCTTTTTTTGTGCACTTGTTATGCTAGGTCTTTAAGAAGATGCAAAGTTAACTTTTGGTAGGCATTGTATTTCATTACTGATGTCAAAACATACCACATAACTTTAATACAAAATAAAATGTGTTGATTGCATAGAAGAGGTATAGGGAAAGTACTTTAAGAGATTCAAAGTTTAAAAGATAACTTGCATTTCAATAGATTTCAATAGGGAAAGCTTAGAATTAGAGACTAGAGATATAAATTTGGATTCATTCATGTAAGGTGAGAGGGGAGAGAGAGAGAGAGAGAGAGAGAGAGAGAGAGAGAGAGAGAGAGAGAGAGAGAGAGAGAGAGAGAGAGAGAAAGAAGAGATGGTTAAGTAGAAGGTCTTTGGAAATATTGCTATCCTACCATTGTGGCTGAAGCTGGGGATCACCGGGCTGTCTAAGAGGCAAACAAACCTATGTCAGAAATAAACAGATCCAAGTTTCTCTACTAAATAGAAGTGTCATCATGTTTGTGAGTGATCTGTATATTTCCAACCTGAATGAGATAGGGAAATCTATCTCAGTGTCTTCTCCTCCCCCCCAAAAAAATTATATTTGAAGCAATAAAAGATCTAGAAAAGCTCTTCTTTCACAACAAGTAAGAGCCAGAGAGGTTAGTATTGGATTTGGAGTCTTAGGACCTTGGTTTAAATCCCAACTTTTCCATTGTATACCTCTGATATAACTATAACTAAAGAGCTTAGTGACCGCCAAGGTCTTAGTTTCAGGACTTGTAACTCCTACAGTAGGAGAATCAAGATAGTACAGTGTAAGAGAACCCAAAAAAACATAAAGCAACAAACTGTTTATTAAATGCTCCAGTACTCCAAAAAAGTCAATGAGAATTAAATAAGGCCAAGTGATTTCAGGTCTTCCTATTCATTGGTGACCTTAGATCATTTTAGTTAAGTTGGGATAAGGATTATACCTGTGATTTCATTTGTATAGGGAACTTTCAGATGAATAAACTGTCTACCAATACAAATCAACATCTTCTCTGCAATTTATAGTCTTAGTGAGCTAAGCATTAAGAAGTTAAATGACTTGCCCAGCACAACCTGTATATGTCAACCATAGGATTTGAACCCAAGACTTCCTGGCTGATTTTCTGTCCATTATACCATTCTGTATCTCTGGTAAAGTGACAGAAATCCCCTCTCCTCCACCCCACCCCAGGGTGAGGGGGGGGATGGTTGAAAGGAGGAATTTGCTTAAAGAAGAGATATAGGCATTGAGTATAAATTATTTTTAGTGCTAAAACAGGGGGGAAATATTAGATGGGAAAGATCGAGGGAAGGTGTTTTGGAGGATATTTTGCATTGTGTAGGCAGAAATCAAGCCAGTGGACAAGGAACGATTGAACAGTAGGGATAACTGGTAAACAATGTCTTAGAGAAAACCATAAGCTTACAGGATCTAGAACTAGAAAATACTTTAATCCCCTCATGTTACTGCTGAAGAAAATGAGATTCAAAGAGGTTGAAGGGTAAAGAATGAATAACATGTCCGAGTTATTGGGGAGTATGGAAAGGTGTTCTGGAAGTAGATTGATAATCAGCATCCAGGATAGAGACAGAGAAAATAGTATAAGTACCTGATCTTCAAAGGAGGTAAAAATGAATGAAATTGGGGCAAGACAGTAGCCTGGAAGTAGCCAGGGGGAACAAGAAGATAAATCAGTCAATAAATATTTAGTGTCTACTATGTGCCAGAATGTCTGCATTCCATTAGGAGAAACCCAACACAGCCACACCATGCTGCAAATAAGAATGTGGTGGAACACAAGTGCTGAGGACTGAGGAAGGAGTCCCTGAAGTAATGTCATAGTATCTGAGGCTTGAATAAAGTTGGAAATGAGTGGTACTTTCAATAACCTGGTCAAATATCCAGCTAGCTGTCATTCAATAAACAGTAAGGGTCTACTTGGTGCCAAGAGCTAATGCTTAGTGCTGAATAGAGGATACATAGAGGAAATGCTGAATTGGGGGAGGGACAAAAATAATGATGATGATGATGATGATGATGATGATGATGATGATGATGATGATGATGATGATGATAGCCATTCTTATTTACATAGTGTTTGAAGAGTCAGGTGACATTTAACATATATCATTTGTTTCTCATAATTACTCTGAGAAGTAGGAAATGTTTAGTGGTCCAGTTTGTCTAGCATGTGAAGCATATAAAGAGGAATCTTGTATGAAATAAAACTGTATAGTTTGAAGTAAGATTAAGGAGGGTTTTGAATGTCAGACTAGGGTTTGTCTTTTATCTATAGGCAATTGAGAGACCTTAAACATAAGGGAAATGGCATGATCTAGTTTCTATCCTCTTGCTTGTTTGTTTGAACTGTTCATCTACCTCTTTTACGCTACTTTTTTTTTTTTTTTTTTTTTAGTTTTTGTAAGGCAATGGGGTTAAGTGGCTTGCCCAAGGCCACACAGCTAGGTAATTATTAAGTGTCTGAGGTTGGATTTGAACTCAGGTATTCCTGACTCCAGGGCCGGTGCTCTATTCATTGCGCCACCTAGCTGCCCTTTATATCTTTTATAAGCAATGTCAGCCCACATAGTACATCCCTTTATTACAAAGTCATAATACCACAGTTCTCTTCTGTCTTCTTCCAAAGCAGTTAAATATAATAATAACTCCTCTTCTTTTTTGATTATCTCTAGATACATAAAAACATGTTTATCCTCTCATTTTGCTGAACTTTCATTATCTCTTGCCCCATTTGTACATGATTAGTCAATCAATCATAACATTTATTGAGCCCACTGTGTTAGGCACTAGGAATACAAAAACAAAATGAAGTAGTCTTTGCTCTGAAGGAGCTTTTATGCTGTTGCTAGAGACAATGCACACAAATAAGCATACACAGTATAAATACAAGATTATTTGGAAGAATACTGGCAAAATTTGAGGCATCAGGAAAGTACAAGAAATAGTTCTTGAACCACATCTTACAAGAAAGTAAAGTAAAGGATTTTGTGAGGCAGAAGAGTGAGGAGGAGATGCATCATACGCGTGAAAGATGGCATTGGAGGGAGGACATTAAGATGGAAAATGATGTCATGAGTGATGAATAGAGTAGACCAGATTGGCTGGAACACACAGAATGAGTCTGGAAAGGGAGATAGGAGCCAGGTTGTGAAGGACATTTGATCCTAGGGGATATAGGAAGCCATTAGAATTTGAGAAGGGGAGTGACATAGTCAGATTTGCACTTAAGGAAAATCACTGATAGTTGTATTGGAAGATGGATTGGAGAGCGAAGAAACTTGAGGGAGGGAGACCAATCAGGCAGTCATTGTAATAGTCTAAGTGGAAGGTAATTGTGGGTCTATGAGAGCAATAACACTGGTGCAGATAAGCTCCATTTCCATTAAGATCATCATCATAATCTCTCAAGCACTTCTATTATTTTCCTTTTCTGAGGAAACAAAGATACTGACCAGAATACTAAGAAGCTGGGGCGGCTAGGTGGCATAGTGGATAAAGCACCGGCCTTGGAGTCAGAAGTACCTGGGTTCAAATCCGGTCTCAGATACTTAATAATTACCTAGGTGTATGGCCTTGGGCAAGCCACTTAACCCCGTTTGCCTTGCAAAAACCTAAAAAAACAAAAAACAAAAAAAATTCCAGAATACTAAGAAGCTAATACCTTATTTCTCCATGTACACGATGCACTTTAATTTGGGGGCCCAAAATTTGAACAAAAGGGTATTACATAAAGTTATTGAACTCAAGTTTTATTCATCATGAAATTCTAGGATTTTCTACTCATAGCTTTCAGGCATCTTCTGGGCAAGTCTGGTGCATGGACATAGCATTAGTCCATTCCATTTCCTGGACCTGAAGCACCAGTTGTGTCCTCCTTTGATATCAGTCACTTCTTTTTCATCAGCAATTCTTCTTGCCTCCTGCCGAACCTTCTTTGTGGACACAGGAATTCCAGTGTCCCTCTGCCCTTCAATCCATCTCTTCAATTCCCTCTCTAACTCAGGGCACTCTGCTGACTTGCCTCTTATGGCTTTCTTCTGCTGGGGTGTTTTCAGTAGAGTTTCTTATTCCCATCACCAGTCTCTGATTGTTTTCAGTTGGAGGACTTCACTGATGTTCAGCAGCATGATTTCTATTCACTATTGTAAACTGAATCACTTTTAACTTGAATTCAGTACTACATAAAAATCTCTCCGAGGCATTTTTGGGCAGCATGTGGCAAAACATAACCTAATATACCAGTAACAAATGTGAAACAATGAGCACAATGACAACAAGTGTGAAAAAGTGGGAAATGCAAGTAAAAAAATCTACATCCACTGTATAAGACATTCCCAAATTTTGGACCCCAAATTTTTTTGGAAAAGGGTGTGTCTTATACAGGGTAAGTGCAAGAGTGAAATTATAGGATCTTAGATTCAGACCTGAGACAGGTGGCTCGGTGGATAGTCTGGTGTGGAGTCAGAAAGATCTTAGTTCAGATCCAATCTCAAAAATTTACTAACTTTGTAATCCTGGGCAAGTGACTTAACCACTGTTCACTTTAATCTACTGGAGAAGGAAATGTTAAACCAATTCTTTATCTTTGCCAAGAAAATCCTATGATCAGTATTGGTTTACTATGGTCTACAGGATAACAAAGAGTTGGACATGACTGAATGGCAATAACAATATTTAATATTAGATATTACCTCATGGTTATCTATTCCAGTTCCTTTATTTTACAGAGGAGGAAATTGTGAAGAGTCCCTCTATTCACCCACTAAAATGAATTTACCCAAGGTCACACAGGCTCTAAGCTAGCATTCAGACTTGGGTCTCTAATTTCAAATTGCACTAAACAATCTGATTCATTATTCACAGTGTTAAAACATTCCTTAAGCCCCCTTAAGGGGGGGAGGGGGGAGACACTTCATATTAGCCCAGAGTACTGCCCAAGTCTGCTGTTGGCCAGCTAATTTGATATGTAGCCAGATGAAATTCATTGTTAGGAGAAAAGAAAGCAGGAGCTTTTGAACTAAAATTGTTTTTCTCCAAAGATTTCCTTTGGCAGATTACCATATTGGGAGCTTTTCATACCTCTGAAATACTCTTTAGTTGAATTTGTCCTAGATCCATGATTTAAACACTTTTTCATTCTGGAAGAAAAAGGCTTTCATGTTTCCTTATTGCTCATTTCTCTATTTTTTCCTCCAATTAGTATTTCACACACACACACACACACACACACACACACACACCCAAGTATTCCCTGTCTCTATCATGGAGTTTTTATCAATACAAAGCATCGTTCTTTGTTTTCCATCAGCTATCTAAGGAAGCTAAATGTAGAGAAATCATTAGGGTCTTAGTTTCTGCTTCCTTGAGAAGACTTGATTTCTATATTATTATGCTGATTTAAGCACTTTAGATGTAAAGCTCAAATAGGATTTCCTTTTAGATTTAGTCATATTAAAAATGTTATGTTTTCAAACCCAAACATTCCAATTTTTTTTAAAAAATAATTTTTAATCAAATTTTTAAAAAAATCACAGCCAAATAGAGTGCTAGGCTTGGAGTAAGGAATACTTGAGTTTTAAAACTCATTCTGATATAACTATGTAAAAACATGCCCATGTGTCTCCTCTATTTTGAAGAAACCTTTACCAGGTCTATTTCCAGAAGCAACTGTTTTTCTCCTTTCCCAGCTGAAAGCTGTCTATGATAGCTTTCCTCTGCTTCTATTATCTTGTCTTCTCCTCTTATTCTTCAGCTCTTTTCAGTCTGGCTTTTAACCTCATCATTACACTTAAACGTTTCTCTCCAAAGTTACCATTGATCTTTTAATTACCAAATATGATGGTCTCTCTTTCCTTCTCCTTTATGATCAATCTATACCAGGTGACGTTGTTGATTAGCCTCTCCTAGATACTTTTCTCTTCTCTGGGTTTTTGTGATACAGCTCTCTCCTACTCTTTGTTTTGCTTCATTTCTGCCACCCAAACATCTCATTTCTGGTCCTTCCAGACCATCCTATACAATGTTGCCAAAGTAATTTTCCTTAAGCTCAACTGACTATTTGACTCTCCTGTGCTATGACGTCTAGTGGCTTTCTCTTGCATATAGGATAAAAATCTAAGCTCCTCTTTGGTTTTTATAACTCTATACTATCTGGTTCCAAACTATCTTTCTAATCTCATTGGATATTACTTTCCAATCTACATTCTGCAGTTCAGTTTAACTAACCTTCTCTCTATTGTTTACACTCCTCCCTCCTTCTCTGTGCTTTTGCAGTGACCATTCATTCATTCTTGGAATGCCATCTCCTCCTCAATTCAGACTCAGTCCCATTCTTCTTTTTGTGTTGCAGCTCAAGAACTGTCTGCCTTATATTTAACCACTTTGATTTATTTGTAATAATTAATTTTATATTTATATGTATTTTTGTCTCCCCCATTAGAATGCTACATGATCATTACAAGTAAAAATCGTTTCATTCTTTGCACAGTATCCCCACATATAGCAGGCACTAATAAACATTTGTTAATTGATTGCTTAATAAATACAGCCAACAGCTCCTTAGGATTTATTTATCTAAATAATTGTTTCCCTTTCCTAGATTCCTCTCCTTCCTAACTTTGAGTCTTGGAACCCCTAGATCCTTTCAACATTTGGCCCAAGCTCCAACTCCCTTTACAAAGATTTTCCTGATTACCATAATTTACTGACTGACACCCCCTGATGGGGAAGGATAGATTAAGCATTTATGAAGTACCATAATTATATTGTCATGTATCCTATATTTACTTATTTGTAAACATGTTATATTCCTTTAGTACAGGGGAGTTCATAACCTGTTTTGTGTCTGTGGTACTCCTTTGCTAATCTGAGACCAATGGACCCCTTCTGAGAATAATGTTATTCCTAATTGAATCAAAAGCTGTATTTAATGAAAATAAAGATAAAATTTTTATTCCTTCCAAGATCATCATTCCCTGAAATCTATTCAGGTCCCACTCCCATCCCTGGCTTGAGAACCTCTGCCCAAGTTGAATATAGGATGTATGTTCCTTGAGGTTAAGTACTGTCCCACTATTGTATTTGTATGCACATTATCTAGTGGGACTTAATAAATACTGTTGCTGATAAAAAAGCTATTATCTTTCGTATCTTTGTCTAATTCTTTTCTTCAGTCAGAAAGAGAAATAGAATTCTGTTTGTAATGCTTGGTTTTCTATTTTGATATTCATTCAGCCTCCTAAAGTTATTGTCTTCTTTTATTCATCTTTTCTCTTTCATTATTTCTGTGTAGTCAAAAGGTATTAAAACTCTTTTTGTTAGAGGCTTTTCCATTGGGGAAATGGGGAAGTAAATTACTAAATGTTTCTAACTTCACATCAGATATTTTTTATACACAGTAATCTGAAAAGAGTAATAGTTAGGATTCTGTTTTTGTTATCTAAGAATTGCATGTTTTTAAAATGTATAACCAGATTTGGAGCATCTAAGATATGACTGGCTGATTCAATATGCCCATTTCTGTTCTAAAGATTCGGAAACCCCGACCTCAGCGGGAAAGAGCCCAGTGGGATATTGGCATTGCCCATGCAGAAAAAGCATTGAAGATGACCCGAGAAGAAAGGATAGAACAATATACTTTTATCTATGTTGACAAACAGCCTGAGGAAGTTTTATCCCAAGCAAAAAAGAGTGCTGCCTCCAAAGCAGAAGTGAAAAAGACCCGGAGACCTAAAGCAGTGCTGAACACTCAGCCAGAACAGAGCAATTCTGGGGAGGCAGCCTCCTCACTATCTAGTACTGAGATCCGGAGACACAGCCAGAGAAGGCATACAAGTGTGGAAGAGGAAGAGCCACCCCCTGTTAAAATAGCTTGGAAAACAGCAGCAGCAAGGAAATCTTTACCAGCTTCCATTACAATGCACAAAGGCAGCCTGGATCTGCAGAAGTGCAACATGTCTCCAGTTGTGAAAATTGAACAAGTATTTGCCCTTCAGAATGCGGGAGATGGGAAATTCATTGATCAGTTTGTTTATTCAACAAAGGTACCCTCCAAAGTCTTTAGCTTTTGTTTTTATTTGTGACTTTCTTGGTTGTTTTGTTTGATCTTTTTTGTTTGCTTATTTGTTTATAGGCATTTAAAATTCATTTTAGTCTTTTTGGGCCTGAGGAAATTTAGGCACAGAATTTCCTTGGGGGAAGGGTTGGTTTTGTTTTGCTTCTTCTTTTTTAGTATCCCCATATGCAATAAATTAATGTTGAGATTTGTGGCCAAGATTGGGCTTAACTCTCTACTCTCATGGAAAGAACTGATCCTTTTTGCCTGTTATGTAACCTATATTGTCATCATAATAATGGCGTAGGATAATTTTTATTAAATCATGTATTGCTGATTATATGAAAAATTTCTTTTAAAGTCACTTTAATACCAATATTAGATCTTTGATTTTGATCAGTAGTTCACAAAATATTTAGTAGTTGCTTTGATTGACTTCTTTTGGTCAGAGATGGGCAGGAAATATTTAATTACTGCAAGTAAATGCATTTCTAAGAAGTTTTTTGGACTGTGTTTATTCAAGAATTGTTCATTTTAAAGTTGCTAAAGTGTGATGCAGAAGAGGGAACCTTCACAAAAACCACATCCTCATGTAGCTTCACTACTTATTTGTTAATTGCCTTCCTATGGCCTTGAAACAATTTATCTCTTCAGAACTTGTGCCTCAAGGCTCTGTACGAATTGGTGGATAGTTTTGGCAATAATGGGTGGATATGTATTTTAAATTGTTTTGTTATTTTACAGGAATACCTGGATATACTTGTGCTTCTATGTAACAGAGCCATTACTTTAAAAGTTTTATATGATTTAAACCCTAACTTAAATAAATCACTTAAAAGAAGTTTGGAATAAAGCCTTTAAAAAAAGAGAACACTTTCAATAAAATGATCACTCCATAATTTGTTTTTTGGGTAATTTTGAATGTCATGTGACTTGCCGGCACAGATGTGCTCTCTTTCCACAACTGTGAAGGTACTCATCAACTGTATCCATTGGTAGCTATGAGAATCGTTTGGGGACTGCTCATTGGAGGGTTTTTTTGCTCTCAGGAAGACTTTTGTTCTTCCCATGCAACTATCTACCAGATCAAAGTGACTTGAACTCTTTCCCCTTTAATTTACTATATGGGGAGAGCATATAAATTCAAAGATATTTTATTGATTTTATTTTGATTTTATTCATCACATGACTTGGATGTTTTTCTTCTCTCTCTGCTTTAGCCATAAAATAGAACTTTATATGAAGAGAATTAATGAGTTAATAAGATACCTAGAATGAGGAACAGCATAGTATTATGAAAATGAGTGTGTTTATTCCAAAACATATTTGTAATTGATGTCATTTGCCGGGTATTCATCCAGTTTTTAATCTGGCTTATTTTAAAGGGAGTTGGTAACAAAACGGAAATAAGTGTCAGGGGACAAGACAAACTTATCATTTCTACACCAAACCAGAGAAATGAAAAAGCAGCTCAGAATGTATCATCTCCTGAAACAACATCTGGGTCGACAGGTAGGTATAAATAAATGGAGTTTATACTGAAATTGTTAGTATTAACAAGGTGCCTTGCTTGCAAAATAGACATTATAAATTTTGTTTAAATTAAGTTGGAATATTCTTGCCCTTTCCCAAATAAGTTTTAAATGTCTGCTTTGTAGATTGCTTTTATTGTTGAATGTTATTCATTTATAAAGCAATTTGTCAGTAAAGATTGTGTTTTAGAAGTATTTCTTTAGATAATCAATTAGTGAAGTATTTCATATGTTGTATAGTGAGAAAAATAATAAAATGGTAGCTATTGTTACCATTCATAAATGAGATAATACAGATAAAATTCAGATATTTGTTTTGAGGATCAAATGAGATAATTGTAAAGCGCTTCACACAGAGTCTAGTATGTTTTATAAATATGTATGGGCATAATAAAATTGGTATATATATATATATATATATATATATATATATATATATATATAATATATATATATCCTTTCAGTTGAAGTTGCAAGGGGGAGAATTTTAAAAATCAACCTTTCATCAATCCAAGGACTTGAAATAGACCTGAACGTGAGATTAGAAGAGAGTTAAGACTTGCTTCCTGTGAAAATATGGAAAAAATTTTTCCCTGGAAATTTCCAGTGTACCTTATAGCCAAAACTTATATAATGCCTTAAGATTTACAAAGTCCCCTTTATATTGAAGACCTTGGTTCAGATGACGAGATTATGTAGATAAAATACATTATAAAGCTTAAAGCACTTTTCTAGCCATCAAACACTGTTTTCTGATCCTCATAGCTACCTTGATATAAGGTGGATACTTTAGGTATTAATCCCATTTCTCAGAATAAATAAATTGAAGCTCAGATGTTAATAACTTTTTCCATGGTCAGAAAAACTAGTCTCTGCAGACAGTAAGATTCAGAACCAGTCTCCCCTGACTTAAGGAGAGTCACACTATGTCTCCTTTGGTAAACTGGATGAACTGTCTAAAGTTATGAAATGAAAAGAAGAGCTGAGTAAAGTAAAGGGAAGGAATGTATACACAAACAAGTTAAATTTTGCAGTTTATATCAATTCAGATTATTTTTTACAGTAGCCCAATGATGGATAGAGTAGTAGTGGGTACTTGAATGAATGTAATAGATTTCAAGTTAATTGACTGTAATTAGACATGTTAATATTACATGATATTTTCAAAATTATTAATGTTGTCATCAGAGTTGAGAGACCTATGTGGCACAGTGAATAGAGCAGTGATTCTGAAGTCAAGAAGACTTGAATTCAAATCCAGCTTCAGACACTCACTAGGCCTAAACTACTGGGCAAGTCATTTAACTTTTGTTTACCTCTAGTCATTTGTTAAATGGGGATAATAATAGCATCTATCTCCCAGGGTTAGTGTGAGCATCAAATGAGGCAGCTCTGTAAAGTGCTAATTACTTAGCCCACTGCCTGGCACATAAAAGGTAGCTATTATTGTTACCATTTATAAATGAGATAATATACATAAAATTCAGGTATTTGTTTTAAGGACCAAATGAGATCATTGTAAAGCACTCATACAGAGTCCAGTACATTGTTCAGTTGTTCATTTGCATCTAAGTCTCCATGACCCAGGGGACTGGAGCATGCCAGTGTTGTCTGGAGGTTTTCTTGGCAAAGATCCTGGTGTGAGTTGTCATTTCTTTCTGCTCATTTTACAGAGTTGGAAATAGGCAAACAATTCAGTGACTGATATAGGGTCATGCAACTAATAAGTGTCTGAAGTCAGATTTGAACTTGGCTCTTCCTGACACTCTACCCACAATGGCTCCCTACTGTGCCACCTGACTTCCTTTAACACAAATGAGTGCTATCGAAATATTCAGTCCTGTCATCATTTTCATCATCATCATTATTGCTAAAATCTCAAGTTCCAATAGCTTTTATATTTAGAAAGCTATAATTTTAGGGATAGAGGTTGTTTCCTCATTGGGCAGTTCTCTTATACCAGAGAAATCATGGGTCCATCTTTCTCTGTTAGGGATATTTCTACTTCTAGTAATCTGTTGATAGCTTGTCAAAATAAAGATAGAAATCAAGCTTGATTATCCCTGTTTGAAATATTTAATTAGCTTTTATCAGAATACAGTCAGATCAGTTTGATCTCAGCCTGAGCATAGAACTTTATTTTCAACAAAAGTTCGTTTTCTTCTCCTTCCTCTCAAGAGGTGATTCTTACTTAAACTCATTTTTTTATTTGATTTTGTTTTTACTTGTTAAAGGTAGGTCATTTTAAAAAAAACAGTTATTCATTTATCTCTTCCAAAGTATTGATAACTAATCTTAAGAGCTGTTTGTATAGTTGATTAATAGGATATAGAAAATCTAAACTTTAGGCTTTACCTGAGGAAAGAATAACTTTTATTGGAATTCCCCCTCCCCCCAAAAGAACCAAACCAAATAGAAGTGAATAAAGGGAAAGGATTATTCATTTTTCATCTTTCCTTTTATCATAAACATTTATTGTCATTGGAAGCACTAAAGAAAAGGTTCTGAAAAAGCTGTTCTCAGATTGGTTCACTGACCAATGTAAAGACAGACTGCTTTTCTTTGGTGAAGCTGATGTCCATGAAGGGGCAGCTAGGTGACCCAGTGGATAGAGCACTGGCCCTGGGGTCAAGAGGACCTGAGTTCAAATTCTGCCTCAGATACTTAATTACCTAGCTGTGTGACCTTGGGCAAATCATTTAACTCCATTGCCCTGTAAAAACAAAAACAAATTAAGAGGAAATATGGAGAGACTTAGTAAAGGAGAGACTCTAGTGCCTTACTGTTTAACATTCCCCCCCCTAAAAAAAAAAGGGTTCAGATCAGCTAGTCTGTGATGTGTTAAAAAGGGATCCCTCAAAAGAGGAAGGAGTTTTTTCCTCTCTTTAAAGGCAAATGAGGGTCGGTAGGGTGGTTGGTCTTGAAGAACACCAGAAGTGGAGGTATGGTTTCCCTACAGGATCACAGCAGAAGATCTTTCCAGGGACACTTTGTTCATTTGTAGAGTTTTCCAAAGTGTCTTTTCTCTTCTTCTGTGTGGTAGGTGCTATTATCTACAGATAATATCTCATTTGATCCTCTACCTAAGAGCTAGATACTATAACCCCATTGTAGACTTGGGGAGTCAGGGCAATCCTGGCTTGCCCAGGATTACACAACTAGGGAGTATCTGGCTCAGAATTGGAACTTGGGTTTTCTTGACTCCAAGCCCAGCACTATATCCATTGCCCCACTAAAAAATCTTTCCATATAAGTTTCATTTAAATTAATAGCCATTTTTTAACTTAAAAGTCTGATGCTTTGGGATTTTAAACTTTTATTGTCCACAAAGCATTATACAGAAAGAAAATTTAGCATTATTTAATGTCAGTAAATGATTGATTTATCATACTATACATCCTGTACACTTTCTGTTCAGTTTATACTTCACCAAATAAAAAGGTGCTAAGGAATGCTCCTTTTTAGAGGTTTAATAACAGTTAATCCAAATTTTAATCATTGCTTAAAATTTTTTAACTTTGTATTTTTTGAGTCTGAATTTAACAATCACCAAAAAACGAACATTTCTGTGTATAAAACAAAACAGAAAATGAGGATTTTATATTTTTATATATCTCTAGTATGTACATCTTGCTTTTTTTAAAAAAGTATATAATAAATTCAATTTATCACTTAAAAGGTCAGTTGCCCTCCTTTATCTCATGCAAGGGGTTAGAGATTGGGGAAACAAACTAGATATAGTTCTCTTCCCTTTTAAATCCTTCTTCCCAGTTAAAAGAAAAAAAATACAATCCCTTTAATAAATTAACATAAGGATAGTCCATCAAAACAGATCTTCATATTTACCATGTCTAAAAAGTATGTGCCTTTCTGCACATTGGGTAGGCATTCATTCATAGGTGGTAGCATGCTTTATCATCTATCCTTTGATGTCATGGTTAGACATTGCATTGATCAAAGTTCTTAATACTTTTCCAAGTTGTTAAAAAACCCAACTATATATCATCTTATTGATATCATATAAAAGAAATGTACCCAATTTAGTAAATACCAGGTAATTTGAAGAGGGAAGAAGGCATTATAACATCATAAGATTGGGAAAGGTTTCATGGTGATCACAGTGGAGCAAGACCCTTAAAAGTGATAGAGAAAAGAAGGATTGATTTGCAGTATAGAAGCAGTTTCATTTAATACATGGAGGCAGGAGAATGAATGTTGTGCTCAATAAAGAGTAAGTTATAGTTTTAAATTTTGAGGAATCTTTAATTTTTTTTAAATATCTTTTAGGTTCCGTAGAAAAGAAGCAGCAGAGAAGATCAATTAGAACTCGTTCTGAATCTGAGAAATCCACTGAGGTTGTGCCAAAGAAGAAGATCAAAAAGGAGCAGGTTGGCTTCCTACATGTAGAGAGTTAAAACATTGTATTTGTAAATGTTGTGGCTTATATTAGTATCTTCCCCTTCTTTTTTCTTTCTGTCTTTTCTTTTCTTTTTTCCTTTCTTTAAAAACAAAAAACAAAAAACTTCTCCCCCATTGGGTTTCCTTTCTAGACTGTTGTTCATGTTACATGCTGGTTAGTGCCAGTGCCCATTGCTAAGGCAGCCATTCCTGTGATCCTGCTTCAGGCACTTTCACAGAACCAGTCAGGCTTCAGGAAATGGGAATCCGATGGTGCAAGACGCTTGAATGAACCTGACACATTTACTTTGAGATTTTTTGTTATGAGCAAAATGATTTCATGTTTTCAGTGATTTTTGTTTGGTGGAACCTCCATTGAGTTCCTTCCATTTTTTTCTTTTGATTTTTGGTTTAAGCTGCTGGTTTGTATTATGTTTTTATTTTAAAAACAAATCGAATTAATTTAACTATAAGAGTTATATTTAAGAGTCAAATAATCATAGGTAATCTGATTTTTTTTTTGTTGGCAAAACAGATTTTTTGGAATTTTTTTCCTTCAGTGGAACAGCACTCACCTGTAATTGGGGTGTCAGATAAATAATACTTTATTATTTAAAAACAAAACAAAAAAAATCATTCTGAGCTAAGGGAGGTGATTAAACTAATTTTATGAGGTATATATAATCTTATATGGTTATATACATTAAGTGTTTAATTACTTTTTCAAGGAAGTTTCTGGAAACTGTTGCTGCTTTTTTCTTTGATGCCCAGTGGAAAAAAAAGGTTTTTCTTTTTCAAAATAAAAAGGGTATCCATTTTGCTAATTGTCTTGGCAGAAGGCATTCTAAATGGAACTAATTCAGATGAGCTTTGTGTTTTTTTAACCACTTGATGTTGAGTGTTGATTTTCTTGTTTTAAGTGATTCCTTTTGTATTTTAAAACTTCTTAACTTGAATGAAAGTGACAGTGTGGGTGCTTTATGCTATCATTGAGCATATGAAACAATTTTTCCCAGAAAGTATGTAACTAAAACTTCGTGATGCACTAACCGATTACACACTTATCATACAGAACTTCATACCTAGGAAATTATATTCCAAAAAATCTTTCTAAGCTCTTGCAAATCTACAGTATTTATTACCAAAATAAAGTTGTAATCTTGCAACTGGTTCCCAAATTCAGTCTGTGACCAGTCAGTTTAAAATTATAAGCAGAATGAATACAAATAATGGGACAAACAAAATGTTAATGCCACTGTGTTATAGTTAGTCGTAGAACAATACCAGTGATTGTTTAGAAGATTTTATATTTGTATTACTAATTGTATCCTATAAAAGCGCTTCTGTTGTATGTTTTTTTACCTGTTGTAAAAAAATAAAATTTTTTTAAAAAGAATTTAGAACAATCCTTAAATATTTACAAAACGTGTTTCAACATGCATACTTAACACATCTTAAGGAAACATAAACTTCAATCCTTAGCCCAAAACAGGAACTCCCCAAACAGCTTCCCTCCTTTAATTCTGATGGTTCAATCACCAAATTATCACGTGTTTTACATATACATTGGCAGAATAACTTCTAATCTCGCTCTCCTAATGTAGGATCAAGAACACTGTTCATAAGACACTCAAGAAAGTGCTTTTGCAATATCACAAACTTATTTTCTTAAGTTTGTACTAGCAGCAAAAGTATTGAGCTTCCAGCTGTATGGAGCCCTGTAGCACTCTCTACAGAGAGGGTCCTGATTCCCAGCAACTTAGCTGTGAGTGCAGGCGCGGAAGGGTCTTAAAGTGGCGTGAGTTACATTAACCTGAGTATCATAGTAAGTAAAAATTTATCCTAACGTATTTGGGGCGGGAGGGGTTTATAGCAACATCGGGGCTGGTTGCAGAAACAACCCCTCTCTTGCCTCCTGAACACCGAGGAAAGTATTCTTGTTGTCTTCGTACACCAAGGGAATGGTGGGAAAAGGACTTCGATAGAGAGCATGTGGCTGTGTGTTGTCACTTGGTATTCAGTATAGGCAGCTAGGATTTAAACCCTGCCCCCCCACCCTGGGACAGAGAGTTTGCCCTGAAGATGGGACTGACTTCCGATTTCAGATACACTAACCACTCATCATAACTTAGATTGGTGAAAGTGTTATTTTTCCTTTATGTTAGTTAAAAGAGAAAAACTTTTTTATTAATTCGTTGTTTTCCTGTCTAAACAGGTTGAAACAGTTCCACAAACTACAGTGAAGACAGGATTACAGAAAGGTGAGTTGCACACTGTAATGTTACTTTGAATTTCCCTGATTTAAACCAGTTTTGAAAGAATTACTTTTTTGTACTCCTTGTATTTTTGTCTGTCTTTGTAATTCATTGTTGTTGCTCTTCAGTCAATTTGTGTGGAATTGCAGTACCCCCTCCCCTCCGTGTGTGTGTGTGTGTGTGTGTGTGTGTGTGTGTGTGTGTATGACTTTATCATATTGATCTAATCTGTATCTCCACGTGAAAAGTCTTGAATTATGGTAAATTGGAGAACACTATGCATATTTGATCCAATTTTCACCTTTTCTCCATGATTCTGGGGTTTCTGGTTTATAACTAGGGATGTGACGAATCCACTTCTTTGGTATTCGACTGAATACCGAATAGTAGCTATTAATGTTCGTCAAACATGGACTATGACAAATCAGATGAGACAACCAGATTGAAAAATCTTGCCACATTACCTTACAGTGCTATAAAATCCTCTTTAAAAATTAATTCATAGCTTATTTATGGCCACTATTAGATGACCATATGCAAATCTATTTGAGATATGCATTAAATTTTTATAACCTTAAATTTATATATCTTAAGTTTACAATTTGATTTTAGTACAAATTTAGTATTAGTTTTTAGTACTTTTTTTGGTGAGATCATTCAAACTGCATTTAATACTTGTAGTTTACTCTGGGCAAATTGCATTTTAAAAAACATCAGCCTCTCTGCATTTTCTGGGAGAAGTCTGCAGCGATGGTCTCCGTGGAGATCCTCAGCAGAACTGAACAGCCTCTCGGAGGGAACACTGCTTGGCGGAGCTCCAAGAAAAGACATCGCGATCGCTGCGAGATTAGGAGGCCTGATTGCGTTGTGTTTCCACCATTCCACAGGGTCGGCGGACCGGGGAGTGCAGGGCTCTGTCAGATACAGTGACAGCTCCGTCTCCGCAGCGGTTGAGGAAACTGTGGACTGAGATTCCTGTACAATTTCATCCCAGAAACTCCAGACTTGTAGTCTCCATGCAAGATTTCTTTGACAGCGGCTTGATAAACAGTTTTCTTTGTTTTCGATTTTGATTTCACCATCATCGTTATTGGCATTCTTCTGACTGGTTTCTTCTACAAGACTATAAACAACTGCTTTAACATTCAAGTGATTTTTTTCGCCAGAGCTGGATGGGTACAGCTTAAATCTTGGGTCCAGCATACAAGCCAACGTATTACTTTATGCTGATCAATTTCGACATGGACTGTTGTTTTTGTTTTTGGGGTGTTTTTTTTTTAAATAAAGCATCATTAATGCACATCTTCAGGGTTTGTGCCAAACAGCCCAAACTGTATACATTACAATCATTAAAAGCTCTTTTTTTTTAATGTTAGTGCCGTTATCATGGAGAACAGCATGGCAGCTGTCTTTGGCGGTCTGCCATTTTTCTAGCATTTTCAGAAACTCATCGGAAATGGCGGTACCTGTGTGTTTCCCTTCGAAAGCTTCTCAGTACAGCACTGTTGTTCCTCTGTTAAAAGTCCTTTTTAATCCAATGATGTATTAGGCCAAGGAAACATTCTGTGGTGGTACTCTGGGTCCACACACCAGCAAATGAAGGAAATAGATTGTGCAGTTTTTGTTTTTTGTTTTTTTATCAGCGTTTATCCTGGCAGGCACTCTCATTTATAGATATCAGGAAACACTGTTGAGTGGAAACATTTATAGAGTGGGATTAATAACAAGGTTCCAGTAATCTGAGCAGTCTAACATGGCCCACATCCTCCATCACAGAATATGGCTATGTATCAAGTGCTCCATCTCACCCGGCCTGTTAACGGATCTTCATGGCCTCAGGAGACTCGTTTCTCCATGGTCTCTTCTGGACTGCACACTTCCTTCCATACTTTGCTGGGCTGGATTAGATGTGTATTTGTTATATGGAAATGTTGGGGGAAAAACAAAACACAAATCTTGGGTTTAAGTATTAACCCTTTCCTTGGTTCCTTGGTACTCATCGTGCCTGACCTACACATGTTTCATCGTGGCTGTTTTTTGTAGCATTAGGCCATGAAAAGTGTTGCTTTGTAGGGGTACTTTTTTGTGTTTTTTCTTTTTGTTTGTTTGGTTGGGTTTTTTTTTTTTTGTTTTGTTTTTGCACTCTTGTTTTGGCTGGATTTGTATTATACAGTTTAAAAAAAAGTTCCACACTATTCTCTGCTTTTTTCATACTCATTCCTTCTTGCATAAATTCCACAGAGGCCTCTCTCTTCCAACTCTTCGTGATTTGACTACATTTGAGCACTGACTCTCCATTTACAGCCCTCAGCAATGTGCTATGACATGGCATGACATGCAGAGAGGGTGCACTTGTTAATGGTCAGAATAAATGCCAGATCACCAAGGAAGGCTCAGATGAACAGTTACCTGAACATTCAAAATTTGTTTTGGGGGCAGTATTAAGCTGAATACAAAAATTGGGGGGAAATGGCACTATCCGTGTACGAATCGAATACAAATCAAAGATTTGTCACATCCCTAATAAAAACAAGATGGAGATGTCTCTACAAACATATTTGTAAGCTGCACAATGTGTTGGGTTTTATGTCTTTTCCCCGCCAAATTGAATCGTTCTTTAGAATGTTCCAGATCTATCAGCCGTCCTGCAATTTTGATAGAATTGGTTTTCAGAATGGAACTTGGGCATTGTTGGATGAAACTAGTCTTAGTTCAGGAGCACTGAATTAAATGTCTTAATGGTGCAGTTGTAATTAAATCATTTTATACCAGGCAGGTCAGAAGCTTGTGGAGTTCTGATTCATGACTTCAGCATTACAAAGAGAGCTGTGCTTTTTCACACTAAAGATGAGTTTGAGGAAAAAAAATCTTCTCCCACAGCAAAGAAAAATTTAAGCGATATTTTAGGATTAATTTCAGTGTGTTGTGTTAAGGTGCCAGCGAGATTTCAGATTCCTGTAAACCTCTAAAGAAAAGGAGTCGCGCCTCAACTGATGTAGAAATGACTAGTTCAGCGTACAGAGACACATCTGACTCCGATTCTAGAGGACTTAATGATTTGCAAGTAAGTGTTTTTAAAATTTTGGGTGGCAGTCCTGCTCTGAACTATGCTTGACAGAAGAATGGCAATGTCAAGACTGCAAGTAATGGATATGTTTCTAATGGCCCAGACAATCTTCCAGATTTTGTGGGGATTCTTGAAGAGCTAGACATGACTGAATATAAGCTCTAATTTTTTGTTGTGGGGCTGAGGAATGGGAGAGGCAGACAACTTGCACTAATCTCTTCCCTGAAAAGAGAACATAAGTTAAAAAACAGCTCTGGCTCTTTCTCAGGCCCCTGTTTGCAGAGATTGCATGACAACATCCACAGGCCCAAGTTTGTTAGATCTTTCAAGGGCACCTTTTGCACAAGGCTCACTAGATTTTTTTTTCAGAGCTCCTGACTTGAAGGATGGAATTCTTATTTATAGTTATGCTATATTTTCCATATAGGTAAGCTTTGGAAAGCAGTTAGATAGTCCTTCAGCTGCTGCTGATGCTGATACCTCTGATGTACAATCAGTGGACTCAAGTCTATCAAGAAGAGGAACTGGAACCAATAAGAAAGACACTGTGTGTCAGGTAGGATGACTGGCTTACAACCATTTCTTTACTGAGATTAGTCTCCAGATTTGGAATAATAATTGATTGGAGAGGAGAATTCCTTAAATGATTGGATCCCTTTGAAGCTGATGAAACAAAGTTATTCCTGGCACTCACTTTCCCCTCTTTGGTATGAAAAATTCTTTCAGAAAACATGTAACTGATAAACAAAAATGTGTTATAATTGCCATGAATCTAAGTTTAAGTAGATTATATCAAAAACCAGGATTTCAGAATACATTCTTTGCTGGACCCCCTTTCTACTTTTACATCCCATTTGCATAGTTGCTTGACAGTAAGTGTCTAAGTTTTATTGTTCCTGCTAGTATTGGATTAATATGAAATAAATTTAGAGCTTGTAAATAGAATTGATGGATTAAGAATTCATGAATAATGTGATGGTAGTGATATTCTTGCTTAGTAGAGTATTGGGAGAATTACTAATAGCTAGTTTATCTCCATATTGTCTTGACATAATTCTTTTTTTTTTTACAGTATCCCTTAGAATGTAGAATGAAGTTATATCCCTTTTAAGTCTCCATATTTTCACTTATTGACATCTAAACAGGTCATCACTTACATCAGTTTTCTCCAACTAGCCCAAAACATGTTTCTCACTTTGCCTTTTGCAGCTGCTCTTTTTTGATGGATTAGGGTGTAGATAGCTGAGATAGGAGGGAAAAAAAAGTTTTTAGAAGGAATTGAGTTGTATGTTTTAGTTTATGGATTTTAAGAAGTAGCTTTGGTGACAAGAAAACTTGTTTCAGAGTCAGAGGCTCTGTTTCTTCTGAATGTGACAATGGGAAAAGTACTTTACCTCCCTGAGGTTCAGTTTTCCTACCTGTAAAATTGCCAGATTTGGACTAGATGTTTTCTAAGATTCCGTCATACAATCTGTTGATTGTCTAAAAATAAATGACCCATTAGAAATAAAATTTCCCAAAGAGTCCCAAAAATTTCCTATGAACCACTGGTTGAGAAATATTAATTTACAGTTGTTTCTGTTTAACTGTATTCTAGATCTGTGAAAATTATGGTGACTCCCTGATTGTTTGTGAGGGGGAATGCTGTAAACATTTTCATCTAGATTGCCTGGGATTGTCATCTTATCCTAATGGAAGGTTCCTTTGTACTGAATGTAAAACAGGTAAATTTACTTATTTTTGTGGAGATGGGAAAGGTGGAAAATCTTACTGTTTTTCCTGACATCTGCCCATCTTAATATTTGCAACATTCTTCTTGACATGTCAAATTAAAAATATTAACATTTAAAATCCAAGTGCCAACTTTTCTCTTTAGTTTTTCTTTTATGTAATAGCCCATATTTGCTGGACAGAGCTTACAATAAGTATCCAAGTTTTATTGTTCCTGCTAGTATTGGATTAATATGAAATAAATTTAGAGCTTGTAAATAGAATTGATGGATTAAGAATTCATGAATAATGTGATGGTAGGGATATTCTTGCTTAGTAGAGCTATACAAAACTAAATTTTTTTTTTACTCGGCTTGGTGACACTCATAACTTCTTAAATGTGAGTATCTAAAGAAAAGGAAGAAATTCACCTTGTATACATTTCTGCATATTTGAAATTTGGAAAAAAAATTATGTCTCTGTAAAGTCTTCTTAAGTTTATCTTAACTACTTGGTTCTTCTAAATTTAGTGTTTGGATTAAGCTTTTAGGAAAGTGGAGCTTGAATGAGTTCTTGGGTTGGGAGGTATTGTTTTTGCAAGGTAATGAGGTTAAGTGACTTTCCCAAGGTCACACAGCTAGGTAATTTTTTTTTTTAGTGTCTAAGGTCACATTTGAACTCAGGTCCTCCTGACTATCCATTGTAGGGGTTTTTTTATTCATTCATTATTTTTAAAAACTCATAATTACATATACAGAGAGAAAGAGAATAACTACTATGTGCTTAGACTGTGTGGGATACAAATAAGTTTAATTTACCTCAAAGAATTTATAATACAGTTGGTTGGTTCTTTTCCTTCATTACTCAAGAAGACAAAAATGACATCATTATGTTAAAAGGCTAGTTACATTTTGGTCCAATTGTGACTGATCAGACCAATACAAGCTCAAAATGCTTCATCACAGTTCGGGCACAAATAGTCCACGTGAATACCTGGGGTGGGCAGTCTAAACTTACAAATATCATATTTCCTTTTTTTTTAGGTTTTTTTGCAAGGCAAATGGGGTTAAGTGGCTTGCCCAAGGCCACACAGCTAGGTAATTATTAAATGTCTGAGACCGGATTTGAACCCAGGTACTCCTGACTCCAGGGCCGGTGCTTTATCCACTGCGCCACCTAGCCGGGCATATTTCCTTTGAGCTTACAGCACCCTCACTGATGAGGGCACACCATGTTGGGTAGTCTTTTCCCAGTGCCTCTCATGCTGCCTAATCAATTCCAATGTTTTAAGGGAGATCCTCAGATGTCCCTGTATTGCTTCTTCCATGAGCACTTGTCTTGTGTAAGTTCTCTATAAAATTGTCTTTTTAGCAAGCATACATTTGGCATTCAAACAAAGTGCCCCAACCTTTTGTAGTTGTGTTTTCTATAATAACATCTGAAAGCTTGGCTCTTTAGCTCAAGAAAGTACCTCACCATCTGCTATCTTCTCCTCCCAGGTGATCTTCAGAATCTTCCTAAAACAATTTAAATGGAACCAATTTAGTTTCCTGGCATGGCATTAGTAGACAGTCCAGATTTCACAGGCATATAGCAATGAGGTCAGCACAATGACTCTGTGGACCTTCAGTTTAGTAGTCAGTCTAATATTTCTTCTCTCCCAATAATACAGTACGAAAATATGATATACATCATTTAATTTCATGTTTTTTAGATGTTTCTTTTATGGGTGTCTTGTTTTTACATTACCTGTTTTCAAATATGTCCCCTTCAGAACTAGCAAAGCAACCCATTGTTTAATATATATATATATTTGTGTTAAATAGTATATATTTATATGTTATACATAAATATATACACACACATTCACACATATATACTTGTGTATGTGTGTGAATAAAGAGAGAAAAGGCAACTCAGCATAACAACCATTATTCTTTGTGTCTGACTGTACATATTCTGTACCTATAATCTTCTACCTTGTCTTAACTTTTCTCTGGAACCAAACTTGATGATTATAATTACAAAGAGTTCACTTTCATTTTCTTTTTATGCTGTGGCAGTTGTGAAGTATAATTATGTTCCTGATTCTTGAACCTCATTTTAATAGGTGACCCTAACCTTTGTACATCTTCATATTTTGGACTTTATCAAACATAAAAGGATTAGAAAATCTCAGGAGTCAGCCAGAACAAGAATCCCCTTTATAGAATTGTTTTCAAACCATTAATTGAACTCCTCTGGTGAGGAGTGAACCCATGCCCCCCATGACTTAATTGTTAAAAAGAAATTTTGCCTTAATTTATCCTAAATTTACCTCTTTGCAAACTCTTGTTCTTAGAATGACCATCTAAGTCCATGCTCAAATCTATTATTTCATCTTCCCAAGAGATGGTTATCATGTCCACTCTCTCTCAAATCCCCCAAATTATCTCATCTTTATGTTCAAAAATCTATTTCTTTAAATTGATCCTCACATGACATGGTCTGCAGTCCTTTCATCATCCTGGTTGCCTTCTAGCTTGTCACTGTATGTCAATGACCTTAACCATGGGACTCCACATAGCTGACCAGCCCAGAATACAGTGGGACACTCATTTCCTTACTCATGTATACTGTACACCCCTTAATATATGTAGCCCTAAGATCACTTTAACTTTCTGAGTTGTTATATCACACTATTGACTCATTGAAAGTCTACAGAAATAACTTAGTAATTTTCACATTTAAAATCTGAACCTCTTCCCCATCTTATTATCAAGAAGTTGATTTTTCTTAATCCAAGTTTATGACTTTATTTGTCCCTATTGAATTAATTCTTACTTGATTCAATCCAGTGTTTTCCTCAGTCATTCTTCGTGTCTTCATTTTTTTTCTGGTTGACTATTTCTTCCTTTGCTTTTATCTAAACTATTCAAATAGTTCTGTGATCTCTTCAATTCAGGAGCTCCCACAAACTGAAGATTAAAGATTCACAATTGTGCCTATGTAACCTGTGTAACTCTGGTTTATGTCCTCCCAAAAATTCACCACCAGAGGTCAATAGTCTGGAAACATTTAGTAAGTTCTTGCTATTTGTCAGGTACTCTGTTAAGAATTGAACATCCAAAAAAAGGCATTAAATAGCCCCTGTGCTCAAGAAGCTCACAGTCTAATGGGGGAAGACATCAGCTCTGCCAAAGTTGGTTTCATTTTGAAAAATGATGAGTTTCTAGAGATCATGAAATTGAGGGGTCAGATGGTTGGGGAGTGATGAGGTGAATTTTCTAGATTCCCTTCTGAAAGAGTTGGAGGCGCTCCCAGATGTCTACTCTTCACTCCCCCTCCCACCTGAGGGAGGTATGAGACTCAGAGTTGCTTTCAAGTAGCCTGGCAGGAATGGGTGAGGTGAATTCCCCAGATGCCCACATCAAACAGAAAGTCTTGGAATAGCTCCTGGCACACCCGCATGAACTTTATGTAAATCATTGACAAAAAATATTAAATAGCATAGGACAAAATACAGGTCCCTAGGCACCAAAGTTAACATCAAACCATTAATAACTATTCCTAGGATCCAGCAATTAAAATAGTTCCAAATCTTAATTACTGTGATTTAGTCCTTATCTCTCCATACTTTCCACAAAAATTGCATAGAGGCCTCTAATAACTGTGTTTTTTTTTAATCTAGGTTAACCAGCACTCCCCTGATTTAATCCTTTCATTCATCCTGTAAAAAAGAAAAATTAAATAAATGAAAAATAATTAGAGCTTACAGTGTATCAAATACTGTTAAAGAGGAGTGTGACATAGAAAAGCATGTCAATCCATGTTCTCAAGAAATATAATATTGAGACAACCTACCCTTTCATTCAGTGGTGATTGCAGGAAAGATTTTCATTTTCAATAAATTTGTAGAATTAAAAAAAAAATACAGTCAACTGAAGTGCAGATAGTACCCAGTTGTCTTTTAGAGTGTGATAATAAGCAGATGGCAAGGCCTAGTGGACTGAAAGTTCAGTGACAGGGTAGATGAAAGGACCTAATGATTCAAAGGGTTCATCATCCCAGTAGCTGGTGAGACCTCTTGTAGATGAAGCTTATTGAACTCAGTCTGATACTCCCTATCCCACACCCACATAATGATCCTGGTTTCTTGACAAACTGCAGTTTTGAAGCTGGAAGTGGAATTCCTTGGAATAAACCATGTTCTACTTTGGGTCTTAGGATATCAAAAAAGACTTAAGCATTTTCAAATTCAATCTCATTTTATAGGTAGCTTTGTATATTTTATATCTTGCAACAAAATCAAGTGAAGACCAAAAAAATCAATATAAGAGATAAAGACACCATGGGTAGAAAGATAAATATGATGCAGATTATACTCTCTTTTAAGGATTTTATAAAGAGCACATAGTATGGCACAGTGGATAGAGCACCAACTCTGGAGTTAGGAGGACCTGAGTTCAAATCCAACCTCAGACACTTAATACTATCTCTGTGACTTTAGGCAAGTCACTTAACCCCTTTGTCTTGCAAAAAAAAAAAATTGTATAAGCCACTAAGGACAAAAATACACATATACAAATAACCACAGTATAAAGGAGAATGTGTTAGGTGCAAAGTAAATTCCATAATAATTTTGAGAGGATAAAGATAAGTTGAGAATGGGAAGTTGGTGAGCAGGGAAAGAAATGATTATGTCAGGGAAGACTTTAAAAAGGAGCCAGATCTGAGTTTTGAAAGATGAGAACTTTGAAATGGCTAGGCAGAATCAGAGTGAGAAGGGTATTCCAGGTATCAGGAGATATATGAGCAAAGGCATGGAGAGAGGAAGAGAACAGAATGGATCCAGAGTAGTTCAATTCAGTTTGGAACTGGAAGATAGATTAGAATGGTAAACATATCCCCTCCCCACCCTCTTTTCTTCAATCATATCCCTAAACTATTATGTTGGGATTGGGAAATTTTGATTTATATCTCTTTTGATTTGGCTCCATGGTTGACTATTTGAGAAGTATGTATTTATATATGTATGTATGTACTTATATATGGGGACAGAAGAGGGAATGTTAATGAATCTGGATGGTAAAGCAAAAAAGGTGAAAACTTATAGGTTTTCTCCCTTGCCTTCTTCATTGCAAAAAATCACTGCCAGAAAAAAAAAAAAGAAAGAAAGAAAGGGGGCGGCTAGGTGGCATAGTGGATAGAGCACCAGCCCTGGAGTCAGGAGTATCTGAGTTCAAATCCAGCCTCAGACACTTAATAATTACCTAGATGTGTGGCCTTGGGCAAGCCACTTAACCCCATTGCCTTACAAAAAAAAAATCACTGCCAGGTGTTTATGTTAGGAAAAAACCATTCCATAGCCAGAAGGAATTGTAGTACAGGATTATTCTAGAAAATTCATTATGACCCAAGTCCACAAAATACTATTATTTTTAGCATCTACCACATGTTTGGAAATATTTTTTTTATATAGTCCCTTCTTTGTGATAATATTTGTTTAAGTAGAATATAATATATCCTTGTTTCTTTGTGTATTTTCTAGGGCATCATACTTGCTTCTCTTGTAAGGTTCCTGGTAAAGATTTGAAGCGTTGTTCTGTCACTGCTTGTGGTAAATTTTACCATGAGGCCTGTGTTCGCAAATTTGCTACTGCTGTCTTTGAATCTAGAGGATTCCGCTGTCCTCAGCACTGCTGCTCTACTTGTTCCATGGAGAAAGATATCCACAAAGCAAGCAAAGGTGAAGCAAAGTTAATGAGAACCTGTAAACACAGACTATATCAATGAGTTCAACACATATTTCTTTGTATAACCCTCTGTTATCTGTGGCACAGAGGACATAGGTTATGTTTGGGGTGTAGGGTTCATATTTAGGAAAATCCTTTTTGTGCTTTTACAAGTCTTATTTATTCTGTTTAATCAATAAACATTTATTAAGTTCCTTTTTAGTACATGTACTCTGCTAAGCATTGAAGATACAGGGACAAAATTGAAATAGTGCTAACCTCAAGGAGCTTATATTCTAAACACAAGGTAATTTTGAGAGTAAGGAACTGGGAACATCATTAGAGGATTCATAGAAATTTTTCTTAAGCTGTGTCTTGAATGAATTAAAAGTTAATAAGAGGCCCCCCACCCGCACCGCTCAGAAGCGGAACTCTCCTGGGGCCATGGTGGCGGCTGCATCACCTGCTCCTGCCGCCCCTACACAGACTGCCCCACAGCTCCTGATGTCGCCAGGGCCGGGCAGCTCGGACCACAGCACTCGGAGCCGGCTCTAATGGTACCAATTGACAGATCCTTCTTGTGAGAGTTGGATGTCAGAATTCCAGAAAAGATGTCAGCAATCCAGGCCATTTGGCCATCCGTTACAGAATGTATTGCCAAATACAACTTCCATGGCACAGCTGAGCAAGACCTGCCCTTCAGCACTGGGGATGTGCTCACCATAGGACCCCAATTGATACAAAGCCAAAAACAAGGTTGGCTGGCAAGGCATCAACCCAGCCAATTATGTGCAGAAGCAGGAAGAGTGAAGGCGGGCACCAAGCTGAGTCTCATGCCATGGTTCCATGGGAAGATCATTCGGGAGCAGGCAGAGAGGCTGCTGTACCCCCCCCCCAGACAGGCCTCTTCCTGGTCCAAGAGAGCACCAACTACCCAGGTGACTACACCTTATGTGTGAGCTGTGAGGGCAAGGAGGAACACTACCACATCATCTGTTATGCCAGCAAGCTCAGCATTGGCGAGGAGGTCTACTTTGAGAATCTCATGCAGCTGGTGGAGCACTACACCACTGATGCTGATGGACTCTGTACCCACCTCATCAAACCAAAGGTCATGGAAGGGACTGTTGCAGCCCAAGATGAGTTCTCCTGAAGTGGCTGGGCTCTCAATATGAAAGACCTCAAACTGCTTAAAACCATTGGCAAGGGTGAATTTGGGGATGTGATGCTCGGGAACTACTGGGGTAACAAAGTAGCCGTGAAGTGCATTAAGAATGATGCCACCTCACAGGCCTTCCTGGCCAAGGCCTCAGTCATGATGCAACTCCAGCACAGCAACCTCGTGCAGCAACTTGGGGTGATTGTGAAGGAGAGGGAGGCCTTTATATCATCACAGAGTACATGGCTAAGGGCAGCCTGGTAGATTATCTGTGGTCAAGGGGCAGGTTGGTGCTGGGCAGAGATTGCCTCCTCAAAATCTCCCTAGATGTTTGTGAGGCAATGGAATACCTGGAGGCCAACAACTTTGTGCATCGGGATTTAGCTGCCCAAAATGTATTGGTGTCTGAAGACAACATCGCCAAGGTCAGCGATTTTGGCCTCACCAAAGAGGCCTCTTGTACCCAGGACACTGGGAAGCTGCCCGTCAAGTAGACTGCCCCTGAGGCCCTGAGAGAAAAGAAATTCTCCACCAAGTCAGACATGGAGTTTCGGGATACTCCCTGGGAGATCTACTCCTTCGGCAGAGTGCCTTATCCTAGAATCCCTCTGAAGGATGTGGTTCCAAGAGTAGAGAAGGGCTACAAAATGGATGCCCCAGATGGCTGCCCAGCCACCATCTATGAAGTCATGAAGAAATGCTGGCACCTGGATGCCGCCATTTGGCCCACCTTTCTGCAGCTTAGGGAACAGCTAGAGCATATCAAAGCCCACGAGTTGTACCTGTGAGCCAGGGTGGGGGCACCCCATGGGTGCCCTGGGTCACCCTCTCCAGCCCCCTCTTCTCCCTAACCCTCAACACAAAGACTGAGATGCTGTTGAGAACTGGACCAGCCAGGACTGAAGCCCCACCCCAGGGAGACTGTGAATCTCTGGCTGCCAACTGGGACCAGATGAGCCAATCCAGTGGAGGGGAAGGAGCAGCCATCAGAACCTCTGGGCCAGAGGGACGTGGCCTTGGTCCTGTCCCAGCTCCTCCCCTCCCAGTCCCCCACTAGCCCCTCATGCTTCCTGTCCATCCCAGGAGGCCATCTTGGCATGTCCCTCTCACAGGTCAGCCCAGCAGGGACCAAAGGGTTTAGGGGGCTGCACTAAAATGGGAGGAAGGGGCAAACTCGATCCCTTGTCCCCCATCCTCCTGGCTCCTACTTGCCTCTCTTTCTCATTTTCTTCTTTCTTCCTCTTTTTTAATGGTTTTTTTTTTTTATTATTTCCAAGTTGAGGAGAAAAACAATACCCAACATTGGGCATTTTACAAGAAGTACGAATCTCATTCTTAATGTATTAAGGGTGGGGGGAGGGGAAAGGAAAGAAACCCCTCCTGGGTTGTCTCCCATGGCCGAATCTGAGCGGCCAAGCCCCCCCCCCCCCAGCCTGGGGCCTGGTGTTTGAGCTTGACTGTCTCAGTGTTGCATGCCAATCCCAGAGGCCTTTGCCTTTCTGTCCAGTGCTTTAATTTCATGTATTGCTTCCCACCCTGTAAGATGACACTGTAATAAGCCATTCCATGAGGACACCTGAAAAAAAAATAGTTAATAAGAGGTAGAGATGAAATGTTCTAGGTTAAGGAAGTCAGTGCAAAAGAAATGTTGAGCATGAGCGATAAGGTCAATTGGGATAGATTGAAGAATGAAGAGACTTATATAAAAAAAGGCTGGGAAGCAGGTGAAGCCCAAGAGTGTCAGATGATCCTACTTGGATTTAACAGAGAGCCACTGTTTTTATTGGGTAGAGATATGATGTTGTCAAACCTGAACTTTGGAGGTAAACACTTAGGCAGCTACATAAAATGGATTGTGTAGGGAACAGTTGTGAGGAAATCAATTAAGAGGACATGAGATTTAAAATATGGTAGTATATATACATATATATATATATATATATACATATATATGTGTGTGTGTGTAAAAGGAAAGGAGAGAGATTTAGTCAAAGAACTAGTGAGATTTGGCATCTGATTGGATACATGATATGAGGGAGAGAGAAGTGAGGATGTTATTAAAATTATAATACCATGTTACTAGGGGAATGATAGTATCCTCAATAATAAGGAAGAGATTTAGAAGAGCTTGAGTTTGGAAGGAAATTTAGTAAATTCTTTGTTGGATGTGTTGAATTTAAAATGTTAGTGAGATATCCATATAGAGATAAATAGCAGGAAATTAAAGATGTGGGAGTAGAAATCTGGGTATAGAATGTCAAATGCTATGGAGAATTCAAGAAAGATAAAGAATTGAGAAAAGGTCATTGGATTCGGCAGTTAAGAAATTGTAGAGAGCATTTTCATTTGAGTGACATTGGAAGCCACAAATTTGGTACAATATTGCTTCTACTTTATAATGTGCCTACTCTCCACTGGTGTCACTTCTGAATAGGGAGTGTCCTCCCTCTTTCATTCAGGATGCCCACAGAACTTCCTTTTTCATTATAAATACTAATAAGAAACACCTAAGAGTTTCCTGCCTAGTTTGGCCATTGATAATATTTACTTCTTGTCAAACACACAACTACAGTAATGAGCTGGTCAACCAGGCCTATCCTCTGGCTTAGGCTTAATTTCTACCTGTAGCTCCTACCTTGTGGGTAGTTTAATACAATTCACTTAGGAGTGGATCTCTTTGCAGAATGACTCTTCCTTTGTTGCATGGAGATCAGGAATACTAATACGATTTTCAAATGAAGTGATTATTACCTTACTCCAGCCCTATGACTGTCTTATACTTAGGGTAGAAAGTCTCTTTCTTAAGGGAATACATCTTGTTGATTATTTTCAGTTTACTTTCATTTTTGTAGACTGTATCTTCAGTTTCAACAGCAGGCATATCCAACAACAATTTCCATAACTTAGAACATTCCTTTTACCTGTACAGAATTCAGAAAAAAGTTCAGTAGAAAAAGATTCGTAATAATTTCCCATTCTGTTTATCTACCCTTTTGCTAACTCATATAACAGCAAATTGTTTTATGTCCCTTTTATATCTGTAAAGAAATTTAATTTCATTGCAGATTCTAGAACACATACTTGTTATCAAAATTGTCATAACATTCTAAAGTCAAGTTTTAAAAAGTTCAATAAAACAAAAACATGTCAGCAAGCCACAATATATGAAATTTGGTTGTTCAATCAAGTGTCTACTTTTACATTATGAATCCTCTGCTTCTTTTCATTTTCCCAGCTCCTCCTAGTTTATCAACATCTAAAATTGTTCATGTTGGAAATACTTGTACTATGCCTGTGTCACAGAATTAATCTGTATACCTCAAGATTGGACTAATAAAAACAACTATTTTTTCCAAATTTAGGAAAATTCCTGGTAAATTTTAAACTACATAGGTATCACTTCACAGAACCTTATTATTTAGGTGGTCTTATGAAATTTTTCTTTATTTCTTTTTAAGCAGGTCGCATGATGAGATGTTTAAGGTGCCCACTTGCCTATCATTCAGGAGATGGCTGCATAGCTGCAGGAAGTCTGTTTGTGTCCTCCTACATCCTCATCTGTAGTAACCATTCCAAGAGGAGCAGTCATTCTTCCTCCACTGTAAATGTAGGCTTTTGTTTCGTTTGTGCAAGAGGTGAGCACTAGGATGTCTATTTTTCTTTCTCAGTTGATGCTACCGGTCTATTTATCTTTTAAAATCTTCTCTTTGATTTGGAAGTAACCCTCAAGAGCATTCAGGCTAACCTCACAAATTATGCAAGAATGATTTTTGTAATACCACTGACATGGTTCTCTTGACTCTGTCAATTCCTATAACAGAAACTCTGCCTCATGAAGCAGGAGCTCCCAGTTTTGGTCAAGCCAAATTGTTATAAAGCTCTTGCATATGTTGAGCTGAAATCTACAGTCTTATTAATTAATCTAAGTTTTTTCCTCTAGGGGAAATATAGATTAAGCCTAATACCCTTCAGATATTAAGCTTCCTTTTATCTAGAGCCAGTTGTTATAAAATCTTCATTTTGAAGGCAAGACTAGTAAATTTGTTGTCAGCTATTTGAATTGCTTCATTATATTGTTTTGGTCTCTCATTGAGGCCTTATGGAACATGACCAAGGCAGCAAATGTGGGCCTAGTTAAGGTCTAGCACTACAAGCTTTCTCAATTCTTAGCTATTTAAGACTAAATATGCAAAGAGATAATATTGCCCTTTTTATTCATTTAAAAGCAATGTTTCATCTGCTAGGTGACTTAATGAATTTGACTATTTTCAAGTGACTATGTTATGGGGATATCCAACTGCAATTATTTGCTATACCATATAATATTTGCAAAGTGTAAATACTTTAGGAATCAATAAATGCTAATTCCCCAGAACAGTTTTTTAATACCAGGAGAAACTTTGTTTTTTTCCTTAACTTGCTTTACTATAAGTGAAAGTTTTTTAACCCTTCTCAGACATGATAATCTCTCATAGAATCTTATAGAAAGTCAATACTTTGCTTTTTTACACACAGGTGATCTTTTACTTTGGTCATTGTACATTGTTTTCTACCAGACCTGTAATTTCACTGGTGTTGGGAAGTGCTGGTTAGGGAATTCCTTCTATGAATGAAGATACTCATCTCCTCTGTAGATTGGAGAACTTTGAGAAGGAACTTGAACTCAGGTCTTCCTTACTCTAAACCAGCTCTTAGGTTTAGATTTGGGGACCGTGGAAATCATCAGATCCAACTTTTTTATTTTATAGATGAGGAAATAGAGGCCTTTAAAAATTAAATAGCTTGCCTATAGTCAAACACACAGTAAAGTAGCAGACCTGGGACTTCAAATCCCATGTCCTTTCCACTGTACTACCACTACACTGTTGCTTCTAATTTACAATAGGAAAAAAACACTTTTGCAAAATGTTCATGCATGCGTTCTTGTGTGTGTGTGTGTGTGTGTGTGTGTGTGTGTGTGTGTGTGTGTGTAACTGTAAGATAAGGACTTTAATCAGGTTTGCTTTTGTGGTTATTTTTTCTTTAAACAACTTAGAAAAAGTTTTCCATAACTAGTAGAAATTAAGTAGTATGTCTAGAGTTATTTTCTTTAGCATTTCTTTAGTAGCCATTTTAATCTTATACTTATTCATTTAATGTGACAGAGTTGTAGATTCATGAGTAGTACCTAGAAGAAGAAACAGAAACATAGTACAAAAAAAAACTACTACTACAAGGATAAGAGTTAAATCTTGCTTAGCAAAACAAAAACACATGAAAAATTTGTGGTTAGAATTGTATTTGCTCCATGTTGTAACAATAAAAAATTTTTACCTGATCTGGCAGAAAGACAGATAAGCGCAAAAAGTAGTTCTCATTTGTCTTCCTACTCTTCCCACCCAATGATACTGACAAGAAAATAACTTATCATAAAACACTTAGCTTCAGAGAATTTAAAATAACAGATTTATGGCAGTAATAAAATTTCATTATGTCTTGTAATGGATCTATTTACTACTCTCTCTGGAGGATATCCTAAAATGATCAGCATTCCCAGCAACTTAATTTAACTAACAGTACATGAGCCTACACCCAGATATATCTACATCACACATTTCTTAGCTAAAGTTTGTAGTTGCTGTGTTGTTTTGTTCTGGGGAGCATATTTTGAATTGGTACTTTATATTCTATTATGAAGTTAGCTAAAACTTGTCATTCCTAGACATTCATTTGATTATTAGTAGAGACCTATCATTTATTTTGAAATAATTTTCAAGCATACCAAATTTAATGACATGGGGACAATTTGGAGTTTAGGACTCTTTTGTAGTCATTTAGTGTAGAATATTACACAGACAAATTATATCCCTTAATTAAGTATGATTAATCACAATGACAGCATATTTATTGGAAATTTGAAGGTAAACTCCTAGAGCCAAGGCATGTTTGCATCTTTTATGTTTGCATCATAAAGACCTGGACATAGTGCTTAGCATTTTATTTTGAAAGATTTGTTGTTTTGTCTTTTTGTTTTGACTTCTTTTTCTCATACCCTCTCTTTGGGGTGGTGGGCTCCCCACTTTATAGATAAGAAAATGAAAACAAATATTAAACTAACAAAGTCAGAAAACTTAAATGTATACAGATACTATGTGTCACAGTGCCTATTTTTTCAGTTACTCAATATGGTTATCAAGTATAGGAAAATTCATAATGAATAAAAATTTAGTTTATAATTTAAATACTATAGTTTCTAAATTTTGTGCATTATACAGGAAGAAGCCTTTAATTTCCCATCCATTATTCTTACCAGGTTAACTATTGGGAGTTGAGGAGATTGGGAAAGGATTTTTGTAGTAACAGCAAAATGAAGCACAAGAAGCTTTCTGAGGTGAAAATATCATGTTTCCACATTTATAAAGTTATCATTGTTAAAAGATTTAAATTTTATGAAATAGACAGCACTGTTTAAAACATAACAATATAAAATGACAGAATGTTTAGAACTGGGAAAGATCTTTGTGATTATCTAATGAATCCATTAGTTTGTATGGATCAGAAAATAGATGAGTTGGTACCTAGCTTGCAGCATCTCACACAAAAGGGAAGAGCCAGCAAGAAACTAGAGCCCAAGTCACCTAGCTCCTCCTCCAGTACTCCTTCCACTGCCTCTTCTGCTTTGTTTTGTTTCAGTGAGTTTTCTTTTTATGGTCCAAAGTCCTTTATAACTGTTAGGAATTTCTAAAAATCTGAACTGATTCTTCAAACTCTTCATCTAAGGAATTCCATATAATTGGGGGGGGGGGGGAAGCCATGGTGGGGGGCCACTTAGGATCTACTTCAAGGTATAGAGATTTCACCTCTTCATTGATTTTTGGAGAAGCATTATATTTCAGCTGATTAGATAATCATTTTTATATGCTGAGACAAAATGTGTTTCTTAGCATCTACCTTTTGCTAGCAGGGTAACTTGTGCTTGCTTAAAATTTCAGTTTTTGGTTGAATTTTTAGTAATTATAATTAATAGTGGCATTAGGCAAGTAGAGAGAGGTTTAAGTTCTTTATTTTATCAAATTCTTGGAAATTATCTTGATGTCACATAATTTTGGTCAGAGAATCATTTGTTAGTGAATATTTCAAGTTCAGTTTTGAATATCTGAGCAGGTAAAATGCTCTTGTCTTATTGCAAGACTGATGAAGGTGATGACACTCCCAGTCCCCCAGGGTAGAGAATGTAATTTTGAAGTGTATGACCCCTGTAAATTTCATTTGCTAAAAGCATCATCATAACCAATGCTAATTAAAATAACAGCAATTATGATTTGCTTATATCACCTAGATGTCTGTTAAGCATTGGTAGTCAAGGTAAGCAGAAACCCTCCAGGCTAGATAGCTTTGGAAGTAGAATGTTTTAGAGAGAGATATGAACTTAATCATTGTTTAATTCTTTTAAGGTCTAAAAAATTTGTTTCATCTACCAAGAAATTATTCCCTGTGGTCATTTGAAGATTACTTGTGGGGCTAAATACCTTCCCTTGAGTAGATAGATTTCACATTCAAGAGAAAGCTCTCACACACTCTTGACAATGGAAAATAATGAAATAGGTTTCTAACACTTTACAACAGTTCATGGCTTCTTAGTCATAAGGAATTTTAATAGAGAACAGTGTTGTGAATGAGGAAAAGGTATTAAGATTTTGACTAAAGGTTTCCTAGCAGGTAGAAAGGATACCTTCTTGGACAAAATGGAAAAGAATAGGTTTAGTTCTTTCCTCAGCTGGTATTTGATGATTGGATCTTAAGAGAATTGGGCCTATTCTGTTTGGTTTTTTTGTTTTAAATCTTATTTTTACTTTTAGAATTGAGAGCTTAAAAAGTGATCTGTTTTGATTAAATTGTGAGATATTGTAGCATTTTAAATGAAATTGTAAAAATGAAGAAATGTGGCTGTTCTAAAGGACAGTAACTCATTTCATCATGTCTTTCAAAGTAGTTCAGCTTTTCTGAACTAAGTATTGGTCATCTGTTTTTAGATATAAAAGGGTTTTTTTCTCTTTTTTGGTATATAGTATCCTAAAGTAGAAGCAGTGTCATATAGACTCCCATTAGTGGCTATAGAAACTTTTCTGTCAGATCTTTCTTTTTCTTCATGTTCTCTTTTCTTTCAAACTTTAAAGCATAGTTGCATAATAGGTATTGATTTATTTTATTTTTTCCTTATGGAATCATGGGTAGTTTCATTGCAACTCATCTCTTTCTGTTTGTTTCGTATAGGGCTGATAGTTCAGGATCATTCAGACCCCATGTTCAGTTCATATGCCTATAAGTCCCACTACCTACTGAATGAATCAAATCGTGCTGAGTTGAAATTACCTATGATTCCTTCGTCAGCTTCCAAAAAGAAATGTGAGAAAGGTAATAACTAAAATAGTTTCTCTCTTTTTTTATTTTTTGCTTTTTCTATCTTTTTTCCTTAAATAACAGAAAAAATGTATGCCTGTCAAGCATCATCTGTCTAAATTTTGCCTTGGTTGTTGTGAGTGTGTATTCATATGATTGGCAGAAGTTATTAAAAGGGCTTAAAATAACTGCATCATTACAAATTTCTACCTGTTCTTCCTGAAAGTCAGTTTTTTAATATATTGCCTCTACCACACTAGCAGATTACATTTGTTAAATTAGAAGTTTACTTAATGTAAAGCAACTACCTTTCCCTTCTGTGCATATAAAACTCCTATTTATGTTAAAGGGAGGTGAATACATTTTGAAATATTTATTGTAACACCTGACTTAATACATAGATAACCCATATTACTGATAATTAAAAAATTCTCATAATCAAATTTTTTCCCCTTAAGACAACATTAGGATCTTAGGTTTAACATTAGAAAGGTCATTTAGTCCAAACCCTTTATTTTACAGATAAAGAACCTGAAGCTGTTATAGGTCAGGTTATTTGTTCCAGGTTATATAGTTAGTAAGTGACCAAGTTGGGATTAGAATAGGTTCTCTGAATTCATATCCAGTCTTTTACTGTTCTTGCTGTTTCTCTATTATTAAAATAAACTAGCCTTCCCTGAGCATTTGGGGAAAACAGCTTAGGAAATGGGTTAGGTAGGAAAGAGAAGCTTACCTGAAATATAAACGGTTAGCCTATGGATAAGTCATCCATGGATAATTTGGAGTCAGTTGTCTTTTTTATATTCTTTCAATTGAATTATTCTAAGGAAGGAAGTCTTACTCTGTAATTTAGCCTACATCCAATGAAAGAGGAAGAAGACTTAGCAATGATGTTCTGTGGGAATTTGGTATTTCAACTATCAATTCTAATTTAGTAGGTAAATAGATTGCTTCTAGCTAGCTTATTTTCATTATCAGGAGTTAGGTTTATAGTTTTTGCCAGCCCCCCACCACCACCACAAATGAAACAAGAAAACTCAGAAAATACCTTTTATTCTAATTCTATTAGTCTGCCTGATTTGAAAATGAAGAAATAAGGCTTCAACAAAAGGAAATATGGCACTCAAAATGCTCACTTTGTATTTTGAATAAGCAAGTAACTTGGGAGTTATAAAGAATTACATTGAATTGTTTGTGGGGCTTTTCCAGTTTAGTGACATTATTTTCAGTGAAACCCAGGTGATAGATGTGCACCCTACTTTGTAACAAGCTGTGTACTGATGTCTGTCTCTCTCTCTCTTGCTCTCTCTCTGAAATTCAACAATCTGAGGCATTTGGGGAAATGATATCTCTTTTAATGTCTTTCTAAAATTAGATGATTACTATTTCTGCTTACATTGTTTTCTTTACTCAATGCTAATCCTGACATAAAATTATTTTGAGCCCTGTGTTTACTTAGTTGGATAGTTTATTACTAATGTATCATAAAAGAAATTTTTCTTGTTTAGCAGAGAGGTGGGTTTTTTGGTGTTTTTTTTCTCATGCATTGGCATCTTACCATGATGATTTTCAATAATTATGCTAGGTCTGTATTTCCTCAGACATATTAAATGTTTAAAATAGATTGATTCTCTCATCTGGAGTATTGAAGACAAGTCTTGATTGGCTATGTCTTTTAGTGGGAGGAAGGATGAATGCTATTTCTGTGTTAAACATAGAGGGATTCCCTACTTTAGTGATATAACACTGGTTTACAATATCCACAACTGGAGAATTGAGTTGATTGGTCAAGTTTAAAGTAAAGGGAGAAATTATCAGATAATTGGGTATAAGACTTTTAGCAGAGGAAATAGAGTAAATAAATTATGATATTAGTTAAAATAATTAAAAGTCTATAGGTAGGCAAAAATATTCCAAAGGTTGAATGATTGTGATTTTTTTGTTAAAAGTTGTTTATAGCTTGCCTAGATTTTTTGCAATGGGACTCAAAGTCCCAATACAATTCAATGGATAATAGTGTTGAATAAATGTTATTATAAATGCAATTACAATATGAGTTTTGTTCATTCATTAATGTCCACTTTGAAGGCATATAAGATTACATAAACCAAAAAAAATCATTTTTATTTCAGATTTTGTTTGTTCTTGGTTTGTTCTTCACCCTAAGATAATTTTGTGCCCATACTAGAGTCTTTTGACTGGTAGTAGGTGAAAGATAGTTCCTCCTGTTGCCTTTTCATTATACTTGTTTTTTAATACATTTATACTCTGAAAACTGGTTGACTGACCTTCATTGTCAAAAAAAAAATGAAAAATGTTGCCATCGCAAATTTGAGGAAGCTAATTGTCCTTTTTGGGTTTTTTGTATTTAAAAAATGGGACTATGGAACCAATCAAGAGGCTGCATTTCATGTACATTATTTTATTGGGAAGGGATTCAGTTACCTATAGTACTGGTTTAGAATAGGAAAATAAAGCTTACAACAACAAAAGAGAAACTTCTCAAATTTGCCTACTCTAAATGTTTTTTGTTACCATTTGGCTATATTTTCATTTCTTTAGCTTTGTGCTAAACAGGTATATTGAATCAGTTTTACATGCAACACATATCATTTTTTTTATGTGTTTTGTCCTTAAATCTAGTGACAAAGAGACAGTCTCTCCCTGACTTGGGGAAGAACTACAGAAGATAGGCCTGCTTGTTTTTCTCTTTTGAGCCATTCCTATGAGAGTGACATCCCTTTCTTTATTTTTAAAAGGCTAATAAAAGAAAAATTAAATGAAAAGAAAAGAAAACCTCATTATTTTTTCTTCTTTCCTTTTGTCAGTTATTAAGGTTATTTGTTTGTTTCAAGGTGGAAAACTGTTATGCTGTGAATCATGCCCAGCTTCCTTCCATCCGGAATGCCTCAACATAGAGATGCCAGAGGGCTGCTGGAACTGTAATGACTGTAAAGCTGGCAAGAAACTCCATTACAAGCAGATTGTTTGGGTCAAATTGGGAAACTACAGGCAAGTTTTTGTGGACAAAGAGAAATTCTGTCACTTTTCAGACTTAGGTTTTTAATCTAGCTAGATTTTTTTATTAGAACTACATAGAATTTTTTTCCTAAAGACAAGATAAACATGAATTCTATTCAGTATTTTAATTTTTCATTTTTAAGGTCTAGGAGAGCTGCCTTTTTGAAGAAGATTCTAGTACTCATTTTGAGAATGGAGACAGTTAAGGAAAAAAAGCAAGGACCTAACTTTGTTGTTGAATAGGGATTTCAGCTTTTTCCAGGTCAAGAAGTTCATGATCCATCAGGAGAATTGTTTATAAAAATCTATTTATGTTCATAGTCTCTTGAAACTAAATCTAAATCAATTCTAACTAGATACCCTAAAGGTTTAGGTTCTTTGTGTATGAAGAAAACTATCTAGAATTTGATGTGGTTATATATTTTTCCAAAAGAACCTTTTAGTCTTGATGAAGAGGAAAAGAGAAGTAGATAGGATTTCTACTGTTGGTACAAGATTCCCTCTAAAATCTGAATTTAAATTGTTTTTCATAACTGATAAATAACTAGAGCATATAAGTTAAAACTTCATGACGTATTGCACTGCTGTAGGATTTGACATTTGGAGTTACAAGAGAATCTTAAGAGTTCATACATTCCAGCCATTTCAATTTACAGCTGAAGAAATTGCAGCCCAGTGGGAAGACAAGACTTACTATGAGCTCACAGTATTATATAACAAGTCTGGGATTTAAGCCTATCTTCTTTGACTCCAGACCCAATGACCTACCCAATATACTGTTTTTAAGGCCTATGTTTTTCCTTTCATTAAATAATTACATACCATTAGTCATTGCAGAGTAAGTATCACCAAGATAAATTTTTATAACTAAGAATTCATCAAGTGAGAGATTCAATTCAAGTTGTTTTTCTTTCTTCTAAAACAAAATTACTGGAGTGGCTAGGTGGTGCAGTGAATAGAGCACCAGCCCTAGAGTCAGAAGTACCTGAGTTCAAATCCGGCCTCAGATACTTAATAATTACCTGGCTGTATGGCCTTGGGCAAGCCACTTAACCCCATTGCCTTGCAAAAAAAAAAAACACTAAAAAAAACTAAAAAAAAAGATTTACCTAAGGTGACATAGGTAGTAAGTAAAAGAGCAGAATGCCAGAATTGCATTGTATTTTTCCAAAGTGACATTATAATTTTTAATGAAGCTCATCTCTGTTTGCTTAGGCTATAGGTCCATCATCTAATTTATTTATCTTTTTAGAAAGCAAAAAAACAAAACAAAACCAAAAACCTTTGAAGGAAACTTGAGGCTATGCCTCCCAGTTGGGATCTTGCCGATATGTTTTTCTATCCAGGCCAATTATTCTTGTATGTTTTGGAAAAACTTCACTTCATCTTAACTAGCCCTCTATGTATTTTTTTTTTTGGCTAGTCTTAGCTGTTTATTTTGAGTAGCAAGTTATTCCAGAGGTTTCTAGGGAATAAAATGGGAGGTATGAGGCAAATCCTGAAAGATCAGTAATCCAACTCTTTTGGGGAGTGTGACTATTGACTCCTGTAATCTGACAAATAATTAAATTCTTCAAAATATTCAGAAACATCTATACTATCCATTTCACAGACTGCTTCTAGGATAAGCTAAAGAGTGGCTTCATGAAGACTTGTTTTCTTAAATTGGGCATCAATTCTTATTGCAATTTTTAACTGCGGGGGGGGAGAGCGGTTTTAGGGAGAAATTCTATGGTAGTCATTGCATGTCTGTGCAGGTTCTGTACTGAGTATTGAGGAATACAACCTTGTCACTAGCTCAGTAGAGTGTTCATTTGCTAAGGCTTTTTTTAAACACATAACCTTGAAAAAGAAGACAGTGCTTCAGGAAACTGTTTTCTTTGTTTGCAGCTGATTTTCATGATCTCATGTAAGTAACCATATAAGACAACCTGAGATTGAGCTTCCTTGGCTTCTTCCATCCATTTCTTGACTTTATAATTGCTGGAAGCTATCGAATGATTCACAGATGGTTTCATTTAATTGTTGCAAGAATGTTCAGTCTTCATCACATGAGGCATTTTTGCCTTCATTTTATTCCAGACTCCACTTTGTTGAGATTTAAGAACCATGATTGAGACCATTTAATATTAAATTTGATTCTGACGTTTAGTGCAAAACATCACACATTTGGTCAAAAGATGTATGTCCTCAAATGAATGAAGATTCAGAAAATATCTTGGAAGGAAGGGTACTATTGAAGAAAGTGGCCTTACCACACCTGTTAATGGTACCAACATATTCTCAAAAGGAATTCCTGAATGTGTCATGTTCAGTTGTGTTATGAGCAAACAGTTGAACTGTTTGTTTTTCTAAAAAAAAACTTAGAAAACCTGACTTTTTATCTGGAGTTGAAATGATATTAAATATATAAGATATAACTTTTAAATTTGTCCTCTACTTATTCACTGTAAAAAAATTATGCAGTTCACTTCTGAAGAACTTCATAGTTTAAGCAAAATTAAAGACCAGTACAACCTTTTATGCTATTGGGACCTAAAAAAATTATGAATTATTTAACTTTTCTTTTTTTCCCCCTAGGAGAGGCAGCGTGGCGTAGTGGATAGAGAGCTGGCCTAGGAGCCAGGAAGACCTGGGTTCAAGTCCCGCCTCTGACACACACTGGCTGTGTGACCCTCGGCAAGTCACTTAACCTCTCAGGGCTCAAGGCAACTCTCTAAGACTCTTAAGTTGCAGAGAAGGTGCCGACCTGCATTGGGAGAGGGAGTTTCCTCATCTGGGAGTTCCCTAAACTAATGAAATCACAGGTCCAGTCCCTATCCCTGTCCCTTTTTTCTTCCACCAAGCTTGAAATATTAATTATGTGGTTTTTCTTCTTATGGCCCACATATTTTATCTAAAATTGATTTTGTTTATAGGTGGTGGCCAGCAGAGATCTGCAATCCCAGGTCCGTGCCTCTTAACATCCAAGGCCTTAAACATGACTTGGGGGACTTTCCTGTGTTCTTCTTTGGTTCTCATGACTACTATTGGGTACACAAGGGCAGAGTATTCCCATATGTTGAAGGAGACAAAAGCTTTGCAGAAGGGCAAACTAGTATTAACAAGACCTTCAAAAAAGGTAAATTGGATAATGTTTACAATGGCTTAAAACCAGGACTCCAAGGAGTTGATGTGCTACCTTGTGTTACCCAGGATCCCTTCATTTGAATGACAATAACATAAGTCTCATTACATGTCAGAATTTTAAAAACTGATATCTTTTGTTTCTACATTGCCTATATTTTCCTGTATCTTTTTTCCCCTTCTAAGAAAGCTATTACTTATAATAAAAAATCATTAAAGTGAGAAAAAAGTAACAAAACTTAAAAAAACATTAAAAAAATCTGACATTATATGCAGAGTTTCCCACTGTGAACCTCCTTCCACCTCTGCAAAATATTGTTGAGAGATATCCTCTTGGACCAGACCTTTTTTTCATCATTTCCAAAGACTCATTTTTTTATTGTTTTATGGAGATTGTTCTTTTCCATGTACACTGTTAGCTTCATTTTGTATGTTGTTTTCTCTGCTTACATGATTTTGCATGTAAGTCTGTGCTTCTCCTTTTTCATCATGTTTGTCATTTGTTCCACAATTTGTTTAAACATTTTCCACTCCATAATCATCAGCTTTGTTTCAGGTTCTTTGCTAAGATGCTATTATCAATATTTTGTTGTATTTGAAACTATTCTTTTTGTTAATTATCTCCTTGGTTATAGACCTAATAATAGAATCTCTGAATCAAAACCTATGAACATTTCAGTAACTTTTTTTGCATGATTTCAAATTGTTTTCCAGAATGGTAATAGCAATTCACAGCTCCACCAATAATGTGTTAGTTTGCCAAACACACCAAAATTGACTATTCTTTTCTTTTGTCATCTTTGCCAGTTGGCTAGGTGTGAGGTGAAACTTTTAGAGTTGTTTTGGTTTGCATTTCTCTTATTCATTCTTTGGAACATTTTTTCATGTGGTTGCTAAGAGTTTGCAATTTCTCTTTTAAAAATTGTTTCTATTATAGAGAATGGTTTTTGGCATTAAATAATAAGTTCAAAACAATAAATTCACAGTGGAATTACCTAATATTACACATCATTAAATATTAAAAATATTATCAAAACACCTAGAAAAAAAGCAGATAATACATGTTTTGTAGCTATAGTTCAGAATGAATCTTTAACCAAAAAGGGGTGGATATAATTACAAAAAATAAAACATTATTTTAATTACATTAAATTGTAATTAAATAAGTTTTGCATAAGTAATATTAACATAGAAAAAAGGAAAACATCAACTGGCCAAAAAAACCCCACAAATTTGTTTCAGGTATCTCTGATAAAGAATTTGATAATACATATTAATTGTGCGTGTAGGACCAAATAAGAACTGATAAAATTATATATAATTTATTTTTTTTACAATATTGTATGCTTGTCTGGGGCAGGGTGGCTAGGTGGCCCCTGGAGTCAGGGGTACCACTTAATAATTACCTAGCTGTGTGGCCTTGGGCAAGCCACTTAACGCCTTGCAAAAACCTAAAAAAAAAAAAATATTGTATGCTTGTCATTTTATTAGAAATATATTGAAGTACCCTTCACAAGCATGAATTTTAAGTGCATTTATTTAAGTGCAATACTATTATACCATCCTATCTTAGTCTGTGTTCTTAGTTATTTCTCTATCCCTGTTGATGATAATATACATTCTAAGGGTTATATCCAAAGGATACTGGTTCTGTTGCTCAAAAGAAACTCTTCAGACTAAGTGGAATAGAATTAACTCTCAGTAGAGCTCCTGCCTCTAATTCTGTCTCATTTCCATGAAGTTTTAACTTTCCAGACAAAGAAAATCTAGATTAAAGTTATAAGCTTTCCTCATTCTCTTGGAGAAAGCATGTGCTAAATAATTGAAATAAGACTCAAATCAGCTCTGATCCAAAGGATTGGACATCTAATCTTCAGATACACACAGTTAATGACTCATATTCCTAGTTTGTATGTGTATCCTTTGTTTGTTGGTTATTTCCAGTATCTAATCTTTTAAGAGGAAAAAATTAGACTCCAAAGCTGTGAATGGTAGTATAAAAACCCCATCTGACAACTTCTGTTTATGTACATTGTGTGTTTGATATTGTATAGCACTTGAGGAAGCTGCAAAACGTTTCCAAGAGCTGAAAGCACAAAAAGAAAGTAAAGAAGCCTTGGAGCTGGAAAGAAATTCAAGAAAACCCCCACCCTACAAGCACATTAAAGTGAGTGTTTCTCTTTGAGCATTTGACTTCTTGCTTTTTCATAACAATCACATGGACTCTGGTCTTGACAGCTTTTGCTAATTGTCACTTGGTCTCATGTGTTCATTTTAAACACTTAAATGTCAACTCTGCTCCTTTTAACATCAAATGAGAGTCACAAACTGCACTGTCAGACCATCGAAATGCAGATTAAGTCTTTTGAAAATACAAAAGCCTTCCGGGTTATGTAGAATGTGACACATCATACGTGAAACCTAATTTCTCACTTCACCAGTTAGTCTGCAATCACATAGTAACAGCATTATCTTGTTTTTATATAGTATCTTGATTCCAAAAAGCCCAAAGCACTTTCACATAAATTATTTTATTTATGCTCATAAAATTCCATTTAACTAGGAAGGAACACAGGTTATCCTTGATTCATAAGTAAGAACCCAAGATTTAATAAGAACCTTCCCCAAAGTCACAAAGTAAGTCAGTAGCAGAGCTAAGACTAGCCCTAAAATCATCTCTTTCAGTGCTTTGACTACTCATTGATTATCATTTCTGATTTTGTTTGCCAGGCCAACAAAGTGATTGGTAAGGTTCAGATCCAAGTGGCCGACCTGTCCGAGATCCCTCGCTGCAATTGCAAGCCAGCTGATGAAAATCCCTGTGGCCTGGAATCAGAGTGCTTGAACCGTATGTTGCAATATGAGTGTCACCCCCAAGTATGCCCAGCTGGGGACCGGTGCCAGAACCAGTGCTTCACCAAAAGGCTCTATCCTGATGCAGAAGTCATCAAGACAGAGAGACGAGGCTGGGGCCTGAGAACCAAGAGGAGCATCAAGAAGGTGGTCTCATTTGAGATTTAAGTGCATAGAATCGAAAACTTGTGGAAGCTTGTGCTGTTTTGATAAACCAAGAATGCTTACTATCCAGATCCATACCTCATGCTTAGCATATAATAAGCACTTAATGGGAACAGCCCTGAGTTCTTAGAAATTGTGCTCTTGGGTTGCAAGCTCTGACAGGTTCTACTGAAGTAGAAAGATTTGAGTTCAGGTCTGGTGACACACTGCCTCTCTAGGGCCCATTGTCTAGAAGCAAAGAAGGTTCATCCCTCCAGGGATACCCATACCAAGATTTTAAGACCAACTTCTAAGTTATGGAAGGGTTTTAATCCATGTTGGTGGAAAAAGTATCCATATCTAGAAATCAGATTTGTCTATTTTGAAGCCTTAATGGCAAAGAAGGAGAGGTAAGAAGAGATTACTAATTGAACGATGTTTCAGTTTTGACACAGAAAGGCACTGCTCTTTATTGAAATATTTTCCATTTGTAAAAGGAAAAGTACTAAAGGTGAATGGTTTTATAAATCTTAATTCGATTTTTAATACCCAAAGTAATTATCAAATAGACTATTTTTATCTGAAGACCAGTTTAGCTGAATATGAAGAGCCTCATCACCAGAAGGTTAGCCATCTAGTGATGAATATTTTTTCAGCTATTACTACTCCAGAAAATTATGTACAGAAAAAAAAAAATGACCTGTACCTAGTTTGAGGGGAGAGGGGGAAAGAAAACACACAGAATCAGTCTTGACTTGTTCACTCATCTAATACTTGTACTAACCAAAGACAATTAGTTTTAACAATTAGCCAAAGGCCAGTTTTTAAAATAGCCCTTTACCAGCTTGCCCAGAAAAAAGGCACTCAGGCACACAAACATCTTCCTAGTAGTTTAACTGTTACTTTTAATTCCATGTGGTTCTCAATATCCTTGGTTACCTATGGTTTCTCTAGTAACACAGCATCATTGACTTAGAGCCAGAAGTAGGTACCTTTGAAGTTATCTAGTTCGATACCAACACTGAGGCCCAGAGAGAGGCAGTTATATACTAAAGTCATGCAGATAATTAATAGGCAGATATTAATTGATTAATATCAATTCAGGCAAATCTGAATGTCATTCTAGGTCTTCAGACTCCAGAAGCAACATATTTTCCATGTACAATATCTGTCTCTACTAGAGACTTCCTTAGCTGAATGTTATCAGTTGGTTCTATAAGAGCATAATGTCAGGCAAAGCATCAATATACATAATCTCATAAAGTGGAAGTTCAAAATTTGAATTAGTACATTTTTAAATAAAAGGAAAGTGGAATGATAAACAGAAGGTGGGGTCAAGAAAAAGGGAAACAAGGTCCATTGATATCTCTGGCTATGGTCCTATGCTTTTATAGGGATGGAAATTCTGAATCTATAGGGCCAAAGGAGTGAGAGAACTATTCCTTCATCTGCCTAGCAACTGTTTTCAGACTGGCTAAACTTCTCTCAACTCCTCAGTAGGTCCTAGGGTACCCTGCCCATGGAGGCATTTTGATAGTGTAGTGCATAGAGGATTGGACCTGACAGCAGAAAGACCTAAATTTAAATCCAGCTTCTAGACACTACACTTCTTTCTGCCCCAATTTCCTCATAAGTAAAATGGGAATAATAATAGCACCTGCCTCCCAAGAGAATGAGAAAATGAAATGAGAGATGTAAAGTATTTGCAAATTATAAAGCTTTGTCTGAATGCTGCTGATGATCTTTTGACAGAGACAGATGCTAAAACAGCAGAATTTGCTTGGGAAAATGTTATGTGGAATATAATATGGCATTTAGTAATGGAGATTCTTTTGCTTTTACCAAAACTAGGAAATATGAACTATGAAAAATTTGGAACTCAGATGCTTTCAAAGGGATGAAAGTTAAAAATTACCTTTGCATGTAGTTGGAAAAAATAAAAAAAAATAATTTCTTTTTTAAAAGTATGGTAAGGATTATGGGAAAATATTTGAAGACTAATTTTTTGGGGGAATGGTTGGTAGATTCATAGATAGATTTAAACGTAAATGGGGAAGAAAGATTATGTGATTATAAGAACTAGGATTCATATAATATGGTTTATTTCTTTCATTCATTTGGAGATTAAAAAAAAGGTCCTATATCCCTAAACTAAATCATAGCTTTATTTGTAGAAAATTTACCATTATATCTGCCTTTTATAAAGTACCACTTAATTCCTTGGTATTGTGCCTTTGTAAAGCAGTGCCACAGTGCTTATTTGGTAAATGTCTTATAAAAAAATTATTTGCGTAGGGGAGGAATCAGTTGTCATCTCCTCTTACAGATTTGGAATAATACTGGTAATAATAGCAGTTCATTGGGCTTGTATCCCAATAGCTATGTACTCTAGGCAGTGGTAAGGAAACTGAGAGTCAATGATTTGATTACAGTCACTTATACAGCTGGTAGTCATTCTTAATACCCACATCTCCTGACTCTAAATCCTTCATTCTCTCTCTCTTATTCCACGTTGTCTTTCACTCCTAGGACATATTTGAAAAATAACTAGGCACCTTTTCTGCAACTAAAAATTCATTTCACTTTATAATTATTTCATTGCTCTTTACAAAAATCTCTTGATTTTTAGCTATGGCATCCTTATTTTAAGAACAGTACTATAATATACTTTTTTGTGCTTTATATTCTGGTTAGGGTGAATTCGTAAATGAATATGTTGGTGAGCTAATTGATGAAGAAGAATGCAGATTGCGAATCAAACGTGCCCATGAGAACAGCATAACCAATTTTTATATGTTAACAGTTACCAAGGTAAAGAATGTCTTTCTTATCAAACAAAGGGTCTTAACATTAAGTCCTTCATTGAAACATTTAATTGTAGGAATGACCTTAAATTATTAATGCAGCCAAATCATATCTCTGGTGATTAAAAATAAAACCAGAATGCTAAGTACTATAATTTTGTACCTATAACATATATTAAATAAAGGTTCAATAGATTAATTTTTGAGATCTTGAATATATTTTGGGGGGAGGGTAGTAAGGCAATAGGATTAAGTGCCTTGCCCAATGTCACTTAGCTAGGTAATTAAATGTCTTAATTTCGGATTTGAACTCAGGTCCTCCTGCCTCCAGAGCCGGTGCTCTAGCCACTGTGTCATCTAGCTGCCCCCAAGATCCTGAATATTTTAATTTTTAATTTTAGTTTAATTTAATTTTTAAGAAAGGTAGCAGTTCTAAATTACAGTGTGCTTTTACAATAAAGTACAGTAAGTTTTAAAGAACAAATAACAAGGTAATAATGATAAATTAAAGCAAACAATAATAAAACCCTGATAAGTAATGATACCTATAATACTTTATCCTTTTATCCACATTTATTATCTCCAAACACAATCTGATTTCAATATCTTCCTTTTACTGAGTGATGACAAGGTAAAGTGATATGTCCAAGTTCATCCTAAAGAACAGTGGCAAAAGCAGAGATTAGAATGTGGCTTAGTTAAAAGAGGATCCCTGTTTGAAAACCTAGAAAGTATTTTTTAAAAGAACTCTTCTAGGGGCAGCTAGGTGGCGCAGTGGATAGAGCACCGACCCTGGAGTCAGGAGTACCTGGGTTCAAATCCGGTCTCAGACACTTAATAATTACCTAGCTGTGTGGCCTTGGACAAGCTACTTAACCCCATTTGCCTTGCAAAAAAAAAAAAGAACTCTTCTGATATTTATTCTTTTAAGTAATAGAAAATTTTATATTTTTTGCTGGATGAAAGAAACCCTACTCTGATTTTTAGAGGTTACTTCCAAAGACTATCCAAATTACATTGCACATTATAAATCCAGGAAGTTTCAAATCATTAGTGTTAAGTATAAGCTAAGCATTATTACCCTCTCTATAGACATTTTCTCCGAGATTTGCTCTATCACTATGCTTAAATTCTGGCATCAGGGTGTAAGTAATGTGTCTTTGGAATGGTCTCTGAGGCATAAAGTTTTCCTCACATGCAGACCCTTCCCAACCTCAGTTCAAATATAACTCCAAATAAAAGTTCTCACTTAGACTTTAGGAATTGAGACTTTGATCTTTTCACATATCATCATAAATTATCATCTGACTTTTTTTCAGACGTCTTCTTGCTTTCCTACTCAAGATTACAAATGCCTATTTCTCAAAAGCAAATACTGTTAAAAACATTGCTGTAGTGTTCTCTAGTTAAAGGAGGTCTTCATATCCTATCTTTTGTCTCATTGAATGTCCAAATATCTTTGAATAATTTAAGTATATTCATTTTTCCAAGTGCTAGACTTAAAAAAACAAAACAACTAAGCTGACCTACCACTATTTCATAATTACCTTTGCTTTAAGGACATCTGAAGTATTAGTGATGCAAAGTGTCTGCTATAAGAAAACTTCTTACTGTTTGGTGCTTCTAAAAGAGACCCAAAACAATCTCAAGAAAATAATTTTCTTTTTGCTTAGGACCGTATAATTGATGCTGGCCCGAAAGGGAATTATTCCCGTTTTATGAACCATAGTTGCAATCCAAACTGTGAAACTCAAAAGTGGACAGTGAATGGGGATGTTCGTGTTGGACTTTTTGCTCTATGTGATATTCCTGCAGGTAAAGCAATCCTAATGTTTCTTTTTTCCTTTCCTTTCTTCCTTTTACTTTCATTATAATGTGGTCTTTTGGGGGGGGGGGTGGTCATAAAAATTTTTGTTTTCAGCTTGGAAACTCCCCAAGAATCCGTGAAATATCCTTTAGTATTCTTAGTATTCAAAGTGCAGTTATTATAAAGAATTCAAATATGTATGTCCTGAATAAGACACTACAGTGAGTCTTAACAACAGGTGATGTCTTTGAGTTGTAATGTATGCTCATATTCTCATGCAGTTGTTTAAGTAATTATGGCCTATATCTGTAGCCATTTATATAACATTTTAATTACTGTACTTTTTTAATTCCTAAAGGTAATTAGCCTGTGTTAACTTTGACTGAAAAGCCAGAGCTTCTTTTTATATATAAATTCAAATATATATAGAAAGTCTCTTTAAAGAAAACCATTCCCTTCATTATCCGCATTTCATAGTGATCAGACCTTAGTTTTTAGTTTCCAAAATTTGTGGAAGAAGTGAGGAAGACATACTCTGTGACCCAAGATGTGAGATTTTTGAAAATATACTCATAATATTAAGAATTATATATATTTTGGCTCATGAAAGTTAGGGAGACCCTAGTTTATATTCCTACTTGACAGAAGTATGTGATAGCCATACTTCAACTCTTAATCTAACTATAAGACTATGTCACTGTAGCCAGTATCAGTTAATCCAAAATAACCTCCAGTGATGCAGTGTTCTCTAGATTCATGGCCATAGGATTGTTTACTGAATAGGGAGACAATACTGGAACAGAAAATAATTAATTTTTTCTGGAGCATGGATTTTTGATTTCTTTGTCCAGGCTGCATTGTTTCCAGCTGATTATGAGTAGAGGATGTCATTTCTTGTCACAATATTTATATTTGCTATAGCTATGTGTAGGCATGGATATTTTTCTTCGGTTTTTTTTTTTCAGTGATGTTTTTAATGTGGTGAAACTTGAGGGGGAAGAATAGCCTTTAAATCCAAATTGTGTCTTTTTTTTTTTATTATGAATGTCTTTTGACATTTCTCCTCTCAAGAATGTCTTGCATGTGGATGATTGCTTTCTTTATGTTTCAGGGGTAGAGCTAACATTCAATTATAACCTGGATTGCCTGGGCAATGGCAGGACTGAGTGTCACTGTGGAGCAGATAACTGCAGCGGCTTTTTAGGAGTTCGGCCAAAGGTCAGTTATACCAAGAAGAAAGGTTTCCTGGAGGATGATGCTCCAAATCATCATAGACAGAAAAGAGGGGTGGTGAGAGCAGACTCCTTTTCACCATCCCAAGAGACATTACTTTGAGGGGATTCACAGTTTATTTTTAGAATAGTGACTATATTGGTAAAAGTTCTCATTGTTCACTTCTGACCTTTTGGCAAAATTCTTGAATTAAAGGTTGGAATTGGATTTCTAAGTGTTTTCTTGGACTGGCTTAGTTGAGTCTGCAAATTCATGAAAAATTTCCCTTTTTTTTTTTTTTACATCAGAATTGTTCAGTGTTCTCTATTTGTGAGACAGTGTTGCATAGAGTATGGAGATTCCAGTCTAGAAAGATCTAAATTCAAATTCCACCTCTATTTATTCCTAGTGTCTCTGTTGAATAGATTACTTATTTTCTCTGAGTCTCATTCTCATCCTTGTGTCATGTACTTGCTGTTCCAAAGTACTTGCTTTAAAGCTTACTTTAGGGGCAGCTAGGTGGTGCATTGGATAAAGCACCAGCCTTGGAGTCAGGAGTACCTGGGTTCAAATCCAGTCTCAGACACTTAATAATTACCTAGCTGTGTGGCCTTGGGCAAGCCATTTAACCCCATTTGCCTTGCAAAAACCTAAAAAAAAAAAATGCTTACTTTATTGGGGGTGGCTAGGTGGCGCAGTGGATAGAGCACTGCCCTGGAGTCAGGAGTCTCTGAGTTCAAATCCAGCCTCAGACACTTAATAATTACCTAGCTATGTGGCCTTGGTCAAGCCACTTAACCTCATTGCCTTGCCAAAACTAAAACCAAAAAAAAAAAATTTGCAAGATTATCTACTGTAATTCAAGAAGGAAGGAGAGGATCTTGTCATACAAAACTGAGTGGGAAATCATGTGAACAGGTAAAAAAAGTAAACCAGACTAATTAAAGAAGCAGTCCAAATAAAGTACATTTTAAAAAAGTAAAACACACAAGAGCCAATAAGAATAAAAGACTATAGTTTTATTTTCTTAATATAATAAACAATAATAAATTTCTCTATGTGATCAAATGCCTTACTATTTTAAATGAATGTGAAACTGCAGTGAGGCTTTGTTTATTTTCTTTTTACATTCTATCCTAAGTTTCCTCCACTGTCTCTGGTCTTTAGACTATTTTTTTTGTTTGTTTGTTTCGCCAGACGGCATTTGCGTCAGCAAATGAAGAAAAAGCAAAAAATGCTAAGTTGAAGCAGAAGAAACGGAAAATCAAAACAGAACAGAAGCAGATGCATGAGGATTATTGTTTTCAGTGTGGAGATGGAGGAGAGCTGGTCATGTGTGACAAAAAAGACTGTCCAAAAGCATACCACCTCCTATGCCTTAACCTGACACAGCCACCATATGGTGAGAATTACCTTTTGCTTACTTGCTCTTGCATGTGTTTACATTTGACCATAGGACATGTTCACCTTTTCCTAAGGGTAACCAAACCATAGCTAAGTAGACCATCAGCTCTATGTGGAATCAGAGAGTACCTGGAGTTCAAGTCTGTTCTACTTCTTGCTGTCTGTATGATCCCAGGCAGACCATGTAGACTCAGAAAATTGATTTACTTCTTTGGAAAATGAAGGGATTGGAGTAGCCCTCACTGTGTGCTAAGCATTGGTGATACAGAGATAAAAATGGAAGACAATTGTCCTCAAGGAACTCATAATTTAATGAAGAAAGACAGCACACAAAAAGGCAGTTGAAAATGAATGGGGAGGGAAATAACCTGGTTCAGGGGCACAATGAAGTCTGAAGTAGTACAGCCTAGTAAGAAGTGAAAGATAGCTGGCCTAGGCACCCTCCTTAAAAGAAATCAGAAAATACTGTGGAGGTGTGAGTCCCAAGACCAAAGTGAACTTGCAGCCTGGGGATTGGAGGATAAAGTAGAAGTCCAAAAGAGCACAGCTATTAGTGTGGATTTGAGTGCACTGTGGACAACATACCTAGTTATTAACTTGATCACATCACTGGATTAAGTTCTTTGGGGAGCAAAAAGTCATGCCCACCTGGCCTCTAGTGAGAAGGAAAGTGAGGGTTTGGTAACATTTGTAGTGAGTTTAATACACACATAACCAAAACAAACACAAAAGTGAATTGCCTTCTTCTTCTTCCTCTCCACTTTAGGAAAGTGGGAATGCCCTTGGCATCAGTGTGACACATGTAGCCACTCTGCAGTCTCCTTCTGTGAATTCTGTCCACGTTCCTTTTGTAAAGATCATGAGAGAGGGGCTTTGGTGCCCTCTGCACTGGAAGGCCGACTCTGCTGCTCTAAACATAACCCCAAGTCTCCTGTGGCCCCAGAGTACTGGAACAAGATAAGATGCAAATTGGAATCGCAAGATCCTGGAGATGAAGTGAAGGAATAAATTTAGTGTTTTTGTTTTTATTTTTTATTTTAATTCTTTTTTTTAAAGAAAAAAGGTAGCAAGTAAATAGGTGATGATGATGATGATGATGATGATGATGATGATGATGTTGATGAGGAAGAAACAGTCATAATGTACTTAGTCTATCATCTGAGCTGGCTATGTAATTGGAATGAAGGAAATTAACTGATCTAGGCAGCCAGAGATAGTGGTGCCTGGATTTTGATTGGTTTATGATAGGGAATTGGGTGGTGGGAGGGGGTTAAATTCTTTGTATGTGTTCCTTGCCCTTAAATGTGCTTCTGCAGCTGAAAAAAACAGATATACCTTGGCCTTTAAAAAAGAAAAATGAGAAATAAATTTATGTCAGCAAATAGAAAGTTTAAACATGTTCCTGAATGTAGAAGGTAAAAGTAGTCAACCACTCCTATATTTTAATTTTAAAGAATCTTGAGAAATATGACTTAGGTAGTTTAATCATTATGTTTAAAGAAAAAGTTGGAGTGGTGGTGGGAAGAGTGGGAACCCCACTCCATTTCTGGAATACTCCATGTAATAGTTTTTACATGCATTTTTATGAAACATTAATTTAAGCTAACTCATTGTGACCCTTCAGAATTCTCTGGTAGTCTTGGAAGTTGGGGGGGGGGGAGTAGGCGAACTGGCTGTAAACAAAATGTCTCTCTTTATTGAGTGTACGTTTCTGGGCTGTGGGTCAAGATGCACTCCGTGATATTTAAGTTATTAATATGGATATGATACTTTATTTTTAAAAATTACAGGATGACTCTACTCACTAGTTATTAAATGCTTTTTGTTGATTCTAACTTTTTACAAATGAAACATGTCTATATGAATATGAAGAGGCAGCAAAAACAGCTATCCTTACCATATTGCCACACAGATATAGGCCATTATAAGGAGATGAGATGCAGCCAACTCAAAGCCTTCTCCTTGGTCCATTATCCCCATTGCATGCAGATGAAAAGCTGATCTGGAGAGGAATTTGGGGCTTTATCTTTTTCCTTTTCCTTTTAGCCCCTTCCTCACCTTGACTAAATATTCCTTTTGTTAACTGACTGGTCCAGCCTTGTTTCTTGGTGGAAAATACACAATTGTACTTTGAATTATATTTAAGTAGCTCTTCTTAGTTGTGATGGATGAATTTAAAAGGCTGTATCTAAACAATTTCCATTGATTGTTATTTTAGTACTTAATATTACCCTCCTGTTAGGAGACAAATAGTTCTTCTAAGTCCACAGGTTATGAAACAGTAACAAATGCACTTGTTCTTTACCAATCATCTGGGAAAAGTTCCCAGGGAAGTCAGTGTTAACAAAAGGTGCTGACTGTAATTTATAATTTGCCAGTACACTAAGACATCTATATTACTCATGGAATTCGTTTATTTTTGGCTTCTAGGAATATGTATTCCAGTGTTCTCCATTAAAAAGACTAAATAACACAAGATTTGGTAATACTGTGTTGAGTGTCTTGTGTTCATTTCTTCCCTGTGAATTGGACTGAATAGAACAAACTATAGATACATGATAGCATCCTTCCTTCCAAGGACCCAGTAAGGAATCCATTAAAAGAACTTGGATCCTTATCCCTTCCATACTTGGGGCAATTGTACTATTCTACACATTGCCAGAGCATTCCCAACTGGAACAACATGGAAAATAAGAAGGAAAAGATAGTTTTGTGCCTCTGGGTACAAGACACGTGCATATGTACTGGATTTTAACTTTAAAACTTTTAAAAACACAACACTAGGATTACCTTACACTTGAACTAGCAACTCCCTGAAAGAACTTACTGGGCCTCCTCTAAATGATTTTTCTTTTTTATTAAGGGAATCAATTACTCCAATAAGGCTCAGTTCCCTGGATTTTGCCACAAGTGGCAAGAGCGAAATGGAAAATGCTAGCTGTGCCATTAGTTGTGGTCACTACTAACATAAATGATGACTTACCAAAACACACTAAATTTTGCTTCTTAGCATATTCTGTATTTTGATATCCTCTTAGTATTATTTAATAATGTTTAGGCTTTGTCATATTTTAATTTTGTACATGTATGATATATTTGCTTTTTTAAAAAAGTTATAAATATAGAAGATTTAATTTAGTATGCCAAACATAACTCTTTTCTTGAAACAGCATCCAACAGGAAATCTAATGTTTGCTTTGTATAATAATGTGTTTGGCTTTCGTACTACTTAGTAGTAGTATTCTGTTGAATTTTATATGGTAAGCCAGGGTGTGCTGAACACTGCAAAAACCTTATATTAGAAGTATTTGTATTTGTATCTGGCTTCTTTGATAGTATTTCATTGTTGGCTTGTTTCTCTCTTTGAATAGCAGCGCTGTACCAAGATTTTTTTGATGACATAATTAATGGAAAAGTTTAGGCTGGTATTTTAGATAGAACAACAGAAAAGTTAGACCATAAATAACATCTTTTTCCATTGAGTGTACCTGAACGTTTGAAGGGGTTTAAAAAATGGATTTGATTTAATAGTGCCAGTGCCAAGATGTCTCCTTTTTTCCTAATCATTTCTTTTTTAATGCACCTTTATAATGTGAGATTGTGGAGAAGATGAGAGTAAGTGAGCAGTTGCACCCAAATTATTTAGTGAAATATTTTAAATGACTTGAGGTTCACTTCCAATTCTCTAGTCAATGGCATAAATTTTGTTGTTCCTTTTCACAAAGAAATGAATGAGACAAAACTGCTCAGTTCCAGCATTTCCTCTATTCTTCTCTGCTTCACCTCATCTAATTATTTTAAAGGAGGATACAATTGGTGGTTGTTGGCATGATTCTTACATCTGAATCAGTACTGGCTGAAGGTGAAATACTGAGGACTCCCCAGGACAATGTGAAGTGGGATGGAATAGACTTGGACCAGTTTCAGGGAGCAGAAGAGCTTGTTGTCAAGACTGACTTATAGTAAAAGTTTGTTAATATAAGAATAAATATTTATTCTTGGCACTGATACCAGTGCAGCTGTGCAAAGCAGAAAAGTGAACTTTGTAGTTCTTTGAACTCTGATAAGAATGGAGTGACAGGAAGGGGGAGGTGATTTGTTTTAAACATGTTGTCAGTTTATCTTGAATGTGCATCTGAGTTTTTAAGGAAATGATCTTGTGTGAGTTTTAAAGCAGAATTCCAAGGTCATTATTATGAGGATTTGGTGTGTGACCACCTCTAAAAGGAAGTCCTTATCCAAATCACCAAAAAAAAAAAAAAAGATGGCATCCACATCTTCCCCCTCATCTTCACAGAGAAGGAAAGGATCACAGTGTACCCATAAATTCTGACCCTAACTAAAGCTACTCAGGAATTGGAACTTCAGGCCTCCTAACCAGAATGCTGGGACAAGCAGGGTGACTGAGTACTTGACAGCTTTTTGTCCTGGTGGACAGAATAATCACTTGCTCTCGGTTTAGACTACAGTCAAACTTGTTTGCAGATCCCCTGCTCCATAGTTTGAAAAACAGAAATTGCTATCTAAAGTAATATAATCTCTGTGCTGCCCAGCAGAGGTCAGTAATCTTTAAGAAAAGAAAGCCCTTTCTTTGCACTTTTAAAACTAGAGTATTGCTGCCACATATCATGTTCTAATGTGGTACAAGAACAACAAAATTCAAATGGAGTTAATTCTTACCACTTGAGAAGTGCTTAGCACTTACATGTTGATAGATAGTATGAACAGATTTGCCTCCAGAGTAGGCTTATCCAATTGAATTATTTCTCATTCTGTTAAAAGGTCCAAGTATCCCCCAGATACATAAGAACAAGAGACATGAAGAGGTCAGGTGTAATACTTTTCCTTTGTCCTGACCATTCCAAAAAAAGGTCATTCGTCTTTTTAAAACAGGAACTAAAATGAAGCTCACTTCTGTTTTCAAGTAAAGTAGGAAATAGAGGTATTTGGGGCTGTAAATTAGCAGTTATTGAAAAAGATTCAAAATTTGTATATACTGAAATTCTGCAAGCCAACTTATCTGGGAAGGTGTGGGGTGGGAGGTGAAACAAGGTAGTGGCGATGATGTTTACCACAGGTACGAAGTAAGTCACTTTAACACTGAGACCTCTGCCTCATTGAATTCAGGTGTTTTAATGTATGTACTTGAAACTCTTCAGATGCTTATTTTACAGCTTTTTTTTTAATTTATAAAGTAAAAAGCATTGTTTTATATACTGCATTGAGAATTAGTAGCTAAGTCTCTTACCCTCCTTTCTTGGGTGAACTTATGGGTAGTACAAATAGGATTTCAGAGCAGATGTCTCTGTTTTATGTATGCACTTAGGAAGAGACTACTACATAAGAAACCAGCAGCATTTATTTCCTATGTCTATTCTTTATTTCCACCACTCTATCAATCCTGGCCTCATCCTCCCCCACCTTTCCCTTTAATGTGTCTGTGTAACAAAAATTTTGCACTTAAATTACACTCCTAAAATGCTGGATGTAATCGGTTGTGTTTCAGAAACTTATTTCCGTTTTCTATCATAGTCCATTACAGAGTGACAGACTTGGGTGCTTGTGATATGTTTGTGCTTAAAGGAAGGGAGAAAGAATTTTGGTGAACTACAGTGGCCTCTATAATGGAAATCCTTAAACTCATTCCCATGTAACAAAAGGAAGGTAAAATAATGTCTTAATTGCCAAAGCCATTCATTCAATCTTTCATGTTTTCATGTGATTTTTATTGAATAAATCTGTTTATCAGAGTGGGAGTACCTACCATTTCTAAATCTTCTACCTGGAAGGAAAGACTGTATTATGGTCATTTTGGAGCATAGCTCAGGTGGCCTAGCACTAGACATTTATAAGGAATTCTTAAAGAGTTTGGAAATGGACTTGAATGATATTTACTTTAATTTGTCATTGATCTTGATCAGTATACTCGTTTGTAGTGTTATATTCATATAAAAATTATATTGCCACTGATCACCAAGATGGTAATGATTACAACTGGCTAGTGATGGGATTTTTTTTGCATAAGTGTATATGCATATTTGAGATTGGTATAAGAATTTAAGCCCTTTTGTACCCATTTTGAATGTTGCACAATAAAATCAGATCACTAAAAAACTTGTTTCATTTCCATGTGACCTTTATCTGTAACAATGATCTTTGTAGATTTGTTTTCTGTAGACTTAATCTGTAACAAACTTTGTAGATTCTGTGAAATGTTCTTTTAATGAAATCACTCGAGTCTTTAATAGGAAACCATCAATATTCACTGAAGTCAATCTTTTATGAGTTTCTGTGACTTGGATGGAAGCTTTTAACACTAACAAATTAGTGTTAACTTTCCCTGGGGATGTTCCGCTGGGGCATTACTGTATTATGACATGACTTGATGTTGCCGCATTGACTTTCGAGATATACAATATTTGAGGAGTTTTGTTGTTTGGCCTATGTTCTACTGCATAGTGTGAAACATGTAAAACTTGGTTAAATTTGTATATAGATAGCTTACTGTTGACTAGTGTATTTAGAATTGCCTGTAATATTTAATCTTCTTACTGAATTGGATGTGTGTGATGGTAGGAACATATAATTTTTGTACATTCTATTTACGGAGATGTTGCCTTTTTTATTTTACAAATACTTTGGAATTCAGATGCTTTTTTCCATATGTGAGGATTAATTTAGAAGGATTTTTAAATGACATTCCACAGATTACAGATTTTGCTTGAGATTGACTTCAATAAATTGTTCTGAATGTTCCAAGTTAAGAATTTGGCGTTTGTCTTCACTGGGTGGGCAAGACGAGATCATGTGCCCCCGAAGGCCCTGGCCATCCGGGCAAGGTTTTTGGCGTGACCCACGGCCAATCGTCCGAGGGGCCGGCGCGCGGGAGGGGGTGACGTCACCGAGCCGCGGCCCCGGGGCGGGGCCCCCTCGTCCCCGGCGGCCGCGCCGCCAGGGGGCGCCCCGCGGAGCCACGTCAGCGCCTCGGCTCGCCTCCATGGGGAGGGCGGCGGCGGCGGCGGCGGCCCTGGGGGCCGAGGTGGCGGTGCGGGCGGCTCTGCTGGGCGCCTTCGTGTGAGCGGGGCGGGCGGCGCGGGCGGGGGGCGGCGCGGGGCGGGCGGCGCGGGCGGGGGGCGGCGCGGGGCGGGCGGCGCGGGCGGGGGGCGGCGCGGGGCGGGCGGCGCGGGCCAGCCCCTCCTCCCTCTCCCTCTCCCCCCAGGGTGCTGGAGCTGCTCCCGCCCTTCCAGAGGCGCCTCCAGCCCGAGGAGATGTGGCTGTACCGCAACCCCTACGTGCAGCAGGACCGCTTCCCCGCCAAGCCCATGTTTGTGGGTCCCGCGCGGCTCCCGGGGCGGGGGGCGGGCCCGCCGGCCCCCGGCCCCGCCTCAGACCCCCGTTCCCTTTCAGCTGATCGCGTTTCTGTGCCCCCTCTCCCTGGTCCTCCTGGTGAGATGCCTCGGGAAAGCGGAGGGCGCCGACACCCGGCAGGCCTGCCTGGGTAAGAGGGCGCCCGGGGGTCGGGGGGCACCACGCGCACGCGCCGCCGCGGCCCTGCCCCACGGGGCCAGCATTGCCTTTGAACGTGGACGTGAAAGCCAGAAAGGACGAGCTAGCGGAGGGTGGCACGAGACTGGGCCCCAGGGCCCACGCCACAGACAGGGCTCCCCGGGGGGCGCTGCCCCCAGGACCAGAGCGGCCCCACAGCGGTGAACTTTCCCCTTGCAGCTGCCAGCCTGGCCCTGGCTTTAAACGGAGTCTTCACCAACACAGTAAAGCTGATGGTCGGAAGGTAAGGGTCGGACTCCCGGGACCTTTGAGTGTTGATGGCTTTGGCATATCGCGCAACCTTTATGTGGCGAGCCAAAAGCCTGTCCACGTTTTCTCTCCTCTGTTTTTTCCCCATCTTTTTTCTTTCTCTCTACCCTGCACCTTAGACCTACCAGTGGTATCTGTGGGCACTACTTTAGCCCTTGATGACAGCTTTCCTTTTCTGCATGGGGGTGATGGTAGCTAATGCTAATGCTAATGGGTGACACGTTGTCTGTTTGCTGTAAAGATGATTTCTTTCAGCAAGATTTTGCTTTTTCTGTAATGGTGCTTCTATCTTTGTCTACTTCGCCTTAGAAATGACAGCGATTGGTTTGGAGACGGCTGACCTGAATCATTAGTATAACCAGAATGAAATAGCTCAAAGTTTAAGAATTCAAACCAAATCTCTTAACTGATTGCCAGTCTCAAGTAGCCCACAGATCTTCTATTATTCCTTCTAGGCCACGCCCTGATTTCTTCTATCGTTGCTTCCCAGATGGGCAAGCCAATTCTGATCTGATCTGCACAGGGGACAAGGAGGTGGTCACTGAGGGCCGGAAGAGCTTCCCCAGTGGGCATTCCTCTTGTATGACGACCATCAAGCGAATTCTTTTCTCCTTTTGTTTTTAAATTGTAACACTAAGAAATTGGCATCACTGAAGGAAGGGTAGTAGCTAGTGCCTTTTTTTAAAATTTGTACTTCAGAGGTGGCTAGGTGGCACAGTGGATAGAGCACCGGCCCTGGAGTCAGGAGTACCTGGGTTCAAATCTGACCTCAGACACTTAATAATTCCCTAGGTGTGTGGCCTTGGGCAAGCCACTTAATCCCATTGCCTTCAAAAATCTAAAAAAAAAAAAAATGTGTACTTCACTACTGTATACCTTATCTTTTCCACTTTGGAGTCCCCTCAAACTTGAGGATAAGACTTGAAGTTACTAAGCATGATCAATAATGAGTTAGCTCACCAATTCCCATAAGATATTTCTGAAGTTGCATGAATGAAATAGAATCATATATCTGCAAATAGTTTTATCATTTTCTGAATTAACTATAGGCAGTTGTCAAATTAGGGTTATTGTTCCTCTGAGATTTATCTTTGCTCCTTTTCCCAGTTCCTATACTATATACTATGCTTGTAAAGCACAAAGGAGGAAGATATTTAAATAGACTTGGGGTGGACGGTAAAGGCCATTAGGAACTTTTGGGGGTTGCAAATTATTCCTGGACTAGTCAAAAAGTAATGAATTGCCTTTCTATAAGAAGCACTCATTTTTGGCTTTCTGAATTCCAGTTGCATTTGCTGGGCTGGCCTTCACCTCCTTCTATCTAGCAGGGAAGCTACACTGCTTTACTCCACAGGGGCATGGAAAATCCTGGAGACTCTGTGTCTTCCTATCACCCCTCCTCTTTGCAGCTATCATTGCTCTTTCCCGAATCTGTGATTACAAACATCATTGGCAAGGTAAGGGCTGGGGGGGGGGGGGGGGGGGGGGGGGATCACATATCATCTTAATGGGGGGGGGCAGTTGTTTAGGTACTTTGCAGTTTTACTTGAAACTTTACACCTAATACATACATATATATATATATATATATATATATATATATATATATATATATATATATATATGGAAAAGGCAAAAATTACCAAAACTAAAATGATCCCACAAGTTAACTATATAGATTTTAAATCAGGAGGATTCAACATCACTAATGTTAACAGGAGACTTTTATATAGAAAAGGAAATGACCTCCAAAAGGCAGTTAATCCCTAATGGTAATGTGTTCAGTGGAAAGTGCCCTTGGACTTTAAAATAAAAGTAGAAGGCTCAGTCTCTTAATTCTTAACTATGATCATTATCATGGACAAAGTACTTCACCTCAGAGCCTACCCATCATCTTTAAAATGCAAATATACTTCCACTATCTAGATCATCAAGATTACAGAAAGTGCTTTGAAAACTAAGGTTTAGAAATTTTAGTAGTAATTATAAACTTAAGAATTCAAACTAAATGAAAGAAAAAACTTTGTAGTCAGTAGTCAGAATCACAGAAGAAAAACCAGTAGCTTTGACTTGGTTAATAGTGGTTGCTTGGAAGCCAAAAAACTCATGTTTACAGAGATTTTTCCCCCTCCAAATATGATTGAAATAACTGAGAAATTGTATTACACTATTATATGTATTATAATTCTTCCTACATAATTCAGAGGTAAACATAAAACTCAACTTTGTATTACTACAAACCATTCATTTGGAGATTCCAAATTAAGGGTTTTTTGATGTCACTAAAGACCTAATTTGTATTAAGTTATAAAGACTAATAGTAGGGTGACTTTTTCCTTTTTGAAGAAGCCAGTAACACCTGAGATATCTAAATGTCATTACCTAGTTCAGAGAAGCCCTAAAAAGATAAAAAAACAAGGATTGAACAGTTCAATTAGGCATTTGGTTCACTTGCTTCGACTCTTACTTTTGTGTTTTTTCCCTCTTCAGATGTGCTGGTGGGATCCATGATTGGCCTGAGTTTTGCCTACCTCTGCTACAGGCAGTATTATCCTTCCCTGACTGATGCTGAATGCCATAAGCCATTCCACCACAAACAAATACTTCCTACCAAACAGGAGAAGCTTATTGTTCCACATTATAGACTTGATGTTTAGAAACCTAACCTACTTCACAAAAGAATAGTGAGAGCATCCCTTCCTATCCTTGACCTACCCCATTCAGAAGACATGGGTTTCAGACTCTTCTTTTTACCTCTTAAATGCTACAAGTGAAGTTAAGGGAAAAACTGAACCCTTTGTTTTCCTATCTGGATATGTCTATCAATTTTTTTCTATTACTGTATCATGCAGAATCTGTTGCTGGGGAAGACTTTTTGAAATATGGAATCATCAGGTTCATTATGATAAAGGTGTTTTTGCATAGTTGTTTCAGATGTGATAACTTCAAGGTTACTGTGGGGGGCAGGGAGCACTAACGGTCCAGGCCTTTGAGGGCTGTGGCCCACCTCCATAGCAACCAGAGGCCTTACCTTTTTTGATGAGGAGTAGCTACTAGCTTGAAGAGATTGTGATGACTGTATGGAATGATTTGTATCTATACAACAGTCTAGCCCCAAAGGCAGGGACTAAGAAGGACCCTGACCTGGGCCTTTCCATCAATGACAAGCAAATATGTAAAGAAGACAACAGTGCAGTCATCTGGTACAGATTTCACAAAGGCAAGACAAAGCATTACCCTAACTGGAACCCATTTACAAGCTTGCATTCCACCAACTAGGTCATTGATCTCCTCAACTGAGTTTATTTAAGATGTATAGCAGTGTTTTTCTTCCTTGCAATAAAAGATTAGGCATTTCCCTGGATCTCCCATGTAACAACAACAAAAAAAAAGATAAAGGGTCTTGTTTTTTTTAATAATGAAATGGTACCCAAGAGACAAAAATATAGTTAAATCTGAGAAATGTAGACCAAGGAGTAATAAATATCCTTATGGAATTACTTGCAAGTCTGAATTCCAAAACTTTTTTTAAAAGCCAATATATGCTTCACATGACTCAAATGTTGTCAACCAGCTTCTGACTATTAGGCATCCCAATAATATTAAGTTCGCTAGGATTATTAGTCCATCAGAATACACTTAATAAATACTTCTATGTGCCAGGCATTATCTAAGCACTGAATATCTAACATTTAAAGGCAAAGGCCTTGTGACCTTCCTGAATAGTCGTAATTAGGAACTGCATTGTCCTTAAATGCCGTATTATATATACAAGTTGAAATCTCTAAAAATAAGACACTTTATATAGCCTAGAATCCCCGAAAAGGGCAGAACCAAGCTCATTTCCCCATTTTTCCGTCTTTGTTAGCTGGACACCCGAACAGAAAATGTCCAAATATAGTTTAGATAACTATTCTATATTAAGGTCCTCAGCACAGCAACTGTTTGCATGTGAAGATTTTTTTTTAAGTCACATAATTTGTTGTACAAGTATAGAGATCTGAAAAAATAGTATTAGAATTTGATAAGTTTAAAGCTTCAATTCTATCACCTCAACTTCGGGCTGTACCCATCTACCTTTCCCATGAGGGATCAAAGAATGATACTTGGAACCAAAACTTTCTTCTGCACTTTATCAGTTTGGCCATTTAACTGATTTTTTTTCCTCAAAAATATAATGGATTTGGTGAGAGAACCTGGGTTCAAATAATACTGGTTTTGTACAACTATTTCAGCCAATTCACTTAGTCCTCCATAAGATTGTTTCCTCATTTATAAAAGAGATTAGAGTAAGTGATCTTTAAAGTTTCCTCCAGCTCAATGCATAATTTTATGTCTGCCTAGTGAGAGTAAGGAAGGAAAAAAAAAGGTATCCCTAATACTGAAGGGGAAGAAGTTGCTCAGTTATCAATTAACTTTATAGATGCACTTTGCTGCCTTATTCCTTTTCCTATCAGGTATTTTTAGTTAAATAGACCATGAAATCTATTCTTCCTGATCTAATTTTATGGACCTTCAAATATGTATGTTTTCCTATTTGTTTCTTAAAGTATTTTCTTACCAAAACACTGTTTCCAATGTATCTATGTTTCCAATAAAAACTTTTGGTTTTTATGTCAATAAAAAATTATCTCTGGAAACTATGTTTATCAGGTAGGTGTTTGACTTGGCTGTTAAGATTGGGGGATTCTGGAATATGAAACAATTAACTATGCTAACTATATATTTTTTCTGCTCTTTTACTCATAAGGGTTGGAAAGGAAAAAGAGATACAGTAGGAAATATAGGCAGTATATAAAACGAAGTGTCAACACAAACTGTTTAAGTGGCCTACTTTAAGTTAATAGGACAGAGTTAAGCTGAAGTCTGAAAATTTAGATGGGTCTGCAGAGAGGGTCTGCAATTAGGTGGGGAAAAATTGCTTTTTCGTTAATCTTTAAGGTATAAAAACCTTATTCTGAGAAAGGTTACAAAAATTTCACCAGATTGACACTAAAAAAAGTTACGGGTTATGTTTGACGGGGACAGTGTAACATAACAAGCAACTGGGTAAAAAAAAGAATCAGCAAAAACAGTTTTGTTAACTAACCCAAAATATTTAATGTGACTGAAATTTTTATTTTTTGGCCTATTGTTCCAGTGTCATACAGCCTTTTAAACTTAGATGAATGGTGGTCAATGTCAATGGTAGTTAATGTGATTAAGACTCTTTGAAGATACTGGCCTTTTTCAGTACAAGAGTTAAAGAAGGGCTAAATCTAGGAGAACTTCCTTATTAGCACATGGTAGATATGCCTGGCTAATTACTTATTTTTTTTTCTGATAGTGCCACAGTGGATACTGAGAATAGAAGAATTTGGATATCAGCTGGTACCAATATTTTTAAGTACAGGCAATTTTCAAGCTTACAGTGAATTGTTACTAGAAAAGGCATTGAAGTTATTTTCCCTAAGAAAAGTTTAAATTGGATATTAATATTCCTAATGCCAGTTTAGAGAAATGACCATAGATGCTTAACATTTAAATAAGCCATGAATGTGTACAGTGTGTAATATAAAACTTCCTAATGTGTTTGTAAGGCAGCAAAATAACAAACTATACTATGCAGACTGGAAATCTAACCCTGGAGCAGAGTTCAAATGGACAAGAGGATTAAGCTGTCTCTTCTAAATGATTACAAGTTTATACTACCTACATTAAAGTTTTTAGGAAATGGCTATTTTTTCCTGGCATAAGTGAATAATTTATTTTTTAAAAAATGGTTTCAGAGGGGGCAGAGCCAAGATGGCGACTAGAGAGGAACATCTCTTAGATGCTCTCTCACAAAACTTTGAAACTAAGGACTCTGAACTTTCGAGAGACAAAACCCACAGAGGGACCCAGTGACCTGGAACCTGGAAAAGAGGAGAAAGGCTCTGCTCCCCGGGGTCAGAGGGGCAGCCCGCCAGAGCAAAAGAACTTCAGCCTCCCAGAGGCAGCCCCAGTGTGCTGGGAGCCATGGCTCACAGCAGCGGGGAAGTCTCCTGAGCTATACCCCGGGGAGCACCAGGCACAAAGTGGGGGAACAGCGGGGGACCTCTGCCAGAGCGAGCATGTGAAACCCAGCCCTCAGGACACACAGCGAGCAACGTGGTATTTGGAACAGAAGCAGGTGGAGCCAGTAAGCAGGAGCCCCCAGAGCATGAGCCCATTGAACCTAGGGAGGGTAGTGAAGAGAGACTGCCCAGCTCTGTCCTCTGCCCCTGGAACAGGACTCTGGGGCTCTGACCACATTCAGATCCTGATCAAAGTCTAGGCCCCCCCCCCATAGAACAGCAGGGCACCCCCCCCACCTCAGCCCTGTGGCAGGGGGGGCGCAATATGGTCATTGACAGACCAGGAGGGAGGACAGAGCCTCACACACTGAGACCCTTGTGGGAGTGTCCCAAAAGCTCAGGAAGCACCCCCAAAACCAGGCTCAGGCTGGGAAAATGAGCAAGCAGAGAAATAAGAGGAACACCATTGAGAAATATTTTGCATATGAGCCCAAGAAGGATCAAAATACTCAGTGTAAAGATGAGGAAGCACAAGCTCCTGCATCTAAAGACTCCAAGAAAAACAGGAATCGGCTCAGGCTATGACAGCTCAAAAAAGACTTTGAAAATCAAATGAGGGAGTTACAAGAAAAACTGGGAAAAGAAATGAGAGAGATGCAGGAAAACCATGAAAATGAACTCAGCAGCCTAGTCAAGGAAATCCAAAAAAATGCTAAAGAAAATAGCATGCTAAAAACCAGCTTAGGTCAAATGGATAAAACAGTTCAACAACTTATTGAGAAGGCTTTAAAAAGCAAAACTGGCCAGATGGAAAAAGAGATAAGAAAACTCTCTGAGGAAAACAGATCCTTCAGACAAAGAACAGAACCCAGGGAGACTGATGAATTTACAAGAAACCAGGATTCATTACTTCAAACCCAAAACCAAAAAAATGAAAAATTAGAAGAAAATGTGAAACATCTCATTGAAAAACATTGAAAAAACAACTGATATAGAAAACAGACTTAGGAAAGATAATTTAAAAACTATTGGAATACTTGAGTCATGATCAGGAAAAGAGCCTTGACATCATTTTCAAAGAATTACTACAGGAAAATTGCCCTGATATTCTAGAAGCAGAGGGCAAAATAGAAATGGAGAGAATCCACTGATCCAACCCTGAGAAAGAGATCCCAAAAAACCAACCCCTTATAGCCAAGTTCCAGAACTCCCAAGTCAAAGAGAAAATGGACACAGTTCAAATATCGTGGAGCTGCAGTCAGGATCACATAGGACTTAGCAGCAACTACATTGGAAGCTCATAAGGCTTGGAATATAATATACCGGAAGGCAAAAGAGCTTAGAATGCAGCCAAGAATCAACCAGCCAGCAAGGCTGAATGTCCTCTTCCAGGGAAAAAGATGGACTTTCAATGAACCAGGGGAATTTCAAATGTTCCTGTTGGAATGGCCAGAGCTGAAGAGGTTTGATCTTCAGATACAAGACTCAGGTGAAGCAGAGATTGGAGGAGAAGGGGAAAATATGAGGGACTTGATGATGAACTGCATGTATTCTTGCATAGAAAAATGACACTGATAATACTCATATGAACCTTCTCAGTGAACAGAGCAGGTAGAGGGAGCTTTTATAGTTGAAGCACAGGAGAAAGCTGAATTTGAAGATAAAATATGGTGTAAAAATGGAGTCAATAGGAAAAAAAGGGAAATGTAATGGGACAAAGAAAAAGGAAAGGGGGGAATAGGCCAAGATATTTCACATAATAAGATTTTTCTTTATTGCAATGATATGGAAGGGGGGAAGGCAAGGGGGAATGAGAGAATCTTTGCTCTCAGCAGAGGTGGCTAGGAGAGGAAACAGTATATATACTCAATGGGGTATAAACATCTGGAGTAAGAAGGGGGGACAGGGGGAAGGGGTGGGGATGTGAGTGATGGAGAAGAGGATGGACCATGGGGGTTCAGAGTGGTCAGATATAACACATTTTCTTTTTAACTTCTTGCAAGGAGCTGGGATTGGAAGGCTTGTCCGGGACCATAGGGCCAGGTGGATTCTGGGCCTAAGGGGTGGTATGGGGGCTCAGGACCCCTTGACTTATCATAAAGAATGTGATCCACCTGCAACAGAGTTGAGTATTGGAACAAAGACTCAAGCACATTTTTTTATTACTATTATTATTTAGGGGGGTGCAGGGCAAATGGGGCTGAGTGGCCTGCCTGGAGCCACATAGCAGGGTGATCACTGGGTGTCTGAGGCCAGATTTGGACCCGGGTGCTCCTGGCTCAAGGGCCAATGTTCTATAAACCACCCAGTCACCCCTACTATTATTACTAATTTTAGTTTAATTTGGGTCTTTTTTTTTCTCCTTTTTTTTGTTTTTTGCAGGGCAGTGGGGTTGGGTGGCTTGCATGTCACAACAGCTGGTTGATTGTTGGGTGTATGGGGCCAGATATGGGCTCAGGTGCTCCTGGCTCCAAGGCTGGGGCTCCGTCCATTGCGCCACCTGGCCATACCTACAATTATTACTATTATTTTTTTTTTATTTTTTTTGTCTCCCCTTTATCGCTCAAGCAAGTCTATATCTTGTGGGGGGAGGGGGTATTTTCTTTACTCTTAAACAAGAATATTTTATTAATGTATAAAAAACATTATTTGTACAAAAAGAATAAATAAATATTAAAAGAAAAGTTTCACCGAAAAAAAAAAATCAGTCTCAATACTGGGCCAAGGAGATATAGACCCAGAACAAATTGGAAACTGAATAACCTCATTTGGGGGGGGGGGGTTGGAAGGCAATGGGGTTAAAGTGACTTGCCCAAGGTCACACAGCTAGGCAATTCTTTAGTGTCTGAGGTCGGATTTGAACTCAGGTCCTCCTGACTCCAGGGCCAAGGCTCTATCCACCATGCCACCTAGCTACCCTTATAACCTCATTTTAAAAAATGAGTGGACCAAAAAACAAATTATAGAAAGAATTAACCATTTTATCCTAGATAGTGATAATTATGAAACAATATACCAAAACCTATGGGATTCATTCAAAGCAACTCTCAGGGGATATATTATAGCTTTAAATGCTTATATGAATAAATTGGAGAAAGAGGAAATCAATGAACTAAACATGCAACTAAAAAAATTAGAGAAAGAACAAATCAAAAATCCCCAATTAAGTACCAAATAAGAAATTCTAAAAATTAAAGGAGAAATTAATAAAATTGAAAGCAAAAAAAATTGAATTAATAAATAAAACCAAAAGTTGGTATTATGAAAAAACCAATAAAATTGATAAACCTCTGGTCAATTTGATTTAAAAAAAAGAAGAAAACCAAATTGCTAGTATCATAAATGAAAAAGGCGAACTCACCACCAATGAGGAGGAAATTAAAGTAATAATTCAAAATTATTTTGCCCAACTCTATGCCACTAAATTTCATAATCTAAGTGAAATGGATGAATATTTACAAAAATATAAGTTGCCCAGGTTAAATGAAGAAGAGATTAAATACCTAAACAACCCTATCTCAGAAAAAGAAATTCAACAAGCCATTACTGAATTCCCTAAAAAAAAAATCTCCAGGGCCTGATGGATTCACCAGTGAATTCTACCAAACATTTAAGGAACAACTGGTTCCAATCCTATATAAACTCTTTGGAAAAATAGGGAAAGATGGAACTCTGCCTAACTCTTTCTATGAAACCAATATGGTACTGTTACCTAAACCAGGAAGAGTTAAAACAGAAAAAGAAAATTATAGACCTATCTCCCTGATGAATATAGATGCAAAAATCCTAAATAAAATCTTAGCAAAACGATTACAACAAGTCATCACTAGGATAATACATTATGATCAAGTAGGATTTATTCCAGGAATGCAGGGTTGGTTCAATATTAGGAAAACTGTTAGTATACTCAATTATATCAACAACAAGCCTATCAGAAATCATATGATCATATCAATAGATGCTGAAAAAGCTTTTGACAAAATACAGCATCCATTCCTATTAAAAACACTTAGAGACTGTAGGAATAAATGGACTGTTCCTTAAAATAATTAGCAGTATCTATCTGAAACCATCAACAAGCATTATATTCAATGGAGAGAGGCTAGAGGCATTCCCAATAAGATCAGGGTGAAACAAAGGTGCCCATTATCACCACTACTATTCAATATTGTATTAGAAATATTAGCATCAGCAATTAGAGAAGAAAAAGAAATTAAAGGAATTAGAATTGGAAAGGAAGAGACAAAATTGTCACTCTTTGCAGATGACATGATGGTCTACCTAGAGAATCCCAAGAAATCATCTAAAAAACTACTGGAAACAATTAGCAATTTTAGCAAAGTTGCAGGTTATAAAATAAACCCTCATAAATCCTCAACTTTTCTATATATGTCTAGCAAGAAACAGCAGGAAGAGCTAGAAAGAGAAATCTCATTCAAAGTAACCTCAGACAGTATAAAATATTTGGGAGTCTATTTGCCAAGACAGACTCAGAATCTTTTTGAAAACAATTATAAAACACTTCTCACACAAATTAAATTAGATTTAAATAACTGGGCAAATATCAACTGCTCATGGATAGGTATAGCTAATATAATAAAAATGACAATTCTACCAAAACTAAACTATCTGTTTAGTGCCCTACCAATCAAAATTGCAAAAAATTACTTTAACGAGTTAGAAAAAATTGTAAGTAAATTCATATGGAGAAATAAAAAGTCAAGAATTGCCAGGAGCTTAATGAAAAAAAGTGCAAAAGAAGGGGGCTTAGCCCTACCAGATCTAAAATTATGTTATGAAGCATCAGTCATCAAAACTGTTTGGTATTGGTTAAGAAATAGAGTGGTGGACCAGTGGAATAGACTAGGTGTAAAAGCAGATGATTATAGTAATCTGCTGTTTGATAAACCCAAAGAGTCTGGCCATTGGGATAAAAACTCCCTCTTTGATAAAAATTGCTGGGAAAATTGGAAGTTAGTATGGAAGAAAGTTAGATTAAACCAACACTTCACACCCTTTACCAAGATAAGATCCAAATGGTTACAGGACATAGCCATAAAAAAACAATACTATAAGCAAATTAGAAGATCAAGGACTAGTCTACCTGTCAGATCTATAGAAAGGGGAACAGTTTATGACTAAGGAAGAGTTGGAGAACATCACCTAAAACCAATTAGATGATTTCGATTACATTAAATTAGAAAGCTTTTGCACAGACAAAACCAATGTAACCAAGATCAAAAGAAATGTAGTAAATTGGGAAATGATCTTTACAACTAATGATTCTGACAAAGGACTCATTTCTAAAATATACAGAGAACTGAGTCATATTTTTAAACAAAAAGCCATTCCCCAATTGACAAATGGTCAAAGGATATGCAAAGGCAATTTACAGATGAGGAGATCAAAGTAATCCATAGCCATATGAAAAAATGCTCTAAATCATTAATTATTAGAGAAATGCAAATTAAAGCTTCCCTGAGGTACCACCTCACACCTCTCAGATTGGCCAGTATGACCAGGAAGGATAATGATCATTGTTGGAAGGGATGTGGGAAATCTGGGACACTATTACACTATTGGTGGAGCTGTGAACTCATCCAACCTTTCTGGAGAGCTATTTGGAACTATACCCAAAGGGCAACAAATATGCACATACCCTTTGACCCAGCAATACCATTACTGGGTCTATACCCTGAAGAGACGAGGAAAAAGGGTAAAAACATTACTTGTACAAAAATATTTATAGCAGCCCTGTTTGTGGTGGCAAAGAATTGGAAATCCAGTTAATGTCCTTCAATTGGGAAATGGCTTAGCAAACTGTGGTATGTGTATGTCATGGAACACTATTGTTCTATTAGAAACCAGGAGGGACGGGATTTCAGGGAAACCTGGAGGGATTTGCATGAACTGATGCTGAGTGAGATGAGCAGAACCAGAAAAACACTGTACACCCTAACAGCAACATGGGAGTGATGTTCAACCTTGAAGGACTTGCTCATTCCATCAGTGCAACAATCGGGAACAATTCTGGGCTGTCTGCAAAGGAGAGTACCATCTGTATCCAGATAAGGATCTGTGGAGTTTGAACAAAGTACAAGGACTATTCCCTTTAATTTAGAAAAAAAAACAGATAGCTTATTGTCTGATCTTGTTACCTCTTAGACTTCTCTTTAAGGATATGATTTCTCTTTCATCACACCCAATTTGGATCAAGGTACAACATGGAAACAAAGTAAAGACTGAAAGTGCATTCTGTGGGGGGCAGTGGGGAGGGAAGCAAGATTGGGGGAAAAATGTAAAACTCAAATAATATCTTTAATAAAAAATAAATTTAAATTAAAAAAAAACCTGTCTTCCCCCTAATTCTGCCCTATTTTTGCAAGTGTGAGCCAACTAGAAAATACAAATTTTGTAGAAAATGTAAGTAAATGTAGTTTCAGAGTGAGAAATGCCCACAATTCACAAATAGTCCAGATTTAGTGTTTTTGAGTGTTCGTTCATTCCTAAGATTAAAAATGCAATTATAAAGAGGATGTAGCTTTCTTTATTGAAAACCTGGTGAAATAAGAAGCTAGGTCTGTGAGTAAAGTTTTATTTCTGAATTCAATGAAGAATTTTATATAAGTTTACATTATAAAAAACAAACATTTCAAAAATGCCCCAAATTGAAAAGCCAATCAGAACTGTTAGTTGTTCCATGCAGCAAACAGTTTTTTGTTTTGCTTTTTTGTTAAAATGGGCAATGCTAATTAAATTGCCAGGAATATGTGCAAAATGTCACTGTTCTGGGGAGGATTTTTAATAAATAAGCTTTTCAGGCTTGGTCAAGAGATTGCACATGATGAAGTTTAAGTAGTGCAAATAATATATAAATAAAAGTTAAGTCAAAGGTTAATGACATCCAACAGATATACACCATACATGCTATGATACATCACAAGTGGGTGGGAAAAAGGACAAAGTTCATTTACAAACCTTCTTCACTAGCATTCCCCACTTTTAGTACAGAGTGGTTATAACTCAGCTACCTTATATTTACCTTTTCCATCTTTGGTTACAAGGGATAATATTGTCCTTTGGTTCATCAATTGTGATCTGCTTCTCTGCTCCTGGAGCTCAGCCTGTATCACAACTCAGATGCTTCCTGGGGCCTTTACCAATGTTTAGTTCAAACTCATCCCATTTTACAAAATAAACATAATAAATAGACAAAGAAAATATTCCATAAACATTCGTCATTCAGTCATTGAGATGAGCACAGGATGGCCCTTCTCCTAGAACTTCTCTGTATAGGTAGGTCACTGCTCCCCTGAGGACATACTGTGAGATGATTCCTAGCTTAGTAGAGTGATTAATTCTAAAATGAAGCCTTTCTGTTTCTAGTGCCTGAGACATAGAGTGGGACAGTCTAGAGTAAAGACTGTAGTGAAACTTGCAACAGTTCTACACCACACAGGGTGGCAATACCAAGCCATGAAGAGAAAGGCATCCACAGCAGTGTAATACCTCCAAAAAAAAAAGTTACTACCTGGCAATGGTCCTATCATATGAATTCACTTGCCTTTGAAAAAGTGCCAAGCTATTCCAGGCTTAGCTGGCAGAGTATGTGTACTGCCATTGCTATCATTTTGGCCCCAGAAGTGCCCACCATTCAGGATGAGTGACATGAACGATGCCCCAAAGCACCTACTCAGCCAACATAACCTGGCCAAGAGACCCTCTAATAAGCAGTCAGGAAAGTAAAGATTAAAACAAAGTAGAGGCTGACAAACAGCATCCTAACCATGCTTATAGAAGGCAAACAATATCACCCTCATTCAAGTAGTTTTGGCAAGAGATTTTTCAAAGGTTCTGGTTCATTAAAATGGTTGAATTAGCAAGACTTCCTGTTTCATTTTTAGTACGTGTAGCCTAATAGAGTTCACCAACTGAAGTGTGTTTGTGCCTCCCCAAAGAGAGAAAGTTATTTAGATTTTTTAACCTAACCCTCTACATTACATCAAACTATATCCTGAGCTTCCCAGCATGAGGTAAAATGTGGAAAGAAATTTCTAAGACAAAGGTGTCCAAGGCCCACAGAACACCAGAGTGAGACCTGAGCCAAATCAGCATGTAATTGGAACACATTTAACAGAATAAATAAAAATATAATACGACATAATGTTAATTTGTGGTTTTCTAAGTCATTATGGGTGGTAGAGATCTATTTGAGTCTAAAACTACAGTTCTAAAACATCTGACATCTTTGGACATAAGAACCTGATTTAACGCCACTTGGGATGCATGTGCACTGTAACTGAACTGGGATATTTTACTACTACCCAGAACTAATTCCTAATTCTTCGTATCTACACTCATTCTGCCAGCTGTTAGGTTGGAGTTACAATTAACAAGGGATTTTTCCAAATGGTTCAAGTGGAAGTTCTCTACTTATTCAAATCCAAAATGGACAGGTCTATTTTGCAGCCTACATACCTACTGTCATCAATAGAAGTTACTGAGAACTGAAGATGCCCTTACCACTGGGTGTGGTGAAAGGATAAATCATTTTCATAAGAAACCAGTGATAAAAGTATACACAACACTTTCAGAGGAAGTTGGTTTTCTCTCCCCATGGCAGGCAGGGGGCAGGAGACAAGGGACAGGCTGTGTTCAAGAAGGTGGCAGTGGCAACAGAAAAGGTGTGTTTTCTAGAGTAGCAATCCTCAGTGTTTACCTAAAAAAGAAAAAGAAAAGAAAGGTCATTGCAAAGCAGTAATTAGCAGAAACAAGACATCTTACTTGCTAGAGATTTTTCTATTTAGAATTCTAGTTATGAGGTTTAAATCACAAGTTTCTTTACTGACTTCAAAATGTGATAAACTATGAGATCCCAAGTCAAGATCCTAAAAACGACATTTCAAAAAATCACTATGACAATACACAGATTATTTTTTGACCTAAGAATCCTCTGAAAATGATCAATAGCCTAGATCTTGGTGATGGAGGTGGCAGCAGAATATACTTGTAACTACTTAATACTCTGGAATTTCTTAGATTAAAAAACTAGGAGACAAAGCTTACATTAAGAAGCCAAAGTAGAGATGGTATTTTTCACTGGGTAGGCTGATCTAAGAAGATTCCCTGGGTTTGGTAGATTTCTTTAAGGACCAATAAAACTGTATCTTCCGATTCCCTATAAAGGTAAGCAATGATATCAATACCATTAGAGAAAATTCATAAAAAATCTAAAACCTTAGTTCTTAGAGAATAATAGTATAAATGGACAATGGACCTTATGGTTCAGGTTGCCATATCTCGCAAAATAATTATAACCATATATATATATATGTATATATACATACATATATATATATGATAATGTCTTAAACGGTGACTTCTTTTGAGATTTTTCTAATCTAGCTAGACAAAATGCCTTCCAAACTAACTTAATGAAGTTGCATTTTTAATATAAACAATTTTACCCGACTTTTATTTATCCCTTATGTGTGCAGGGTCCTGTACTGGAATCTAAAAGGTTTCAGTGAAGTGTATCTTGTCCTCTTGAAGTTTTGCTAGAAGTTTACAATATAAATTCATCTGTCATTATTTACTTTTCCATAATAGTGATAAGATTTACTTTAGTTCATCCATACCCTCTCTGGTCCTTCTTGGACCATCAGATAGCACACATTTATAAGACAGTGAAGCTATATTATCAATTCAGGAAAATGAATCTATCATTAACCTAAGCTCCTGGCCTAATTAAAAATCAATCCAGTTATATAAGTATCCACTGTCCAATTTTTCAACAGTTAACTCATATTGTGTAGGAAACCCTTTTTTTCATTGTCTAAACTATATAGAGCCCTCAAAATCATGTGGTTTGGAGTTGTTAAGGCAACCCAGGTAGGACCTGAAATTCAATAAATCTAGAAGCATTTTAGCAGTGAATTAATTAAACACCAAATTTAGCAAGTTAATTTTAAAGTTTTGACCCTTGGCAGAAAAATTACCCACCCCAGTCTATACAATAAACTACAAATGGGACAAGAAAGGCTTGGGCTTACCAATAGCAGAGATGGCTTTGCAGTGCAAATAAATATTCATTAAAGCTTTCAATAGGCTTCTCCTGTAACACATAATCAATGCGTTGGCCCCCATTCAGCATTCCAACATTAATAGAAGCAATTTCTTCTTTATCTGCCATAGATGAATCACCTGCTTGAACATCTAGAAATCCGGAACCAAGATAAGAGCAATCAAATGTTTATCTTTTTCTTTTCTTACTCTAAACTTTCTGTTTATGTTAAATTGTTGTTCCCTGTACAAAGGAACAGCTTCCTCTTACGTTCCTTTTCTCAATCCCTCCCTTAAAGCTTCTTCTTTACAGCCTGCCACCTATTTTTCTATGTTAAACATTCATTTAACAAAATACAAAAAAAAAAAAAAAAAAAAGCTTGTAGACCACACAAAAACAGGTGATGGGCCCAAAGCACAGGGGTTATAATTTGCTGACCCCTGATTTAAAGCATGGCCATTCTTTCCACTCAAGCCATTTCACTGGCTGTTTTTGAGAGTGGACTTTCTAGCTCACAAAACAAATTTCAACCCTGCCAGAGTTCAGTGAAAAAAGGAAGACTAAAACCAAAGGGCTGTGTGATTAACAAGGTGGAGAAAAGGACATAGAATTTCCCAGATTTAACCTAAGGAACTAGCGTATAAGACAAACCACAGAAACAGAGGCAAAGAAAACTGAATTCTAAAGAAATTCTTCTTTGAAGGAGAAGCAAGTGCTTTCAAGAGTCTCACCTTAAGACTTCCCAGGCAAGAAAGGGTCAGTATTTTATTCATTGCAGCATACTTATTATTTATGGGTATCACACATATACTGTATCTATAATGTGTGGCCATCAAGGCCTACAGAAGCCACCAAATAAGAATGAAAAAAAAATTCAAGGCCTGAGGGTAACAGAAGGATTCCCCAGCCTAATGCAGAAACCACTTAAACAGCTCCACCAACCACTGGGCTTCTCTGGAACTGGTTCAGGCTCAGGCTCAGTTTCATCTGCAGCAGCTGCTTCTGTAGCCTGAAGGGCTGGGTATGGAGCTCTGGTAAAAGACTTCCAGGCCATTCGTAGGGAACTCAGCACATTATTCTTTAGGTCCATACTCATTCGGGTCAAGCCTTCCCTCAGTTCTAAAACACATATGGATAAAGGAATTATTAGGAGCTGAGTATTCAGTACAAAGCTGAAGAGAACTAGTCAGAAGTCTTATTCATTGTTATGGTCTAAACCACAAGTTCTAGACCTGCCTGATTCTTAACTCAGCCTTACCCAAATGCATCCTTTTCCTCCCTTTATGATGTGGGATCAACATGGGTTCAAACTCCACTTCTGGAACCACCATTGGCTCAATCCTATATGCCACAGGGTCAAACTGCATAGAAAAGCAATAACTAGACTTATTTCTGCCAGAGAAAGACAAGAAGGGACAAGCAGTTACAAGCTCACTACAGAAAGGTAAAAAAGGAGAAATTAAGTTTTTTCCAGGCCAATAATTTCAGTAGAATAATGTAGGAAAGAAGTAAACTAACAAAATAGGCTAACACACTATTTTCTAGTTGCTTCTACTGCTAAAAGTCAGTCAGATTCTAACTTACCATTTCAACCTTAATATATATATACACCCTATTCACATTTTCTATTGTTTAGACAAACTGGCCTTCTTGTTTCTCCCACACAACAATCTATCTCAGCTCCTTACATGGAATGACTATTCTTTTGACCTCCAAATCTTTTTCCTAATTTCTTTCAAAAGTCAGTTGAAGTGCCACCTTAATATGAATGATACCTGCTTTCCTTGATTTACCCTCACTCCAAATTACCCTGGATTTATTTTGCAGATATTCAAGTATTTCTGACTTCCCCAATAGAATGTAAGCTCCTTAAGGGCAGAGATATTAGTCTCTGTATTCCAAGTACCTGATGTTTAGCAGATGCCTACAAAATGATTGGTGATTGATTAAGGTACACAGAGTACTTACAGGATGATAAATATTGAAGAAACCTTTACATGTTGGAAGTTTGTAGTTGGGATCAATTCTTTTTAGTCCTCGGACAGTAAGGAACATTCCAATGGGAGATCCAAAGGCAAAAAAGATATCCGGTTTATAAATTAGCCGAGGGTATTTCACAGAAGCCTAGGGAAGTATGAAGAGGAAAACACCATTCACAAGTCTCTAGAACACCCATTGTTCAAAATGGCACCCCTCCCCAAAGACATCTTGTTACCTGTCCAATACTGATGTCCAAATACTCATCATTTCCAGCACCATCAGTACTATGACATTCCTTGAATTTTTCTGAAAGTACAGGTAAATGCCCTCCCAATGCTGACTGCTGATTCTGTTTCCTAATATCCTGAGAAATTTAAAAGAAACAAAAACAAAAACACAAAAAACTCAAATTCCATAGAGGTACTGTACAAGAGTATCAGTCAAAAGATTAAACAATTTACTTTTAACTTAAGGCAGTGAACTAAGAAGCAAAATACTGCTGAAATGATTTCCAGTGTCCAGTAAAGCCAACAAGATGGCACATCAGTTTCTGAAAATGCTATCTCTATATACACTCCAAAGTGTGGTGAAAAATGGAACAGTCAACTGGGCAAAAGTTGGTAAAACATTAGCCAACCAGCTAAGAAAAATAGATAAAGAAATGGAAGGGAAAAGATAAAGGAGGAAAAATAGATAAAGGAAAATTGGGTGGGAAATGTATACTCACTAGGAAATTATCTGAACTAATTTAACTGCCAGATCAGAGTTTATAATGTGTTTCATTGCATGACAAACAAAACAAAAAACAAGGAACAAGAAAATAAAACCAAATAAAAACTGAAAGACTGAAATCAAATTAATTTCTGAGAGAGTGGGAAACATTGAACAGTTAAAGAGATACAAGACTAGCCAAAGGTCAGGAAAGGTTAGAATTATGGGAATAGTAATATGTTTAGTAGATGTGGATGAAGTATAAAGAAATAAGTTCCAGAGAGAGAGAGAGAGAGAGAGAGAGAGAGAGAGAGAGAGAGACAGAAAGAGAAAGAGGCAAAAACCCAGAATCACATATCCCTGTCCAACTATCCTGAGAGAATGCTCAACAGAACATAAGTATCTGACAATAGAGATGTATCACCAAACAAGAGAAAGAATTTTATCCCACTGTAAGTTTATTACCTGAGTATTTTCCCCACTCTTAAAATAATTTAGTATCTTCTTTCTTGGTCCCAAGGGAATTCCCATTTCCTGAAGATCTCTGTCTGTACACAAAGCCTAGGCATAGAGAATCAAATGCCTTACTTCTGGATAAATATGACAAGAATTGGGTCTCCTGGAGAGACCTCCTACATAGGTTAAGATTTTTTGCTTCTATTTTATATATATATATATATATATATATATATATATATATATACATATATATATATATATATATATATATGTATATATATATATATATATACACACACACACACACACATATGCATTTCTCTGGCTCCCCAATATCACAGTTTCATTTAAAAGGATACAAAAGAAATATAAAGAGGATTTTAAACTTCTAAGATGTCAATGTTATAATTATAAAAATATCACTACTTTGTTGTAGAAGATATACTCTATTCTTGTGGAGACAGCAGAAGATGGACATGCAGGGATGCACAAAGAAGAAAAAAATACATTCTGATTTCCATCCTCATTCTGTAAGAAAGGGGCTTGATTGTCATATTCTTTCCTGACTACTATCCACAAAAACAAAATCCAGATTACAACATATAAATTTGGCTTTAACAAAATATTATCAGAAATATCTGCCTAAAAAAAATACATGACTTAATATTTATGAAAGACATTTTAACAACTTAAAGTGAAAAAGAACAAAGATTTTAGGAAGAAAAACAAACAGATGTACATATGTATACTTTACACTTCAACTCTCTTCTAATCCTCCATCAATGCAGAAAATATAACTGAGTTCTTGGAAGTTATACCATCATTGTACAAACTGCCAAATTCTACTAAGTTAAGATTCAAGTAACAGTCTAGTTATAGATTAAGTATCTGTCTTCTAAAAACTTCCAGAAACTGTCAACAGAAGGCTGGTCAGTATATGATGACTTTCTTTTGGACCATACTATCTCATTAAAATTCTCTCCCCAAAGCACTGAGGGAATGCAATCTATGCTGGAGAGGAATATCCAAAATGATGAAATTGTAGATCTCTTTAAATATCAGAAAACTAAAACCTGTGGTTATTCAAGAAGCAATCATTAAATGGATCTGTTTGGCATCTATATTAGATTGTAAAACCTATATTTAGGTTATAAAACCTATATTAGATTGCTTTCTGTCAGAGAGAAAGGGAAGGGGAGAAAAATGTAAAACTCAAAATCTAATGCAAAAAAAGAAAAGACTGTTGAAAACTTAAAAAACTAAAAAAATACCCAATAAAGTACAGTTCCCCCTCAAAAAAAGATCAATCATTAAACTTACTGCAATAGAAATGTTATTTCGCTATCTAGATTGCTTCTTGCTGTCACAGTATTTCTTTATGTCAATAAAGTTGTGTACATCTTTTTATGCCTACATATGTGTCCCTGGTTTTAGACTTTAAACTTCCACAGAATAAGGATCATTACAACACTAAACTATATAGCACTATACATATGTAACCATTGAACAAATCCTGAAAGATAACAAAGACAATTATGATGAAATTCCTAAGGGCAAGTACTATCCCCTGTACTCAGCCAAACAGTGTAGAAATTCAATAAGGACTACTCAAAGACAATGGCAAGTAACAAAAATATTGAGGTAACATAATACAAGGTAATAACAACTGTTCTGTCAATAGATAGATTCTTACCAAAGCTGCTTTATCAATTTTCTCCTTCTTAAAGAGATTACAGAATTCAGAGAGCTGAAGTTTCTTCAAATCTTCTTCTAGGTCTGGTGTATCTCCCTGATCCAAAACAACCCTTGGAGTAACCTGAAAATTACAGAATAAAGTAAAAAAAACAGAAAAATACTAAAGCTGTAGTCAAATACTAGTTAGTTTTATACTATCAAAAGTAAAGAAAACATCTTTTCAGTTAACTAGTAAACCAGCTTTTCAGGGAACATTTTATTGGTATAAGACAAGGGGAAATAGAGGAAGATTTTTTTCCTATGTTTACTGAGAAATGTTGCATTAAAAATAAAATGTAGAAAATTATTTCAAAATATGAAGATATCACATTTTATAAAATTAAATTTGAATTTTCATTTACTGATAGTTTTACCATTATTAATATCATTTTAACATATATTTTTCCTTAATATAATAAAGAGGTCTATCACATTCAGGTACCTTGACAGGAACAAAACAGATATGAAAATCTGGATTTACACAAAACACAAATTCAAATTTAATTATTTTATTTTAGAAATAATTCACCAGAGGAGCAGCTAGGTGGCACAGTGGATAGAGCACCGGCCCTGGAGTCAGGACTGTACCTGACTTTAAATCCGGCCTCAGACACTTAATGATTACCAAGCTATGTGGCCTTGGGCAAGCCACTTAACCCCACTGCCTTGCAAAAAAAATAAAATAATTCACCAACAAACACTTAGTAAGCACCTACAAGGCACCAGGAAAACAACAACAACAAAAAAGCAACTATAATAATTGCTGTGTCTCATAGAGTTTAGGGTTTAATTTGAGGAAACATTAAAATTATTAACACAACATAATCTAGGCTAAGGTTCCAGGTAAATGGCAAAAACAACAGTAGGCAATTTATTTCACAAAAGAACTCAACTGTATTTTTTTAATTTAGTGCATTTAAAATATGAATTATATAAATATTCCATTTTCATAATACTCATTTTCTTTATATGTAAACTATGAGGAATGAATAACACATGAAGCCTAAATTCCCTTATATAACTCTACAATCTTACAATTGGTTAAGCCTATAAACGGGCATCACATTAACCAAAGTCCATGTTTAGTTACTTAATAATTCTGCTACACATTGAAAAATACCTCACCACCAAAGGATATTATATATACAGATAATCCTATATGAAACTGAAATGCACTTATACTTAACAGAACAATCTCAATTAGAAATAGGATTCTAAATGCCAAAATTTATTACCAACTAAACCACTAAAGAAGTAATTTACCTTTTCAATGTCATTATCCTCCAATGGATCTTTCTGATTTGTTAGGAGATCAAACAATATAAGTGATCCTGTAAAAAAAAATATCCAACCATAGTAGTACTTCCAAGTTTGCTATTTTACCAAAAAAGACAAAAACAAGATAATGGCCTGTGTAAATAAGTCTGAAAAGCAGAAATCCTTCTTCTATTCCAATACCTTCTCCAATACTTCACACAGCCTTCAGCTGTACACAACAGACTCCAAAACCAACCCCAAAAAAGAATACTCTTCCAAATACAGGGAAAGGGGTCCCTGGGTTAAGGTCCATGGCCTCAGTTTCCATTGTATACTGATTGGAGCAGGTTTGTCCACAATTGTGGGCATGCCGTCTTCCCTATGACACTGCCAGCTCCTGGGGGCAAGATCTGTCTTTTCTTTTCTCTTTATCCCCAGTGTCTAGCACAGTGTTTGGCATAGAAATGTTTATGGACTGACTAATTATTCTCATTTATAAATTGGTTTTCATACTTGCACTTATCTTCCAGGGCTGTGAGGTAAGATGAGATCATGCATACTATGGTGAAGCATTGAGAACACAGAAATGGGAGCCTTTATTGATATGTTTACCTAAACTATGACCAGCTATGGATACACCCCCTTTAAAATCAGGGTTCCTCTGCAGAAAGAGTTTGTATATACGGTTCATTTCAGAAGCCACTGTGTCCACAATAGTCTGACAGTAGGTGGGGCTATTGTAAAAAAAGACATCCAGGATTGTGTCATTGGTGAAGTGCCGGAGGCGGTTGATACTGGGCAGGGTAATTCTTCTCAGATCTCTGAAAACAAGAGAGAGATTTTGTCAAAACAAGTTAGAACTAATTCCAAGTTATCTTCCAGAAACAAACTTGTTTTGAATACTTAAAGATGAAAGAGTATATCTATAGGAGGTCATTTCCCCAATCTCAGAAAACCTTTTATCTATCAAGTTTTTTGGTTAGGTAGGGAAGAGGAAAGAAAAAGGCAGAGTTTTAAAGTCTTGTCAGCCTACAAAAAGAAAAGCTGAAGCTCACCAGAATGGGACACAACTTCTAGGAGCTATGCTCTGAAAACAAGGAGCTGTTGAGAGAAGCCTAGTGCAAAGAGAGGCTACTAATGGGAAGAGAAGACTTTAGTCAGCTTGTTTCCCATTTAGAAAAAATTCACTTTAGTTTCCAGCATGATCAAAATTGAAATGAAATAGCCCTTGACTCCAACTCACTTAAGAAAGAATGAGTTATCTATCCAGAAAAAGCATCATGACAGTAATTAGCATGGACATAGATCAAGTATATAGAACTGAAAAACATGTGATTGGGAAGGCTAATGTTCACCCAGGGCAAGGGTGAAAAGGCAATGTTCTCTCTTCTCTTTATGCTTTTGGTAAAACAATTCACTTCCTGGTGGTCCAGTGCTTTCACTGCCACTCCTTAAAAGATTTTCTTCTTCCCAGAGCTCACAACAGATGCCCCACTAGCATCTCCAGTATCACTTCTTTATCAAAAGGTACTTAAGATAGCCTGTTTTAGAAAAGCCTTAGCTATCAGAATGTCAATGACAGCTCCTGTTACTTCTTTCAAGGTTGGGAATTTCTTACCTTCTTTAAAAGCTGATCATATATTACTAAGATGTATGGAAATAAAGAAAAACAAAAAACAAGAATATGTTGGCAAAGGGAGGGAAGCCTTTTTAAGCAATGTTCTTGAGGAGCCAATGTAACTGCAAGGATATGCAGTGATGACATGATTAAAACTCTTCCAAGATGGGGGGCAGCTAGGTGGCCCAGTGGATAGAGCACCGTCCCTGGAGTAAGAAGGATCTGAGTTCAGTTCAAATCCTGTCTCAGACATTTAATAATTATCTAACTATGTGACCTTGGGCAAGTCACTTAAGCCCATTGCCTTAAATAAATAAAAAAAATTTTTAAGAGGTGGGGGGGGTAGTAGTTCAGAATTTAATCATTTGACTTTCAAGAAGGAAATGCAGATTTCTTGGTAGTCTAAGAAACCCACAATGGACTTTTATTGATGCCAGAAATATCCCTAGTTATTCAACAAAAAGAAGTAAGCCCTATTACAAAGCTTCAATAAGTACATAATCATACCTAAGTATCTCTAAGATTTAAGATTTTACTCACACATCCACACCAGTAGAATGCAAAGGGCTATGCCAGTTGACAGGAAGAAACTCTACCCGGCCAATCTGTTGCTGTTCTTGAGCTTTCTTAAAGTGTGTCTGTAGCAGGTTCAGGGAAACGCCACGGAAATCATTAACTGGAAAGAAAAAAAAATTCATTCTGCAGCAATAATTTATCTACTATATCTTCTTTTAAGACTTTTTTGACTTTATGATATATCTTCACAACAGCTAACTAACTTCACTTCACAGGAAATGGGAGGAGAAGGGAAATGTTAGGGAAGAAGAAGAACTTAACAATTTAAATAATTATAACCTATAAACCATTTCATTAAAAAATGTTGGTTTCAGATCTATTTCTGTTCTGTCACAAGAAATTTCTCACAAAAATCTCATGAATAATTGTCAGTAGGCCATACCATCAAATTTTTTAACATTTTTTTTCACAATTATTATTCTGATGAGGAATCAGAAAAACAAATATACACACAGCTACAACTTAAAAGGAAAAAACAGTAACAATAAAATCATAAAATTAAATGTTTCAAAATTAAAATGATAAAGCTTGCCTCCCCTCATAAAAGCCCAGGTATGAAAATACACTACTCCCTACCCCTCACCCCCAGCCTCCTTGTTGATGTCAGAGAGCATGGTTTTATGCATAATCTCAGACTTTTCTGATATGGTGGTTAGTTTTGCAGAACTCTTTTTTCCTTTCTCACATTTTAAAACATCCTTTATTTTTAAGGAGGGTTCTTCAGGAGAGATTCAGTGGAAAATGTGGATAATAAAAATTTAAACTATCGAAAATTTACTTTAAAAACATTTTAAATAAAAAAAATATAACTGTCAGAGAATACTTGTCACATAAAATCTACTTTCCATAAAACAATTCCAGCTCAGTCACACTTCGTAAGATTGAATGTTGATTGCCTAATTGGATATTTTGACTTTCTTTCCAAATGAACAACTTTTAAAAAAAATCAAAGTTTTCATAGGGGAAATCTATTAAAAAAGCTCTACAAAGCATTTCATTAAGGCTTTTTTTTTTACTTTGACCACCATCAACGCATCATCCTCTTGACATTTACAGTGTTTTTGATAAAGAAACCACATTTCTATAAGTATTTAAGACTTAGTCATGCATCATGTACTAATAATTAAGAGATTATCTTTTATCCATATGTTATCCTTAGAGATACAACAGCATTTTATTTCTAAGTTAAGAAGCTTGGCTGTTCAGCAATCTTCTTTAATTCTTCCAAATCTGATTATGCCATCAAGGTTATTGTCACAGTCTGCAGGCAAATCTTTTGAATAATATTTAGGAAATCCAATCATATACACATTTTCAAACTTACCACATTGTACAATGCTTCTGAATCGAAGATCACAAGCTGGTCCAATTCCATGGACCACAAAAACCAGATGATCTATTTGTAAGGGTTCTCCTAGAAATTAAATCAAAAGATATTGATATTCTTATTTAAAGAGGCAAGATAACAAATAATAAATATAAGGAACTATGCTAAAACAAAGCTCTTAGTACTTAACAAAAAAATTTATTTTATTTTGTTTCTCATTAACTTGGAAGAAGCCTATAAAAATCTTTTAGATAAATTTATCTATCAGAATAGCAACCAAATTCTCATCAGTTTCAGAAAAAGTCCAGTACCAGGATTTTATACAAAAGGTTACAATTCTATAATATAGCTATGCCAATTCTAAACCAAGGAGACTCAGTATTCAGTTTAAATATGTTGTAAAATAAGAAACCAGTCATGGATATTCATCAAGGTCATTCTCAAAACACCTTTTTACATATCAACAACTATCTAGAATAAAAACATCAGAAAAGTCACTTCCTGGAAATAAGGCTGTTGCCAGTTTCAATGTTAACTCTGTACAACTAAAGAAAGAAAGGTGAACTTGGTAATTAATTGACCTAGCATCAATTCCTTGACAATGATGATTCCAAGAACTACAACTTTGGATAAGTCATTTCACTGTGTCTCTACAATAAAACAAGGACTACTAGGAAGAAAAAGTTTTGTAAATTTTAAAAAAGCACCATATAAATGTGAGATATTACTACTATATAGGACTAATCAGCCTTTAAAGAAGATAGTGAAGGAAAAAATTCTTAGTAAATAAAAGAAGATGAGAGAAGAATAGTAATAAACCCAAATATACATACATATATATGTATATACATATATATATATATATATATATATATATATATATATGTATATATATGCACACACACAAAAAAATTGTTTGTGTCAAGATATTGTCAGATCAAAGGATCTGAATATAATGTATTGGTGAGTTAGTAACTTTTGGTACAGTTCCAAATTGGTTTGGACCGATTCACAGTGCATTAGTATGCCCATTTTCTCACAGCTCTTTTAACATTTGAAAATGGATCATTTTTATTACATGATAGTGAAAATTTTTTTTGCACATAATACTACAATTAGAAGGGAAATGGTTAACTGGAAAAAATCTTTGCAATAAGTTTCTCTACTAAAAGTTTTATATCCAAATTAATTACAAATATATACAAACAAGAGCCATTCCCAAACAGATAAATGATCAAAGGATATAAAAAGACAGTTTTCAAAAGATGTCCAAGCTATCATACACTTATGAGCAAATGTTTGAAATAGGGGCAGCTAGGTGGTACAGTGTATAGAGCACCGGCCCTGGAGTCAGGAGGAGCTAAATTCAAATCTTGCCTCAGACACTTAATAATTACCTATCTGTGTGACTCTGGGCAAGTCACTTAACCCCATTGACTTAAATAAAAAGAAAAAAAAGGAAAAAAATGTTCCAAAACACCAGTAATTAGAGAAATGCACATTAAAACAACATTGAGCTTCTACCTCATACCCATCAGACTGGTGAAAATTATAACTATTTTAAGGAGATGGGAGAAAACAGATAAGATAATACATGGCCGGTGGAGCTGTAAATTTTTCTAGTTAATCTGGAAACCAATCTGGAACTATGGTAAAAAAGTCACTGAAGTTTTTGTTGCTGTTGGGGCCATTCACCAAGAGCTTCCTCCCCTTTCTCCTTATCTCACATCATGCATATACCTTCTACCATCATTTCTTCCTTCAATCCTCACAACATGAAGAAATGGCCCTTTTCCTTAACAAGACAAATTCCTCCACATACATAAGTGATCCCATTCTATTTCCATTTTCTTCAGCAGACTTCCCCTTTTATCATCTCTCATTGGGTCTACTGGCTACTTCTTCTCTACTACCTATAAACATGACCACAACTCCCCTATTTTCAAAAATCCTCACTTGAACCATTCAACCCTGCTAGTTGTTACCCTTTCCTTTCCTCTCCCTGAACTCTACAATATAGTTTCTGGTCCCAAAGATACCAATGATCTCTTGATTGCTTAATGTAATGAATTTTTTTTTTTAGTTTATACAAGACAGTAGGGTTAAGTGACTTGCCCAAGGTTACATAGCTAGGTAATTATTACGTGTCTGATACCGGATTTGAACTCAGGTCCTCCTGACTCCAGGGCCAGTGCTCTATCCACTATGCCACCTAGCTGCCCCTAATCTAATGAATTTCCAAAAATTCTCCTCCTCTGCAACCTTGACACTGTTGAGTACCTGCTTTTCCTTGATGTTTTCTTCTCTCTAGGCTTTTGTAACCCTGCTCTGATTCTCCTCCTACATCTCTGAGCAATCCTTCTTAGTTTCCTTTGCAATGAACATAGGCATTCCCTGGGTTTGACCTGGTCCCACTTCTTTTGTCCCTCTGAAATACTATTGAATTGATATCATATTTATGCTGATGATTCTCAGATCTATTTATCCAACTCTAACCTCTCCTGACCTCCATTCTTGCTTCTCAAACTTCCTAACAGATACCTCAAACTGGACATCCTGAAGACATCTTAAATTCAATATGTCCAAAACTGAACTCATTTTCTTTCCCAAGCAACTCCTCCTTCCTACTTTCTTATTACTATCAAGGGCAAACCACTAGATGACTTGTATGAACTGATAAAGAGAAAAGTGAGAAGAATCCAAGGAACATTCTATGAAATAATAACAACTTAGTAAAGAAAAGCAACTAAAAAATCTTAAGAACTCAATCAATGAATAACCAACCATAATTCCAGAGGGCTAGTGATGAAACATATTCTATCCCACCTACTAATAGTGAGGTGAAGAACTCAAGGTGAAAAATGAAATATGCATCTCTAGACATGTCAATGTGAGGATTTGTTTTGCTTAATTTACATATTTAATTCAAAGATTTTGTTTTTCTTTTTTTTTTAAATTGTTGGGGAAGGGGCAGCTAGGTGGCACAGTGGATAGAGCCATCAGCCCTGGAGTCAGGGGGACCTGGGTTTAAATCCAGCCTCAGACACTCAATAATTACCTAGCTATGTGACCTTGGGCAAGTCACTTAATCCCACTGCCTCACTAATAAAAAAAAGTTGGGGAAAAGGAAGTTATTGATAGGTTTATAAAAATTTTTTAAAGTAAGAAAATTGATCACTGAATCATTTTTTTAATTCTAAAAAGAGAAAGAAAAAGTCAATAGGAAACAGACAAGATAACTATGAAAAATGTTAAATTTTTTTGTATACAGGAAGGAAAAGCCATAATACATAAGTAGTCAAGTTTCACAGCTACATTTGCAATATACTCAGTATATTTAATAGATGGAAACATTGATTTTATCTGATATTTTAAGTTCAGGAAAAAAATAAAAGCAAATCTTATACCAGAAGAAATTCATATATCTGAAGGCTATTTAAAAAAAAACTGTAACTTTGCACCAAGGAAACTTAAACCAACATAATAAAGGTTACAATTTGAACATGGATATATAGCAATATTGTTTTGAAGATGTGAAAAAGATAAATTTAGCAAAAGTTACCATAAGGAATATCAACGGAGATGCTCTCAACCCCTCTCTTCACAGTTCTGGGACGCCCTTGTTCAGTAGGTATAGATCCCCATTCATCAGATCCTGCCACTGGGTGGTAATGAACCATCAGCTTAAACAAGAATATCAAAGCAATGAGTAAGGTCTATATTTCTTTTGGCAAAGGAGAAAACCATAATTTCTAACATATCATAAACATATACTTCTGAATCAGAAAGAATTAATAGGTAGCTACTATATCATGAGACAAGAACCTTGAGATTTTGCTTGGGGTAAACTTATTAAGATGTTTTTAATAGAGAAAAGTTATTTTCTGTAAAATTCTTGAACTATTTTTTTTAAATTTAGATTAAACTTCATAGATTATCTTTCCACAACTATGCCCATAGAGCTGACATTAGCGATTTTATAGCAACCTCACAGTACTATCATATACTATTTTATTATTTTAACATAAGTTAATACTACAGATCAAATAAGCAATTATCTCCAGAAAATCCTTTTTTGGATTTCCACAATAGTCTAGAAACTGGTAGAGAAGGCTGAAAATCTTCATAATGTTCTACCCTTAGTATATTAGGACAATTAGTTTATCAAATTAGTTAACTGTCACTTAGGAAAGGCATGGAGAACCTGGCTCTATGTAGATGAGATACACATCTGAAGAAAGAAGAGAAAGAGGCAAGGAAAAGTATTGGAGAAATGAATAAGGCTACTAACCTGAGTTTGGTAGATACTCATAAGAGATATATGCTCTACTTAATTCATTGTCAATAGTAAGCAATGTTTCCATATTAATGAGTCAAACAAGCAGAAACTCATTCCCTTATTTAAGCTGAAGGAGTGAGGGACAATTAAAATAGTTATCTACAACTGTCACACCTAAAAAATACCTTATTCTCATTGGTTTGCAAATGTCGAAGGCATTCCCACAGAGTTTTGTAGTACTTTGTACATATTGGCACATTTCTCTATAAAGTATTTCCTTTATCACAAGACAGGTGGAAATAAAGATAGTGTGCTTAAATTCTTTTTTTTTTAGTTTGTTTTTTTTTTTCCACAAGGCAATGGGGTTAAGTGGCTTGCCCAAGGCCACACAGCTAGGTAATTATTAAGTGTCTGAGGCCACATTTGAACTCAGGTCCTCCTGACTCCAGGGCCGGTGCTCTATCCACTGTGCCACCGAGCCATCCCTATGTGTGTTTAAATTCTTAAGAAAATTTATATTCTCAATAAAAAAATTATTAAAGAATGAACTGAAAGAGAAAAAAGCAAGAAACAGCATTTTCTTTACTAAGACAATTTAAATATTTGTCATATCATAGGAAGTCTTTGATTACCTTTGGATTGTGTAATATAATGATTTCTCTGTTTGGGGATTCAAGTCTCTTTTTCCATTCATCCAGAGTTACAGCAAGCATGTAGGTTTCCTTAAAAGAAAAGACATGTCATTAGATTCTTCAAATAGCATTTAAAGAAAAAGCAACTTAGGCACAGGAATCTTGCTAGATTAATTAATCTAACTTATAATCCAATTTACTAAACCCTTTTAATTTCAGAGTTCTATGACACAAGGAAGGAAAATAAACATAAAGAATCTATTCTTGGATTCAGTTAGGTGGCACAGTGGATAGAGCACCGGCCCTGGAGTCAGGAGGACCTGAGTTCAAATGTGGCCTCAGACACTTAATAATTACCTAGCTGGGAGGCCTTGGGCAAGCCACTTAACCCCACTGCCACTTAACTACATTTGCCTTGCAAAAACCTAAAACAAAAAAAAAATAATTTTTTCTACAGTATTAATTATAACAAATAAAGAATGACCATATAATAAGAAAAATGCTTAATATTTTCTAAAGTCTTTGAAAAATTAAAAATTGAAATTTCTTTCAAATTTAACCTTGAAAGGAAAGGAATACTAAGGATCTATGATTCTTGGAGCTGATACAAAAATTAGATAACTCAGGATGCAAAAATACTAAAAAAAGAGTAAAAGAAGACAAAAGCTAAAGAAAATGGTTGCTGTGTACAAAATGGCTTAGTTACCTCTAATTGTTGACTGAAGCTCTCCGAATAGGGAACATATTTATTGTCTTTGTCTCCTTTGTAAAACCAGGTACAGCGTCTCACTTCTGATGCTAGTTCATCCCAGTACACAGCATACCGCATCCTCTCTCCCAAATGTACATCATATCGGCCCCCATCAGTAGGAACAACCTTTCCATTACAATCTTTTTCTAATAGGAAAACAAGGAGGGAAAGAAGAAGCACATTTAATAACAGAAAAAAAAGACAATATAATTCTACATTAGATTCTGGATGATACCGCAAACCTATGACACTGCCAACTTCTATGGATGATACTAAGTAAAGTAATCCCAAAGAACTTTACAAATTTCTTTGTAATCAAACTCAAGTTCTACAACGTACAGATAAACTATTACCTAACACTGTACACGAGAATAGTATTCATCTACAAGAAATTTTTTTAAAATAATTAAGCAGAAATGATTCCCTTCTGAATTTTTTACTTGAATATATACACATTAAATTTGCGACTGCGGTGAATATATTTTTACCCTAATAGTACATTATACTCTAGAACAATTGTTACCCCATTCTATAAAATCCAAAATTGATTTGTGTCAAATAGCACAGAGACTAGAAAACCCAGATTTCTAAAAACTAAAGAAACTCCTAATTATAAATAAGAGTCTTGTATTCAAAGATAAGCTAAAACAAATTAGGAAGATACATTTTTTAAAACAAACTGGCTAAAATTCTAAAAAGTATTCTTTTCAAATAATGCAAACAAAAGTTTTAAAGAAGTCGTAACTCTCTTTTCCATAACAAACCAAAAAACCAAGAAGGAAATAGTTTTTGCCTGGTAAAAATAAATGACACAAAACCTATGACCTAAAGCCCCTCACATCCTTATTCAGAGTCTATCTGTCCTTATTTATATTCAGTTCTAAGGTTGGTTATGGTATTTCCAAGCCAAGAACAAATAACAAGCAACCTATTGGAGGGAAAATGGTTGTTTAGAAACAGGTACAGTAATAGCAGAGCAAAAAGCAATGACTGAAAACAAAGGAAGAAATAAAATCTATAGAAACAATAATCTACAAAATATAAGAATATTTTAAAAATGATTAAAGCTTCATCCCTGAGGAAATAATTGCATTGAAGTTCAGCACAGGAAGTAATGATAATAACTACTTCTAAGTCTCTTCCAATTTTAGGATTCTATGATGACCCTTAGTCATCATGAAAACTAAAACAAATCCAGCACACTCAATTCAAGAAGGCAAAAAAGTACATAAAAAAACCCCATCAAAACAGGGGCAGCTAGGTGGTGCAGTGGATAGAGCACTGGCCCTGGAGTCAAGAGGACCCGATTTCAAATCCGGTCTCACACTTAATAATTGCCTAGCTGTGTGACCTTGGGCTAGTCACTTAACCCCATTGCTTTAAATTTAAAAAAAATGAAAACAAATTAAAATAAATTTAAGTATTCAGAAATGTTCTTTTCAAAATTCATCCACTGACAATGATTTGTTCCCTAAGACAGTCATGTTTTATTGTTAACTATTGTTTACCAGAAAGTACTCATGGCAAGTGTGTAGCTTTTATATAATCTAAATAAAGTTTTAAGGTTTTCAAAGTACTTTACCATATCTGAGGATCTTATCTGATTCGCACAAGTCATTTAACTTTACTATCCTTATTTCCTCTCCTATAAAACTGGAATATTAATTTGGAATATGAGGGGAAATGATTTGTAAACCACTATTGGTTTTGATCAATATTTTATAAGTAATTTAGGTAAAGCTATAGAGGGAGTTCTTATATCAGATGGCACAAAACTGAGGACAGCAACAAATTACATGACTGAGAACTTTAAAAGTTCTTTTGAGGAGGAGATGACGGATGAGATCCAATACAATAAAAAACTGACAGGAATAAATATAAAGTCCTACAATTAAGGTTAAAAACACAAAATAGGAGATACGTGGCTAGACAGTTCTGGTGCTAGACAGTTATGGATTTCAATATTATTTATTACACAAACACAATGCAAGTCAATATGATGGCAGTCAAAAAAAAAACTAACATGACTTTATGTTGCAAAACAGGGCAATATTGCCTGGAACAAGGGAAGTAATAGTCCTGGTTTAGATCTGACCAAGTCAAGTCATAGCTGGAGTACTGTGCACTATGCTTGGGTACCACACTGCAAGAAAGACATTGATGACCAGGAACATGTGGAAAGGAGGGTAACCAACATACCTGAAGTAAATGGCATGAAGATCAGCAGAAGAAAGGGAAGATGTTTAAGCTAGAGATGATTTGAGGGAGCAGTGACAATACTTGAAGGTTCATTTTAAACTTAAAGGATAATACTGGCAAAAATAGGTGTAAGAAGTTGCAAAGAGGCACATTTAGGCTCAATATTAAGAAAACCTTCCAACCTTGACAATGTTCAAGATTAGAATAGACTGCTTTAAGAGGTTTTAAAAAAAATTAAGGAGGTCTCTAAGAACAGGCTAGATGACAATTCCTCAGAAATGTTGTAAGAGGAACTTCTAGGTCAGGTCCAAGACTAAATAACCTCTGGAGTCTCTTCCAACTCCAAGATGTGATCTTATGACTCTAAATTGAAAAGTGTCAAATATACATGATTTATTATTATCTACCAGAAGTCATCACGTTCTGCCTACCAGAAATATAGGCTTCTTCCAGTCGTTGTGAATCTTCAGCATTGAAAGGAATCCATGTCTCTTTAGAATCTATTATCTTGCAGTAAAACCAGTGAGGAGATACCGGCTCATACAAACTGGCAGCATCCATGTCTATTATCTCAAAGGAACTAGATGAATTTGATGATGGGGAACGATCTGATTGAGACAGCTGTTCTTGTTGTCCCACAGCTGACATTGTGTTCTCTAAAAGACAAGTAAAAGAAAAAAGACTCAAGGAAATAATTCCCCATTTGCTATTAATGATACAAGCAATTTGGTCATTTTATAGTAGGGAAGAATTAATGCTATGAATTAATGCTACATTAGGACAACGTATAGGTATAAAAGATAACAAGGGACCTAAGAACTAAAAATCACTTTCAAATTAATTGCTTCTTCCTGACTTTAAAGAAAATGTTTGTAGCATGCCAAGGGCTAGACTCACCACTCCTCCTTAGGAAGGCAAGGCAAAGCAACAAACCTTTATTAAAGCACTTACTCTGGATAGAGCATGGGCCCTGGAGTCAGGAGTACGTGGTGAGTTCAAATGTGACCTCAGACACTTAATAATTACCTAGCTGGGTGGCCTTGGGCAAGTCACTTAACCCCACTGCCTTGCCAAAAAAAAGTGCTCATTATATATACTAATTTATTTTCATTTATTAAGCACTATGTGTTAAATTCTGGAGATAAACATTAAAGCAAAAAGAATAGTTTCTGCCCTCAAGGAGCTTACATTTTAAGGAAGGAATTCAACACACACACAAAGAGGTGAAAGGGGGGGAGGATCAAATTAGGAATAGGTGGAAAAGTATCCTCCAGGGGGCATGATTTTGAAGTTTGGTGAAAAAGAGGGATGAACTATCTAGAAGTACAATGCTTCCTTTAGACAAGTAGCTAAATTATGTGGGACAGAATTGTACACAAGGAAAGGTCTAGTCCGGGCTGCAATAAAATATTTAATAACAGAATTTCCACCCAGTCTGAGCAAGAAGTCCACTTAAGGCCAGAGTCCAAATGCGAGCTTCTCGTCAGAGCCCACGTCGGCTGGAGGCCCGGCCCTAACAGCCCCCGGGGACGCTTGCATCTTACTGGGGCGGCCCGGGTGGGTTTCTCGGCGTTTCCGTCATGTCATTGCACACGTCCAGATGCATCTGGCAAAGACGAACTAAGGGTGCTCACGGGGGTCCTAGACTGCGCCCCACGTCCCCTCCCTCTCCCCCGGCCCCCTGGAAGGCGCCCATTTTCGGGGGCGCGGCCGCCCCCGGCTCGGGGCGTCGCTCGGGGCGCCTCCCGCGCTCAGGCCCGGCCGCGGGGCGCACAAAGCGCCACCCCGCCCGGCACGCGGGCCCTCAGCTCGGGTCCGCAGAGGGGAGACCCGGGCCCCTGGGCTGCACCCCCTCCCCGGCCCCGGCGGCGGGGACGCTCCGCCCCTCGGCTCGGGGTCGCGGCCCGGGGCGGGGAGGGCCTCGCCGGCGGCTGCCCCGCGCCCCCCCGCCGGCTCCAGAGCCGCAGCGGAGCGGGGGGCAGCGGGTGGCGGCCCGGGCCGGGCGGGGGGAGGCGGCCCAGCCGGCCGAGGTCGCTCGTGGCCGTCCCGCAGCCCAGCGCCCGCGCCCCGCGCCCCCGCGCCCCCCGCCCGGCCGGACTCACCTCCGCGCGGCCGCAGTCCCGAGGCACGGCCGGCCCGGCCTGTCAGCGCCGCGGCCCCTCCTCCCAGGCAGGGCGGCGCTCCCGGAGCCTGGGCCCGCCCCCGCCCCGCCCCCGCCCGCGCGCCCCGGCGCAGGCGCAGCCGCCCAGGCGCCGGGAGGGGGCGGGGGAGGGGCTCGCCGCACGTGTCGCGAGACTTGGGGGCGGAGCTCGTGGGAGAGGCGGGGCGCGGAGAGGCAGGAGGGCGGGGGCGGCCGAGTCCCCGCGGGGACCCCCGAAGGCCCCGGGGCCGGGCCGGGCCAACCCTAACACGTTCACCCGAGCCCGGGGAGCCCCGGGAGCCCCCTCCAGCGGGCTCGGTGACCGAGCCTCCGGCCACGCGGGGGCCGGGCCCCTCAGCCGGCCGTGCGGGGGCCGGGCCCGGGGCGGCGGCTCGGCGGAGCGGGGAGCAGTGCGGGGCCGAGCCCGCCGGGCCCCTCCCGGGCTCGGGAGCGCAGCGCTGCCCGGCCGGGCCCGGGGCGGAGCGGGGCGCATGGGCGAGGGCAGAAGGCCCGTGTCAGGCCGGGAGGAAGGGGGGCAGGGGGCAGGCGCGTCACCCCACAGCGCAACAGAAAAACGGACTGGGTTGAGGTAGCGCTTTAAGAAAAAAACCTTTTGCAAGGTAAGGGGACCGGCGACTCGCCCAAGGTCACACAGCTAAGTGTTGGGCCGAGGTGGGATTCGAACCCAGGTCCGCCTGCCGGCCCCAAGGCTGCTCTAGCCACGGCACCTCCCCGCTGCCCGGCCTGGAGAGCCTCGTTTTTGCAGAAGACCTTGCTGAACTGAGGCTGGCAATGGAGCTCAGCTAAGGCCCAAACTCTGTGCCCCAAATTTTAGGAGAATAAGAACTTGATAATAATTGGCAAAGGTTAGAGGAGCTACTACAAAATGGTGATGAATTGAGAACTAATCCAATCACTCAGGTTATCAATTTAAAGTGACTCGACTGCTTTTACCTTTGAGCCAGGGTCCCACTTAATATCCTGAAGGAGTCAATGATATTGGATCAATATATGTGAAATTATTCATAGTACCACCCTTCATTGTAATAAAGGAGAGGGGGGGAAAAGTGGGTACCCATTATGGTTCAGAATGACTGAAAAATGGCAAATGAATTAACTAAATATTGGATAGTAAAAAATGAATATGAGAAACTCAGGAAAATTGGAAAAATGTATAGAAACTTAACAAAGTTAAATAAAACCAAAAGAACTCTTGCAAAGAGACAGATATTTCATTTTATGCTCACAGTACCCTGTGAGATACATGCTGTTATTATCCTCATCTGAGGGAATTGTGAAAATTGAGTTAACCATGATTCCATTTTTCCCAAGGCAATCAGGGTCTCTTAATCCGATTATGAATCTAGTCCACTTTCTTTCTTGTAAGAAACTACATTCAATTATGGGAATTGTGAGAAAACTTTATTACATTGTTCAAACCTAGCCCTGCCTGGCTATTTATCTGGACTGGAAATTAGTTGAAGTCCCCTCCTTCCCCAGCAACATTAACATAAGAACAAAATGTACCAATAAAACACTTAAAAAATTGAAAATTGAGAGGTTAAAATGAATTATGCCTGTTCATATAGCTAGTTTGTCAGAGACTAGATTAGAAACCAGATTCCTGACTTTTGGCCCAATATTCTTTCCCTTACACAAAACCCCATGGTAGCATAGGATTTCTTAGAAAATACAACAAGCCACTTTATGGCCAAGCTTTTTTCTAACTGGAGCAGGGGTTCATACATGCTTTTTTCCCCCCAGCAACACAAAAGACAAAAAGATGGTGGGATGAAGTTTAATACATGATTGTTTGGCCTGTAGAGAGCATAAAGTCAGGATACTAGTTTCCCTTTTGTTCTAAGAGAATGATTTTAGCTCTCCATTAGTACAGTAGACAACATATTTAACCGTGCTGAGCCTTATCCACATTTATAAATGCAAATATTAACACCTAAACTACCTACTTGATAAGAGCTGTGGACAAATTGTTTTGAAAAATTAAAGCATACAGAAATCCAAATATCTTTGCACTAAAACTCTGGAGCCTCATAATGACTTGGTAGAGGCATCCTGGGGTTCCTTAAGAATATATGCCAGTGGGGCGGCTAGGTGGCGCAGTGGATAGAGCACCGGCCCTGGAGTCAGGAGTACCTAGGTTCAAATCCGGTCTCAGACACTTAATAATTACCTAGTTGTGTGGCCTTGGGCAAGCCACTTAACCCCATTTGCCTTGCAAAAAAAAAAAAAAAAACCCAAAAAATATATGCCAGTGCAGGGCAATTTGATAAACCTTAAAACCTTAGTTCTGATTCCAAGTACCAGGGAGCTTATTCAAGCCCAGGTAGATATTTATCTTGGAAACATAGGAGGAAATATCTAGTTTCAAGGATGAAAATGAAAGAAAACAAGCAATTAAAAATTGAGGGGGCAGCTAGGTGGCACAGTGGAACACTAGCCCTAGAGTCCGGAGGACCTGAGTTCAAATGCAGCCTAAGACACTTAATAATTATCTGTGTGACCTTGGACAATTCACTTAACCCCATTGCCTTGCCTTGCGAAAACTTTAAAAAAAGTATATGCCAGTAAAACAGAAACCCTGGAGAGCCTATCAAACCTAAAGTTTCAGGTGCATTTCAGGGATGGACTATGAACTTTGGCACAAGTAACAACCCAAGTTCAGAAAGACTATCGTATCACCAAAGGTAGATAATTTTTCCACCACAGCAACTCACATATACCATCAACTAAGAATGAAGGGAGCATGTATGATGACCAAAATCACAAACTTTTTTTATTATATATATACACATATATATACATATATATATTTATTATATTTTCCAATTATATACAACAGTAGTTTCTACCTATCAATTTTTTGTAAGGTTTTGAATTTTACTATTTTTTCCCCCTATCCTCCCTTCCTTCTACCCCTCTCTCCCACAGAAGGCAATCTGATAATCATTGTTTCCATGCTATGCATTGATCAAAATTGAATGTGCTGAGAGAAAAAACATCTTTTTGGAAGAAATAAAATATTGGAGATAGCAAAATTATGTAGTATATAAGATAACTTTTTTAAAAAATTGAAGGGAATAGTCTTTGGTCTTTGTTTAAACTCCACAGTTCTTTCTCTGGATACAGATGGTATTCTCTGTTGTGGACACCCTAAAATTGTCCCTGATTATTGCCAAATGGAATGAGTGAGTCCACCTGAGGTTGATCATCATCCCCATGTTGTTGTTAAGGTATACAATGTTCTGGTTCTTTTTCATCTCATTCAGCATCAAGTCATGCAAGTCATTTCCAAGCTTCTCTGAGATCCCGCCTCTCCTGATTTCTAATAGAACAATAGTGTTCCATTGCATACACATACCAGTTTGCCGTTCCTCAACTGATGGACATCCCCTTGATTTCCAACTCTTTGCCTCCACAAACAGAACCACTACAAAACCACAAACTTAAAGAATTGTTAGAACAACTAGTAAATTGGGGCAGCAAAAATAGAGTGGGTAGCATTTTGGAAGGGCAGTACATCCATGAAGAATAACAATTTGTGAGCAGTTGCATAAATTTAGAAGATCAAAATATGGAGCAGAAAAGTGCACAAGAGTTATGGGTTCAAGAAGTCATCACAAGAGCTTCCAGAGCCTCTAGAAAGAGTATCTAGCCATGCTTTAATAATCCCAGGGTCATGGTCAGAGCCTTTATCCTAGTCCTCAACACATTAGGTTGGTGAGAGACTCAAGAGGAAGACAAACAGTTTTGGACTCTAAACCTATGAGTCTGTGTCCTTCCCCAAAAGGTGAGGCAGTGATCAAATGAAGATTTGAGTATTCCCTGGACATGTGAGAGATATTAGGTAAGAATATTCATTACCTGACTTACTCCTTTGTTACTTTCCTATTCTGCCTAAATTAAACACATTGTCAAGTTAGAATTCTTGTCTCTTGTATAGTTGAACACAGGGGTATTGGTGGGGGATCAGGTTATATTTTCTAGATAGATAATGACCCAAAATAGAATGCTGAACCTAAGCATGATAAGCAAGAAATTCCTGAATAATACCAGGGGTCATTAGGGAGTCAAGGTTAAACACCTGTAGTACCTCCTTGATAAGATTTTTATGATTATCAAATACAAATGCTTTGAAACCTTTGCACCAGAATATAAACTTCCTGAGATTAGGAATTCTTTTTCATTATGGTCTTTGTAGCCTCAACCCTAGGCTAATGATTTGTACATAAAAATCACTTAATGTTTGTCAAGTCTAATAGAAACAAATATTCCTGACGGTTCTTAAATTTTAAACTCATCTCTCTTCCCTTAATCCCTTTCTTTCAGGCCAAGATTAATAAGGACCACCAGATAATGCCTGAGATCATGCTCAGTAGAACTATTAAGAACTAAGAGAAAAATGTTTGCCTATACAACTGGATTAGCTGCAAGAAAATAGACCCTGATTTGAAGAATTATCCTTCAGGTAGAGGTGATAGGAAATACCATTTACTCTCCAAACTTCTATTTCCTGATAGCCTTTAAATGACAACCACTTTTCCTTAAAGTTAGCAGTAACAGGGGCAGCTAGGTGGCGTAGTGGATAAAGCACCGGCCCTGGAGTGACTTAACTTCGTTTGCCTTGCAAAAAAAAAAAAAAAAAAAGTTAGCAATATCAGCACTCAAAGGGGGGGCGGGGAGTGTACAAATCAAATAATGGGGATGCATTCTGCTGTAGAAAATTTAGGGAATTAGAATATAATAACAGACTTTGCATAGTAACACTCAACACACTTAAGTAAAAGGTAATGATGACTTTAGATGACAAACTCCTGAGGTCAAGAATTATGCAGTGCTGATTACAATTCATAGGTACCTAATATTACCTGGATTTTGAAAATAATTAAAATGATAGTCATGTTCTGCTGTCTTCAAAAATGCCAAATAAAAATCCTGAAAGTAAACTTTTTGCTCAGTTGTTTTTCACTGTCGTCAATTCTTCATGACTCCATTCGAGAGATGCAACCCATGAAAGTATAGAACAGAAACTTAAATAATCATGATCATCTTGTCCAATCATGTCCAATCACTTCCTCTAAAGGGGTAGTAGACACACAAACCTAAGCATTTAGTTGTTTCTCCTTCCAGTCTCAACCCATTTCAACATTTTCAACCGTATCCCAGGTAATGTTTTATGTTTTGCATAATTACAAAGTCCTCTAATGTCCTTCCAGTGAGTGGAAGTGATCCTGGGATGTTTTGGTGGAGATAATACCCACACTGATGAAATTACAGATCCTTTCGATCCTTTCAAGTCTTTATTGGAGCAGCTAGATGGTGCCATTGTGCAGACAGTGCTAGGCTTGAAATCAGGAAGGCTTACCTTCCCAAATTGAAATCTGGCTTCAAGACATTCACTAGCTGTATGATCCTGGCTAAGTCACTCAACTTACCTGCCTCAGTTTCTTCACCTGTAAAATGAGCTGGAGAAGAAAATGGAAAACCACTTAAGCATTTTTGCCAAGAAAATCCCAAGTAGGGTCACAAAGAGACACTACTGAAATGATCTTATTATCATAGAATTAAAAAATATCTAGGCTCACTTATAGAAGGGAATTTATGCAGTATTACGAATTTCTTGAATTTAGAACTCCAGTTCTAAATACATTTCTGTTTATGCCAGCATTTTTATTATTCACAAGAGCTCCATCTATTGGGAGTTAATGATACATATAATCATAGAATTTTAAAGCTAAAAGGAAGAAGGGAACTAAGGCCCAAATGGAGAAAAATAATCACATAAGCTCATGTAACCAGTCAATGACAAAATCCATACTAGAATCAAATCTCCTTTTATCTCAATCTTCTTTGAAGCTTCACAAAATAATTATAAAAGCAATAGCCTATAGTTCAATAGTTCAACTTCAGTTGAACAAGGTCATAAATAGGGCTTTTGGAGGAATATGGGGGGTGTCCCTATTTTGCCCATTCTGAAGTGCAGGCCAGATATCATTACCATATAGCATGGAAACTTTGACTTGCAGTTTCTGAGATAGTCAGCTTGTCGGCATCTCCACCCTCCCCCAAGGAGTTCCCTAAATTGGTGCTAAGACTTAGCTGTGGACATCTGATCAGTTTAGCCCCTTACTTCTGCTCAATAGTCTTGAGTTCAGGAGAACCATCACCCACAGCCTCTCTAGTAACAGGGATTATAGCTTTCACCACTCACCCTGCTAAACAGGAGGTTTCAAATACTTAACATTTGGGTAGTACCCTGCCCAAAGACTGAGAATGAAAAACATTTACATAACACATAATGGTCATTATACATAATACATAAAGGTCATTATAAATGACCTTTTTCTCACAAACCTGTAAAGTGGATAATGCCAAGATCATCTAGCCCAGAAGTTCTTAATTTAGGGTGCATGAACTTTGAAAAAATATTTCCATAACTTAATTTCAATATAATTATCATTTTACATGATTTAAAACATTTTGAAAAGGGACCCCAGTAAGGTTAAGGAGCTCAATGATATCAGAGTCACCCTGAATGTAAACTTCTTCAGAGCACTCTTTCATTTTTGTCCGTTTGCCAAGCCCTGTGGTAGTATTTTGGGGGAGTTGGGAAGGGTTTGGGCAGACCTTTGTTGAGAAAACACTCCACTGATGCAGATCAGCACTTCACTGGTAGTATATGGCCTGAGAGTTGTCTGAGTAGTTTAAATAACTTGTCCGTGGTGATCATGTTATGTGTCAGATGTAATATTCCTATTCCTAACCACAAAGTCCCCTATCCACAATCTCACATTTAGTACTATCTGCTAAACGATACTGCCCCCTCTAAAATCAAAATGTCCTTTTGATCCCTTTCAGCTTTACAATTCATAGAAATAACCCTTGTTATTTATATACATTTACATTCTTTATAATGGACATCACCAATAGTGTAAGTAGGCAAAGATTAAGGAGGGTGGATAATGCTCAATACTGGTAGGGTTGTGGGGATATTTTTTTTCCTTTTAAATATTTTATTTATTTTGAGTTTTACAATTTTTCCCCTAATCTTACTTCCCTTCCCCCACCCCCACAGAAGGCAATTTGCCATTGTTTCCATGGCATGCATTGATCCAATTTGAGTGTGATGAGAGAGAAATCATATCCTTAAGGAAGAAACATAAAGTATAAGAGAGAGCAAGATCAGATAATAAGATATCAGGTTTTTTTTTTCTAAATTAAAGATAATATTCCTTGGTCTTTCTTCAAACTCCACAGTTCTTTCTCTGGATACAGACAGTATTCTCCATTGCAGAACAGCCCCAAATTATCCCTGATTGTTGCACTGATGGAGTTAGTGAGTCCATCAAGGTTGATCATAGCCCCCATGTTGCTGTTAGATGTACAATGTTTTTCTGGTTCTGCTCATCTCACTCAGCATCAGTTCATGCAAATCCCTCCAGGCTTCCCTGAATTCCCATCCCTCCTGGTTTCTAATAGAACAATAGTGTTTCATGACATACATATACCACAGTTTGCTAAGCCATTCCCCAATTGAAGGACATTTACTTGATTTCCAATTCTTTGCCACCACAGAGCTGCTATGAATATTTTTGTACAAGTGATGTTTTTACCCTTTTTCATCATCTCTTCAGGGTATAGACCCAATAGAGGGATTGCTAGATCAAAGGGTATGCTCATTTTTGTTGCCCTTTGGATGTAGCTCCAAATTGCTCTCCAGAAAGGTTGGATGAGTTTACAGCTCCACCAACAATGTAATAGTATCCCAGATTTCCAGGTTGTGGGGATATTAATATTGTTAGTGGAACCACTTTGGAAGTAATTAGGAATTATACAAATAAAGTGACTAAAATAAATCTGTCGTTTGACCCAGACACTCCCATTACTGAACTTAATACCTTTGTTGTTGTTGAGCCATGTCCAACTCTTCATGACTTCATTTGGGGTTTTCTTGGCAAAGATACTGGAGTGGTTTGCTTTTTTTTTTCTCCAGCTCATTTGCCAAATGAGGAAACTGAACCAAACAGAGTCAGATGGAACGCCCAGGATCACAGAGCTAGTACATGTCTGAAGTAGAATTTGAACTCATGTGGATGAGTCTTTCTGATACTAACCCCAGGACTCTACACATTGCGCCAACCTATCTGTCTTCTTATATTTAAAGAATTCATCAATTAGAAGAAAGTTCCCAAATATACCCCAAATAGCAGCTCTTTTGTGGAAGCAGAGAATTGGAAATAAAGTGGACACCCCACTGATTATGGAATTCCAAACGAATTGAAATACATTAATATAATAGGATATTGTTGTGGTATAATAAATTATGAATATGAGGAATACAAAGAAACGTGGAAAGATCTACACAAACTGATGCAAAATGAAATACACAGATCCAAGAATACAATATAAATGACTTTAATAATGTAAACTGAAAGAACAACCATTCACCAAAAAAATACTATGTTTTAGGGGTGGTTCTCTGAGAGGGAAGGAGGTAGAAAGCACAGATGATGTAGAAAACAAAAAGCATCAGGAAAAATCTGTCTAAAAGAGTGGACAAAACAAAATTCTTAAGGTTGTTTTTGCCAACCTCAGAATCTATTATCCCTTGTCAACCTTAGCTCTTAGTCATTTAGTATTACAAAACCAGTTAAACATCCCAGAAGAACCACAACAATCTAGTGATTTTACTATTAGTTCTCTTATATGTCTCCAATCGTTACTGTTTTCACAAATCATCACAGTTACACATCAACATGACAAATATTACTGTTTAATAACTATTTGGATTGCACATTCATTTGACTGATAACTATTTGCAGATAATTTTCAACCTATTTTTAATATTGAACCACTTGGTTCCCATTACCTTAGAAGATGCTTGAGCTTCACTCCATCCTTGCTATCTTCTCATCCTGGAAGATACCAATGTTCCTGCAGTCTCTTCTTCAGATTGGTCATCTCTTCCTAGAGACTGCATTTTGAGGAAGCAACCAGACTCCACTTCTGACTCTCTGAAATTTTTTCCATCATCTCTTCTCCCAACACCTAAATAGGTACCTTCAACCCCACCATTTACATTTTAACTTCCTTTAATGCTGTTTTTCCTCATTAGAATAAATGCTTCTCGAGGACAGGAAGAATCTTTTTGCTTCTACTTTGCATTACCAGTGCTTAGCCCTACACTTAAGAGCTAATAAATGCTTGTGGACTAATCTGTGTAATACTTGTATGATGCCCCAGACCACAACTAAGAGAAACTAAAGTAATTTAATATTAATCTAACTAAAGCAAAATGGGAATCAATTTATGTATCTCTAATAACAGAAGATAAATTACCACTGGGCTTAAAAGATATTGATATGGGTGTGATCAAAACAACTAATATTCACTAAATGCAAGGGCGTAATGGGAAATCAACTGGTTAAATCATTGTGAAGTAGTGATAGGCTGATGGTCATGAAATCAGGAAGACCTGGGTTCAGATCTCCCTCATATTTAATTAGCTGTTTAACCCTAGGCAAGTCACAACCTGAGCCTCATTAGTATGTGTGTAAGAAGCACAGATCTCAATGGGTTGCTGTGAGTTTCAGATGAGACTATATATGTAGAGTGTTTATTTATTATTTTAAAGTTCTATATGAACATTGAAAATTTTTGTAATTATCCTTTTTGTTCAGCTTCCCAATTACCAATCTGTTAATTTCTCCCATTACCTGCCTCCACTCAGATTTACCTGAAGGACATAAATCACTGTGCTAAAGTAAATGATACATTCCCTTTATATTTGCTTTTCTCATCTCTTCTAGATTAAAAGATAAATGTGTGTATGAACCACCAAATTGGATCAGGTTTAAGATCTGTCCAATTCACTAGTTCTCTTTAAAAAAAAAAAAAACGAATGTAAAGACTTCCTTGGTACTAAGAAGCTAAAAATTAATATTACTTCTAGTTTTTCTTGTATTCTTTTTCAATTGAGTCTGCATCTGCCTAAATTTACTTTTCTATTTCTTTGACCTTTCCCTCTGAGCTTATAGTTTAATATATGTTGATATATATTAGTTAAATGTGTGTATATGTATATACATACACACACACACACACACATATCATTGTATATCTCTGGGATACTTCTTCATAGATATGTTTAAGCCCAACAAATTAACTTGCAAATATCCCCAAAAGCTAGTCCATCCTTGCCTGTGTGTAATTAAGGAAGTTTTTCTCTTCAGTGATTCCCTAGAGCAAAGATGCAACTAGGTCCCACAAAGCAAACAAATATTCCTAAATGGAAAGAGTAGGTTGGTTATGAGCCCTATTAAGGTATTACCTTGATGCAATCAATAATGTTTTTTCCCACCCACCCAGTGGGTGTTCTTTGATTTATACTTCCCAAAACTACATGAAGGCCAGTAAAGCCCTACTTCATGTTCTTCGGTCTATGATTTCATTGGTGTGGATACTCCCTCCTCACTAGGAAAGATTAGAATCTCTACTCTACCATTGGCATATTATGACTTTGAAATAATTTTTGAATTTCTTTCACTTTAATTCTATTAAGTAGATTTAGCCAAGGATACTTTTCTATTCTGAAGGTACTAAAGTCTGAAGTCACAGTGTCCTTCATAATCTTTAATATCATTTTCTCATGCTTCCTATTGTTAATAATATATTGCAAACCTATACCTAAAATGTTCTTCCAATGCTCTTTCTAAGAGAGTTAGTGACTCATTTGTACAAAGAAGCTACTTTACTAGATTTAACAAGTGCTTAAAATTAAGGCTGGTCTATATTCCAAAAACTCAAGCTGAAGGTTTTTGATTATTACCTCCATTAACAATGACAAGCAAAAGTTGATTTACTAAGCATTTAAAAGCATTAGGAAAAAAATCTACTTCTTTCTTATTCCCTAAAGGTAAAAACACACAAAATAGGGCAGGCTATTTTCCTCCAAGATTTACAATTACCTGTCCTGCATTCAAATTAACTTAGTTGATTACAGTAACTGAATTGAAAGAATTTAGCAGTGACAATGTTGAGACAAAGTCCATGTTTTTCTATATAGGTTTCCCCCAAAATATTTACCTATGTTTTTGTACATATAACAGGAAGAGACTTCGTTATAAAGAAAACTCAGTTGTATTTAATAAGCCATGTCTGAATAACTTTATTTAAGTTCAGGTGAAAGTGATACCCAACAGAATATGGCACAGACATCAAAAAACTAACTTTTAAAAAAATTTTGTATAAAACAAGTCCAGGTTTTAATGCAAACATTCAAGGAAACTCTTAATTTTCTAAAATAAACATGTCAATACTGGCCTTCCCAAAAGCTGAACCAGCCCAATAAATCAGGGACACCGTTATCACCTCTCAATGTCTTCTTAGCTGCTAAAGGAACTATTAGCTTGAGTTTTTTTTATCTGCACTTGCATTCACTGCTTACAATCTGGTGTTCATTTTTTAATTCAGGTTAAGTTGTGAGTTTGTCTGAATTATACTAATCACTTTACACTAAGTCTTTGGGGAAATAGTACATCATATGCTACAGCAAAGAATGAATCATTTTATTCTTCATCTTTTGTAACCCACTATGTTCTTGAAATGATGTCTAAATTAATTTTGACATAGCTTTAGTACTTTTTCCTTTTCTGTAATGTTGTCTATGTTCAGATTTTTTAAATAGGACTAAATTTTTGCCCTGAAATAAATTATCCGAACATCCAACTGTAAAATCAATTATCAAAACTTTAAGGAATAGTATGAGCTAATTCCCTTCTCAGCATATATTAGGATAGAAAACCACATTTCCATTTAACACGCATGAGGTTATTAAGTCTACAAAATGCCACTGCTGCATTGATGTACTATTAAAGAATAGATTTTTCAATATACTGATACCACAGATGATTATATTCAGTATATTTCACAAGTCTCTTTCTTAAAAAACTGCCCTGCAAACTCCCCAAACCACAATAGATAGTACCTTTTTTTCCAATATTCTTTGAAGAAGTTTGGTAGTGAACTGTAACTGAACTAACAATGACTAAAGAAGACTTCTGTTAAGAAAGGAATTCTATCCATATAATTTGCTTTTCAGCAAGACCAGATAACCAGGTACACATTTAGAATATGAAAAAAAAAATTTATTTCTCCTTCTAGCTATATGGCTGATTCTCTTCCTAAACTTTAATAATTGACTTTCACACTCATTTTTCAAAGTTGTAAACCAAACAGAATGCTACTCTGTTCATAGAATACTGAGGGCAAAATTAATAGTTTGAGATGGAGAGTGCTATTAACCAAATAATCATGTTCTAATAATTTATTATTTCTTGCAGTCACTGTTTCTAGTTACTGTGATGTTTCATGTCTTACTTGTGGTCATTACAGAGATCTGTACAGAAACAGCAAGTGTATATGATACGGTGGAAAACAGAATTATACTCTGTGGGAAAAATAACTTTAAAATGGATCTTCACCTAAATCCCATTCAGGTGTAAAAAATTAAAATTTGTGAACACATTCACTCTTAAGTTAAATTGCCATATCCAATTCCACTTCCACTACTACATTTCATGGGCAAAAATTCCAACCTAATGATGATTTGCACATAAAGGGAAAAGGGGGAACAACAATTCACAATCAAGAATATCACTAAACATTGCAGTATTTCCAAGAGCTGGAAAAGTATTAACTAATATTCAGAGATGCCACACTGACAGGCTATCAATATGGTCTCTTGTATGGTCACTTAAACATATGACTACAGAGTGCACCAAATAGAGAATGATACATTTCAATCTGCATGACCAGATTTATGGAGCTATAAATAGCAACACAAGACAGGCCCAAGGAGGCTCAAGTCCAAACTATAATTTACACATGGAGTGAGTGTTATAAAGCCTTCACAACATACAAAATTAGACAAGTACTCCAGCTCTTTAAAAACAGTGCCTGTTTACTTCAGATTCTATCCAGCCTCATCTGGCCTGGTTCTGATAAGCCTGTTACATAAAGTGAATTTCCCTTCTGCTGAAAAGAAGCCAGTAGACATCCCTAGATACCTTCAGAACTAGTGGTTGACTTGGTAATGCTGATGGTTCCATAGTTTCCTATTACATTCATTGGTCTGAAACAACAAACTGAAAACAATTTGGAACCAAAATGTCTTTCCAAGTCTTTTGCCACATTTTTTTTTAATTCTTTTAAATGAAGGAAAAGTCAGCATTTATTGCTTCTTATCATCAACAGCAGTTTCAAAGGGATAAGAATTAACCAAAATCAAGAGATCTTTGGTCAAGTTAGTAACAGGCTTCTTTCTACTAGTTGCACATTCTTCTCATAATGCTTCTTCTTCAAGTTTTTCCAGTATGGCCTGGATCTTATAAACAGCCTCTTTTCTTGCCTGTCGAATAGTGTCCTGGCCACCTGTTTCAACTGAATCCAGTTCCAATAGCTCCTTGGTTAGCATTTCTTCTAGAAGCCAGTATGTCTTGTCTGTCTTTTTCCCTACAAACTTGTCTACTTCTTGTTCAAGAAATTGGACTTTCTCTAGCACTTGTGTGATTTTTTTAATACCTGGTGGTTGACCTTCTTCTGCAGATGACTGATCATCAGAGATTTTGTAACTCAGATCTTGACTGTTGGGAATTCTGCCTGAGTTACCGTACATCTGGGGCTGGGCACTATACTGAACTTTGGAACTGAAAAGGTCCGAATTACTGTTGTTCATAGTTTCCGAGGAGGATTCGTACTGATGGACATCGCTGGAAAAGTTGTTCCGGTTCACACCTTGCTCTGCCTGGCTATGAGAGTATGAAGGATCCTTGGAGAAATGAAAAATGGAGGGGAAACTAGTTTTAATAGGGCTCCATCGATGCCAAGTTTCCTAGCCCCCATTTTAACCTTACAGCCAGGGGGGGTAATGGAGGATTCTCCCAGTAACATAGCTGGACTTCCCTCAATCATTTGAAAGGAACACATCCCTAAGATGGAACAAGGGAGTGACCTGTCCAAAGCAATGGACAGGAAAAAGGCCAAAAAGGGAAAAGGCAAGAATCTTCCCTCTTGAGACAAATAAACATCATCATCACCTCACAATCTATTCTATGACCTAACAAACAAGAATTAAATAGTCCTTTCCCATTAGGTTGTAACTATGAGATAAAACCCTGAAAAGGAACCTATGGGAAAGTGAATTTAGGTGAAATTCAATTCCTTGATGTAATTAAAAGACACATTATGTTATTAGACTTCACTATTAGAATCTACTTTGCCTTTGTGTATATGAATAATCTGAGAAATGCCAAATGTAGTTCCATATATTTGGAATGAATATGTCATCTATGAAGTAATATTCTGAAAGTACTAGAAGTAAACAATAAATCTAACCAATTCCATGTCTCTTTGTGAGGAAACCCACACAGCTTATGAGAGGGTGAAAGTTAGCACCTATTCATCATCATGTATCTTATTAGAATCAAGAAAAACATTAATTTTTCTTACTGATAAAGACAAATGCAATTAAGTCATTTAATATTCACTACTCTTAAAAAAGCAAACATGATGGAAAATATCATTCACAATAAAGGAAGGAGGCTGAATATAGATCAAAGTATACTATTGTCACTTTTTAAAATTTGTTATTTTTTTTCCTTCTCATAGTTTTCCCCCTCATGGGGGGTGGGGGCGGACATGGTTTTCTTCTCTCACAACATGACTGATGTGGAAATATATTTAACATAGTTGTATATGTATAACCTATGAAATTACATGCTATCAAGGGGAAGGGCAAGAGAAGGGAGGAAGGGAAAAATGTAGAACTCAAAATTTTACAAAAATGAATGCTGAAAGGGCAACTAGGTGGTGAAGTGGATAAAGCACCGGCCCTGGAGTCAGGAATACCCGAGTTCAAATCTGGCCTCAGACACTTAGTAATTACCTAGTATGTGGCCTTGCGCAAGTCACTTAACCCCATTGCCTTGCAAAAAAAAAAACCTAAAAAAAAAATGAATGCTGAGGGGGGCAGCTAAGGTGGCGCAGTGGATAGAGCACGAGCCCTGGAGTCAGGAGTACTTGAATTCAAATCTGACCTCAGACATTTAATAATTACCTAGCTGTGTGGCCTTGGCAAGCCACTTAACCCCACTGCATTGCAAAAAAAAAACAAAAACTAAAAACTAAAAAAAAAAACGAATGCTGAAAACTATTTTTACGTGAAATTGGAAAAAATAAAAAATTTAAATTAAAAAAAGCAAACATAATAAAGAACAATGTTTCCATATTTCCTTACCTTGGAATCCTGGGTGGGAGGTGGAGGAGGGGGTGGAGGTGGGGGAGGAGAAGGAGGTGGCTGAGAGGATGCACTGCTGGACCATGAAGAAGTGGATCCTGACATAAAGTAATTCCCAGACTGAGCTGAGGGTGCAGCTGAAGAAGGCCAAGAGTAGCGTGTTGTCATTCCATAAACCCCAGAGGAGGTCCAAACTTGCTCTTGTGTTCGAAGGGGTGGTGGTGCAGGTGGTGGGACATTAGGATTTCCATCCCCATATGAGTAATGGGGGTGGGCCATTCCAGGACTCTAGGGTAAGAAGAGACACCCATTCAAAGCCAAAGCTACTAAAACTAAAATAATACTAAAATACCTGAGCAGCTTCTCCTCTGTTAAGAGTTCTGCACCAACATGAACTCTCATCAATTTTGTAAACTCTGCCAAGGAGGTTTAGTGGTATAGATGAATGAGTAAAAATGGCAGGTCTATGGCTTAATGCAGGATAAATACCAGGTTATCATGAATAACGTACCCATGCACTACAGTGCTCTTCTCTAAAAAAAAAGTAAATATTCTACCAACCACATTGTAGCACTGAAACAAAATAGTCAAAATCACAGATGAATCACAGAAAATGAAAGATGACAGAATCTTAGATCTCATTTAATCAAGAAAACTGAAGCACAGAGGGTCAGGAACTTACTCAGATTGAATCCAAATCTAATAGCCCTTCTTCACTGAACTGGATTGGCCTTTGGTGATAGTTCTAAAAAGCTCTGATTTCATGATTTTATAGGCAGACTAAGAAAGATTCCAAACAGTAGAACAAAACAACTACAGACTGAAAAGTTGTCAAAATACATAACCACTGTCAGGCACATTTCTAGTACAGTCTGTGGTATTTTCTAGTGTCATCACAAGTCCAAGAAAGCCATTCATTCCGAAGAATTCAAAGACACTAAAACTGGTTTCTCACTTATAAAACTGCTCACCTGTGACATAGGATAGCCTGGAACATGGCCCCTCAAAGGAGGTCCTTCAGTTTGACAGTCTTGCTGTGGATAAGTCCAACGAGAAACAGGGGTTGGGCTGTTGCCAGGGGAATGGTAAGTGCTTGGAACTTCTGTAGGATAAGGAGCTGGAGGATGTCCAGAAGAATAGTAAGTCCCAGAATATGAGGATGCAGCTGCTCCAGGGCCTGTGGGATATGGTGGATAAGCCCCATTTGTATATGAATCTATTCCCTGAAAAACAAGGAGGAATCACTAGTTTAAGAGTTCAGAAAGGATGATCACACCCAACCTGAAAAAAATTAGAAAAAGGAAAGAGCTAAAGATAATTGCAGCCAAATAGTTAGACAACCTTTTATGTATTTGACTTTTTCTAACACACACCTCAGCATCTAGTCTGAGTTAAGCATAGCATTTTTTAGGACCATTAGCAATGTCATAACAGGAAATTATGGTGTTCCTGTCAAAATGTGAATGTGCTATCAGAGAAGGGTCTCAGTGAAAGGTTCACAGATTCCAACATTCCTTCATTTTTGCTATTTATGTAATGATTTACAAGTAACAAATTTGGAAACTCCTAATGCTATTTAATGTAACTAAGAGACTCAAACAAAATGAAAAAAAATGCATTTTCTAAAGTTTTTATAGACTTGCAAACACCAGACATTCCAAGTTTCTTAATTGGTCTTTCCTATTTTGAAGCTATAATTTAAAGCAATCATTTCTAATCATAAGCTTCTTCAGTTATGTATGTGTACACACACACACACACACACACACACACACACACACAAACCCCTATAGCTTCTTTTAAATAGTACCCTTATATAAATACTTTAAAATATGCAAAAATGAGTAAAAATACTTAAACTAAGATCATAGGGTAAACTATTCTCTTGATTCTTTTTCAAAAATAGCATAATTTTAATGTCTGCCTAGATTTGTATTTTTCATATTTGTTGGTATTGATGATTTTATAATTCACTGCATTAGTTCCATTGCAATACCCCATTGTTTAAAATTTACTTCCAATTTTTTGTAATTTTGTGTACACTAATTTTGTGTACATTAAATAGGCCTTCTGCTATTCATTTCATTGTGTCTGGTTTGAGGTTTCTATGTAGAACACAAGGGGAAATATAGACAATGTAAAAATATAAGAAGTCAATGAAAATCTATTTTAAAAAAACCTAAGCATTATTAAATGACTATTCTATTCCAAGGACTGTACAAGGTGATAAACAACAAATTCAAAGACTAAGTATCCCTACTCTCAAAGAGTCAACATGTACATATAAGCATATATAAAACAAAAAAAATATTTAATATATACACACACACACACACACACACACAAAATAATCACAAAGTCATTAGGGAGAGAGGGTTTCAGCAGTTGGAGAGATCAAGTGGCACTTGAGTTGCTTCTTGAAGAGAGGAATTCTATGAAGCACAACTAAGGAAGGAGCATATTCCAGACATGAGAACAGTCAATACAAAGGCACAAAACACAGGTTATGGAGCATCATGTGTAAGAAACCACAAAGAGAATCAGTTTGGCTAGACAACCAGAGTGTGGAAATGGAATGAGAATGGAAAGGCAGTTGAGTTCTGATAAAGCTCTTATTTTTAAAATGTATAATGAATTGATTCAATTATATAAGAACCATTCTTCAAATGAAAAATGGTCCAAAGATGTACACAAGTAGTTTCCAAAAGAAATCCAAACTATTGGGGCGGCTAGGTGGCATAGTGGATAAAGCACCGGCCTTAGAGTCAGGAGTACCAGGGTTCAAATCCGGTTTCAGACACTTAATAATTACCTAGCTGTGTGGCCTTGGGCAAGCCACTTAACCCCAATTGCCTTGTAAAAACCTAAAAAAAAAAAAAAAGAAATCCAAACTATCAACAAATATATTTTGAAAATGCTTCAATTCAGTAAAATAAGAGAAATGCAAATTAAAGCAACTCCAGGGTTCCATTTCATATCAATCAAACTGGCAAAGTTGACAAAAGAAAAGGAATAACAAATATAGGGGCAGTGGGGAAAATGGCATATTTATAGATTAACTAGTACAGTCATTATGAAAAGTAATAGAATTATGCCTCCCTAAATCATAAAACATTGTACCCTTTGATCCAGCAATACTATTTGGGACCCTATATCCCAAAGAGATCAAAGAAAAAACTTCTATATATGCAGAAATATTGTATTTATGTGTGAGAGGAGCAATCTAATGGACACACACACACACACACACACACACACACACACACACACACCCCACCCCTGGTTCCATGGAATTAAAATCAAGCATAGCTGTTAACGAAAGGTGGAAGGAACAAGAAGTTCAATCTTTGCACCCCAGTCCTTCAAATACGAGCTGAGAAGTGTTCATTTTTAGTAGCAGAAAACTTGGAAACAAGGAATGGATGAATAAACTATAGTGCATTACTGTAATGCAATATCACTCCTGTGTCATAAGAAATGATAAACGAGATGGTTTCAGTGAAACACAGGAAGACATGTATAAATTGATGCAGAGTAAAGTGAACAGAACAAGGAGATCAATTTATTTAATAATACTATAAAAACAACTTTGAAAGGTTTAATAACTATTCATCAATCTAGAGGAAATGTGATAAAGCATGCTATCCACTTCCTGACAGAAAGGTGATGGACTTATGAATTAGACATAATTTTTCTTTTGGATATGGTCAATGAGAGAATTTATTTTACCTCATTACACCTATTACAAGGTTTTTTTCCCCTTTTTTTTCAATGAGACAGGGAGAAAAGGAGAAAATTTTCAAAGGGGAAAGAGAAAATTTTTAAAGGGAAAGAAAAAAGAGGAGAAAATAGATTAATTAGAAAATAGAATCAGTGTTAAAAATTATATAGAGAAAGTTACAGTTTATTCTAAAGGTTTAGAGAGTCAATGGAATTAAGTAGGGGAATGATTCAGGAAGACCTGTACTTAATAAAAATTCCTTAAATAGTGGTATAGAAAGAGGTAAGGAGATAAATTAAGGAGATCAAAAAAAGGTCAGTGAGGGTCTGAACAAAGGCAATGGCTGTGTATGCATAGAAAAGGGGTCAGGTGGGAAACTAGAGAGGAAAAAAAAAGAACATGATATGGCAAATGATGAGATATATGGGGTAAGAGGAAGGGGAGGCATGTTAATTCTGAAATTTCAAAACTGGAAGAATAGGCTGGTATCTTTAACAGAATTAGAAATTGAGGGGAGGGGGGTGATTTGGAGGGAAAGATAAATTGTGTTTTAGATATGCTGAGTTTGATCTCTTTAAGACATCCAGTTTGAAATATCCAACAGATAGTTGGTGATACAGTAGTGAAGCTCAGGGGAAAGACTGGAGATTATTAACTGAGGGAATGACAGGAATGAAAGAGCAGCAGGTAAGAAAAATAACTTTTGACAACTGTGTGGAGTACAGATTAAAGTAGGGAAAGAATGGAGAATCCAAGGCTGATTGATATTGTTTGCTAGAAAATACATCTGTGCAAAAAACAGACAATATTACTTACTGGTAAGAAGCATTCCTACCCTTGTTGGGAGCCTTCTATATATTAGAAGAATTATTTCCCACTTCCATACAGAATCCAATTTAACATTCACAAGTTGAATTATTCCAAGGATAAAAATTATACTCACTTATATCAGAAGATTATTGAGTCTCTCAAAAGACCTGTCCCCCATGACCCTTTCCTGACAGAAGCTAATCACTTTAAAGGCAGAAATCCCTTGGAAGAATTATAACCATATTAATTGACTAGCATCTTCTATATCAATTAATTTTGTTTGTTTTTGCAAGGCAGTAGGGTTAAATGACTTGCCCAAAGTCACACAGGTAGGCAACTATTAAGTGTCTGAGATCAAATTTGAACTTGGGTTCTCCTGCCTCCAGGGCTGGTGCTCTATCCATTGCACCACCTAGCTGCCCCCTCACTTAATTTTTAATTTCTTGTTTTCTTTCATTTTCATCCTTGAAACAAGATATTTCTTCTTATGTTCCCAACATCAACTTCAAAAATAAGTATCTACTTGGGCTTGAATAAGCTCCCTTTTCTCAATTCCACTCTACTTATAAAGAATACCCTGTAATAAATTTCTTTTGGAAACATCTTGTGCATGAACTTTCTCATTTTCTCTTCTTCAGAGCAGATACTGAATTATTAAATGATGATTCATTTGGGGAGTCTTAGCTGCTAACTGGAGGAACTGAAATAGGTAAAAAAAATAATCAAGTCTCATTTTAAGGTTCTCATAAACAAGAAATCTCAAACTGCCAGGGGTCCTAATTTACAATTGTATTGAATGCTATAAAAATCCTCAGAGAATGCTTTTTGTTGTTTTCGATATTTTCAACACATTCTCAATACTGGAATTGTTGGTAGAGAGTAGGATTTTTGGAGGGTTAACTTTTACTATGTATTGACAGACTGATTCCAAAAACATGCTGCAAGTTTGCAATTAGACTAGTAATAAATAAAATGTTTCTCCACAACTCCATTAGCATTGAGCTTCTTGGTTTTTAATTATTTTGTCAATTTGATAGTACTTTTAAAATGTCTGAATTTCTTGCAAATTAAAACAACTGAGATACCACCTCACATCTATCAGATTGGTCAATGTGACGAAAAGGAAAATGAACAATGCTGGAGGAGATGTGGAGAAACTAATTAGTGAGACACTAACGCATTATTGGTGGAGTTGTGAGCTGACCCAATCTTTCTCGAGAGAAATTTGAAACTACACCCAAATTGAATCTAGCAATACCATTACTAGAACTGTATCCCAAAGAGATCACAAAAATGGGTAAAAACCCCCCAAAGTATAAATTCATTCATTGCAGCTCTGTTCGTGGTACAAAGAAATTGAGGGATGCCCATCAACTGGGGAATGACTGGTGAAATATGGTGGAGAAATGTGATGGAACACTATTGTTCTATAAGAAATCATGGGGGGGGGCAGCTAGGTGGTGCAGTGGATAGAGCACTGGCCCTGGAGTCAGGAATATCTGAGTTCAGACCCCACCTCAGACACTTAATAATTACCTGTGTGGCCTTGGGCAAGCCACTTAACCCCAATTGCCTTGCAAAAACCTAAAAAAAAAAAAAAAAAAAAATCACGAGGGACAGCACTTCATGAAAGACTGGAAAGACTTACATGAACTGATGCTCTGTGAAATGAACAGAAGGAGAAGAACATTATGTACACTAATAGCAACATTGGGTGATGATTCAACTATGATGGGCTTGTTATCAAAGATAATTCTAAAAGACTTGTGTTGGAAAAAATACCATCCATACCCAGGTGAGGGAACTGTGGAGCTAAAAGGAGACCAAAGCTCATTATCTTCAATGTTTAAAAGTTATCTTATGTATTGTCATTTTTTCCTCTCTAATTTTTTCCTTCAGTTTAATTCTTCTTTCACAATATGATTAATATGCATCTATGTTTAGCATAATTACACATGTAGAGCTTATATTAGATTGCTTTCTGTCAGGGAAGAAAGGAAGAGAGGAGAAAAATGTAAACTCAAAACCTTGCAAAAAATGATTGGTGAAAACTACTGCTGCATGCTGTTGGAAAAACAAATAAATAAATAAAAATATATATTTTTTTAAGTTTGAATTTCTGATAATTTGAAAGTTTATAACTTTTCAATTTCAATTATTAACAATTTGCACTTCAGCTCTTGGAAACTTAGTTCATATCCCTTTACCCTTTAACCACTGTGGACTGGGAATAATTTTTTTTGATACTTTCTCATACATTTCATTTTATTAGTGACTTATAACACATTCATTTGTGAAAGAAGCTCTCAGACTGATCTTCCTAAACCACAGATCTGACCATGTTACTTTTCACTCTAAAACCCATTCAACTCTATTACCTCCAAGATCAAATTTAAAATACTCTGTCTAGCCTTTAAAACCCTGTATAATCTGGCCCTTTCATGCCTTTCCAATCTTCTTGCACCTTACTCCCCTCCACGTATTCTCAAGACAGTGACTCTGGGCACCTTTGCTGTTCCTTAGACATTCTATTCCCTAACTCCATGAATCTTTCCCAACTGCCTGGAATGCTCTCTTCCATCTTTCCAGTATCACTGACTACCTTCAAATCTCAGCTAAAATCCCACCTTCTGCAAAAAGTTTTTAGGGTTCATCCTTTATGCAACCCTCTGCAGATGACTTCTTCTTTGTCCTGTATAGACCTTCTTTGTTTTTTGGTTTGTTTTGCAAGGCAATGGCATTAAAAATGACTTGTGCAAGGTAATTATTAAGTGTCTGAGGTTGGATTTGAACTCAGATCCTCCTGACTCCAGGACCCGTGGTCTATCCACTGCATCACCCAACTGCACCTACACCTTCTTTGTATATTGTTGTTTTTATTCAACTTTAAGTTCCTGAAAATCAATGACTGTTGTTTTGCCTTTCTTTGTATTCATTTTATAACAAGTGGTTAACTTGTAGGTGTAATAATTTATCCCTGGTCTACCAAACACTGGACTCATCTGACAATACATTCCACTTCTCTAGACCCCATTTCTTTAAGGAAAAGGAAGGGAAATCCATTTGCTCATTTCTTTTCTAGGCCCAAACTTGGTCGACATAATTAGAGTAAATCAGAAGAAGAGACTTGGGCCTTTGCTCCAAAGCCAGTGTGCTTAGTAACACACAATGCAGCACTTCAAGGCACCTGACATGGGTTAGATTTATTGCCAGGCTTAAAGTTGAGAAGCTTCTTCATTTAAGGTTTGAGCAAGTCAGTTATCCTATGTTTTTTTTTTGCAAGGCAAATGGGGTTAAGTGGCTTGCCCAATGCCACACAGCTAGGTAATTATTAAGTGTCTGAGACCAGATTTGAACCCAGGTACTCCTGACTCCAGGGCCAGTGCTTTATCTACTGCACCACCTAGCTGTCCCTTATCCTTTTAATTTCTAATGCGAAGTTTGTAGTAGATGATCTATAAGATTGTTTTCCAGTGATAATACCCTGCAATCCTAAATATATTCCATGAAAGAATAACCTAAGAGTGAACAACTCTAGGTTGTTCTGCTACTTTTATTGACATGTTACTACCATTCATTTACCCAATGGGGTGAAAAAAAAATAAAGAGAACTGTCCACAGTGAAGGAGCATGGATAGGTTTGGCTTACAGTAATGACATTCTTTGATTTACTCAGTGTCATTCAAATGTAGTGGAGATAACATAAAATGAAACAGAAATTTATACTAAATGTGATTTCTCAGTCCCATACCCTTAGCATCTCATAATTTTCTTATTCCTCAATGAATAATCACTAATAATTATATTAAAATGTTTTGATAACAGAATTTTTCAATGAAAAAATAAATGCCTCAACATTGTCCTGAAGCCAGTTAAATTTAACTCTAAAGACTTCAATCTAAAAGGATTGTTTATAATGTGTTTAACAATAAATATTCAATCATCCCTATATATAAATTGTACTTGTTATTTTGATTGCCACCTTAATATACCAGCACAAGAATAAAACTTAATTGCTGTTAGCCAAAAGTTATATCGCATATTTCATTGAGAATCTAAATTTGCTTCTGAGCAGCCCTAACATTAATAAAATACTTACTATTAATTTGAATAGGAATATGAATGCCATACTGAATACAAATGAGATCATGTATAAGGTACTTCCCAATTTTAAAATACTATATAAATATCAAATACTACCATATTTTATATTTTCTATTTTTAGACTTTAACATGTAATACATTTTGTCTAGCACCACAATGGCTTCATCATAAGTATTTGTTGGATTGTATTTACTTCTGGCACTTTTTTTTTCTGTGACTACTGAAAATCTAGGAAGTCAATAATAATACCCTTTTACCATGTTAACACAGATACAAGAGAGAAAACCTATATTTCTAAAAGGACAAATAGAATCTCAAATCACAGATTTAGTGTATAAATTATTTCAAATAGGAAAAAAACTCCATTTCCAAACCTCTATCAGAATTCACCACTCAATTTTTAACTGTACCTGGCCTTGCAAATCTTGTCTTCCAGGATATGTGCTGGGGTATGGAGCCCTGGTTGGGGTAGCTGAATTCCAGTAGGTGGATCCGTAGCTAGGATACGGGGACTGCTCCTGGGGAAGAAAAGAATTAAATAAAATTCTTAAAATACTATGATTCGTTTAATAAAGAGGTAGATCTAGATAAATCTTTTAACTCAATAGTTAAAATCTAATCTTAATCAAAATATAATAAAATCCTGTAATGATTCTATCAAATCTACTGAAGATAACTACAGCAAAAGTAGAAAGCAAAGTCCTGATATAACAGTGACTCACTCCATCATCAAAATGATAAGCTTATGTCAACACCACTCCCCCAATACATTAAATAACCAAAAGAAATAATTTCAAACCACAAAAAAAATCAGAACTATTCAGGATAGAGATCACAGTACCTTTTCCAACATCTAGGAAGGCTAGTTGCAATATCAAATACTCTGGGACCAACTGACATTAATTCTAAAGTTCCATTTAAAGCACAAAACAAATCCTTCTATAATAGTAACCATCTAATTCTTTGTGCTTTACTTTAGATTAACATTCCTGAAGCTTGCTGCTGGCTGCTCACAATTGTTTAATGTCAGGAACTGATGTGGAACAACTGGCAGACCTTGCTCCCAGTTGTACACATACACTGTAGTAGCAGCCACAATAAAATTTCCAACACACATTAGTGTTGGAATTCACAACAAAAACAAACCACTAAATAATAGCTTAACTAATACAAGAGTGTCATTCACACTGGCACAAGTGGACAGAAAACCAGCCCTGGAGTCTGGATCTGGCCTCAGACACTTGATAATTGCCTATGTGACCTTGGGCAAGTCACTAACCCCATTTCCTTAAATAAATAAAATTTAAAAAGAGTGTCACTCATTCCCCAAAGATTCTCTGAATATCTAGTGGGGATATTTATTTCAATATGGGTACTAGTTTGACCAAAAACTTTTAACATTTATTTCCAGCACTAGGACTACTTAGATCTGTGATTCAAACTGGTATGGTAAACTCCCACCTAAACTCAATCTAGCTAATGTGAGTCAGATAGGCCTTAAACTGAGGACTTTCTTCCTACAAAGTCAGTCCTCTCTTCAGAACCCAACACTGTTGTTGCCTCTTTGACTGCAGCTTCCTAATGAAGCTGTCTATATGTATTTTTCTAACACCTTGGTACAATTGTGATACTTGACATTCAGATAACATTACAAAGTGTCCAGGTGATGAGAAATAATGGGATCCCATAGATGGAAAAAACTCTTAGTATGTGTACAAAGCAGAGTAACAGAAGGGATCCACATATTCAATGCAATTCAACAATCGGTGATTAAGCCCCTAGAAAAGTAAGGCACAGTGCCTTCAATATGGCAGGAATGAGACCATTATTAAATCTGAATACAAAGAAAGATATAGTTCCCATCTTCTGTAAACTTAGAAAAGAGAATTAAAAAGGCACAAAAATAAGTATAACACAAAGTATAACAAGAGAAGGATAAAAAGAGATGTAAACAAAGTGACTGAGGAATATTTAAGGAGGGTGAGCTCATCGGTGACTGGGGAAAAAAGGCAAAGATGGAGAAAATAATACATGATCTTTAAGGAAAAGAAGGATTGTTACAAGGTGAAATGAGGAAGGAGGGTGTGAATTCTAGACACAGTTAAGGACCAGCAGAAAGGAACAGAGATGAAGAACAGAGTCCAAATTGGCTATCATTGTGAATAAAGTAAAATAAGACTATGCTAATAAAGAATAAACATTGAAGAAAGCCCTTGCCTTTAGATTACATATAAGATAAGGTAAGAATACATATAGATTACAAATAAGTAGAAAGATAGTAGAAGACTTTAAATGAGAGGCAAAGGAATTTGTGTTTTATTATCTAGGTAACAGGGAACAATTGAGGATTTTTGAGCAGAGAAGTGACAAAGTCAGACATAAAATAAATTACTTTTGCAATGTGAAGGAATGTAAAGACTACAGGCAGGACTGCTGTTATCTAAGGACCACCATAGGAATTTCAGTATGGAGAATCACTAACAGGGTCGCCACCAATTGAAATTTTTCTTATTAAACACTACATAAATATTAGCTACTATCATTATTATCTTAGCAAAGCAATTTAGGAAGAACCATTTTAAGGCATGTGAGTAGTGACATCTATAAATGGAAAAATGCCCACAATGATCTTTTAAAAGGTAACTTTACCATTAAAACTGAAATCATTTTCCTAGATAAACAATTTTTAATTTCTGACATAATTGTCAGAAGAAAACCTCAGATTTAAATAATCAACATCCATCCTTTAAGAAAAGTAGCATAATCTCTTATACTTTATGTTTCTTCCTTAAGGATATGATTTCTCTCCCATCACACTCAATTTGGATCAAAGTATACCATGGAAACAATGTAAAGACTGGCAAATTGCCTTCTGTGGGGGGTGGGGGAGGGAAATAAGATTGGGTGAAAAATTGTAAAACTCAAAATAAATAAATTTTTTTTTTTTTTAGTTTTTGCAAGGCAGTGGGGTTAAGTGGCTTGCCCAAGGCCACACAGCTAGGTAATAAGTGTCTGAGGCCAGATTTTGAACTCAGGTACTCCTGACTCCAGGGTCGGTGCTCTATCCATTGCGCCACCTAGCCACCCCTTTTTCTTTTTCTTTGTTTTAAAGATTTTATTTATTGGGGTGGCTAGGTGGCGCAGTGGATAGAGCACCGACCCTGGAGTCAGGAGTACCTGAGTTCAAAATCTGGCCTCAGACACTTATTACCTAGCTGTGTGGCCTTGGGCAAGCCACTTAACCCCACTGCCTTGCAAAAACTAAAAAAAAAATGTGGCATAACAAGACTTAAGGATTTCACAGCACATTAAACATTTTCAGTGATTTAATACAATGTGTTTGGGAAAGAAAAATAAATGTGAGTTACGAGGGGTAAAGATCCTCTTTTATAATGTTTTGGGGAGGAACTAAAAGAAAATTAAGAAATTAGACCACTTAGCAGACTTCAGTTTAATTAAAAAAGGGTAATTATTATGAACTTTTAGATTATATGTAATCTAAAGGAGAGATATTAGAGGGTTTTCTTCAATGCTATATCTTTATAAGCAAAAAGACCTGAGTTCAAATCCAACTTCAGATACTTGGTTTGCATGTGTTCCTGAGGACATTTGCCTCAGTTTCTGTAAAAATGGAGATGATTAACAGCACTTATCTCCCAGAGTTTCCATGAGGATCAAATAAGGAAATCATAAGGCACTTGGCACAATGTTGGACACTTAGTAAGCACTGTATACATGTTATTATTACTTTGTATGTACTTAACATTTTATATACATTAAAAGAAAATAAACTCCCTAAGTCAGGAACTGTTTTGGTTTGCTATTTATTTTAGAATCCAAAGTACCTAACTATAGGTCTTTACTTAAGGGCACAGAATTTTTATTACAACCTCTGGGTTAGACATATCTAAAAGTATTAAGTAAAACTGAATAAAAGTCCTAGAACACATATGAGAAGCATTTCAAAGAATATTTAAAATACCAAAATGACTAAAGTTAATTTGCAGTTTCAATGTTATCATAGTCAAACTATTAAAGAGACAGTTTATAAAATCTGATAAAATACAAAATTTATTTGGAGAAACAGAAAAGCTAGGTTTTTCAAGAGAAATAATAAGAAAAAAAGGAATGAAGGGAGAATAGCACTTAATAAACTATATTACAAAGCAATAGCTATCAAGACTATTTGTACTGGTTTAAAAATGGAAGATCAATACAAGAGACTAGACAAGTAAAAACTCAGAAATAATGGAACTCAATAACAGTATTCATTAAGTAGAAAAGACTAAGGAAAGAACTCTCTATTTGATAAGAATTATCTGGGAACTAGAAAAATAGTATGGCAGAAATTAGGTTAACAGTAACATCTAAGACCACATTTTGACATGAATTCAAAATAGATGTGTAAACTGAATATTAAATATATGATGTAAAAATATATTTGTAAAAGGGGTTTTGTTTTGTTTGTTCATTCTGAATTGTGGGATGGGGTGTGAATTTTTGCTATTTAAAAAATAAAATTTAATTAAAAAAAAGACCACAAAGAACAAACATGGTCCAAACCATAGAAGAAGTAATTATAAGAAGCTATCACTCACTCCACTCTTCTGCAGAGTTCATATTGCATTCTTTTTTGCAATGCTCACAGGAGGAGACACTGCAGATATACTCAGATTTTTTTTTAATGTAGTGATATTTTGGCTTATTCTCTTTTCTCTCCTTCACCTTTTTCTTTTTTTATTTAAAATTATTACAAGGGAAAATTCAGAAAATCAGTGATTTTTTAAAATAAAAGTAAACAAGGAACAAAAAATATCATCACCAGTAAAAATGTACTTGTCTGAACCAATAAAAACTGGAGGACTACACATTTCCTTCAATCCTCATGACCTCTGAAATCTCTCCAATAGGAATCATGCATCAGAGAAAAAGCAATTTCAGTTCCACATCTGGAACATCAAGAACCTAAAGAAGATAAAAAACTTGAACCACAAAGGACAATGATCCCTAAACCCTGAAGTCAACCTCTCTCCAATTAGGATTCTAAAAGCAAAGATGTGGAAGCCCACACTTTTAAGCTTACAACCGAACTTGACTGAACCCCACCAGCCCCAACTACTCAACAGAGATCTATGAAACAGAGATCTAATGCCAAACAGCAATTATTTGGTCAGGGTACAATAGCAACACAGACCAGACAATTGAGGAAGGGGTGGGATGGGGGTGTTGGAAGATACACATGTAAGCAACACTTTTCAAAGCTGGAGGAAAAGTACCAAACACCAACTGGGAGTCACTTATGCACCCCCCAGAAATGACTTAATGGAGAAAGCTGAGGCTGGTGAAAAGTGATTCATTTAGCTTAGAAGGAGGCTTTGAGATCCAGATCTCAGCAACATTACCACCAAAAGGGAAGAAATGCTGTGAACTCATCCAACCTTTCTGGAGAGAAATTTGGAACTACACCCAAAGGGCAACAAAAATGTGTATACTCTTTGATCCAGCAATACCACTACTAGGTCTATACCCTGAAGGGATGATGAAAAAGGGTAAAAACATCACTTGTACAAAAATATTCATAGCAGCCTTGTTTGTGGTGGCAAAAAATTGGAAATCAAGTAACTCTCCTTCAATTGGGGGATGGCTTAGCAAACTGTGGTATAGGTATGTCATGGAAACACTACTGTACCATTAGAAACCAGGAGGGACAGGAATTCAGGGAACCCTGGAGGGATTTGCAGGAACTGATGCTGAGTGAGATGAGCAGAACCAGAAAAACACTGTACACCCTAACAGCAACATGGGAGTGATGTTCAACCTTGAAGGACTTGCTCATTCCATCAGTGCAGCAATCAGGGACAATTTTAGGCTGTCTGCAGTGGAGAATGCCATCTGTATCCAGATAAAGAACCATGGAGTTTGAACCAAGTTCAAGGGCTGTTCCCCTTTAATTTAGAAAAAAACCTGATATCTTATTATATGATCTTTTTATCTCTCATACTTTTTGTTTCTTCCTTTAAGGATATGATTTCTCTCTCTCATCACACTCAATTGGGATCAATGTACAACATGGAAACAAAGTAAAGACTGACAGATTGCTTTCCATTGGGGGGGTGGGGGAGGGAAGTAAGATTGGAGGAAAATTGTAAAACTCAAATAAAATCTTTAATAAAAGGAAAAAAGGGAAGAAATAAGAAAATTAGCAAAGATCTCAGAAGGAAGAAAACTCAAATACCTTGAGCACAAGCAGATAAACCAACTGGAAAGATATTAAAAGCAAACAGAACTATGGTCTCTGATGACTTTTTTTTTGTCATTTGTTCTCAAAGAAGATCAAGACAACAGGGATGTGATGCTATGAGAAGCACATGAATTGGATTTGAATGAAGGGGTGCTGTTCTAAGTTATCAGTTTCCTTTTCTCCTTGGAACCATATGGATCCAGTGGCCAGAAATGAATAAGAAGGACTAGATGTGGCCCTGGAAAAGAGGCAACTGGAGTTAAATGACTCTAGAGAGAGGAAGAAAAAATAAGTATAGTCTCTAGATAAAAGAGTAAATAAGTATTTTGAGACAAAGGAAAATGAATCAAAATTCAATAAAGCAAAAGACCCTTTGAATTTCCAAGAGAGCATGGTACCGCAGCAGGATGCTCCTGAATAGCTTAAAAGAGAAATAAAAATTTTGAAAATTTATAGAAATAGCAGAATGAAAATACTACAATCTATGGTGGCAAGTCTCATCAAAGAAATGAAAAGGGTAAGTGACTGGAAATATAAATACATAGGAGTAAAGGACAATCTGGAAGTAAAAAAAAAGGTAAAAACAACATTAAAAGAAAGAAAACTGGGGTGGCTAGGTGTCACAGTGGATAAAGCACTGGCCCTGAAGTCAGGAGTACCTGGGTTCAAATCTGGTCTCACAGACACTTAATAATTCCCTAGCTGTGTGGCCTTGGGCAAGCCACTTAACCCCATTTGCCTTGCAAAAACCTAAAAAAAACAAAAACAAAAAAAACTGCCCAGAACTTCTAAACATAGACAAGAGCAAATCAAAAGAATTATCTCCAGAAAAACAAACCAAAAAAAAAAAAAAATTCCTATGGTACAAACTCCAAGACACATTCCAGAAGTGACTGGAAGGAAAACCTTTAAATATAAGGTAAAGAAAATCAATAAATAACACAATACTGTCTGGTGTCAAGTTATAAAAATGCATGCAGATCTCATTTACAATTAATATAGTATTAATAATACAATTAATAAAATGCTATTAATATAGTATATCTGATTTCAGCAAAATATTGATTATCTTGTGTTATTACCATGAAAAAATTATGATGCAGGCTAAAGTTGTAAGCTAGAATATCATTCACTACTAGATACCATTAAGATTTTGGTGCTACAGATAAAACCACTGTAACCAAGATCAAAAGAAATGTAGTAAATTGGGAAACAATCTTTATAACTAATGATTCTGATAAAGGACTCATTTCTAAAATATACAGAGAACTGAGTCATATTTTTAAAACAAAAAGTCATTCCCCAATTGACAAATGGTCAAAGGATATGCAAAGGCAATTTACAGATGAGGAGATCAAAGCAATCCATAGCTACATGAAAAAGTGCTCTAAATCATTATTAGAGAAATGCAAATTAAAGCTTCTCTGAGGTACCACCTCACACCTCTCAGATTGGCAAATATGACCAGAAAAGATAATGATCAGTGTTGGAAGGGTTGTGGGAAATCTGGGACACCATTACACTGTTAGTGGAGCTGTGAACTCATCCAACCCTTCTAGAGAGCTATTTGGAACTATGCCCAAAGGGCAACAAAAATGTGCATACCCTTTGACCTAGCAATACCACTACTGGGTCTATATCCTAAAGAGATGATGAAAAAGGGTAAAAACATTACTTGTACAAAAATATTTATAGCAGCCCTGTTTGTGGTGGCAAAGAATTGGAAATCAAGTATGTCCTTCAATTGGGGAATGGCTTAGCAAACTGTGGTATATGTATGTCATGGAACACTATTGTTCTATTAGAAACCAGGAGGGAGGGAATTCAGGGAAGCCTGAAGGGATTTGCATGAACTGATGCTGAGTGAGATAAGCAGAACCAGAAAAAACACTGTACACCCTAACAGCAACATGGGAGTGATGATCAACCTTGAAGGACTCGCTCATTCCATCAATGCAACAATTGGGAGCAATTTTGGGCTGTCTGCAAAGGAGAGTGCCATCTGTATCCAGATAAGGAGCTGTGGAGTCTGAATAAAGTTCAAGGACTATTCCCTTTAATTTAGAAAAAAACCAGATATCTTATTGTCTGATCTTGTTACCTCTTATATTTCTTGCCTCTTCTTTAAGGATATGATTACTCTCTCATCACACCCAATTTGGATCAAGGTACAACATGGAAACAAAGTAAAGACTGACAGATTGCTTTCCGTGGGGAGGTGGGGGGGGGGAGGGAAGTAAGATGGGGGGGTAATTGTAAAACTCAAATAATATCTTAATAAAAATAAATTTAAAAAAATAAAAAAATAAAGGTAAAAAGAGATTTTGGTGCTAGCTTGAAAGGTTTCTAATGGAATGCCCATCTGTGAATTATCAATGACTTGGAGAAAGGTAGAGATGGTATGTTTTTCAAATTAGCAGATAACAAAATTCAAATGGTTATTTTGCATATATAGTAAGAGTTAGAATGCAAAAATAGCCTGATTCCTATAAAACTGGGTTGAATTAAATAAGGCAGAATTTTTAAATGATAGCTTACAAAACATCATTCTTCCAAAATACATGAAGAAAAAAATGGATAGCTTTATGCTTGTAAAGAGATCTTGGAAGGGCGGCTAGGTGGTGTAGTGGATAAAGCACCGGCCCTGGAGTCAGGAGTACCTGGGTTCAAATCTGGTCTCAGACACTTAATGATTACCTAGCTGTGTGGCCTTGGGCCAGCCAGTTAACCCCGTTTGCCTTGCAAAAAAAAAAAAAAAAACTTAAAAAAAAAAGACAGAGAGATCTGGGAATTTTGAGTCAATTATAGTATGACTGGTAGCCAAAAAAACTAAAATGATATTATACTTTATCCAGAGGCATAAAACCCATGAATACAGAGGTGATGTACAACTGAACTCTTCTCTGGGTAGGCCACATATGGAACACTGTATTCCACTACAGTTACTACAATTTAGTTAGGATTTTGATGAGCCAAGACAAATCCATAGTATCACAGATTTGGAGTTGTACCCCCAGAGGTCATCTAGTCCAATGTTAATTTTATAGATGAGGACACTGAAGTACAGAGAGGTTAGATGACTTGTACAGAATTACATAATTACTGAATGGCAGATCTGGGAATTGAACTTGGGTATTCTGACTCTAAATTCAATGTTACCTCAGTCATGCTACCTCCTTAAGTAGTAAGGGACCTTGAGATCATGTTATGTAAGTTTGAAGAGTAATGGGGTTGTTTGGTCTAGAAAAGAGTCAAATTATGAAAAGGCTCTTATGTGAAATGGACAAGGAGGTATAAAATTTGGTCCAGAAAGGCTTCAATACTAGGAATTATTTGCATGTTACTAAAGAGGTAATGGATAGAGAAATGGACTTGGAATCAGGAAGACATCTTCAAATACAACTTTATACACATACTTATTAGCTATGTCACTTTGGTTAACCCTGCTGATCTCAGTTCCTTATCTGCAAAATAAACTGCAGATGAAAATGGCAAACTACTGAATAACAAGATTTAGGTTTGATCTCAGGGAAAAACAATAACAAAAGTTCTTATCAATTAGATTTATACAAAAATAGAATGGGCTTCCAAGGATGAAATTCCCATCACTAGAGATCTTAGGATCAAAGGTTAGATGAGCTCTTACTGAGTGATAAGGATTTTTTTAGATATAGGTTGGAATAAATGGCAACTGCAGTATTGACTAATTTCTAAGGATCTGTTTTTCCATGAAAAACTTAATACATTAACTTTTTTTGTTTGTTTGTTTTTAGGGTATTTTGCAAGACAATGGGGTTAAGTGGCTGGCCCAAGGCCACACAGCTAGGTAATTATTAAGTGTCTGAGACCGGATTTGAACCCAGGTCCTCCTGACTCAAGACCAGTGCTTTATCCACTACGCCATGCCCCAATAAACTTTTAAAATAAAAGGAATCACTTTAAATTGCAAATTACAAATAAGCATGACCCCCAAGAAAGAAATATGAAAAAAGATCTCTCCCCTCACTTCTTTGCAGAAGTCAGAGACCCACAAGTGTGGAACAGTATATATGTTTTCAGATTTTTCCAGGTATGAAGTGGTTTTGCTGATATTTTTTCTTTTCTTTCTTTTATTCCTCTAAAAACTAATGTTTTATATGGGGATTGCTCTCTGGGAGTGGATGGGACACAAGGGGTAATTCAAGAAAAGATATAAATAAAAGTTCATTTTTAAGCTAGTACAAGGACCCCCTTTCTTAAGTGCTGCTGAACTTAACTCATTAGTAACTTATAGAACCTGTACTTCATGCAACTTCCAAAGTAATCAATGGTGATATTAGGCAAGTAATCTGAGAATGAGTGTAAAAAAAACAGGAAATGTAATATAAATTGTAAGTACTCATAGAATAATATGCTCTTTGAGATTCTGTTGATTAATGGAGGTCAATTTCTCAAAAAAGCTAACAAGTTCCAGGATGCTAGCTAAATGCTGCATGGCAATATCAAAGTCAGTTAAAACTCAAATCTCTGAATGTCTACTTTTAGTCCTTAAGTGACACAGGACAAATGAAGCTTGTTGCTTATTTTCTTATGTTCACAATACTGAAAATGTTATTTGGGGGAAGAAATTATAAATTTAGAGAAACTGTTCATCACTATCATAAATATGGTCTACAATTTCTACGGAAAAAAAAAGAATGAACACTGAACCTGAAATCAAGAGGTTTTAAAACTGGTACTGTTACTAACTAGCCATGTGAATGTGGCAAAAATATTTAAGCTTAAAACAGAAATAAATCACATTATGCATTGATAATTAGCAGATTATTTTCTTTTTTTAGTATTCTCTTTTATCTGGTTTTAAAATCAGAATCAAATCTGCATCATAAAAGACCCTAGATAATAGTATTTCTTTCTCAATATTTATAAACTAATTTAAGAAAAACTTGTTCGTGGAAAATTTTAAAGCATTTTATTGTGAAATTATCTGGAGCAAATGTTTGGTTTTTTTCCTTTTGTTTCTTTGATGAAATTTCAAAGGTCTTATTTCTTCCTGAGATTGGTATACAATTGTGATACTTTTTCTCTATAACTTCATCAGTACTGAATTTAACTGCTTTCAATTATTTTTAATAATTTGATGAGGGGCAAGTGGTACCTCTAAGTTGTTTTAATGTGTTCCCTTAATTAATATGGGAATTTGTTTTGCTCAACTATTCACATTTGCTTTTTTCTTTTTTTCTTTTTGCAGGGCAATGGGGTTAAGTGACTTGCCCAGGGTCACAAAGCCAAGTAATTATTAAGTGTTGGAGGTCGGATTTGAACTCAGGTCCTCCTGGTGCTCTATCCACTATGCCACCTAACTGCCCCAAATTATAAACTTTTTTTAAAGCATACAGTATGGAGATTTAGTTTCACATACAAATCTATTTTTTATATTTTGCAGAATATATTTTTTGCAAAATATTTTATATTGTACGTATACACACACACACACACACAATTTATGTTAAAGTCCAGAATAAAAAAAACTTTTTATATTGAATTTGAAATGTCTACAGCATATTCAAGTCACATATGTAGTTGGTGATACAGAACTGGCTATGAAGTCATCTTAATGGAAAAAACTGATGAGTTCACCAAGATCAAAAACAGAGGAAAGAGGGAGTTAGAATAGGGCCTTGAGGTATACTCTCAAACTTAGGAAGGGACAGGGATGAGAAGTTGCATACAAAGGTAGGCAAGGAAAAAGGAGAGACTGGTTACTAAGACTTACTAAAACTCAAGAGGCAAAGAATATTCAGGAGAGAGAAAGTGTCAAACTCTGCAGTAACATCAAGAAAGATGAAGACTGAGAAAAACACCACCAAGTTCAGCACTGATCACCTTAGTAATAGCAGTTGCTGTTGAATGATAACGTTGGAAACCAGAAACCTGGTTGGGTTGCAGATTTAGGAAAAAAAGGAAGTAAAGGAAAGAATACTGGTCAGTTTTTCAAGGAATTTCGATAGAAAAAGGATGTCCACATCCTTTAAAGTGTTTTAGAAGCAGAGGTAAAGAAGTATTAGAGTATGACAGCCTAGTCTGAAAAGAAGATGCAATACCATCACTGTAATATGTGAGACACAGTCAGTAATCTAGTTTGGCTGGGGCACAGTATCCATGAAAGAGAATAATAAACCTGAAAAGTTAGCCTAGTTTGATACCATGATTGTTAAGTTAAAGTCTTCTGTTAAGTGAAAGTCTTCAAATGAGAGGGCATGTTTGTGAGCTGCAAAGAACTACAAGGTAATAAAGGGAATGATTAAGGGGGCAAAATGGCAAAAGACAAGAAAGTGATGGGATCAGGAACCCAAGGAGAGAGGTTAGAAATTAGAAGGGTAGCCCTTGGGGTGGCTAGGTGGCGTAGTGGATAAAGCACTGGCCTTGGAGTCAGGAGTACCTGGGTTCAAATCCGGTCTCAGACACTTACTAATTACCTAGCCGTGTGGCCTTGGGCAAGCCACTTAACCCCATTTGCCTTGCAAAAAAAACCTAAAAAAGGGTAGCCCTTAATCAGAAATTGAAACAAAGGAAGAAATAAAAAAATGATTTCAAGGATATATTGCAGTATAGAAGAGATGTTGGGCTCAAAAACAACCTTCTGTTTGAACAAATACCATGTGGTTAATTAGGGGACTCATTTAGGGAGAATTCTGTTGAGATGAAATAAATCTAAAATGAGCCAAAAGAAGGTCAGAAAGAATAACTGAAAAATAAGAACTCATTCAAAGTAACATGATTTTAAAAGACAAGTAAGCTGTACACAAGACATGTGTAGTTTCATGTCCAAGGTTTGGTTTTTTTTTTTTACCAAGTGGGGGTTAAGTGGTTTACCCAAGGCCACACGGCTAGGTAATTAGTAAGTGTCTGAGGTCAAATTTGAACTCAAATACTCCTGACTCCAGGATGGGTGCTCTATCCATTGCGCCACCTAGCCACCCCTCATGTCAAAATCTTTTGCCATTTTTCTACATATGTGGAAATAACCATTTTGTACGGTGTTTGCTAAATTCACCATAAATTTTTTTTAACAATGCTTTTTAAAAAATGTGTATTAGAACGGTTAGGAGATTCTCTTTAGTAGAGTTCGGAGCATAAGTGGGTCAGGGGGAATGGATGGCAAGATATGCAACAGAATAAGAGAGCAAAGCCTGAGAGTTGAGTTCACTGACTAGCTAAACAGGTTAAGTATAGAATTAAGACAAAGAAAGAAGTTGAAGTCCTAGCAAGGCTGATGCCCTGGGAGAATCCTAAGGGATAAACTGGTTGGGATCATGCTGACTATAATAAATTGCTTAGGATTAAGGCCTAAGGAAAGACAGGAGGTTGTGGCTAGAAAGAGAAATTTTGAATTATGACAAGTATCAGATAAAGGTTGAGGTGGGGCACAAAGATCAATGGTGTTAAGGAGGTTGCTGAATTGGGGGGTGGGGGGAGAGAAGGAGAAAAAAAGAAGATGGGGAAAAAAAATACTTAAAAGGGACCGAAATAGTAATACTAAAATTCTGGCAGCAGTTGAGATGAAAAAAACTAGAAATCCTTAAGAAAAGCAGGAGAATGACCCAGGAGGGTCAGTACACCCTAACAGCAACATGCGGTTGATGATCGACCCTAAGGGACTTGCTTGTTTCATCAGTGCAATAATCAGGGACAATTTCAGGGTATCTGTGATGGAGAATACCATCTGTATTCAAAGAAAGAACTGTGAAGTTTAAACAAAGACCAAAGACTATTACCTTCAATTTTTAAAAAAGTTATATTATTATTATTATTACATAATTTTGCTATCTCATATTATATTTTATTTTTTCCTTAAGGATTTGATTTCTCTCAACACAATCAATTTTGATCAAAGTATAGCACGGAAATAATGTAAAGACTATCAGATTGCCGGGATGGAGCGGGGGGGGGGGGGATACAGAACAAAAATGGGGGAAAATCTGTAAAAAGGAAAAAAGAATAAAAAAAATACTTCAAGTGGCCAGAAAAAATCAATTTAAATACCAAGGAGCCACAGTCAGGATTACACAGGAACTGGCTGCATCAACATTAAGGGACAGAAGGGCCTGGAATATGATATTCCAGAGAGCAAGGGAGCTTGGAATACAGCCAAGAATTCACTATCCAGCAAAACTGAACCTTCTCTTCCAGTAGAAAAGATGGATATTTAACAAAATAGGAGGCTTTCAACTTTCCCTGATGAAAAGACCAGAGCTAAACAGAAAATCTGATCTTCAAACAGAAGACTCAAGAGATATATGAAAAGGTAAAAAAGAAAAAAAGTAACTTATTCAAAAAGATGAAACAGACTATATCCTCACCTGAAAGAATCTCATAACTCTTGAGAATTCTGACTGTTAGAGGGAATATACTTAGCCAGAAGTAATGGACATACTTATGTCCACAACTTGTCCGTGACTCTGATGGCATGATTTAAAAATATTATTTCCTTAAAAACAGGAACATTGGGGGTGGCTAGGTGGCGTATGGATAAAGCACAGGCCTTGGAGTCAGGAGTACCTGGGTTCAAATCTGTTCTCAGACACTTAATAATTACTTAACTGTGTGGCCTTGGGCAAGCCACTTAACCCCATTTGCCTTGCAAAAACCAAAAAAAAAAAACAAAAAACTAATACTTTGGGGGCGGCTAGGTGGCACAGTAGATAAAGCATCAGCCCTGGAGTCAGGAGTACCTGGGTCCAAATCCGGTCTCAGACACTTAATAATTACCTAGCTGTGCGGCCTTGGGCAAGCCACTTTAACCCTGTTTGCCTTACCCCCCCCCAAAAAAAGGGTGGGGGGATATTAAAGAGATGGGAGGAAGGAAGAGATTGAATGGGGTAAATTACATCACATGAAGAGGTACAAAGGACCTACTGCAAAAGAGGAGAAGGGAAGTAAGAACTACCTGAATCTTACTCTCAACAGATTTGGTTCAAAGGGACACACACACACACACACAAATAGACTTGAGTTTAGAAAAGTATCTTACCTTCTAAGCATTAAGAGGGAAGAAGGGAGGAAAAGAGGAACTGACAGAAGGAAGGGAAGGAAGAAGGCAAAGGGAAAGGGGAAAGAAAGAGGGAAAAGAAAGAGGAGGGGGGATTGGTTAGAAGGGCAACATATGGAAGGAAGTGGTATTCAGAAGCAAAATACTGAGGAATAGGGATGAGGGAAAAAGGAGAAAAATACAAAAGTGTGCAAGTTTACTGGTTTACTATTTATCATAAAATTTCATAGGTGAAGTTGTGGTAGTCTTTACTGGAAATGGAGTGTAGGGTGTTTTCAAGGAAGACTAGAACCTTGGTGTAAGTGCTGCCAAGCCTTTTTCAGTACTGTTGGCTACCTGTGGGGTCCACCTGAGTCACCTAATTCTCACCTGTGACTCCAAGAAGCTGTAGCATGCACAGCACCTACACTCTGGTAAACCATTTCCACAAGTGGACTGAACCAGGTTGAGGGTAACCGAGGGTGTCTCAAACTCAAACTCATCAGTGAGTTGTGGGGAGTGTCAACTCACCATGTGAAGCCTTCCACTGGTGGAATGGTGGATGAGAACATTTCATTGCAACAGCCATGAAGCAGGTGCTATGTATGGAGTGCTTAGAGCCTGGTTAGACATCAAAGACACCAAGGTCATCCACGGCATCTAGAGCCTTCACCAGTTATCTTGACTCTACCTGCCATTCTGATCATGATGACTTTGGGAGAATGAGGTGGATAGTGGATAACTTCATATAGCTCTACCTCACTTAAATTCAATTTACACAGGCATCAAAAAATATCACCCATACTTTACCATTCCTCAAAGTCCTGTGGTGACAGGCAAGTGACAAAGCAGCAGGTATGGATAAACTGGGAGTTGTAATCACAGCCCAGGCCCAGTTGTAGCAGGGAGATTTGGCAGCCCCTGGGTAACTGAGCAGGCCTTTTAAGGATAGCACTACTCATCTACTGATGTGAGGAAAGGGCTACCCTAAAAACTGACTGCTAACCCAACCCTGGCTTGATTACTGCAACAGAAAGGGATCACACAGTGCAGTCAAATCACAAAAAAAATCTACAAAAATTTCTTCAAAAAGGATCCCACTCACCATCTATGAATGGATCATGCACACACTCATAGATAACACAAGATTAAATAGACCTGAAAGATGAACAGCTCTTGTTGTGAGAAAACTCAGCAGTTATCTTATCCAAATAGCAGCCCTGAGTGATACAAGAGTGGCCAATGAAAGTCAGCTTAGTGATGTCAAGAGCTGGATACACACATTTTTCTAGAGTGACCTCAGTGAAGGGGAGTGCATTAGTAGATTTTGCAATCAAAACTAATCTAGTCAACATTCTTGAATGCCTACCAAAAGGAGTGAATGACAGGCTCATGACAATGAGATTGCAACTTCTGGAAAATGTCATCAGTGCCTATGTTCCCACCATAATGAACACTGATGAAATTAATGAAAAATTGTATTTGGACATGGAGACCCTTATCATCAGTGTATCAAAGGAGGATAAGTTCATAATTCTGGGTGACTTTTAAGGCTAGCATAGGCTCAGGTTACCAGAAATGGCAGGGAGTCCTTGGGAGGAATGGAGTTGGAAACAGCAACAACAATAGTCACCTACTACTGAAGGCTTGTATATCTCATAATCTTCTCATCACAAACACTGTCTTCCATTTACCTAAAATGCAATAAAACTGCCTTGGATGTACCCTCATAGCAAACATTGGTATCTATTAGACTAAGTGATTCTAAGGAGAACAGGCAGACAGGATGTGAGAGTGACAAAGGCAATGTGTGGTGCAGAATGATGGATTGATCACAGACTCATCCACTCCAATCGAAATATTCACATTCAATCAAAGCAGCGGCCCCAAAGCAAAAAGAATACTAGAAGAATTAACGTCAAGAGATTAGAGTGTCTCTCTGAGTGGGAACAATTTGTTGCTAACTTGGAGGGAAAACTGAGATAACATAGTTGGCAATAGTGGAGAAGAAAAAGAGTGGGCAGCTTTCAGAGATCTGGTGTACAGGCTTCATTTGCTCATCTGAGCCAGAACACTCACAAATAAAAAGACTGGTTTGATGAAAATGATGGGGAAGTTGCTAAATGAAAAATGAGTACTCCACAGGATTCACCAGCAGGATAGTTCATCTATTTCTAAAAAGGCATCACTTAATTTTATCAAAAGTAAAGTACTAGTGAAGCTTAGAGAGATGCAAATCTTGGTTCAGTAAGAAGGTAGATGAAATTCAGTTTTATGGAGACAGTAATAAACCTAAATGCTTTATGATGCCTTTAAGGCTATTTATGGGTCAAAGACATAAGGTGCATCTCAACTACTCAATGCTGATTGATCCCCATCGATCAACAACAGGGACATGATCCTAGAGAAATAGACTGAACACTTTACATAGTGTTCTAAACAGACCATTGTCAATCAATGCAAAAGCCATCGACAGTTTACCTCAAGTTGCAGTCAATCCATTCCTACTGAAGTTCCAACTGAATAAGTTTTGAATGCCATTAGATTCCTTCCATGTGGCAAAGCACCTGGTGCTGATTCTATTCCAGCTGAAATCTAAAAGGTGGGGAAGTCCATTGCTTATCCAAAAACTGACTGAAAATTTCCAGTTTATATGGCTTGAAGAGATTATCCCCCCAAGAATTCAAGGATGCCTCTGTTGTCCTCTATAAAGCTCAAGGAACTAAAATGTCCTGTGACAATCACAAGATTATTTCTCTTCTAGTCACTGCTGGTAAGATTCTTGTCAGAGTCCTTCTCGATAGACTGATCCTTCACCTGGAAGATGGTCACCACACTGAGAGGCAGTGTGATTTTAGAAAGGTAGAGAAACCATCGATATGGTGTTTGTTGCCTGACAACTCCAAGAAAAATGCCAGAAACAGAACAGAAGTCTGTATACAACATCTGTAGATCTGACTGAATCCTTTGATATTGTCAATCATGAGGGTTTATGGAAAATGATGCCAAGATTTGGTTGCCCAGAGAAGTTCAATATTGTACATCAATTCCATGAAGACATGCTAGCCATGACTCTGGATAGTGGAAGATGCTCTCGAGATTTCCCAATCACTAATGGAGTAAAACAAGGATGTGTCCTGCAGCCATGTTATCAAACGCCTTCACTGTGGATGAACAGGTTAGCTACTGCACACATGGTAAATTCTTCAACTTGAAAAGATTACAAGCCAAGACAAAAGTGGAGGGAATGTTGGTGCATGATCTTCAGTTTGTAGATGACTGTGCATTCAATGTAGCCTCTGAAGTTGAGATGCAACAAAATATAGATAGACCACCTAACAATTAATACCAAGTGCTCCATCAGCCAGCACCACACCATCCATATATGGAATCATTGAATACAGCAAATGGAGTTATTTTGAATACTATGGACAAGTTCACTTATCTCGGCAGTGTCCTTTCCAAGGAGGTACACATTGACAAGGAGATTGAAACACACACTGCTAGAGTTAGCTCAGTATTTGGGAGGCTCCGAAACAAAGTGTGGGAGAAAAGAGATATAAGACTAACTACCAAACTGAAGGTCTACAGAGCTGTTGTGCTGACCTCACTGCTATATGCCTGTGAAAACTGAACAGTCTACTAGGGCCATGTCAGGAAACTGAATCACTTCCATTTAAATTGTCTTAAGAGTCTGAAGATAACCTGGCAGAAAAAGATAACAGATACTGAGGGCCTATCTTGAACTAAACTGCCCAGCTTTCAAACATTACTACAGAGAGTGCAAGTACAATGGGTTAGTCACGTTGTTTTAGAATGCCAGAAGTACAATTGTTAAAAAGACTTATTCTATGGAGAACTCAAACAAGGGTGCGGCTAGGTGGCACAATGGATAAAGCACCAGCCCTGGAGTCAGGAGTACCTGGGTTCAAATCCGTCTCAAATACTTAATAATTACCTAGCTGTGTGGCCTTGGGCAAAGCCACTTAACCCCATCTGCCTTACAAAAACCTAAAAAAAAATAAAAATAAAAACCTAAAAAAAAAAAGAGAACTCACACAAGGCAAGCACTCAAAAGGGGGTTGGAAGAAGTGATACAAGGACACCCTGAAGGTCTCATTGAAGAACTTTAGAATTGATGGGAGACTCTGGCATAGGATCATATGGCATGGTGTGCCCTCATCAGTGAGGGGGCTGGACTCTATAAGAAGGGCAGAATTGAAGCAGTTCAAAGGAAACGTGATGTCCATAAGTTTAGAATATGAATCCCAGGTGTTCACATGGACTATTTGTGCCCGACCTGTGGTAAAACATTCCAAGCTCATATTAGTCTGACTAGTCTAAATCAGACACATTGTAATTGGTCTCAAACATAGTGATGTCATTTTGGTCTTCTTCAACAACAAAGGACAAGAACCAACCAACAATACTCATCGTAAAACTATCCTCTAGAACAGGGGTGGGAAAACTTTTTTATGCCAAGGATAAAAACTTTAAAATTAGCCTGCCACATTTAGCCAAACATTTAATTCCTCTAAAAAGTTCCCAGATTTATTGAATCTTGAGCGCTGATTGTGGTTGCCATGGCAGCACCAGACCAAATGATTTCTCAGGTCTTATACAGCTGTGAACCAAACATCCCACCCCTGCTCTAGAATATTAATGTTAAATTATCAAGTCTAGTTCTTACAATGAATCAAATCTATGCTTGTGTAACTCAACCCATTTATTCTAGTTTTGTCCTCATGGGAAAAAATAAATAAAAATTTTAAGATTCATTTTCCATATGACAATCCTTGAGACAGCTGAAGACAATAGGTAATTATGTTCACCTACCTTTAAATCTTCAACTCTCCAAGCTAAATATATCCAGTTCCTTTAACAATCCTTCATTATGACATGATTAAGCTTCCCTCCATCATCTTATTTGTTCTCCTCTAGATTATCTCAAGTAATTAATGTTCAAGTCAAATCAATAAGCAATTATTAAGCACTTACTCTGTGCTAATATTAAAACACTAAATACAAAAAATGTGGTGACAGTTCTTCCTTTCAAGTTCATTCTAATGAAGAAGACATGAAAAAACAAGATGCCTGTATACACACAAACACACATACACATATACATACACACATATAATAAATTGGAAATAATAAACAGAGAAATAGGGAAAGGCTTATTTAGAAGGTGGGATTTTGGCTACAACTTGAAGAAAGCCATGTTAGTCAGATGGCAGGAATGTGGGAGAGTCAGTGCAAATGCATGGAACTGAAAGACAGAATATCTTATTACTTCAAGGACAGCAAGGAAGCAAGGACAGCATCACGTGTAAGGGTTAATAAGGTAGCAAAAAGACTGGACTGGCAGGAAGAAGCCAGCTTATGAAGAGCTTGGATAAAAGTTAAAGTGAGAAGCCTTGAAAAGCAGGGAGACCAAGTAGCAGACTATTTGTAACAGTTCAGGCATGAGGTGATAAAGGTCTACATCTAAATAGAGAGTGTCAGAAAGAAAGGAGCAAATCCATATAACAGATGTAAGGAAAATTGACAGGATTTAGTTTAATTTAGATACAAGAGGTAAAGTAATAGAACAGAAAAATGACACCTGGTTTATGAGTCTGGGTAATTCTAGGTTGGTGGTGCCCTGGAATAACAATAAGCTTAAGGGGGGGGGGCAAGATGGTGACAAGAACAGATCATGTCTTAGGCGCTCTCTCATAAAACTCGTAAGCTAAGAACTCTAACTAAATTTTCGAGAGACAGAACCCACAGAGGGACCCAGTGAGACAGTTCTACTCAAGGTAACCCAGAAAAGAGCAGAAAGGCTCTGCTCCCTGGGGTTGGAGGGGAGGCCCACCAGAGCGAAAGAAAGAGTCTCCTGAGCTACACCCCAGGGAGCACCAGGCAAAATTGGGGGAACAAGGGGGGAGGGACCTCTGCCAGAGCAAGCACATGAAGCCCAGCCCTCAGGGCACACAGAGAGCAGCATGGCCAGAGGAGTTCCAGGAAACAGAAGCAGGCAGAGCCAATAGCAGGAGCCCCCAAGGCATGAGCCCATTGAGCTGAGGGAGGGGAGTGAAGAGAGACTGCAGAGCTCTGTCCCTGGAACAGGACTCTGGGGCTTTGACCACATTCAGATCCTGATCTCAGTCTAGGCCCCCCATAGAACAACAGCCCCCCCCCACCTCAGCCCCGTGGGGGCGCATATGGTCATTCAAAGACCAGGAGGGAGGACAGAGCCTCACACACCGAGACCCTTGTGGGAGTGTCCCAAAAGCTCAGGAAGCACCCCAAAACCAGGCTCAGGCTGGGAAAATGAGCAAGCAGAGAAAAAAGAGGAACAGCATTGAGAAATATTTTTCATATGAGCCCAAGAAGGATCTAAATACTCAGTCTGAATTTGAGGAAGCACAAGTTCCTGCATCTAAAGACTCCAAGAAAAATAGAAATTGGGCTCAGGCTATGACAGAGCTCAAAAAAGACTTTGAAAATCAAATGAGGGAGTTAGAAGAAAAACTGGGAAAAGAAATGAGAGAGATGCAGGAAAAACATGTAAATGAAGTCAGCAGCCTAGTCAAAGGAAATCCAAAAGAATGCTGAAGAAAATAGCATGCTAAAAACCAGCTTAGGTCAAATGGATAAAACAGTTTAAAAAGTTATTAAGGAGAAGAATGCTTTAAAAAGCAAAATTGGCCAGATGGAAAAAGAGATAAGAAAACTCTCTGAGGAAAACAGATCCTTCAGACAAAGACTAGAACCCAGAGAGACTGATGAATTTATGAGAAACCAGGATTACTTCAAAACCAAAAAAATGAAAAATTAGAAGAAAATGTGAAATATCTCATTGAAAAAACAACTGATATGGAAAACAGACTTAGGAAAGATAATTTAAAAATTATTGGAATACCTGAATGTCATGATCAGGAAAAGAGCCTTGACATCATTTTCAAAGAATTACTACAGGAAAATTGCCCTGATATTCTAGAAGCAGAGGGCAAAATAGAAATGGAGAGAATCCACCGATCCCCCCGAGAAAGAGATCCCAAAAAACCAACCCCTAGGAATATTACAGCCAAATTCCAGAACTCCCAAGTAAAAGAGAAAATATTACAAGCAGCCAGAAGGACACAATTCAAATATCGTGGAGCTGCAGTTAGGATCACACACGACTTAGCAGCAACTACATTGGAAGCTCATAGGGCTTGGAATATAATATACTGGAAGGCAAAAGAGCTTAGAATGCAGCCAAGAATCAACTACCCAACAAGGCTGAATGTCCTCTTCCAGGGAAAAAGATGGACTTTCAATGAACCAGGGGAATTTCAAATGTTCCTTTTGGAATGGCCAGAGCTGAACAGAAGGTTTGATCTTCAGATACAGGACTCGGGTGAAGCATAGAGAGTGGAGGAGAGGAGGAAAATATGAGGGACTTAATGATGATGAACTGCATGTATTTCTGCATAGAAAAATGACACTGATAATACTCATATGAACCTTCTCAATTAATAGAGCAGGTAGAGGGAGCTTTTATAGTTGAAGCACAGGAGGAAGCTGAATTTGAAGATAAAATATGGTGTAAAAATGGAGTCAATAGGAAAAAGGGAAATGTAATGGGAGAAAGAAAAAGGAGAGGGGGGAATAGGCCAAGATATTTCATATAATAAGATTTTTCTTTATTACAATGAGCCATTGCAATGATATGGAAGGGAGGAAGGCAAGGGGTAATGAGGGAATCTTTGCTCTCATCAGAGGTGGCTAGGAGAGGAAACAGCATATATACTCAATGGGGTATAGGCATCTGGAGTAATAAGGGGGGGACAGGGGGAAGGGGGGGGATGTGAGTGATGGAGGAGAGGATGGACCATAGGGGGTGAGTGGTCAGATACAACACATTTTTCTTTTTTACTTCTTGCAAGGGGCTGGGATTGGATGGCCTGTATGGGACCATAGGGCCAGGTAAATGCTGGGCCTAAGGGGTGGTATGGGGGCTCAGGGCCTCTTGGCCCCAGAGCTGGGGATCTGTCTGCTGCACCACTCAGCTACCCTACAGCAGAGTCAGAGTGAAAGGAGAGTGAAAATATACACATGGTAGTGGAGAAATACGAAAGGACGGAGTTACGATCAGCAATGGCAACATTGGAAAAATATGGAAGTAACTTTTGCGATGGACTTATTATAAAGAATGTGATCCACCCATGACAGAGTTGTTGGTGTTGGAACAAAAATTCAAGCACATTTTTTATTATTATTATTTGGGGGGGGGGGGTGCAGGGCAAATGGGGCTGGGTGGCCTGCCTGGGGCCGCATAGCAGGGTGATCACTGGGTGTCTGAGGCCGGATTTGGACCCGGGTGCTCCTGGCTCAAGGGCCAATGCTCTGTCCGCCACTCAGCCACCCCTATTATTATTACCATTTTATTTTGGGTGGTTTTTTTTTTTTTTTGGTTTTTGCAGGGCAGTGGGGTTCGGGTGGCTTTCATGTCACATGGCTGATTGTTGGGTATATGGGGCCAGATGTGGGCTTGGGTGCTCATGGCTCCAGGGCTAGTGCTCCGTCCATTGCACCACCTGGCCATACCTACAATTATTACTATTATTTTTGTAATTTTAATTTTTTTTTCCTCTCCCCTTTACTTTTAACACTCAAGCAAGTCTATATTTATGGGGGGGGTATTTCATTTACTCTTTTTTTTTTTAGATTTTCAAGGCAATGGGGTTAAGTGGCTTGCCCAAGGCCACACGACTAGGTAATTAAGTGTCTGAGGTCGGATTTGAACCCAGGTACTCCTGACTCCAAGGCTGGTGCTCTATTCACTGTGCCACCTAGCTGCCCCTCGTTTACTCTTAAACAAGAATATTTTATTAATGTAAAAAAACATTATTTGTACAAAATGAGAATATTAAATAAAAGATTTCAAGTTCAAAAAAAATAACGATGAGCTTAGGAGAAGGAAGGGTTAGAGCCCACATTTAGGTCAGGGTTAAACTCTAAAACCACTAACTCTAACCCTGCCTCGGGAGATAATGAATTTTAACACGTCTATGGAACATCCAGTCAAGTTAAGTAGATGGAGAAGCAAAATTGGAGGTTATGACTAGATAAATAGATAAAAGAATCATAATAACTAAGTTCTTGGTACCTAGAGATCACCAGGTAAAATAGTATAAATAACCCAGGATAGAGCCCTGAGCAATATCCATATTTAGTGAAGATGACCCAGATGAAGATCCATCTTTAAAGAAGACAGAAAGAGCAGTCAGATAGGTACTAAGGAGAATAGTATCATAAAAGCTTGAAGAGAAAAGCTGCAGAGAGATCAAAAAGGATAAGGATTGAGAAAAGGTATTAACTTTGGCAAGTAAGAAATCATTGATAACTGGAGATAGTAGTTTCGGTTAAATGAGATCAGAAGCAAACTTTATAGAGTTAAGACAGTGAGGAGAGGATTTCTTAAGGAATTTAGCGACAAAAAGAGAGATAGAGGGGGGAGCACTATAGGGGATGAATCAAATGAGGAGGGTATTTTGGAGGATGGGGGAGAACACAGACCTGTAGAGAAGCAGCCAATAAAAATAATCAATTAAAAATTAGTGAGAAAAATCAAAACAATATTTTACAGAGCTAGGAAAAAAATAACAAAATTCCTCTGGAGGAACAAAGGGTCAAGAATATTAAAGGAACTAATAAAAAAATGCAAAGGAAGGTGGCCTAGATGTACCAGATCTAAAACTATAAGATAGCAATCATGAAAAATGTCTAGTACTGACCAAGAAATAGAGAAGTGAATCTCTACAGATTAGCTATAAAAGAAACAGTAGTAAATGATTATGGTAATATACTGTTTGATAAACCCAAAGCCTTTAGCTTCTGGGATAGGAACTCCCTATTTAACAAACTGCTGGGAAAACTGGAACACAATATGACAAAAACTAGTCACAGACTAACATTTCATGCTCTATACCAAGATAAGGTTGAAATGAATATAGGATTTAGACATAAAGGATAATACCATAAGACAATTACGAGAACAAAAAATAGATCTATGGAGGGGAGAGGAATTTATGACCAAACAAGAAAGAGGACTGTTCCTTAGAACAATTAGCAGTATCTATCTGAAACCATCAACAAGTATTATATTCAATGGGGAGAGGCTAGAGGCATTCCCAATAAAAACAGAAGTGAAACAAGGATGCCCATTATCACCACTACTATTCAATATCGTATTAGAAATGTTAGCCTCAGCAATTAGAGAAGAAAAAGAAATTGAAGGAATAAGAATTGGGAAGGAAGAGACAAAACTCTCACTCTTTGCAAATGACATGATGGTATAACTAGAGAATCTCAAGAAATTATCCAAAAAAAATACTGGAAACAATTAGCAATTTTAGCAAAGTTGCAGGATATAAAATAAACCCTCATAAATTCTCAACTTTTCTATATATGACCAACAAGATACAGCAGGAAGAGCTAGAAAGAGAAATTCCATATCCAGACAATATAAAATACCTGGGAGTCTATTTGCCAAGGCAAACTCAGAAACTTTTTGAAAACAATTATAAAACACTTCTCACACAAATTAAATCAGATTTAAATAACTGGGCAAATATCAACTGCTCATGGATAGGTAGAGCTAATATAATAAAAATGACAATTCTACCAAAACTAAACTACCTGTTTAGTGCCCTACCAATCAAAATTACAAAAAAATTAATGAGTCAGAAAAAGTTGTAAGTAAATTAATATGAGAAATAAAAAGTCAAGAATTTCCAGGGATTTAATGAAAAAAAAAAGGGCAAAAGAAGGGGACTTAGCCTTACCTGATCTAAATTATATTATAAAGCAGCAGTCATCAAAACTGTCTGGTATTGACTAAGAAATAGAGTGATGGACCAATGGTATAGACTAGGTGCAATAGCAGAAAATGATTATAGTAATCTGCTGTTTGATAAACCCAAAGAGTTCAACTACTGGGATAAAAACTCTCTCTTTGATAAAAGCTGCTGGGAAAATTGGAAGTTAGTATGTATTAGACCAACACCTCACATCCTATACCAAGAAAAGATCCAAATGGACACAGGATTCAAAAAAACAATACTATAAGCAAATTAGAAGATCAAGGACTAATTTACCTATCAGATCTATGGAAAGGGGAGCAGTTTATGACTGAGGAAGAGATGTAGAGCATCACCAAAAACAAACTACATGATTTCAATTAACATTAATTACATTACATTAAATTTTGCACAGATAAAACCACTGTAACCAAGATCAAAAGAAATGTAGGGGCGGCTAGGTGGTGCAGTGAATAGAGCACCAGCCTTGGAGTCAGGAGTACCTGGGTTCAAATGTGACCTCAGATACTTAATAATTACCTAGCCCTGTGGCCTTGGGCAAGCCACTTAACCCCATTGCCTTGAAAAATCTAAAAATAAATGTAGTAAATTGGGAAACCATCTTTACAACTAATGATTCTGACAAAGGACTCATTTCTAAAATATACAGAGAACTGAGTCATATTTTAAAAAAAGCCATTCCCCAGTTGACAAATGGTCAAAGGATATGCAAAGGCAATTTACAGAAGAGGAAATCAAAGCAATCCATAGCCATATGAAAAATTGCTCTAAATCATTAATTATTAGAGAAATGCAAATTAAAGCTTCTCTGAGGTACCACCCCACACCTCTCAGACTGGTCAATATGACCAGAAAGGATAAGATCATTGTTGGAAGGGTGGTGGGAAATCTGGGACACTATTACATTGTTGGTAGAGCTGTGAATTCATCCAACCTTTTTGGAGAGAAATTTGGAACTACGCCCAAAAGGCAACAAAAATGTGCATACCCTTTGATCCAGCAATACCATTACTGGGTCGATACACTTGAAGAGATGATGAAAAAGGGTAAAAACATCACTTGTACAAAAAATATTCATAGCAGCCCTGTTTGTGGTGGCAAAGAATTGGAAATCAAGTAAATGTCCTTCAATTGGGAAATGGCTTAGCAAACTATGGTATATGTATGTCATGGAACACTATTGTTCTATTAGAAAGCAAGAGGGACAGGAATTTAGGGAAGCCTGGAGGGATTTGCATGAACTGATGCTGAATGAGATGAGCAGAATCAGAAAAACACTGTATACCCTAACAGCAACATGGGGGTGATGATTAACCTTGATGGACTTACTCATTCCATCAGTGCAACAATCAGGGACAATTTTAGGCTGTCTGCAGTGGAGAATACCATCTGTATCCAGATAAAAAACTGTGGAGTTTGAACGAAGTTCAAGGGCTATTCCCTTTAATTTAGAAAAAAAAATTGAAATCTCAATGTCTGATCTCGTTATCTCTTATCCTTGTTTCTTCCTTAAGGATGTGATTTCTCTCTCGTCACATTCAATTTATATCAATGTACAACAGGGAAACAATGTAAAGACTGACAGATTGCTTTCGGGGGGGGGAAGGAGTAAGATTGGGGGAAAAATTGTAAAACTTAAAATAAATAAAATCTTTAATTTAAAAAGAGCATTAAATGGGGCGGCTAGGTGGTGCAGTGGACAAAGCACTGGCCCTGGAGTCAGAAGTCTCTGGGTTCAAATCCAGTCTCAGACACTTAATAATTACCTAGCTGTGTGGCCTTGGGCAAGCCACTTAACCCCATTTGCCTTGCAAAAACCTTAAAAAAAAAAGAGCATTAAAAAGTGAAAAATGGACAATTTTGACTACATTAAATTAAAAAGGTTTTGTTCAAATAAAACTAATGCAACCAAGATTAGAAGGAAAGCAGAATGCCGGGAAACAATTTTCACAGCTAGCATTTCTGTTAAAGGACTCATTTCTTTTTTTTAAAGATTTTATTTGAGTTTTGAGTTTTACAATTTTCCCCCCAATCTTACTTCCCTCCCCCCACCCCCATGGAAAGCAATCTGTCAGTCTTTATTTTGTTTCCATGTTGTACATTGATACAATTTGAGTGTGATGAGAGAGAAATCACATCCTTAAGAAACAAAAAGTATAAGAGATAACGAGATCAGACAATAAGATATTTAGTTTTTTTCCCCTAAATTAAAGGGAATAGTCCTTGAAAATTGTTCAAACTCCACGACTCTTTATCTGGATACAGATGGTATTCTCCACTGCAGACAGCCCAAAATAGTCCCTTGTTGTTGCACTGATAGAATGAACAAGGTCGAACATCACCCCCATGTTGCTGTTAGGGTATACAGTGTTTTTGTGATTCTGCTCATCTTGCTCAGCTTCAGTTCATGCAAATCCCTCCAGGCTTCCCTAAATTCCCATCCCTCCTGGTTTCTAATGGAACAACTGTGTTCCATGACACACATACTACAGTTTGCTAAGCCATTCCCCAATTGAAGGACATTTACTTGATTTCCAATTCTTTGCCACCACAAACAGGGCTGCTATGAATATTTTTGTACAAGTGATGTTTTTACCCTTTTTCCTCATCTCTTCAGGGTAAAGACCCAGTAGCGGTACTGCTGGATCAAATAGTATGCACATTTTTGTTGTCCTTTGGGTATAATTCCAAATTTCTCTCCAGAAAGGTCGAATGAGTTCATAGCTCCACCAACAATGTCCCAGTGTCCCAGATTTCCCACAACCCTTCCAACAATGATCATTATCTTTTCTGATCGCATTGGCCAGTCTGAGAGGTGTGAGGTGGTACCAAAGAGAAGCTTTGATTTGCATTTCTCTAATAATTAATGATTTAGAGCAATTTTTCATATGGCTATGGATTGCTTTGATCTCCTCATCTATAAATTGCCTTTGCATATCCTTTGACCATTTGTAAACTGGGGAATGGCTTTTTTTTTTAAATATGACTCAGTTCTCTGTATGTTTTAGAAATGAGTTAAAGGACTCATTTCTAAAATAAGAGTGAACTAAGTCAAATTTGTAAGAATACAAATCATTCTTCACTTGCTAAGTGATCAAAGACTATTTTCAAATGAAAAAATTAAAGCTATTAATATTCACATGGAAAAATGTTCCAAATTATTATTGATTAGAGAAATGCAAATTAAAAGAAGTACCACCTCACACCTATCAGATTGGCTAAAATGACAAAAAAGAAAAAATGATCAGCATTGGAGAGGATGTGGGACATCAACACATTGTTGATGGAGCTGTGAACTGCTTCAATCATTCTGGAGAGCAATTTGGAACTATGCCCAAAGGGCAATAAAACTGCATTCTCTTTGATCCAGTCATTCCACTATACCACTACTAGGTCTGTATCCCTAAGAGATCATCAAAAAGGAGTAAAGACCTTCATGTATAAAAAATATTTATAGGAGCTCTTTCTGTAGTGGCAAAGAATTGGAAATTGAGGGGATGCCCATCAATTGGGGAAACAGCTGAACAGATTATGGTATGAGAATGTGATGGAGTACTATGTTCTCTAAGAAATCATGAATGACCAGACTTCAGAAAAGCCTGGAAAGACTGGTATGACTTGATGCTGAATGAAAATAAACAGAACCATGAGAACACTGTACACAAGGGCAGCTAGGTGGTGTAGTGGATAAAGCACCAGCCCTGGAGTCAGGAGTACCTGGGTTCAAATCCGGTCTCAGACACTTAATAATTACCTAGCTGTGTGGCCTTGGGCAAGTCATTTAACCCTGTCTGCCTTGCAAAAAAAAAAAACCTAAAAAGAACACTGTACACAATAACAACACTGACAAATGGTCAACTATGGTGGAATCAGCTCCTCTCAGCATTTCCATGATGAAGGACAAGCCTGAGAGACCTGTTATGGAAATGCCATTGAAATCCAAAGAAAGAACTATGAAGTCTTTGCAGAGCAAAGGATACTATGTTCACTTTCTAAAACTTCTTTCTGGTTTTTTTTCTTTCTCATGGCTTTTATTCCCTTTGTTCTGATTCCTCTTTCACAAGATGCCTAATATGGAAATATGCTAAACAGGATTGTAAATGTATAATCTATATCATATATTTCACCACCATGAGGTAAAGATAGAAGGTACAGTGGTAGAAAAATATAGAACTCAAAAAAAAACTTTGCAAAAAGATGAATGTTAAAGACCATCTTTGCATGTAATTTGAAAAAATAAAATAAAAACCCTTTAAAAAAAGAAAAGAAAATTAGTGAGAGAATAGGGATAAGAGGGGCAAGCTATTAGAAAAGATAAAAATGAATGAGATCATTTGTGCAGATAGAGGGCGCTGTCTAAGCAAGAAGGGTTATCTCTCCACATGAGAGAGGCTGGGTCAGGCAAAGAAAGGGAGCAGTTGGCCAAAAATCTTAATTTTTTTCAGCGGAAAAGGTGGGGGGCAAAAGTTGAGTCAATTAAGAAGGTATAAATGGATTTCCCAATTGAGATTATATAACAAATTTATAGCATGTTTTTGTGATTTCTCCAACTTTGTTCAGGAGCACCACAGTATTAGTGATAACATCAAATGGTGGAAATAATCCAAGATAGAATAAGGGGAAGTAGAGGCCTTAGACAAAGATGACAAGGAAAAAGTTGAACTGGTTCACTAATGGGTCAAGATGGAGAAGAGATGAGCATAAAGGCAATGTAGGGGCAGTGTACAAGGGAAGAGGTTGGCTGGAGGACAAAGAAGAGGTTTTGAAACTGAAATAACTAAATTTATGATCAGATAAGGGAATCTAGGATCATGAACAAGGCTGTGAAACATTTGTAGGTGATGGCAAGTTGAAGGGTATCACCTTGTATATAGCTGGGAAGGTGAATTGAGTAGTGGTTCCTAGGAAAATGTTTAAATTGAGGAACTGAGAGAAGGAATATCATGATATAGATTGATATGCCTTCTAGAACAAGAACAGGAATTGGGGTACAGAGAAAATTGACTCACTGAGGAAAGAAATGCTCCTGGAGGCTAGAAGATGATATAAATATCAGAATCTTGTTTGGGTGGTAAAAAAAAAAAAATAAATGAATGTCAAAGAAGGAGAGGGGAGAATATGGAAAAAACTGGCAATGGGAAGAAAGATGCATTTCAATTTCCTTGCCTCAAGTGGTGATTTGGTGTATAAGTGAAAGTATAACCATTGATAGAAAGGGTGATCAATGTGTCATCCGGAGAAACACAGGTTTCAATAAAAGCCAGAAGATAGAAGGAGTGAGAAGCAAGATAATGATCAGAGTAAGTTCATTCAGTGCTTGAGAGAGGAGGTCAAAGAAGAAATCCAGTAGTTCAAGTAGACTGAGTATTGTTCTGGAATGCAGACCCTGAAATTATATTTTAATATGCTGTGGCCCTAGCTCAAGATTTCTATAAATGTTACCTCAAATTGTCTTGGAGAGACAAGTCCAATAATATGGAGGAACCACATCAGTTTAGACATTCCTACCTGTATACTGGATGACATTTAGAATGTTAAATTAATAAAAATTGATTCTTGCAGATCTGTACCTAAAACATAGTATTAATATATTTCCTTCCACAACTATTCCTACACCAAGGGCACTAATCATACAGGTTCCCAACCATGTAATTGTTAACTTTTCATTCTCCTTGATCAGACATATAAAAACAATCTGAGCCCTTCTCTCCAGGAAGCCATCACACTAGTTCAAGCTTTGTCACCTCTTTTACCTCCATTATTACTAATTGATCTTCTTGCCATTCATTTTGGCCCCTCTCTAAGCCATCTTCCAAACTGCAGTTAAAGTAGAATTTATAAAGCACAGTTCTCAAATGCTCAAGAAGTTTAACTAGCTCTAAAATAAAATGGAGGCTCCCCTGTCTGCCTTTCCAGAGTTACTACATATTACTTACCTTTGAACCTTGTGGGTCTTCTCTTAGAAATCTCAATTCAAGAGCCATCTCCTGCATCCTCCATGTTCTTTCCTGTTCTCCAGTTGTTAGTATCTCTTCTCTATCCTCCAATGGAGGAAGAATTACCTGATATTTAATTCATATAGATTTTGTTTCTACACACACACACACACACACACACACCTACCTTGTTTCTCCTAAAATATTGTAAGCTCAGTGAGAGCAGAGATTTTTGTCTTTATACTCTCAGTACCTAGAAGGTAATTATATGGTATATAGTTGGCACTTAATAAATGCTTTTTCATTGATCTATTTTTTTTTACTTCTATTTAATGTTCAGTCAACAATACTTTTAAAATGTTTTATACTGCTCTCAGTTAAAAATCAAAACTAATCAGTGTAGAAAGCCATAATTGAAAGTTCCCTCCCAAATCCAGCATTAGGAGCAACAGGAAATTAACTATCTCTTGTAATCCACAAGACTGTTAGACTATCAACGGCAAATACCCATATAGACTTCATCATTCCAGTTCCTTGAGTTGTATTCATGCATATAATTCCAATGATGACCTGTATTCAAGAAGGAGCACATGGGTTATGACTGAAGAGATGCATACTGAAAAAAGGAGGATTGGTCAGGTGGTTAGATGAAAGCATTATAGCTTAACCATTTAGCTAGTATGTGGAAACCTAGAGGAAGGCTTTCAGAAAGTTGGGTGGATCCTCTCATAAGATCTCAGGAAGAATTTGGAAAAAAATTGCTCAGGATAAGAAAGCAAGGAAGGAGTAGTCATTTGTACCAATGAGGGGATTACCAAATCAATGAGATTATAGTAAGTTAAAATAAAAGTATTATCTATTAAAGAAACAAAAGAGGCTTGTCAAAATGTGTAGAATTGTCGATTCTCCCTTAAGTGACACTGATTTTAGCCTAGCTCTAAGGAGTAAAGGCAAAATCCAAAACCTAGATAGAGGTTCCACCTGCTGGTCACATCAAGTCTGAAGAATTCATGGGTGACTCAATCAGTCAAAATGCTGTGTAATAAGGATGGCTTCTCCAGGCCTACCCTGATTTGAAAACATCCCCTAGTTTTCCACTTTCCCACAAACTAACCATTTAACAAGCCTTAATAAGCCACCTTCTACATCAAGGTACTGGTCGTTAAACTGATGAAGTCCCTACCATTTTCCAATTCCTAAATCCTATCATCGAAGAGTAAGTCAAGACCAAGTTCTCAGTCCATCCTTTAAACCAACTGAATACACACACACCCAAACACTACTGGAGTAAGAGAAGAATCCTTTATACCATCCATGAAAGCTGTCCCATCCCCCCCCCCCCAGCTGTTCCGATGCTCAGTCAACAACTAAGTAGGACCTTTAGCAACCTAAGAGACAGATGGGTTTAAATAAAAGCAAAGCAGATGAATGGGAAGTGAACAGAGATGCTGCAGTGATGACCAAGATGCTCGCTTGGAGCTCAGCGGTGGGTGGGGAGTTAAGGAAATCGGTGGATAGCCCCCTCCGTGGCAAGATGGCAAACGAGACGTCCCAGGTGCCGACATCGAAGGTTCCAACGTGCAGGAGGGGCTGCCGAGGGCAAGGTGGCAGCAGAGTCGTCACTGCCTCCTCGGCAGGAGCGGGAGGAGGGGGTGGCCGGGGCCTGTGTGGGGAGTCCCCCGGCTCCGCGGGCCCGGCCGGGGTGCACCCCGGCCCCGATGGCCACCTGCCCGGGGGCTGGTGCCGAGGGAGGCTGCGAGCCCCAACTTGCGCTCTCAGAGGTCGCCCCCCACCCCCGCTCGGGGGGCGCCGTCACCCGGGCCCCAACCCCGGCTGTGGCTTCCGTCCTCGGGGGGGGGGGGCAGACGGTGCGGGTCCGTTAGAAGCCTCGGCGACTCACCCCGCGACCCCCGGGCCTCGCCTCGCCTCCGCCGCGACCCTCCCCGGCGACCCCGGGGGCTGGCCAGGCCCCGGATTACCTGGTGGCCTCCGGCCCGGCACGGGTCCGGCCAGGCGGCTCCGCCGGGGTAGTAGCCCCCGCCGCCTCCACAGGCTCCGCAGGCGCCGCTGCCTTCCCCGGGCCACACAGCCTCCGCCGGGCCGCCTCCGCGCATTCTCCAGGGCCCAGGCGGCGGAGGCGGCGGCGGCTCGGGCCGCGAGGAGGCGGGAGGCCCGGGCGGCGGCACGTCTCCGAGGCCGGGCCCGGCCCCGTAGTAGCGGCTGTAGCCCGGGCCGTCGCTGGGGCCGTAGCCCGATCTCCTCAGGGTAGACATTGGCTCCGCTAAGCCGCCGCACTTCCCGCTCCCCCCCCACCTCAAGCCCACTGCGCAGGCGCCCGCGAAAGGCGAGGAACCAGCCTGGGAAAAGGGGGCGGGACGAGGGCAGCCAATCGGCGACTTCCTCCTCCCCCGCGGGAGTCGAGCCTGCGAGGAGGAAGAGGACGAGGCTCCGGGGGCCTGTGTCGGTTCGGGCCAACCTTCGTGAACTGAAATGGGGAGCAAAGGCGGGGAATGCGCGCCTTCTTCCTCGGCCTAGAGGGCAAGAAGAAGACGCGCTCCCCACCGGCGGGCGCAGGCCAGGTTCCGGCTCCTCCTCCTCCTCCTCGCCTGGGGGCCCGCTCTGTCCCAGCCGCCCGGAGACGGAGCCGCGTGATCCCGGAAGTGGGCGGGGCCAGGGAGGGACTTCCGGTGGTCCCTCCGCGGCTGCAGGCAGCGCGACCCTGCCGGTACCGGCCCCACCGAGGAGCCGGACGAGGCGGAGCCGGCCCCCCCCTGCCTCTGCCCGCCGCGCTGCAGCCCGGCCTCCCCCTCCCCGCCCAAGATGAACTACATGCCGGGTACCGCCAGCCTCATCGAGGACATCGACAGTGAGTGGCCGCTCCCCTCCCCCGGGCACGGGCCGGGATCCTGGAGCCCCTCGGGGCCACGCGGGGGTCTCTCGCGCCCTCTTCTCGGAGGAAGGCAGCGGGGCCCCTCCACGGAGGCGCGGCCCGAAGCGCTCTGCCCGGGCCCAGGGCCCCTCCGGGTTGTGGGGAGCACAGCCCCGAGGGCCGCCTTTCACTAGGCGGGCGCACGGCCCAGCAGACGGGGACACGCTGGGGTTCATCCCAGCCCCAAAGACCCCTTTTGTTAGCGAAGTCTGTTCTAGAGGGAGGAGGAGAGATGAGGAAAAGTCTGGAAACCATCTGAGCCGCGTGGTGGGAGGAGCAGAAAACCAATTGTAAAGTCTTAAAAAATGGGGGGGTCCCTCGGCGACAAACGGAGGACCCCCAGGCTTATGCTAAAGGGCTTGAGCGGTTCAGATGGTTTCTTGGGGGTGGCAGTGGGCATGGAACGTGTTCGGAGCTGTGTTTCTGGAAGATCAGTCTGGCAGCTATGTTGAAGGGTCAAGGGGCGCCCGGACCAATTAGGCTATAAGAGGAGTATCGGCTGCGGAAGGTGAGAAATGATGCATCTTCTCTCCCTCACAGCCAGATTCTGTATTTATTGCCTTTTTTCTTCCTTCTCACTATCTTACCCTCCCCCCTTTGTAGTTTAGCTTCCTCACTTCCTTTTGCAGTCACTTCTGTCTTCGGCAAAGTTATTTCTAATTGCTAAATCTAATGGCCTTATCCTTTTTTGATAGACCATCCTCTCTCACTGGGTTTTCATAATACTGATCTCTATCTGTTCCCCTTTGTATCTGTCAACTTCATCTTATTTGCTTGTATCATGATCCAAATCCTGCCCTCTCTAATAGAATGTTTCCTGAACTTCTGGGAATACTTTAGAGTATTCTCATCAGTGGATTCATTTATCTCTCTGCAGATGTCTCACAGATCTTCTAAACACACATCCCTAATTTTTCTACTGAGCTCCTGGCTCACATCATCAATTGTCTCTTAGTTACCAACTGACTACCCCTTAGGCATCTCAAATTCGGCATGTCCAAAACTGAACCCGTTATCTTTCCTTCCCATATTCATCCCTCTTTCTCTGTTTCTATCAAGGACACACAGCTATCCTTCCCATCACCTAAATGTTCAACCACTGAGTTATCCTCAACCCTTAACTTTCCCTCATTTTCAGGTCTTAACCAATTCTCCTTCTATATCTCTTAAAGCTACTACCTTGATTCAGGCCCACATTACCTTTCATCTAGAGTAACTATAGCCATCTAATTAGCCTTTTTTTTTCCCTCTTATCTCTCCACCCTCCACATAGCTGCCAAATTGATATTCCTAAAATACAGATTTTTTACTCTGATAGTACCCTGCTTGAGAAGTTTCAGTGGTTCTTTATTGTTTCTGGCCATTCTGGCTCCATCTTTTCTTTCCAGACTTATTAAATGTTGCCTCCTTCCTATGTGCTGTGTTCTAGTCAACTGGTCTATTTGCCATTTCTTTCTTGGTTTTTTTGGCAAGGCAATGGGGTTAAGTGACTTGCCCAAGATCACACAACTAGGTAAATATTAAATGACTGCAGCAGAATTTGAATTCAGATCCTCCTGACTCCAAGGCCAGCGCTCCATCCATTGTGCCACCTAGCTGCCCCCTACTTGTCTCTTCTCATATGCTGCAATCCATTTTCTGCCTCTCTACCTTTGCTTAGGCTGTTTCCTACACCCAAATGTCCTCCCTCAGAAACTCTAGCCTCCTTCAAAGATCTATTCAAGCACTATCTCTACCCAAGTTTTTCCTGGTTGTATTCAACTTCTAGCTACCCAATGCCCCCCCCCCCATCATCTTGTATATGTACCTTTTATTTTTGTGTGCATATACATATGTACCCATATTGTATATGTGTGTACATCTTTCTCCCTTCTCCCATCCTCATCTAAATTCCTTCAGGGTTTCATTAAGGATCATGTCATTGCATCCTGAACACCTAGCAGAATACCTATTACTGCCTGGCTGAATTTGAGGGTAATTATAAATTCTATTTTGCACATGTTTGCTTTGAGATGCATGCAAATCGAATCTAAAGGGAACTATCTAGCCGGCAGTTGGTAATGGAATCAGGAACAAGATTAAGAATGAGGGGTGGCTAGGTGTCGAGGCGGATAGAGCACTGGCCTTGGAGTCAGGAGTACCTGAGTTCAAATCGGCCCTCAGACACTTAATAATTACCTAACCGTGTGGCCTTGGGCAAGCCACTTAACCCCATTGCCTTGCAAAAACTAAAAAAAAAAAAAATTAGGAATGAACATTTAGATTTGGCAGTTATCTGCATAGATATATGATCATTGAAGCAGAAAGAATATAAAGAACCAGGTCAAGGACAGAGCTTTGGAGGATGCTCACATTTAGTGAATAAAGGGGAAACCAGAAAAGAAAACTGAGAGCAGAGAGACCAGACAAGAAAGAGGTCCAGAGGAAGTAAAGTAGTAAACTTGAGGAAAGGGCATTGGATTTAGCAATCCTAATCTTCCCCCAATTGGATTTATTTCACTAGGTCCAGGCAAGGGAAGAGAGTCAGGTGAAATTAGTGTTGATAATAGGAGAGCAATTTAAAAACATATAATTGGTGTTGGGATAAGGAAGCCATCTTCCATTGCATTTGAGACTAGCTATTTGAAAAAATTCTGATGGGGGAATAATAATAGCTAACCTATAATGAGTTTTTTCCCCAAAAGAAGTGCAGGAAGCTTCTAAAAATCTTTCAAGTCTGCTTGGTATGCTAGAAAGAAACCTGGATTTTGGGACAGTGCCTGGTTTCCAATTCCAGGTCAATCATTTAACTGGTTTTGTGTGTGACCTTGGTCAAATCACCTGAAAGAATTGAAAATCAGCTTCATTATCTATCAAATGGAGTTAATAAAACTTGAGCTCTTTTGATCAGCCTTAGTAAAAGATCAAATCATGTATAGAATGCATTTGTAACTATAAAAGTGTTAAATAAATGTCATAATTTTCCAGAGCTGTTAAATGGTTTCAAGTACAATGAAAAATGGTTTCCACATGCCTACATTGCTGCTTTTTATAGTTAGATTCTGCATTACTTCTACTGCTTCATAATTAAGCCATTTTTATCTGTTGTAAAATATTTCGTGGTTCCCTTTCTGTCCTTATTTTTGCTTAATTCATTGCTTTTATAAGTCAGGCTAATTATAGTTCTGTTAGAAAGTCCTTTCTCCAAAGCATAGAGGCTCATTTCTCCTCCTGCTTTGCTTTTACTTTTTAATCATAGAGTTGATCTCATTACCCTTCATAATTAGATACAGTTCTAAACAGGTGTAACCAATATCAGACTTTATAGAATTCATATGGTGTTTCATTAGCTAACTTTAAGGTCTATTCTTTTATGTTGCCTGAGGGCCATAGAATACACACATTTTAAAATGATAATTTGGGGTTTTTTGGTAGGGGTTGCAAGGCAATTGGGTTAAGCGGCCTGCCCAAGGCCACACAGCTAAGCAATTACTAAGTGTCTGAGACTGGATTTAAACTCAGGTCCTCCTGACTCCAGGGCCAGGCCTGTATCCACTGCACCCCCTAGCTGCCCCTAGAATTGCAATTTGAATGTGTGGAAAGAACCAGAACCCTTAAAGATCCTGTAGTGAAATCACCACATTTTACAAACTGAAATCCCATATTTGTGCAATTCAACCTTTAACCTCGATTTTAATGTACCAATTTTATGCTTTTTGTTGTTCACTCTAATCCAAATCTTAGTGATCCCATGGACCATACATAGCATTCCAGTACTGTCCATGGACTCTTCTTGTCAAAGATAATGGAGTGGTTTGCCATTTCCTTCTCCATTGGTTTAAGACAAACAGGTTATGTGACTTCCCCAAGGTCACACAACTATTATGTATCACAAAAGAGATTTGAACTTAGGTCTTCCTGACTCCAGGCCCAGTGTTTTGTCCACTAACCACCTCTCTGCCTCTTTCATCCTTTTGCTGTCATATAGAGAGTGAGAAATAAAGGTAATATAGGAAAAATTTAATGATCATCCGAAACCTTTCCCCTTTCTTGAAAGATGTGCTTTTTTTTCAGGTTTTTTTTTTTTAAGAATGTTTTGCAAGGCAAATGGGGTTAAGTGGCTAGCCTAAGGCCACACAGCTAGGTAAAGTGTCTGAGGTCAAATTTGAACTCTGGTCCTCCCAACTCTAGGGCTGGTGCTCTGTCCACTGCACCACCTAGCCACCCTAGGATGTGCTTTTCATAGAAAGAGGTTCTGAATTGTTACAATAAGCATTTTCAATGAATCTTTTTGGATGAAATAGAATAGCATTTTAGGACTGAAAGGACCTTTAAAATACTCAGTCCAGTACCCTTCTTTGATCAATGAAGAAACTTGAGGCACAGCAAAATTAGGTGATTTTCATAAAGACACAGTAAATTTGTAGCTGAGCCAAAACTAGATCCCAAATCCTCCAACTGCCAAAACAGTGCTTTTCCTACCAAACCATGTTGCTTTGATGTTATTGACAGTTTATATACCTACATCTCTGACTGAACTTGGCTTTGAAAAATTGAGGAAATACCCATTTTAGAGCTTGCTTAGGGTATCCAAAGAATTTCCCCCCAACTCATATGCTGTTGTACCCCACTGCAAGTTCTATGAAACTATTGGTCATCATTTTTAAAATCCTCTTTTTCAGAGAAACACTTGGTGCTCCTTCGAGATGGTAGGACCCTTATAGGCTATTTGCGAAGCATTGATCAATTTGGTATGTATTAGTCAGGATCTTGAACTTCAATTCACCATAGCAACAACTTTTCATTGTTTTTCAACCTTTTTTTGAGTAACTGTCTTATAAATGTCTTGTCCTCTTCTCTCCCCCCCAATGAAACATGGTTTTAATTCAGCAATTTGTATATTGTTCTTCTTTAAATACCAAAAAACATATATATATATAATATATATATATATATATATATTATACACATACATACATACATATATATATATGTATCTGTATAAAGAGAGACACACAAGCTTATCAAAATTTCACCAAGTTCTAGGGTTTTTTTTTTCCTTTCCCCATTAGGTGGAGCTAAATAACAGTTTTTTTATCTACATCAAAGTTAGATATTGCAGTCCCAGCACTGAAAGAAGTCCCTCACTGAAAAAAAGCCTTTGTTTTACAATAAGGGTTGGGGCTGTTTCTAAAGATTTTTGTTCAGGGACCCCAAATTTATACTTAGAACACTGCCTATGTGTAGGCATCACTTATGAAATTACTACAAAACTGTGACCCTGGATGAGAGGCAGTCAAGATTAAGTGACTTGCCCAAGGTCCCACAACCAGTAAGACTCTAAAAGTGTGAGGCCAGTTCAAACTCCTGTCTTCTTGACTCCAAGGTCAGTACTCTGTCTCCTGTGCTATCTAGTTGCCTCCTGATCCATATCTGAACCCTGGACCCAGATGGCTCAGGAGAAGAAAGAAGCTGGTGACTCAGCACAGCACCCTCTCCCTCAAATCCAATTCATGAATCACCTCCCTGATGTCATAGTCTTCCAAAATGAAGGATAGACTATAAAACTATGATAATAGACCCTTAATAAGTTGATAGTTTGTTGACTGGCATGTCGCTACAAAAGTATGCTAATTAGGAAACTTTTTTTTTCAGACAATAAACTTTTATTGAGTTGGGTGTAGATCACCAGACTTGAGCTGAGAAGGTAAATTCCCATAAGCTCCTGGCTCTGTGGAGTTTACTGGTAGAAAGGGGCTAGGTAAGATACACAGAGAGCTGAAACACACAATCACAGCAGTGCTTTAGAAAGTTAAAAAACAAAACTGTGAAGAGAGATTGGACATGAGGTTGAAGAGAGCCATGGGAAGACTGATGAATTTGAAGTTCAGACATTGGCCCTGATATATGTGTGACCTTAAGCAAATCCCTTCACCTCTTTAGTCCAAAGTTTCCTTATGTAAAATGAAGGTGCTGCATTAATTGGCACCTAGACTTTCTTCATCTTTCCAGCAAAGCCTATGCTTTCTTTCAGATCCCCACCCACTCACTGTTCCTGGTGGGGAGTCATAATTTTTCTTGTTCATTGGTACTACTTCCAAGCTTTCCCTCTGCCTCACTAACCAACTTCCGCTCTGTGGTTCACATTATTTAGATTTTTTATTACCTAAAAAATGACTTTTAACTTCCAAGACTGGCTCTTTTCTTCAGTGAGTTCTGTGCCTGACTTGGAAGTCCTTCTCTTCCTCCCTCATACTAGGGAATTTTATCATAACTATTTGATGCTTCCTAAAGAAATCCACATTACAGTCGTGATCTGGACCACTACAAGTTTGTAATCTGATTTCACCTGGTCCCTCACTGCAACCAGGCATGCTCCATTCTTCCATAATTAATTCATTGTCCCACTTTTCACAGCCTTCTCTCAAGATTTCCCCTCCCTGCATCTTCTCAGCTTAGGATTTTTGCCTCATATTTCATTCAAATAGTTGAGACATCCTCTTCATCTGATTTTATTTGTGCTGTTTCTCCTTCATCTCCAGAAGTAACCCTTCTTGTTAAAACTAACCTTTCCAAATTCATTCTTGATCCTATCCCTTCCCATCTTCTACAAATTGCCTCCACTATTGTTGTCTCTCAATCCCTCCACATCTAATGACTTTTTCCTTGCTGCCTTCAAAATGTCATGTCTCTCCTATCCTTTGAAAGCTTTCATTCCATCCCCACTGGTGCTAGTCCTATTATATCTCCTTCCCTTCTTGGTTGATATTTTTTTGTGAAAGCTGTCCATAGTAAATGCCTCCAATTCTTTTGTCTAACTCTCCTAATCCCTTTGCAATCTGGTTTCTGTCTTCATCATTTAATTGAAACTGTTTTCTCCAAAGTTATCAATGATCTCTTAATTGCCAAATCTAAGGGCCTTTTCTCAATACTCATCCTTCTTTACATCTTTGACTACAACACTATTGATTATTTCTTGCTTGATCCTCCCTTCTCCCTAGGTTTGCTTTTCTAATTCATTTTTGTCATACTCAATAACAGTGAGTGTCCCTTGAGTCTCTGCCCTGAGTTTTCTCCCTGTAACTATCTCACTTAGTGATCTCATCAATTACACAAAGCCAGGCTTAGTCTCTCTCCTGTGTAACAATATTTTATTACCAACTGCTTTTTGGACTTCTCAAACCAAGGATATCCATAATTGAATTTATTCTCTTTTCTCTCATCTAGATTTCCTAATTATTGACAGACCCCTTCCAATCACATCCTCCAGTCTCAAGTGTCAAATCTTGTTATTTCTACCTTCGAAACATCTCTTATTTAGGGCTCCATTTTTGTTCACACAACTACAACCCTAGTTCAAGCCCAGACTATTTGTTGGGGCCATCTCACTTTTCTTCCCATCTAGACTTTTTTCCACTGAACTTCCAAGGTAATTTTTCTAAACCTTAGGTCTCATCACCTTAACTCTTTCCTCATTAAGCTCTATTGGTTATATCCAAGATCAAATATTAAAGCTCTTTATCACCCAGCTCCTTCCTACTTTTCTGCTCTTATACTTGCTGATCTTCTACTTGTTCTGTGGTCCGTTTCTACCAACCCATCTTCACTTCTTCACCCCTTGGCCCCTATACCTGGCATGTCCTGACCACCACCTCCATCTTAGTCTCCCTCACTTCCTTCAAGACTAAACTCAGATCCCATCTTCAGTAGAGAAGGGGAAGGGAATGAACATTTATACAGTGCCTGCTACCTGGGAGGCTGGTGCTGTTATTAGACCCCATTTTGAAGAAACTAAGCCTATTGAAAAGACAGGGCTTAGGTGGCTTGACTAGGGTCCCACAGCTAGCACATTGTCTAAGACCATATTTGTATTTGTCTTCCTGACTGCAGGCCCATGTCTCTATACCCTGGGTCATCTGCTGAGTCTTTCCCAGTCTCCCCAGCTCCAAGAGCTTTCCTCTCTCTCAGATTATCTTCCATCTGTTCTGTATATATCTTGTATGAACCACTAGGATCTGTATTCTCAGAACAGTGCTTACTGACTGACTCAAATATCTCTTCCATCCCCAAAACTTTGCTTCTTTGGCAGTCTTGGGCCAGAGAGTAGCTGAATCAGAGGTGCACGGTACAGGAGATTTGGATATGGAGAAGAGTTTTCCAACTTGGAGCCATAAGGTACTAGGGAGGGTAGTAAGGTGAGATAGAGCCTCATTGTGGTTTCTTAAAGTCTTTTTGATAACAAAGACATGGATTCTTTCTTGAATATTTCATTGTATTTTATGCTTATGAATTAAAAGTTGTGAACTGAAATGAACTGGATAGCACCTAATGAAGGTATGTTTCTTGGTTGATAAGCCATGTGACAGAGTAGTTTAATGATAATGGTGAGATGCAGTGAACAATCAAAGGTTAGGTCTGGATCCTATGATCCTGCCTGGTGACAGCAGGGTCCTTTGAATTGTCAGAATTATAAGTTATGCAGTAAGGTTGAATTAAATCTCATTAAGTACAACAATAAGCTGAATAGGAAACTACCTCTAAAAACGTTATTAATAAGGGCAGCTAGGTGACGCAGTGGCTAGAGCATCAGCCCTGGAGTCAGGAGTACCTGAGTTCAAATCCAGCCTCAGACACTTGATTACCTAGCTGTCTGGCCTTGGGCAAGTCACTTAACCCCATTTGCCTTGCAAAAACCTAAAAAAAAAAAAGCCTTATTAATAAGTAAGTAAAAAATAAGTAATGGTATATGCCATATACTGTTCTAATTCTGGGAATACAAATAGAAAAAAAAAAGATTAGTCCCTAGTCTCAAGGAGCTTACAATCTAACGAAGGCAAACTCATAAAAGAAGGATGTAGAATCATGAAGTGGTCAATGTACCAAAAATAAGTACAGCCAGTTAGAAAATAATACTTCTATGTTAGTGCCAGGGAGTAGTGAGGAAACATGAATATTAAAGCTGACTAATCATGCAGGATGATGAGATTTTCCAGCCATGAGGTTCCTCTGAGCATAATGAAGTCAAAGGAGTCCAAAATGAGTTCAACTGGGTGGGAAATAAGTAATAGTAAGAGCCCACAATTGTTAATATGTTCCTAATGTGAGGAAATTATTTAAATTTTATAGGTTGATGAATTTCAGATTGATTAAATAAACCTTAGATGAGCATTTAGTATGCTAGGAACTGGGGATACAAAGACAAAAATAAATTAGTTCCTACCCTCAAGGATTTGACATCCTACAGATGTATAATTATATTTTTCATCAGCCTTATGGATCTCTCCAGAAACTGATTAAGTTTTCTATTCAAGAGAGACTTATTAGGTCTTGGAGATCAGGAGCTTAATTCTTAATTTTTATAATCCACCTGAAGCCTTAATGTTGTATGTTTCCACAGGACACACCTGGAAATAGCATACTCATTTGAATCTCTTCCAATTTAAATAGAGGCTTACCTCAGAGTTTCATGTGTAATAAATGGACTTTGCACACTTGTATTCAGGAACTGAAATCTAAATCAATTTCTCTCTCTCTCTCTCTCTCTCTCTCTCTCCCTCCTCTGACATACCAATAGCTAATTTAGTGTTACACCAGACTGTGGAACGCATTCATGTGGGCAAAAAATACGGCGATATTCCACGAGGGATTTTTGTTGTCCGAGGAGAAAATGTGGTTCTTCTTGGAGAAATAGTAAGTTGTTTTTTTCCTTTGTTCTCAAAGAAAACCCATGTCAATAATGCCATGGCATGCAAGTGAATTGGATTTAAGTGAGGAAGGGATATGCAAAGTCATCAGCCTCATTTTCACCTCCAGAACCATCTGGATTCAATAATTAGATATGAGTCGGGGCAACTGAAAATGGCCCTAGGTGCATAGGAGACCTTGGCCTTTTTGAGCTAAGGTCTTTAACAGGTCTCAGTATGAAGCAATGTCCATTCATTGATTAAGGCTAGGTAAGAGAATAAGCAAATAATGACCACTTTTACCTAGTCAAAAAAAAAATCAAACTGAAAGGGCGAGACTCAGGATTTCAACAAGTAAGAAAGAAATGAAGCAAAGAGTGGCCTCTTTTTTTTGTCAAAAAAAAAAACAAACAAACAGAACAGTCATTATTTATATGCACCCTGAGCCCATTTGAGCCCAAACACTGACCGCATGGAGCTTGACCTGGGATCTATTGTTGGCCAATTAATGAGAACCAGAGTGAATTGGGACTTGTAATCTCTAAGATATCAGAAAGTAAAGAACTTATAGTTTGAGCCATAGTTAGTTGGTTCTATATCTTTCCAGTAATGCATAAATATTTTCATCCTCATTTCATTGGGCCAGGGCATTGTTTGGTAGAGGTACCCTAGGACAGTAAAAAAAAGAGCACTAGATTGGAATCAGAAAACCTGGTTCAGCTCATGGCTCTCTTGAGTATGTAATCTGGGCCAAGGCAATTGCCTCTTTGGGCCTTTGTAGAATAAAGGCATTGGAATCAGTAGCTAATGCTAATGGTGTGATTCTAAAGTTGTTGATGATAACATATTTTTCTTTTTTTAGTTTTTTTTTGCAAGGCAATGGGGTTAAGTGGCTTGCCCAAGGCCACACAGCTAGGTAATTATTAAGTGTCTGAGGTCGGATTTGAACTCAGGTACTCCTGACTCCAGGGTCAGTGCTCTATCCACTGCACCACCTAGCTGCCCCTCATTTTGTTTTTAAACCTGTTGTTCAGTTGGGTTGAAGTCTTCTTGACCCCATTTGAATTTTCTTGGCTAAGATAGTAGAGTGGTTTGCTATTTCCTTCTCCAGCTTATTTTACAAATGTGAGGAAACTTGGGTAAACAGAGTTAAATGACTTGCCCAAGGTCACACAGCTGGTAAGATATTGAGGCTGGAATTGAATTCCAGTCTTTCTGATTCCAGGTCTGGTGCTCTATTTACTACACTACCCAGATGCCCCTTTTAAACACCTAGGACTTTTTGTTAAATAGTACTGTATCTGACCTGTCTTGAAATGGTATTATAGAAGTAAACTTATTTTAGTATTATATGATGTTATAGAAGTCCTGTAGTATTATAGAAGTAAATCTACTTATTATAGCAGTTAACCTACTAGAATAGATATTGAGAATGCTTTGGATGTGTGGGGAGATAAAAATGAACCTAAGGGGGGAAAAATCACAAAATGATAATCTCTTTATGAGAGAAATTTCAAGTGCTTGAACTTAATCTGTGTACTGCAGAAGACTTTTAATAATGGTATAACAAGGGAAACAAAGATTAAGAATGATGTCATGTTACTATGGGGTAACTTTTGCTTGAAGACTTTGTGTAATAGTCCCAGAGAGTTAAGGACATGTGCAGAATCATGAAGATTTTATAAATGATAATGAACTTAAGCAATCCCTAAATAATTCTTCAAGGGCACTAACTGCACTTACCCTTATATAATGTGACATAGCCTTTTGATTGCAAGAAAACAATGGCATCATGAATGAATCAATTAGATAAATTGAACTGAGCAAGAACCCAAATATAGAGCCAGGAACTTGAGAATTTCCATCTAGCTCTAGTTGTATGTAGATATGCTTTCTGAATTTACATATTTATATACATAAAGATACATTCAGTTCGGGTTGGGTGATGTGTTAAGGGATTATCTTTTTGAGTCCTATCACCATATTATAAAAAGAAGACATTTTAGAAGTGATAACACTAAATTTATTTTAATGTTGATCTTTATAAGTAAATTTACTTTATATCCCTAAAAACCCTTCAAATTTAGAAGAAAAAGACTGTGTACTTTTTGCATACATGAAACAGTTCTGCTCCTCTGTCTCCATAATAAGTAATTTAATGAGAAAATAAATGATAGTATCTCAGGTAGAGATGAACAGAAGAGAATTATGTTAACACTAATTTAAATTTCCTTAGGAAAATGTAATATATAGGATTGAGAAGGAATGATTTAGAATTAAGCCTAACCTAATTCTACCCTCTGAAAACCTCAAACCATTAAAGGAGTTTGGGCTATTCAGTCATAGACTGGGAATATCTCCAAAACCAAACCTATAATCTTCCCAGATATTCAAAGAAGGGGCAAAATCTTTTATTTTTTAAAAGCTTGTTAATATTAATATCCTATAATAAGCTATTTATTAAATAAAAATTTTGGTTGAATGGATTAAAGTTACTTGAAGTGAAAGATTTGCTAAAATCTTGTTTCAGTAACTTTTTATCTTAAAAAAGTCATACAAGTCTGGCAGATGGGACTATAAAAAATTTCCTTCAGCAATCCCTTCAGTGTGAGATACTAAGCAGGAAGATAAATACATATATATATATATATATATATATATATATATATATATATATATATATATATATATATATATATATATATATATATCATTCATTCAAAGCTTTTGGCTGTCAAGAAAGATGTCCTTTGTAAAGTACAATGCCAAAGGTTTTGATCCTGTTCTGAGATGATGTTTTACCAGGTGCCCAAGAACACTGTTTATTCCCAGCAAGGTGAACAGCTGTGGTAGAAAAAGAGATGTCTAACCTCTTATACAGAAGAAATCTAAGTCTACTCACCTGATGACTGGTGACTGAATTAGCCCAAGGGAGAGAGGTGAGGGTGGTGGGTTTGCATTAAACCAGGTGCTTTCTCTTAGCCCAGACTACTAATTATCACAAAAGCACATGTCTTTTAAGACCAATCCTCTTCCAGTGATGTTTTGTAGCTACAAAAACTAGATTCTCAGAATGATTAAAATTACAAAAGACCTGTAGTATGATAGTAGAAAGTGTACATACTTTTAGTAAACTTCTGCTTAGAACATGTTGTCCTAGCCATTATTGAGGAAATAGATGATCAGAAAAATGGTAGAGTTATGATAATAGATGATCAACTCAAGTCAAGTGGTACCTTGGGGATAATAAAAGAGTAAAAGGAAAGCTCATAGTTTCTTTCATTGATGGTCTATGGAAGCTATTATGGGAAAGCATGAACATGTCACATGATAAGAAAATGTAATCTTCACTGTTGAAAAGCATATAGGTAATGGGTAACTATCAGATGGTTTATTTCATATATCTGGAATCCTATAGTATTGACTCTTTTCTCTTTCTTTAAATGGTTTCTCTGTCCTTTAAGGGTTCAGCTTTCTGCCCACACCTCCAACCCCTCACATCCACACTTTAGGAAACATAACCTGAATTATTTATTCAAACTATTCTCATCCTTTGTTTTCCAGGACCTGGAAAAGGAAAGTGACACTCCCCTCCAGCAAGTGTCTATTGAAGAAATCCTGGAAGAACAACGAGTAGAACAGCAGACTAAGCAGGAAGCAGAGAAGCTGAAAGTCCAAGCTCTCAAGGAAAGGGGCCTCTCTATTCCCCGAGCAGATACTCTGGACGAGTATTAGATGTTCTGCTCTGAACCTTACTCTTCTAGGAGCAGAATTTGTTACTGGAGTTTAAGTGATGCAATGGTTACTTTTTACATTGGACTGAAGACTACAGAGTTTTGGAAAGTGGTTTTACTTTGGATTCTCAGTTTCACAATTGTGCCATGAAGAAATCATGTGGCCTTATTTTTTTTCTTAACAAAATCATTGTATGAAGGAGCATGGACTTTTTCACATGGCTGTGGAGCCAGCAGATTATTTCCACTAGGCTTTATAAGGAAACTTATTCACTTGTAAATAAAATATGAATCTCAAATCCATCAACTTTTATTCCCCACATTGAAGTGCACTTCTGTGACCAGGTATTGGATTGAGGAGCAATGAAAATAATAAGCAAGTTGTGTTGAGTCACTTAAGGCATATTTTTCTGAGCCATATGCATTAAGGGTTCTCCTTCATCTCATCTTCGTTTTTTCTGAACAGTAAATTCTACCCAGAGCAGCTGTATTTTAATTTGCAGGGTTGATGCTTGACCAAGGTGAGTTTTCCCAAAAACTTGTCCTAAAGATATAGAAGTCACATGGTCCATGCTCACTAGTCATGGCCTGCTGTTCTATATCTTGTAACAGTTTCTTATTCCATTATGAGGCAGGATTGATTGCCCCTGTACCAGCTATTTCTCCCTTTTCCTTCTGTTAGGAACAACTAGCTATTCTGCTTCCCCCAGAAATGGATTCTTTTTTAACATTTTTTGATTTTTCATCACTTTTCTTTCTCAAACTATCCATTTTTCTAACCAGAAGTTTAAAAGGGAGGAGGAAAGCTAGACTCTTCTGTAAAGCTAAACTTATACCTCTGCTAAGCCTGATAGTATTTTAATTGTTTCACACTCATAATGCTCCACCCTTGTGAATAAGAGAGGGAGATACATTTTCTGATCTCTTCTTGGGGTCAAACATCATAATTTTAAATTCGTGATAATTGGGTTTCAGGGTTTTGTACTTTGAATTTACATTATAGCTATTTGTATATTTTTCTTGGTTCTGCTTCATACTGAATTGGTTCATAAAAGTCCTCCCCTTACTTCTCTTAATTCTTTATATTTACCACTGTTTAAGATACATTATGTACCATAGTTTGTTTACAGTCTCCTTTGATGGACACCCACTTTCAAGTTTATCATTACAAAAAGTACTGCTATGAATATTTTGAAGAATATAGAAAGTGTCTTTTACCTCCTTTAGTTACACAAGCCTAGTATATGCCTGGATCAAAGGGTATCTAACATGACTGTTTCAACTTGAATTTTCATATGTAACATTTTTCTAGTCTCTTATTACCTCTTTTTCTCTCTACATACCTTCCCCCCCCCAAAAAAAAAAAAAAAAGAATACAGGAAACAATTTGCTGCAGTAGATGGGGAACTGGCCTGATCTGGTAGTCAAAGGAGACCAAGTTTCAAATGCCCTTTCTGATGCTATGTGTCCTTGGGGAAGTCAGTGTTCCACAAAATTTAGTTGCAAAGAAGGAACTAATGTCTGGATTGGTGGAGGAAATTACCAGGGGCTTCCCACTCTGATGAAGTTTCAGGGTGTGCACGTGGGTGTGTTTACTTGTGTTTTCTCTGCCTTTATTGAGGTATATCTTAAGATAATACAGATAAAATCTCATTTCAAAGAGTACCCTTTTTGGCTTCTAATTCAAAAACAAAAGCTAATAACCTTTGTGGATACTTGTCAAGTTTCTATCCATTTAGCAATGTATTTGACAACAGATTCTAAGTATTTGTTTTAGGGATTGTGATGAAATATTATCTACTACTTGTCCTTGAGGAGCCTTTAGTGGGGAATGGGGGTAGATAGGTTTGGAAGTTATTGCTTGTTCCCAAGTATGATAGGCCCATGCAAAGTACACTAAAACTCTGAAGAGGTAGCAAGACAGCCGCTGTGAGGATACTCAGCAGGTCTCAATTTCTCAGAATAAGACATTTATAGTAGAACAGAAGTGTCTGGCCTCCATACTCCAGAGTGCTGCCAAACCAGGTTAAAATGTAATTGGAAATATTTAGCAAAGCAAATACAATAAAGCATATTACATTTTCTTACAATATGCAAGGATTTTTATGTATAGATTAGTAGACCCAAATTTCTGATTGAGTTTGACCGCTGAACTAGATAATTTCTGAGGTCAATATTCCTATAACTTTTAACTGGGAAAGGGAGAAAACATTTATAAATATAAACACATACATTACATATTTTATTTATGTATATGTGTGTATATACACACACACAGAAAAAGTTAGAGAAAGCTCAGTCAACTTCAGTTCCCTTAACTGTTAAATGAAAAGTTGAGACTAATTGGCTTAAGATCTCTTCTGTATTTATGAAGAATTGAACTAGGGTTGTCAAAAAGGAAAAAGATTTCAAGAACCTTAAATAATAAGAAATAGGGGTGGAAAAACAGTAGATAACAAGACCAAGAAATAGTTAGCATAGTTTTTCTGAAATATGGAATGTAATAAGGTAAGTTAGAATGTCACATATATATTATTGTCCCTTCAAACTCCCAAACTTCTTAACCTTCATGACCTATTCTTCCACTCAGCTATCTTTAGGGGTGGTCATATCTTTAATCATACCTGTGTTCCACTTTGACAATTCATCTCCCTATGCCTTTTCTTCTTTTTTCTTTATTTATTTTGCATTTTATAATTTTTTTCCCCTAATCTTGCTTCCCTCCCCCCACCCCCCACAGAAGGCAGTCTATTAGTCTTTACATTATTTCCATGGTAATCATTGATCTAAGTTGAATGTGATGAGAGAGAAATAGCCTTAAGGGGGAAAAAAGTATGAGCAAAATTACATAATAAGATAACAGGTTTTTTTTTTTAATTAAAGTTAATAGTCTTTGGTCTTTGTTCAAACTCCACAATTCTTTCTCTGGATACAGATGGTATTCTCCCATCTCAGATAGCCCAAAATTGTCCCTGATTGTTGCACTGATAGAATGAGCAAATCCATTAAGGTTGACCACCCCATATTGCTGTTAGGGTATGCAATGTTCTGGTTCTGCTTATCTCAGCATCAGTTCATGCAAATCCTTCTAGGCTTCCCTGAATTCCCATCTCTTCCCTCTTCCTAATGGAACAATAGTGTTCCATGACATACATAAACCACAGTTCATTAAGCCATTCTCCAATTGATGAACGTTCACTCAATTTCCAGTTCTTTGCCACCACAAACAGGGAGGCTATGAATACTTTTGTGCAAGTGATGTTTTTACCCTTTTCATAATCTCTTCAAGTTATAGACCCAGTAGTGGTATTGCTGGGTCAAAGGGTATGCACATTTTTGTTGCCCTTTGAGCATAATTCCAAATTGCTCTCCAGAAAGGTTGGATGAGTTTACACCTTTTCTCCTAAACCTATTCTTTGTCCTCACTTCTAAGACCATCACTTATTACTTTCCCAGGCATTATTCCTGTTCTCCTTAACTTCCTTTCCAATCTCAACATTGGAGTAAAACATTTCATCCTGACACTTGGTTTTCAAATTCCTTGTATCCTTTATTGACACTCATACCCTATCAAACCTCACCCCTGGATTATTCCCACCTTCTCTGCATCTGTTCTCTAAGTGAACAAGCTTAAGAAATTCATGCAAGTGAGTGATCTGGGTCCACAAATAAGACTAACCTTACACTTCTCCCTAACTTATCCTGGTGTACTTCCAGAGTATCTGCCAAACTTTTTCTGTGAGTCAGACAATAACCATTATTAGGCAGTTATTAGTTGCCACGTTCTGTGCTAAAGTCTAGGATCTTTTCTCCTCAATCTCACACCACCAGACCATTAACAAAGACCAATACCACCAACCCCACATGTACCCTTGATCCCATCCCCTTTTGTCTTGCCCGTGGAGCTTCTCTCCATCTGTTGGTTCCTTCCCTGCTGCCCACAAACATTCCAAGTTCCCTATCCTTAAAAGGCAATCCCTCACTAGATCCTGTCATTTGCTAGTTATCCTATATCTTTGCTGCCCTTTTTTCCAGTAAGTGTCTTGATCAAGTCATCTGCCTGTGCATACTTCAGTGCCTCTGTGCTCTCAATATACCCTCTACCATCTGGTTTCTAACCTCATTACTCAACTAAAAACTGCACTTTTCAAAAATATCAATAATCTCTTCATTGGTGTATCTAATTATAACAGTTTCTTAATCATCCTTCTTGACCTCTGCAGCATTAGATAATAAAAAAACCTCCTGGATATTCTCTCTCCTCTAGTTTAATTGTGACACTGTTCTCTTGGTTTTCCTCCTAAATGTCTCACTACTTAGTCTCCTTCCATAGCTCCTCAAAGCTTTTTATGATTAAGACATTTTAATTTTTTAATACATTAGATATCAATATTACATAAAAGTTTTTAGAGGGTCCTCAATTTTTAAGGGTATAAAGCTAGTGGGGAGAGCACTGGCCCTGAAATCAAAAGGACTGAGTTTAAATTTGGCCTCAGATACTTAATGATTACCTAGTTGTAAACCAAGTTGTTTAATTGCAAAAAAGCAAAAAGAAGAAGAATATAAAGGGGTCCAGAGACCAGAAAGCTTAAAAAATGTTGCTCCAATGGAGAGAGCACTAGGTAATGTGATAAAGGAGTTCATGTGTGTTCAAATATTGTCTACAGACAGTTAATAGTTGTGTGACCCTGGACAAACCACTTAACCTTGATTGCCCCCCCACCCCCAAAAGAAGACTTTAACTGGAGTGATCACAAGGTAAGAAGACCTTTTACTGACAGTTGGGGAGATAGAAGTGATAACATTTGATCTTACTATCTCACATAATATCACTCCTCTCAGCTCCATACCTTTGCATTAGCAAATTACATACCTAGTATGTATCCCCCTTAGAACTTTGTTGCCTTCAAAACTTAGGGATTTATAGGTTTTAGAAGATTGGTGAACCCAAGAGGAGATTAAGAAGGAATTGCCAAACAAGTAGGAAGAGGATCAGAAAAACAGCTCTAAAAGAAGGGATTAATTAGTAATACCAGACTAATGAAAACATGAAAAATTACTGAATTATGCAATTGAAATCATTTGTGAGTGAGGGACTTCTCAAAGAGTGCAGAAAGAATTGTGCTTGGAAAAGATAAGGAGAAAGAGTCATTGATGTATGTAAAAAATTCATTTTAGAATTCTAGAAGCAAAAGGGGAGACAAAATACAGAGTTATAGGTTGAGGGGTTTAGGATCAAAGAAAAGGTTTGTGTTTTTTTTTTTAAGACAGGAAACTTCCCCTGAAGAGATTATGAAAAAGGGTAAAAACATCACTTGTACAAAAATATAGCAGTCCTGTTTGTGGTGGCAGAAAATTGGAAATCAAGTGAATGTCCTTCATTTGGAGAATGGCTTAGCAAACTGGTATATGTATGTCATGGAACACTATTGCTCTATTAGAAACCAGGAGGGACGGGAATTCAGGGAAGCCTGGAGGGATTTGCATGGATGAACGAGATGAACAGAACCAGAAAAACAGCAACGTGGGGGTGATGATCAGCCTTGATGGGCTTGCTCATCTCTTCAGTGCAACAATGGAGAATACCATCTGTATCCAGAGAAAGAATTATGGACTTTGAACAAAGACCAAAGACTATTACTGTAAAATTAGAAAAAAAGTTACATTATTCTGTAATTTTACTATCTCATGCTTTATTTTTTTCTTCCTTAAGGATATGATTTCTCTGGCATCACATTCAACTGAGATCAATGTATAACATGGAACCAATGTAAACACCAACAGAATGCCATCTGTGGGGGTTGGGGGAGAGAAGCAAGAATGGGGGGAAAATTGTAAAACTCAAAATAAATACAATCTAAAAAAAAAAAGACAGGGCGGCTAGGTGGTGCAGTGGACAGAGCACTGGCCCTGGAGTCAGGAGTCCCTAGTTCAAATTTGGCCTCAGACACTTAATAATTACCTGGTTGTATGGCCTTGGGCAAGCCACTTAACCCCATTTGCCTTGCAAAAACCTTAAAAAAAGAAAGACAGGAGACTTGATTATGTTTGTAGACCATTAGGAAGGAGCCAGTAGAAAGGGAGAAACTGAAGATGTAGAAGTGGAGATTATTTTTTTGTTTGTTTGATTAAGTTTTTAATTCATAATTTGATGCTGTTCAGTTGTTTTCAGTTTTGTCTGATTCTTTATGAGCCCCTGTGGGGTTTTCTTGACAAGGATACTAGAGTGGTTTTTCATTTCCCTTCTCTAGCTTATATTGCAGATGGAGAAACTGAGGCAAAGAGGGTGACATACTTTGCCCAGGCTCACAGCTAGTAAGTGTCTGAGGCTGGATTTAAACTCAGGTCTTCCTTACTTAAGACCCAGCACTCTATCCACTGAGCCACTTAGCTTCTTATTCATAATTTAACAAACATTAAATATAATTGGCATTTCTATAGTATAACATCTATGATTGTGGGTGAAATTATGAATCTTTTATGTAGAGCCTTCTATTTTTTCCATAATAACATCAATCTCAACATTTAGCTATCTGATTCTTTCTGACCTTCTACTATTCTTATCTGGGTTGGTGGATGGGTGAGGTGTTAGGGAGAAAAAAAGAGGAATGTTAACTCTAATCCCTTCTCTTCCTCCCAGGAATTATCAATAGGGCAAGGTCCCAGAGGAGACAGGACCTTGAAACAAAGATGTCCTTTTAGTAAGACATTTATATATATAGAACTTGTTTTGATGAGGGGGAAGGGAATGAGCATTTTACAAATATTACCTCATTTTGTCCTCCTGACAGCCCTGAAAAATAGGTACTGTGCTTACCCCATTTTACAGATGAGGAAACTGAGGCAAATAGATGTTAAATGACTTTCCCACAGCTAGTAATCTTCTGAGGTCATATTTGAACTCACATTTTCTTTGCATTTTTTCCACCACCATCTTGCTTCAAGAAAATAGGTTAAATATGCTTCATATTTAGGATTACTTTCCAACTGTTTTCAGTTTACTTTGGAAGAGTGGTTTCTGGCTTTTGGTACTGGTCAAGGCTACAAATGCATAGGGTTAGGATTAGTACATTATTAAAAGCTCAGATCTTTCAGGACTGAACATCAGGTCTGAATAATTACAATAAGCCAATAGATACTTAGCACTAAATCCCTTTACAAAGTGTTTTCTTCCCCCAGTCTTTAGGGTATTAAAAAACATTAACAAGACCCCTCTTATGGATTCATTCTGCCAGATTGGTTCAGGAGTGCCAGTAATTGTGCTGGGAGATAGACATGAAACAGCCCCTGCTTTCAAGGCCTTTACATTCTATCAGTGTCCCTGATAAGCAAATACAAAGTATATGAAAATAACCCTGGGTTGGAGGGATGGGGGGGGGGGGGCTGACTAATGTAGGGATTAGGTAAATCCTTCAGAAGGACTGGGGAAAAAACCCAGGGATGAGAAGGGGTTTAACTTCCTAGGTTGTAGTATTAATAAGTTATAAAGTGAAATTCCACTTGTAGGATTTCTGTCTTAAAGTCCAACTATCAGAGCATTGGCTGTCTTTACATTGTTGGTGATAGTGGTATTGACAGTGGTCCATTCTCAAAGTGGATCATGACATCAAAGAGGTGACACCATGACATTGTTATTGTTTAGTTGGGTCAGACCCTGACCCTTTTTGGGGTTTCCTTAGCAGAAAGTATTGTTTTGCCATTTCCTTCTCTGGTTCATTTGACAGATAAGGAGACTGAAGCAAACAGGGTAAAGTGATTTGCCCAGGGTCACTCAACCAGTGAGTGCCTGAGACCAAGTTTGCACTTATAAAGATGAGTTTTCCTGACTCCTTCACTTAATATATCACCAACTTAATTTAGCGTAGATGAGGCAGTTTGCAAAGCATTGTTTCACCTCAGAATTTTCACCCAGTCTCTCAACAGTCAGAATTTACCAGCCACCCAAAAAGTGCTTTTTTCAAATACCAAAATTTTTATAATCAAATAATAAATTTATAAAATAAATAACAGAGAGGCACTATGTCATAATGAATAGAGAACTAGGAAGACACATTTTCAAGTCTTGCATCAGACAAATACTGTTCATGGGACTGGACAACTACTTTAACCTCTCAGTATTCTAGGTCAATCTAAAGTGAAGGGATTATGGTAGTGGTTGTTCCTCCCTTGTTCTCAAAGAAGACCATAGCATCAGGGAGGTGATGCCATGACAAACATATGAATTGGATTTGAATGAGGGAATGCTATGCTAAGTCATCAGTCTCACTTTCTCCTCCACAGCCATCTAAGATCCAGTGGCCAGATATGAATCAGGAGGACTGGAGATGGGCCTGGATGAAAGGCACTCAGGGTTAAGGGACTTGTCCAAGGTCACACTGCCTCAAACTTGGGGGAAGCCCATGAATATGTGACTCCCTCTGTCTCAGGAAATATGTTCAGACATAACACAGAGACCCTGACCCTTTTCCTACTCTGTCTAGCCCTCTATCTATACTGAGCTATATGTTTACATATGTTTGTAGTAGTATGACAAAAAAATATATCTAACTGCTGTCTTTGCTTCTGTATCCTGCTTGCTCTCAGTACCCCCCCCCCTCAAAACACTATAAAAACCCTATCCCCTGAACACTCAGGTACTTTCTGATTTGGGTTCTCATCATCCCCAGGCAGTCCCTGGGGATATTAAAGATCTCCAAACTTATCAAATTCTGGTCTCCATTTCACTCTTTGGGTTCAACAAGGGTCAAGTGTCTGAGGCTGGATTTGAAGTCAGATCCTCCAGTCTCCAGAGCTGATGCTCTATCTGCTGCACTTACCTATATTGGCTGAAGGAATTTGCTCATCTAAAAATTCTCTGTATCATTGATATTACAGATATATTTCCTATATTCTAACATCTATATAATACTTTTAATGTTTACAAAGTTTTTTATATCCATAATATCTTTCAAGCTTCATAAAAAATCCTTAGGTAAACTTACCCTATTTTATGAAGAAAATATAATTTTCCCCAATTTACAGATGGGGAAACTGAGACAGAGAGGTTAAGTAGCTTACCCTGAGTAGTGGTATTCTAATCCATTTCCCTGGTTCCAAATTCAAAACTCTGTTCTATGGATGTCTTTCTATTTCACCTTTATTTTAAAATGGTTGCCTCTCTAGGGCAGCTAGGTGGCACAGTGGATAGAGCACTGGCCCTGGAGTCAGGAGTCCCTGAGTTCAAATCTGACCTCAGAAACTTAATAATTACCTAGCTGTGTGCCCTTGGGCAAGCCACTTAACCTTACAAAAACTAAAAAAATAAAAAAAGGTTACCTCTCACTCCTAGCTAATAAACCACACCTTAAATTGAGAAAACCAACAAGAAAAAACTGTTTGTAAGAGTAAAATAAATCAAAACATGAACACTGTCTGACAATATACAAAATATTCCACATTCATTGTCCCCCACTTCTGCAAAGACAGAAGAGGGGGCATAGTCACTGTGAATATTATTTTCTTGTTTACTTCATATATTCCTCAGTCCAGTTAAGCAATCATTAGCATTTATTAAATGTAAACTATGTACCAAATACTGAGGAAGAAGCTAGTGTCCTAGAGCCAGGAAGACTTGAATTAAATGTGCCACTCAGACACTAGCTGTATGACCCTGGGCAAGTCACTTAACTTCTGTTTGTCTTGATTTACTGAAGAAAGAGATGGCAGACCACGCCAGTATCTTTGGCAAGAAAGCTCTATGGTCAGAATTGATGTGCTTTGGTCACAGAGTCATAAAGAGTCAGACAACAACAGCCACCAATTACTTTGCAAAGAAAAATCAAAATCATTCCCTGCCCAAATAAATTTACAGATTAATGGTAGAGACAATGTATGCATAAATTGCTATATTCAGATATATGCAAAGTGGATGACAGGGCACTTCAGAAGGGAGCCTCTAGGAGAGATCTGGAAAGGTCTTCTGCAAAAGATAGCACTGGACCCAAGTGGTAGATGAAGTGTGAAAACATATTAAAATTTTCATATTTAGTACAATTGAAAAGATTAAAGCATATTGTTTCCTTCAGCCCCAAACATTTCACTCTTTAGGAAACTGGTTAGAAGGTCAAGAACAAAAGTTAAGGTCTTCCTTGAGAAAAATAGATTAAAAGTGATAATCAAACTTAACTTTCCCTCTTTCTGTAAGCTTTTGAGGTCCACATTTTCCTACCTCCCCCTCCATGAGGAAGTAATATGATCTCAGTTTTACATGTACAACCAAACTAGTAGGGTTTAAGGTCATGTCTTCTCTACCTCCTGAAGAAGATGGAGTATTGACTCAGGTAAAAGCAATGTTTTCTTTTTCCCATCTCTTGAAAAGATAAGATAATTGATCAGAGCTTCGAATGAGGTCCCTTGTGGATTACTTCAGATCACCTGTCATTGTTGGGCTTGGGGAAGAAATGAATAGTTCAAAAGGGATGGATGGAAGATTTAAAAAGTATGGTTCTCCAGAGGCATTCCTGAAAGATTGACTGATTTTTTTTTATTAGATTCAGTAAAACATCAACTCAATACTGTGTTTTATCATTTTATGACATGTTATTTATTCAAGATTTCTATAAATGTTACCTTAATTTTTTGGGGGGGGGGGTGTAGAGAGATGGGGGAAAAAATGAAGGATGGAGACTTTGCCATTCTGGACATTTCTATTGCCAAACTAGAAATACTTGGATTTAAAATAATATTAAAACTTTTAAAAATCGGGGTGGCTAGGTGGCATAGTGGATAAAGCACGAGCCCTGGAATCAGGAGCACCTGGGTTCAAATCCAGTCTCAGACACTTAATAATTACCTAGCTGTGTGGCCTTGGGCAAGCCACTTAACCCCATTTGCCTTGCAAAAAAAAACCTAAAAAAAAAATTTTTTTTAAATCGATTCTGGCAGACATACCAAAAATTCCTTTGCTGTTCTTTTTTTCTCTTTTTAAATAAAGTCCAAGGACTATAAGAGGCATTATAAGAGCATTTAAGAACATTCCAGTCATGGGAAAGCATCAGTGAAAAGCAACCAAAAGGGAATTTTTAGCATTGTGTATGAGGAATAACAAATAAGTCATTTTGTTGCAGGCATTTATTTAAGATTGTTCTAGTTTCTGAAATCTGGCTTCTCATTTGTCCTTAAATAAGAATCTTCATAGTCGTCAGTTTATGGCACAGTAATATTCCATTGCATTGGGAATTTGAATCACCAGTTTTGGAAAACAGTTTGGAATTATGCAAATAAAATGACTTAAATATTCATACCCTCTGATGCACAGATTACCCTACTATGCTTATACCCCAGGGAAGCCATTGATAGGAAGAAAGTCCCCATATACACCAAAATACATATAGCAGTATACATTTTGCAGCAGAAAAGAATTGAAAACAAAGTAGTTGCCTATTAAGTGAAGAATGGCTAAATAAATTGTAATACATGAATATAATGAAATATTACTGTGCTGTAAGAAGTGACAAACAGAGGCGGCTAGGTGGCACAGTGGATAGAGAACCGGCCTTGGAATCAGGAGTACTTGGGTTCAAATCCGGGCTCAGACACTTAATAATTACCTAGCTGTGTGGCCTTGGGCAAGTCACTTAACCCCATTGCCTTGCAAAAGCCTGAAAAAAAAGTGACAAACATGAAGAATTTAGGACGAATGACAATTAAAATTTTCCAAAAAAACAAAACTGAAAATAAAATGTTTCCAGAGACATGGTTTTGGGGTAATTTAATAATTTTACTAATAAGGCCAGTAGGTTTATAACAAAAAGATGGTCATTTGGTCACCACCAAAGACTCCTCATGGTGATGGGGTCACAGTTTATATGTCTTTTGAAGTGAAAGTGTTCCTGGGTGATGGCAATCAATTTGAATTGGTTAACACAAAAACAAGTATAGGCTATATATTAAAATGAAGATCTTTGGTGTTTGACTTAGGTCACTCAAATCTTGATCAAAAAGACATCAATTTCCTAATCACCTGCCCTGATAATGAGGAGAATCAACACTTTCCCAGATCTGTCTGTACACATACAATGAGCAGTAATATACTAATCCATATTTAAAATTTCTTTTACTGTCTGACTAGAACTTAACCTGGGCAAATCTCTTAAGAGAGATTTCCCACACTGGTTGGTTTCTTTTTTTTTTTTAGGTTTTTTTTTTTGGCAAGGCAAATGAGGTTAAGTGGCTTGCCCAAGGCCACACAGCTAGGTAATTATTAAGTGTCTGAGGCCAGATTTGAACCCAGGTACTCCTGAATACAGGGCCTGTGCTTTAATCCACTGTGCCACCAAGTAGCACCCCTTTTTTTTAGATTTCAAAAATGAATTTTATTTTGTTTTTTTAAGATTTGTTTTTTATTTAAAGGTAATAGTCTTTGGTCTTTGTTCAAATTCCACAATTCTTTCTCTGGATACAGATGGTATTCTTCATTGCAGATACTCCCAAATTGTGCCTGATTGTTGTACTGATAGAATGAGCAAGTCCATCAAGGTTGATCATCACCCCCATGTTGCTGTTAGGGTATACAGTGTTTTTCTGGTTCTGCTCATCTCACTCAGCATCAGTTCATGCAAATCCCTCCAGGCTTCCCTGAATTCCCATCCCTTCTGGTTTCTTTTATTTTTTTTTAATTTAATATTTATTCTCATTTTGTACAAATAATGTTTTTATACATTAATAAAATATTCTTGTTTAAGAGTAATGAAATACCCCCTCCTCCCCCATAAATATAGACTCACTTGAGCGATAAAGTAAAGGGGATAGAAAAAAACTTAAAATTTAAAAAAAAATAGTAATAATTGTAGGTATGGCCAGGTGGCACAATGGACGGAGCACCCTGGAGCCATGAGCCATGAGCGCCCAAGCCTACATCCAGCCCCGTACACCCAACAATCACCCAGTCGTGTGACATGCAAGCCACCTGAACCCCACTGCCCTGCAAAAAAACAAAAAAAAGGAAAAAAAGACCCAAAATAAAATAAAATAGGAATAACAGTAGGGGTGGCTGGGTGGCAGACAGAGCACTGGCCCTTGAGCCAGGAGCACCCGGGTCCAAATCTGGCCTCAGATACCCAACGATCACCCTGCTATGCGGCCCCAGGCAGGCCACCCAGCCCCATTTGCCTTACACCCCCCAAAAAATAATAATAATAAAAAATGTGCTTCAGTCTTTGTTCCAACACCAATAACGCTGTCATGGGTAGATCACATTCTTTATGATAAGTCCATCACAAGAGTTACTTCCATATTTTTCCACCATTGCCATTGCTGATCACAACTCCCTCCTTTTGTATTTCTCCACTACCATGTACTATATTTTCTCTCTCCTTTCACTCTGACTCTGCTGTAGGGTCGCTGAGTAGCACAGCAGACAGATCCCTGGCCCTGGGGCCAAGAGGCTCCAAGCCCCACCCCCTTAGGCCCAGAATCCACCTGGCCCTATGGTCCCGGACAGGCCATCCAATCCCAGCCCCTTGCAAGAAGTAAAAAAAAGAAAATGTGTTATATCTGACCACTCTCCCGCCATGGTCCATCCTCTCCTCCGTCATTCACATCACCCCCCTTCCCCCTGTCCCCCCCTCCTTCTTACTCCAGATGCCTATACCCCATTGAGTATATATGCTGTTTCCTCTTCTAGCCACTTCTGATAAGAGCAAAGATTCCCTCCTTCCCCCTTGCCTTCCCCCCTTCCATATCATTGCAATAGCTCATTATAATAAAGAAAAATCTTATTATATGAAATATCTTGGCCTATTTCCCCTCTCCTTTTTCTTTCTCCCATTACATTTCCCTTTTTCCTATTGACTCCATTTTTACACCATATTTTATCTTCAAATTCAGCTTCCTCCTGTGCTTCAACTATAAAAGCTCCCCCTACCTGCTCTATTAACTGAGAAGGTTCATATGAGTATTATCAGTGTCATTTTTCTATAAAGGAATACATGCAGTTCATCATCATTAAATCCCTCTTATTTTCCCCCTCTCCTCCAATCTCCATGCTTCACCTGAGTCCTGTATCTGAAGATCAAACCTTCTGTTTAGCTCTGGCCATTCCAAAAGGAACATTTGAAATTCCCCTGGTTCACTGAAAGTCCATCTTTTTCCCTGGAAGAGGACATTCAGCCTTGCTGCGTAGTTGATTCTTGGCTGCATTCTAAGCTATTTTGCCTTCTGGTATATTATATTCCAAGCCCTACGAGCTTCCAATGTAGTTGCTGCTAAGTCCTTTGTGATCCTGACTGCAGCTCCACGATATTTGAATTGTGTCCTTCTGGCTGCTTGTAATTTTTTCTCTTTTACTTGGGAGTTCTGGAATTTGGCTATAATATTCCTAGGGGTTGGTTTTTTGGGAATCTCTTTCTCAGGGGGATTGGTGGATTCTCTCCATTTCTATTTTGCCCTCTGCTTCTAGAATATCAGGGCAATTTTCCTGTAGTAATTCGTTGAAAATGATGTCAAGGCTGATCATGACTTTTAGGTATTCCAATAATTTTTAAATTATCTTTCCTAAGTCTGTTTTCCATATCAGTTTTTTTCAATGAGATGTTCCACATTTTCTTCTAATTTTTCATTTTTTTGGTTTTGAAGTATTAAGTCCTGATTTCTAGTAAATTCATCAGTCTCTCTGAGTTCTATTCTTTGTCTGAAGGATTTGTTCTCCTCAGCGAGTTTTCTTATCTCTTTTTCCATCTGGCCAATTTTGCTTTTTAAAGCATTCTTCTCCTCAATAACTTTTTGAACTGTTTTATCCATTTGACCTAAGCTGGTTTTTAGCATGCTATTTTCTGTTTTTTGGGGGGGTTTTTTTGCTTTTTTTAGGTTTTTGCAAGGAAAACAGGGTTAAGTGGCTTGCCCAAGGCCACACAGCTAGGTAATTATTAAGTGTCTGAGATCGAATTTGAACCCAGGGACTCCTGACTCCAAGGCCGGTACTTTATCCACTACGCCACCTAGCCACCCCCAGCATGCTATTTTCTTCAGCATTTTTTTGGATTTCCTTGACTAGGCTGCTGACTTCATTTTCATGTTTTTCCTGCATCTCTCTCATTTCTTTTCCCAGTTTTTCTTCTAACTCCCTCATTTAATTTTCAAAGTCTTTTTTGATCTCTGTCATAGCCTGAGCCCCATTTCTGTTTTTCTTGGAGTCTTTAGATGCAGGAGCTTGTGCTCCCTCATCTTCAGACTGAGTATTTTGATCCTTTTTGGGCTCATATGCAAAATATTTCTCAATGGTGTTGCTCTTTTTTCTCTGCTTGCTCATTTTCCCAGCCTAAGCCTGTTTTTGGGGTGCTTCCTGAGATTTTGGGACACTCCCACAAGGGTCTCAGTGTGTGAAGCTCTGTCCTCTCTCTCCTGGTCTGTGAATGACCATATGCGTCCCCCTCTGCCACGGGGCTGAGGTGGGGGGTCCTGCTGTTCTATGGGGGGGCCTAGACTGAGATCAGGATCTGAATGTAGTCAGAGCCCCAGAGTCCTGTTTCAGGGACAGAGAACAGAGCTCAACAATCTCTCTTCACTCCCCTCCCTAGGATCAATGGGCTCATGCCCTGGGGGGCTCCTGCTTTCGGGCTCCATCTGCTTCTGTTTCCTGGATCCAGGCTGTGCTGGCCAAGCTGCTCTCTGTGTGCCCTGAGGGCTAGGCTTCATGTGCTCCCTCTGGCAGAGGTCCCCCCCCCCACCCCAGCTGTTCCCCTCTGGTTGGTTTCTTTATGAGGAAATAGAAAAGGGGGAAACCTTGGTCCTAATACAATAATTATGGGTTTTTTAAAAATAGAAGAGAAAAATATTCACTTCTCACAGAAACATGGAAAAATGTAAATGAACTGATGCAAAAATGAAGCAAGCAGCCAAGAAAACAATGTCGATAATAATGTAAATGGAAAGAATCACTATAAAGATAAAAAAGTAAATGTTGCTAAATTATAAAGAATACGAATGACTTGAAGAGGTATGAAAAGAATCTTGAGTCTATTCTTTGTAGTGATGGGAAATCCACAGATATTGGATACTGCACATATTTTCTGACTTTTCCAATGTATTGATCAATTTTGTGCATTTTTTCTCTTCCTTTTTTAAAAAAATAACATTTGATTTATAGAATGACTCTGGGAGGAGTGAAGAAGAAACTCATGATTCATGAACTAGTGTTTTTTTAATTATTCATTTTAAACAAAGAAAAAAAAACTTTGCCATGGTCATAGTAAAATGTAAGAAAGGCTTCAGTATAAAACAATAAATTTCCATTTCACAAAAATCTATATAATAGGGGTGGCTAGGTGGCACAATGGATAGAGCACTGGCCCTGGAGTCAGGAGTATCTGAGTTCAAATCCAACCCCAGAAATTTAACAATGACCTAGCTATGTGGCCTTGGGCAAGCCAGTTAACCCCATTGCCTTGCAAAAAAAAAAACTAAAACAAAATCTATATAATAAATCCTATATCTTGTTTTCACAATAATTCAGCTTTTCTGTGCTTCCTTCTAGCTTCTTTTGTTCTCTGCTACCACAATAACTGTGAATGTTCCCTGGAAATGACACCTTGGGAATGACAATGTCCTCTAGCTTCCAGACCAAGCCCTCATCTCTGTGAAGAGGCAACCTAGGGGGGGCGGCTAGGTGGCACAGTAGATAAAGCACTGGCCTTGAAGTCAGGAGTGCCTGGGTCCAAATCCAACCTCAGACACTTAATGATTACCTAGCCATGTGACCTTGGGCAAACCACTTAACCCCATTGCCTTGAAAAATCTAAAAAAAAAAATCCTTGTAATTTTATGGGGGTGGCTAGGTGGCATAGTGGATAGAGCACCAGCCCTGGAGTCAGGAGTCCCTGAGTTCAAATCCGGCCTCAGACACTTAATAATTACTTAGCTGTGTGGCCTTGGGCAAGCCACTTAACCCCATTGCCTTACAAAAAAAAAATCTAAAAAAAAATACTTCTGTATTTCCCTTCATCCTATTTTTTTTCTCATTATTCTTCTCATTTTATTTACCCTTTTCTTTCTCAGTTTTCTTCTATTCTCTACCTAGTCCTCCTATTTTTTAATCCACTCACCCCTCTTATAGTCCCTCCTTTATGTTCTCCTCTCCACCAACCACCTTAATTTGCCTATCTTTCTAAGAGTTTCTCCCTTATTCCTTCCCTCACTCTAATTCTCATTCAACACACCCTTCTAAAAGTTCCTTCCTAGTCCGGTCCCCTCACCTTCTTATTTCTTTCTAAATTTAGAAGACTTTTATACCCTTCTAGATATATCTGTTGTTTCCTCTTTGACCCTTTCTGATGAGAATAAGCTTCCAGCATTACCAATCCTTTTTGTTTCTTCTGCATTAATTCTTCCTTTCATGATACTTTTGTATGAGATAATTACTCCATTTTATCTCATTTTATGAAGTTTTATATTTTTAGAATTACTCAGCCTATCTTTCTTTCAAACTACCCAAATAATGATGGATAGTTTTCATCCATAAGAAGTTAACAGTTTGACCTCATTGAATCCCTTATAATTAATCTTTAATTTTTACCTTCTATCTTATATGTTAATTTTTACATTAAGTTCTGCTTTCTGTTACAAATGTTTGAAAGTCTTTCAATTCATTAAACATCCAATTTTTTTTTTCCATTCAGGATTATACTTAACTTTGCTGGTAAATTATCCTTAGTCATAACCCTGGTTCTTTTGCTCTGTGAAATATAGTGTTCCAAGATCCATGGTCCTTCATTGTAGAAGCTGCTAGGTCCTGGGTGATTCTGATTCTAGGAAATTTTTATTTAAATTGTTGGATTTTTCCCCTTGTTACTTGAACATTTTCTCCATAATCTTGGGGTTTTAAAACTTGGATATGATATTCTTATAATTTTTCTTCCTGGGATTTCTTTCAGGTAGTGATTGGTGATTTTTTTTTCTGCTTATATTATCTTCTTATTCTAGAACTTCAAGAAAATTTTCTTTAATAATTTCTTGGGGTGGCTAGGTGGCACAGTGGATAAAGCACCAGTCCTGGAGTCAGGCGTACCTGAGTTCAAATCCAGCCTCAGACACTTAATAATTACCTAGCTGTGTGGCCTTGGGCAAGCCACTTAACCCCATTTGCCTTGCAAAAACCTAATAATAATAATAATAATTATTATTATTATTTCTTATAATAGTATATCAAGGCTCTTTTTTTAAAAGATTATTTAAGGCAATGGGGGTTAAGTAACTTGCCCAAGGTCACAACAGCTAGATAAGCATTAAATGAGGATGGATTTGAATTCAGGTCCTCCTGACTTTAGGTGGGTGCTCTATCCACTGCATCACCTAGCTGCCCCAAGATTCTTTTTTTTGATTGTAACATTCAGGTAGTACAACTATTCTTTTGGTGTCTCTCCTTAATATGTTGGCCAGATCAGTTGTTTTTCTGATGAGATATTTCATATCTCTTCTTTTTTTATTCTTTTGATTTTATTTATTATCCTTGGTGTCTTAAATTATCATTAGCTTCCCCTTGTCCAATTCTAGTTTTCAAAGAATTATTTTCTTTAAAATTTTGATTCTTGGGCAAGCCACCTAACACCATTGCCTTGCAAAAAAAAAAATTTGATTCTTCCAGGAGAACATTATATATTTTAATAGCAACATTGTATGATAATCAACTATGATAGACTTGGCTCTTCTCAGAAGTTCAGCAAAGACAATTGTTTTGTTTTGTTTTGTTTTATTTTGTTTAGTTTTTAGGTTTTTTGCAAGGCAAATGGGGTTAAGTGACTTGCCCAAGGCCACACAGCTAGGTAATTATTAAGTGTCTGAGGCCAGATTTTAACTCAGGTACTCCTGAATCCAGGGCCGGTGCTCTATCCACTGTGCCACCTAGCTGCCCCAATCAAAGACAATTGTGATGGAAAGACTTGTGATGGAAAATGCCATCCACCTCCAAAGAAAGAAATGGAATCTACATTCAGATCAAAGCATACTATCTTCACCTTTTTATTTTGTTTTTTTGCTTTTCTTTTCTCATGGTTTCCCCTTTTTGTTCTAATTCTTCTTTCACAGTGTGACCAGTCTGGAAATATGTGTAACACAAGTGTACATACATAACCTATATCAAATTACTTGCTTTCCTGGATGGGGGGAGAGGGAAGGGTGAGAAGGAAAAAAACTACAAAAATTGAAGTTGAAAATTATTTCTATATATAATTAGAAAAGTAAATAAATAAATTTTTAAAAAAATTTTTGATTTTTCCATTTAGTTGATTTTCTTTTCATAATTTTCTGGGATTGCTCTTATTTTTTTTCCAATGTTTCCTTGAATTTTCTTATTTGATTTTTAAAGTCCTTTGATGTTTCTCACTGAAAAAGGAGTGGCCATGATGGAAAATTCTATCCACAGCCAGAGAAAGAACTGGAGTATGAATGCATATCAAAGCAAACTATTTTCACTTTTTGGTTGTTTTTTATTTTTGTTTTTTCCTGGTTTTCCCCTTTATTTTTATTCTTCTTTCACAAAATGACTAATATGGAAAAATGAATAATATGATTGTACATGTGTAATCTATATCAGATTGCTTGCTGCCTTGAAGGGGAGGGATGGGAGGAAGAAATATTTGGAACCTCAAATCTTATAAAAGTAAATGAAATTGGAAAAAATAAAATACTATTAAGTAGGGGGAGGGGAAGAAAATGAAAAAGGAGTGACTTTTTTTTAGTACCACCATCTTCCTCAGATATTCTCTGTCCCCACAGTAGCTATCTATAGATCCAAACTATAGTTGGATTCTTTCTACTTTGCTTACTCATCTTTATTTTTATTTTGTTTTTAAGCAAAGTTCTGGTACTGAGGTATGGGAATGATATCCCTATTCTCAAGTCTTTTTTACTATTATTTTCTAATAGTAACTCAGCCTTGGTCATTTCTTTCCATCCCTTAAAGTAAGGCCTCCAGTCATGTTATCCTGTAAACACTCCTACTGCCCATGGCCCTTCTGATGGTTGTAAACTTCAGCTGACCTCTCTGTTCTGGAACTGAAATCAGGAACTCTTCTCTCCTATAAGTAGGTCCCTGCCCCTCTGCTACTATACATTCCAGGCCTGTGCTAATTCCCCCCACCCATTCTGGGAACATATCTGGTCCACATGGTTGGGCTTGGAGTCCCTCAATAGTGGAAGGTCTCTGGATTTTCTATTCAGTCATCCTAACCCCTTCCCTATCTGTGGGGTGAAAGTTCCTGAGACTGAGGCCATCTCCCAACACAGCTACCCCCAGGGTTTGTTGTTTATTGATTCCTTGGAGTTGACCCAGGGGTATTTCCATTTCATTCAGACCCCTGGAGGTCAAGTCCTTCCTGGAGTCCTCCCAAGCCATCTTAGGACAACTGCTTTACCCACTTCTATTCACTTTGCTGCTCCACATTCTCTTTGAGGGATGTTCCATCTTTTTTTTTTGAAGAGGAAATTTGCCCCACTCTGCCATCTTCCCAGAATCCTCTCCCCATGTACTACTATTTAGCCATGACTCAATGAAGCCAACAAAATAGTTTGATATAGGAAGGAGCCAGGTGACTCTTATGTGATCATGGGCAAGCCATTTGTTTCCCTTAATTAACTGAGATAACATACTACCCCAGTATTTTTTCCAAGAAAATCTCATAGGCATGGGTCATGAAGAGTCAGACACAACTGTACAACAACTACAACAAAATTTTGATAAATTGTATTTCATTCCAATATCTTGCCATATTTAGAAATGATTACAACAAAAGGATATAGCTATGTTATACCCCCACTTCTTTGAAAAAAGACAAAGCACAATTCTTATTCCTAATTTGGCACTTACATATAAAGCCAGAACTATAAATAGGCTATATTTAGATGAAATTTGAAAAACATGCACGTCTGCCATAGCAATGATTTTCCATTGTAATGAGGTTTTGATGCGATTTAGCAATTGTGTCCTTACATCCCCTTTCCAAACTGGTGTGATGGGTCTATTCTCATAAGTGAGGGGGGAAAAGGGATCCAAGTTCTGACAGTAAGCCCAAGTAGAAATTGCAAGCCTTGGATTGTCAAACTATGTTGAGATCTGTGAGCTGGTCATCATGTGTGACTGGGAGGTGTTTTCAGGTCTTTAACTGTAAAATACATGTGAATGGTAGCTAAGAAGTGGACTGGGGAATAGTGCTATTAAAATCAGGTAACACTGCTGCTGCCCAGTCCTTTCCGAATCGAGGCTGTAGTCAAGGTAGGGGTGAGCTCTACTTTTATCCTGAATTTGACCCATATTCCTAAGGCTATTACAGCTTCAGCAGTTTTCTTTGGCTATAACCATTCCAGCAAGGTCTCTTAGTCTCTAATTTCAAACTGGGCCCAATTTCAAGCTGTTTTTTAATACTTGGAAATATATACATCAGTGGCTTAGGGACAGAAGGGGTAAGGATACTGTTCCAGGTTGGTAGGTGCAGCCCAGCTGTCTATAGTCCAAATTAAAGCAGCCAAAGAGGCAGAATTTCCCTGTCATTCCACATGATGCCTTGGAATTTTCTCCTAGGGAATTTTTTTAAGTTCTCCTTGGAGCTGATGTCCTTGATTCTTCTTTCAAGGGAACATAGGCATAGAAACTGTGGCTCTATTCTCTCTCTCCCTCCCAACTCTGTCAAGGTCATCTGATTTCTGTAGCCACTTTCTATTGGTCTTCCAGGAGTCTCATAATCTAGTATGAACACCTGCAGGTAATTGCCCCAAGGGCAACTATTCTTTCCCAGCTTCTCCCTCATTTTCTTTTTTTTGGGGGGGGGGTTAGGTTTTTGCAAGGCAAATGGGGTTAAGTGGCTTGCCCAAGGCCACACAGCTAGGTAATTATTAAGTGTCTGAGGTTGGATTTGAACTCAGGTACTCCTGACTCCAAGGCTGGTGCTTTATCCACTACGCCACCTAGCCACCCCTCCCTCATTTTCCCCTCTATAATTTTGGACTATATTCTTCTCTAACAGTGAATAATACCCACAAAACACACACACACACACGCACACACACACACACATACACACACACATACATTTCTATCTTTTCCAAGGATCAGGTAAACTTCATGTGGGATTCTATGACTGTGGGACAGCAGAGCTTTAAGGAGTCTAACAGATGACCATTTCAGGGAAGTCAGGAAGAGAGGTCTCATGCATTGGGTATGAGTTGGATTAGATGATCTCCGAGCTCCCTTTTGACTTTGTAGTTCTATCATTCTATGTACAGCCTTAGAATGTCTGGCTAGAAGCATTTCTTGAGCCAACAATATCGGGGTGACAACCAGAGGCATTACAAAGAGGAGATGAGGGATGGAAGGTGGCCTCTTCATTTTCTTCATAGAGCTGGTCTCCGGAAGGTCCAGAAGGGTCCCACTGCTGACAGCAGAGAGTATATAGGAGGGCCAACAGGTAGAGCAGACATACTAGGCAAAAGATGGCTATTGCTGCCACTGCAGGGAGCTCCCATCTTCTAGTCTCTGGCTCACCAGTGAGATTCATAACTGGGTCCTCTCTGGAAGAGAGTCAGGACTCCAGATGCCTGGGAAGAGAAAACGCTAATGGAAAAGATACATTTCATAGAATTTCTCCATCCCCACCCTCAATTAATTGACCTGTCAAGCTTAGAGGACCACTGTGGTCCTGGACCCCTGGAAGCTCCCTCATTGTCTATATGAAATAGATTTTCTGTTTCAAAAAATGTTATGGAGCCAAACCCCCCCCAATCTCACTCTCCCTTCCCTAAGATTCTCAGCAGATGAACAACTTAGACTATTATACTCCTAAAATATTAGAGCTGAAAGGAATCTCAAAGGAGGTAGCTGTGGAGCAGTAGATGGAATATCAGATTTGGACTCAGAGGACCTGGATTTCAGTCATGACTCTCCTACTTTATTAACTGTGAGAATTTCACTGTGCCTCCATTTTGGTGTCTATAAAAATGTGGATAATGCCAACACTATGCACCCCATGGAGTTTTCAAAAGAGATAATGGATATAAATCAATCTGAAATTCAAAAAGCACTCTATGAAGGTCGGCTGATAGCTAGTCCAGTTCCCTCTCTTGGCAGGCAAAGACTCAGCAAAGTTGATTTTTCTCAGTTTTCTAAAGGCTTAGAGGCAAAATCAAAGATAGAACTCATGTCTCCTGATTCCTAGACAGGGTCTCTTTCAGGCAAACTGTGGTGACAATAGGCTAGATCTGGCTCGCCTTAGATCAGGTGTGTCCAGCCCTTGGCTTGTGACCTGCAGGCTGCATGTGGTCCTCAAAGCCCATTCATGCGACTCTTGTTGCATAATGGGAAAAATGAAAAAAACAGAGGAGCACAAGTGCCAAAGTTGCAACATCACAGACTAGCTTAACTCAACTAATATGGCTCAACTTTTTCACCTAACATTGTGCAGTCTCACAGACTGCTGAGTTTTTTTGTTTTTTGTTTACAAAAGATATACATATAAGAAATAGGATCTTTATTTTAACACATTAAAAAGAGTATATTATAGTTATACATGTATAACCTATATTAGATTACTTACTCTCTGTCATGGGGAGGAGGGAGGGAAGGGAGGAAAAGAGGGAGAAAAATGTGGAATTCAAAAGCTTACCCAAAAATGATTGTTGAAAATTAAAAAAAAGAGCATGTTCATATTTTTGTTTAAAAAGTAAATGTTTTATTACTATACTCATTTTTAATATTATACTTTATTGCAGTATTATATTTTATTATTATGCTCATTGATAATATGAGTTTCATTGTACTCATAAATATTAAATTCTATAAATTAAAATCATATATCTTATTCTTTGTTTAAAAAGTAAATATTTTATTATATTCATATTTTAACATACTTTATTGTATTTTATTATACTTTATTAAATCATTGCATTTTATTATTATGCTCATTGGTAATATAGGTTATATTGTAGTCATGAATAAGTATTAAATTTTATATGCAGCCCTTAACAAGTTTTTGGTGGGCAATGCAAGTCAGAAGAACTAAAAGGTTGGGTACCCACACCTTAGATCTTCTAAAAAGTTTCAGGTCAGTGGCTAGACAGCTTGCTAATCTTTCATTTCTCTTTCAACTTTGTGATTCTATCATTCTATATACACCCTTAGTTTGCCTTAGAAACATTTCCTTCTTGGGGGTGGCTAGGTGGTGCAGTGGGTAGAACACCGACCTTGGAGTCAGCAGTACTTGGGTTCCAATCCGACCTCAGACACTTAATAATTACCTAGCCGTGTGGCCTTGGGCAAGCCACTTAACCCCATTGCCTTGCAAAATCTAAACAAACAAATAAAAATTCCTTCTTGGCACAGGCAAAGAGATAGTTCAATGGCAGCCAAACCTCCCCCTAGCCTGGGAGACAGCATAGGTATAGAATTTTAGTCTGGACTCTTAATGAGAAAGAATTGAACTATAATGTTAACTTTGACCAAAATGTCAGCACAAACCATCATGCAGCATCATTAGGGGCAATCATGATAATTCATTTTCATAGCACCTTCAAGTTTACCCAACCCTTCTATCCAACACCCTAATGCAGTTCACTGAGTCGGACAGTCAGAGGCCCAAACCCATCTTCTACGCCAAATCCAGTCTCTTTTTACTATACCTTACTGACAACTATACTCTTTTCTGTATAATAAACACTAAAAAATCATAATAGTATTTTATTTAAATGGTGCTAAGCACTTTGTAAGTATTATTTCATTTGATCCTCACAACTGTACTGCAGGATTATTATCCCCATTTTACAGTTGATGAAACTATGGTTTGGAGAGATCAAAGGACCTGCCCAGGGTCACAGAGCTCATGTCTGAGATAGGATTTGAACTCTGATCTTTTTTTTTTTTTGGTTTTTGCAAGGCAATGGGATTAAGTGACTTGCCCAAGGTCACATGGCTAGGTAATTACTAGGTGTCTGAGGTCACATTTGAATTTAGGTCCTCCTGATTCCAGGGCCAGTGTTCTATCCACTGCACCACCTAGCTGCCCTGAGCTCTTGATTCCAAAGGCAGCACTCTATTACATCTCCAAGCTATTTTCATTGAAATTGCAAAAAAGAATATCTATCCTCCCCAAATATGTGCCCCAGTCCCCTTATATCAAGCAAAGACTAAAGAATGGGGAGCAAAGGAGAATGGAGATGAATTATAGACTGGAATGAAGTCAACCAAGAGTACAGGATGGTGCTGACCTGTCCTAGGACACTGGAAAAGGGCCATGGGCAGGATGACAGGATTATCAACATGTCTAATCTCTTATATAAGAAAATGAAGCATCATGATTGCCCCAACAATGCTACATGATGGTATGTGCTGACATTTTGGTTAAAGGTGACATTCTAGCTCAATTCTTTCTAGTTAAGAGACCAGACTAAAATTTTTTAAGCAGTACTACCCAATGAAGAGAGCACTGGGTCTGGTGTCATGGTGACCTGAATTCAAATCCAAATTCAGATACTTACTAGTTATATGACCCTGGGCAAGTCATTTATATAACTTACTAGTTATATAACCCTGGGCAAGAAACCTTCAGTTTCTTCCTCTGTAAAATGGGAATAATAGCACCTATCTTATATGGATGTTGTAAGAATTAAATGAGACATAATTGAATATATAATTGCATAATTGTAAAACAGCATATCAAAGCATAAGTTCTTAATAAATGTTAGCTGCTATTATTATAATTATCATCATCATCATCATCATCATCAGTCCCTTATTCAACAGTATGACTAGGAAGTGGACAAATTTCCTAGCCACACAATGGGAAATGGACCAGGACTCTGTTCTCTGAATCACTGGATGCCATCCTCCAGTCATATTGTGGCTGCAGCCCCAACCTTAACCTCAAATGCTTCTCTTCCCCCTTCTCAAATCATCTTGCTTTCCTTCATCCGATGAGCAGAGGAGAGTAGGACAAAGGACATGGAATTAGTGTTTAATTGCTAGGTACAAAGACTAAGTGTAGTCTTTTTGCCCCATCTGTTTAAAATTCTGGGACCAAAAAAAGAAACCCTCCACTCCTATTTCACCATCTTGGCAGCCTGAAGAATTAGCCCAAAGAAACACATTCTATTTGTTAGAGAGAGAAGCTTGCTTGGGGCTTCCCTACCTGTTTAGCCTCCTTGGTCAGAGTCGAACAGGCCAAAAGCAAACAGGTATCTTATCCAAGGTCATCCTCCTCAGAGTCCACCTTACTGATTTTCCTCTTACTTCTTCCTATCTGTTGACTTTCCCCTTGCCTTCTTCTCCTTTCTTTCCCTCTCTTTCTGATCTCATTTATTCAGCAGCAATTCTTGTCTGCTAGACTGGTATCCCCAAGGGACAACAAGGGGACTTTGATTACTGTTGCTCTGGAAACTCTGAATTGAGACAAGGTTTCCTGTGGCTAGCAGCCAGTGCTTTGGGGGAGAATCATAAAATCAGGAACTTAGATTTAAAACTGGAAAGGAACTTGGAGGTCATCAAGACCAGTGATATCAAAGTCAGAAATTATTACAATTGGGCACATATGGATATAGAAAATCACAAATTGACATTATCTATGTTGTACTGTATTTTAAAAAAATTCCCACCTACATTTTAATCTACTTTTTCTTCAAGGTCAAATGATATGCTTCATCCTGTTGATCTACATCAATCTTAGAGAGACTTCAGTATTGAACCTGTGCAGGATCCAGGAATAAACTCTTTGATTAGATTGCCCTAGGAGAAGACCAGAACATCAGAAGAAAACCATGACATCATGGAGGTGATGTCAAGTCAAGTGAGGCTAGATTTGAACTCATGTCCTCCTGATTCTAGGACTGATGCTCTATCCATCACATCATTTGGTTGCCCTTCCTAGGCGGGGGGTAATTTGGCTTTTTTATTATTATTTTAAAAAAGATTTTATTTATTTTGAATTTTACAATTTTTCCCCTAATCTTGCTTCCCTCCCTCTCCCCCTCCCACAGAAGGCAGTCTATCAGTCTTTACATTGTTTTCATGCTATATATACATTGATCCAAATTGAATGTGCTGAGAGAGAAATCATATCCTTAAGAAGAAAAATAAATAAAAGAGATAGCAAGATTAAATAATAAGATAATTTTTTTAATTAAAGGTAATAGTCTTTGGTCTTTGTTCAAACTCCACAATTTGTTCTCTAGATATAGATGGTATTTTCCACTGCAGACAGCCCAAAATTGTGCCTGATCATTGCACTGATGGAATGAGCAAGTCCATTAAGGTTGATCATCACCCCTGTGCTGCTGTTAGGGTGTACAGTGTTCTTCTGGTTCTGCTCATTTTGCTCAAAATCAGTTCATGCAGATCCTTCCAGGCTTCCCTGAATTCTCATCCCTTCTAGCTTCTAATAGCACAATAGTGTTCCATGACATACATATACCACAGTTTGTTAAGCAATCATTCCCCAATTGTAGGACATTCACTTAATTTCCAATTCTTTGCCACCACAAACAGGGCTACTATGAATATTTTGTATAAGTGATGTGTTTTGCATAAGTGATGTCTTTACCCTTTTTCATCATTTCTTCAGGGTATAGATCTAGTAGTGGTATTGCTGGATCAAAGGGTATGCACATTTTTGTTGCCTTTTGAGCATATCCAAATTGCTTTCCAAAAAGGTTGGATGAGTTCACAGCTCCACCAACAATGTATTAGTGTCCCAGATTACCTACATCCCTTCAACATTGATCATTGTCCTTTCTGTCCTTTCATATTTAGTGGGGGTAATTTGAAAGAAAATGAAGTTGTCAAAGTCATAGCCCACTAGCTGTTATTAGAATAGGTCCACCTCTCATTATAACATTAATTCTTCTCAGTGACTGTTAACCAATCAGATTTGATTTCTGTTTGCTACAACATCTACTCTTCCAAAGGCACAGAAACATCAGAAGTGGCCAAAATTCCTCTTTGGTCTTTGAGAGGACAATGAGCCCTTTTTGTTAACTGTTTGCTAGCCATGGCTGATATATTTGATTATAGTTTACCCAGAAATTCTATCTTTCAGAAGGATTTTTTTTAATTCACTACATATTCACTATGCCAGATTCCTGCAATGTGGTTGGAAAACCTAATGAAAGAGCCTTCTCCAAGGTCACCAAAATTCTACTAAACCCAACACCAGTTTTTAAAACTGACCTTTTCTTCTTTTGGATAACATTGATTACTATGGACCAAATATTACCTCTTAGATAATTTCTGCTTCCTTAGTATCTATGACACTGTATCATCAGTTATCTGACCTCAATGATTGTTCTTTGTCTATTAACTGGGTACTCATCCTCATCTCAACCCTACCTCTATCTCTCTCAATCAGATTTGATACTGGGCCTTCTTCTCTTCCCTTTGTTTGGAGGGGGCTAACTTTTTTTTATTAAAGATTTTATTTATTTTGAGTTTTACAATTTTCCCCCACAGAAAGTAATTTGTCAGTCTTTACATTGTTTACATGTTGTACATTGATTCAAATTGAGTGTGATGAGAGAGAAATCATATCCTTAAGGAAGAAACAAAGTATAAGAGATAGCAAGTTCAGACAATAAGATACCAGTTTTTTTTCTTAAATTAAAGGTAACAATCCTTGGTCTTTGTCAAATTCCACAGTTGTTTCTCTGGATACAGATGGTATTCTCCATTGTAGACAGCCCCAAATTGTCCGATTGTTGCACTGATGGAATGAGTGAGTCCATCAAGGCTGATCATTGCCTGGAGGGGGCTAACTTTCACAACTCTGTCTAGGGGCAAAATTCTTAATCAAAAACTAGGAGATATGAAGGAGAAAACAGACGGTTTTCATTACATAAAACTGAAAGACTTCTGAAACTTTGTTAAGAAGAGAAATTGTTCAGTGAAAACATCATTATGTCAAATATTTCTGGTAAAGGTGTGATGTGTTATATGTTTGAGGAATTAGCACAAACACAGAACAAGTCATTCTCCAGTTTAAAAAAAAAGTTGTCAAAGGACATGAACATTATTCAAAACTGTGAACAACCATATGAAAGATTCCTCTAAATCAATAGTAATAAGAAAAATGAAATTCAAAAATAATTCTGAGGTTTCATTTCATACTCAGCATATCAGCAAGACTGACAAAATTTGGGATTCTGATTATGGAAATAATCAGTGTGGCAAGAGCTATAAGGTGACTGTCACACTTATAGATAATTGGAGAAGCTATGTGTTAGTCTAAACATTCTGGAAAACAATTTGAAATTATGGGGAAAGGGACTAAGAGGTAGACCCAGTGATACAACTCCCACTCATCTACTCCAAGAAGATAAAGACTTCCATATATGCTACAAAATTAATAAATTTAGCACTTTTTGTGGTAATAAGGAACTGGACACAAAGCAGGTGACCTTTGATTAAAGGATGGCTAACCAAACTGAGGCCCTGAGCATTCTCTGAATGGGGGAGCTAATCTTTCTATTACATAACTCCTCTCCCAAAGCAGCATCTGCAGAAGATTCCATGTGGGTTGCTGCACAATCTCTAAGGTGAAGGCTGCCCTTGGCAAGACTCCCACTATGAAGAATAGCAGTAAAGATATCCAGTAATTCACAGAAGATAGGTCCTAAAAGAGAGCCCAAAATAAAAACTATGACCTTGCCCTCTAAATTGTGGTAGTGGTTTCAAGAATAAAAGATTATGGAACTTCTAACTTTTAAAAACTAATCGATCACTAAACATTTATTAAGTGCCTCTCTGTGCCAAACACAAAGATATCTCTGCAAATGCACAAAGCATCAATGACAAGCCAAGATAAACTTAGATTTCACAGGTTTAATTGAGACTTGATGGTTTTGGGGCGGCTAGGTGGCATAGTGGATAAAGCACCAGGCTTGGAGTCAGGAGTACCTGGGTTCAAATCCAGTCTCAGACACTTAATAATTACCTAGCTGTGTGGCCTTGGGCAAGCCACTTAACCCCATTTGCCTTGCAAAAACCTTAAAAAAAAGAGAGAGAGACTTGATGGTTTGAATCTCATGACAGAGATATAACACAGGTGGATTCTACCACTGGGGAAAGAAAGGAAAAAGACCAAAATTGATGGGTGTGAAGAAGAGCAGAGAAGATGGATCTTCAATCCTGTCAATGATTGAACCTTCATTGATTCCCCTACTCTCTTGAAATCCATCCATGTCTTCTTCTTATGTTCAACTCTTCTTCCTATCCTTTATGGGTAAATCTTCCATAGAGGGTTCATTCAATAAGTTAGGGCATTTCTCTAGATCACTGGGGTTCTGTGTTCTGGGCTAACCATTACCCTTTAAGAAGGAAAAATGATGATAAGCTAGAGAATGTTCAAGGAAAAGTAACTAGAATGGCAAAGGGTCTTGAGCTAGGCCATATGATGTGTTGACATCTATGGTCTTGGTTTTTAGTGTGTTATTTTTAAGTTAAAAATTCCTTAATTCCTTGGGAATAGCAATACCCCTCCATCCAAAACAAAACAAAACAAAGCAAAACAAAAAAGAAAAGTCAAAACAAAACTTTATCTGCTTCCAGTTCAGTTCTCATAGCCATCATTGAGGGAAGTAATCATTATGGAAAAGGGGGGTCCACCTTCCTCATTACCACCAACATGAGCTACTGACCAATTGTCAGCCACCAAAAGTCAGATGGCTGTGGGAATCCTGGGAGTGATCAAATTCTCCAGAACATATCTGTTCTACTACTAACCCAGTCCTCAAAGCCATCATCTAAGGCAGAGTGGTAGAACATGTGGCCCATGGACTGAATTAAAATACAAATTAAAATACAATTTCTATTTGATTTTAATGTGTTGGTGTATTAATAAAAAAGAAATATATAAACATGTGTGGTTTTCTAAGTTAATATATGGTCCATAGGAATTCTCATGTATGGTTTAAAAGCCCCTGTTTCTATTTGAGTTTGACACCATTGATCTAGGGATTCATCCCCAAATGCTGTCCACAGGACAAGCAAGACAATCTAGGGAAACAACAAGACCTTGAAGGGATAAGAGGCAATATGTGCCAGGCAAATCAAAAAACCACTATCACCTTGACATCCATCTTCCCTCAGATCCTGATGGAGACAGCCCAAGCCCTGAACCTGGGAGCCTTGAGGATAGCAATACTAGAAAAAATAATAGCAAAGGACAAAAGTTCAGGAACTTCAACAAAACTAGAGGGAAAACCTAAAGGAAGCTGATTCAGCAGTATCAGACCTTTAACTTAAACTATATTATAAAGTGAGAGTAATGTTCAAGTGTAAAGTGGATAATTTCAATTATTTTATGTTAAAATTTTCTTAAACCCATGCAGCCAAGAATAAAAGAAATGTAAAAAATGGGGGGGGGGGTCAAATACTCTCATAGACAACCTCTAGATAGCATGTGATTGGGTTGGAATATTGTTGTGGTGTAGGAAATGAACTGATTGATTTAAAAAACATAAAAAGTTTAGGACTTATGAAGGAAGATGCAATCCACCTTCAGAGAAACATGACATGAAAATAAGAATAGTACATCTGGTCTTATAATAATGTTTATCCATTTTTGTTTTGTTTTTCTTTTTTTGCAAGGCAAAAAAACCTGACATTTCTATATCAATGGAAATGAAAATAAATAAGAGACAATATTATCTATTATACCTATGCACTCTAAGCATCATAGAAAGCCTCTAACTTATGACTGAAACTTTCTATATGAAACAGAAATTTGTCTCTCTCATGAGAATGTGAAATCCTTGAGAGCAGGGTACTCTTACTTTTTCTTTATCTCTTTTCCTCAATTCTTAGCACAATGCTTTGCAAACAGTAAGCATTTAATAATAAATGTCATTCATTTGAAAATCAGATGAAGGAATGGTATTTCTTAAGGATATGATAGCTGTGAGGCAATCCTATGGAAGAAGGACAGCTAAATGACTCAGTGGCCAGAGGATGAGAATCAGGAAGTCTGAGCTTAAATTCAGCCTCAGATACTGTATGACCCTGAGCAAGTCCCTTAACCTCTGTCTGCCTTCATTTCCTTATCTATAAAATGAGCATAAAAATATAGGTGGCACAGTGGATAAAGCACTGGCCCTGAAGTCAGGAGTACCTGGGTTCAAATCTCAGACACTTAATAATTACCTAGCTGTGTGGCCTTGGGCAAGCCACTTAACCCCATTTGCCTTGCAAAAAAACCTAAAAAAAAATATAACCTATCTTCCAGAATTGTTATTAGAATTAAATGAAAGAATATTTATAAAGCATTTATCAGAGTTTGTGGTACATGGTAGGAGCTATAAATTAGCTATTATTAAGGATTGTTCTTGTTATCTTTGATCTTTTAGAGCAAAAATAGGAGCAATGAATGAAAATAATAAAAAGACAAATTTAGACTTGATATCAGGAAAAACTTCCAACCATTGCAGTAATCCAAAAGTAAAATCCCTTGTAAAGGAGAATTTACCACTGCTTGTCACAGGGCTTTGTGCATTTGTAGATAGACATCTAAGTTCCAAAAATATAATAAAAGTCATACCAGAAGTCTTCCAGTAAAGGTTAGATATCTACTTAGGTGTATTATAGAGGAGGTTCATTTTTGCATATGGGTTGGACTAGATTATTGCTGAGGCTACTTTCAATTCTAAAATACTATGATATTTATATTATATGGGAATTAGCTTAGAACACAGATTGTCTATCTAGTATCCCTTGCTTTCACTGCATGGTCAGTCCATTTACTTTTCTGCTTGTCCATCTTTTTAATGAAATCTTTGATGCCACCTCTCACACACAAGTTGTCATTGGTACTGACTGACACAAAATTTGAATGGCTCAGAGCTTTGTAATGCTTTATGATTAGTAGTTTGTGCTGCATTGCTAGAAAAATCTTAGCATGAAAAATTTGCTATTATTTCATAAGAAGGTTGGGATCAGTGAGACTGATACCCAATTGACAAAAATAATAAAAGATGAGAATAATCAACATTAGAGGGATTGTGGAAACACTGGCAAAAAATAATACACTGTTGGTGGAACTGTGAATTAGTCCGACTTTTCTGGAAAGCAATTTGGAATTATATTAAGAAGAGGTGACTTATACTCTTTGATAGAGATCTCACAACTGGGATGTCAAAAAACAGAAGGTTTAGGGCAGCTAGGTGGCACAGTGAATAGGGCACAGGCCCTGGAGTCAGGAAGACCTAAGTTCAAATCCGATCTCAGACACTTACTAATTACCCAGCTGTGTTAGCAAATCACTTAACCCCATTGCCTTACAAAAAATAAACCATTAAAAAAAGAAAGGTTCTATGTGAATCAGAATATTTATAGCTCTTTTTATAGTGACAAAAAATTGAAAATAAAGTAGATGCCCTCCAATTTAAACTCAGGTCTTTCTGACTAAATCTAGCTCTCTAACCACTAAACAATGAATTAGTCAACAGACACTTAGAGAAGAAATAATATCTATGTAGATGGTTTCAGAAAAGAAAAAAGAGAGTACTCTCTCAGATTATTTCTATGAGATAAAAATTTCCCAGATTTTGAAATTAGGGAAGGATAAAGAAAAAAGAACAATAATCCAATATATTAATTAGCATTGATGAAGTAAATTAAATAAAATAATAAGAAAAAAGATGAGAATAATATATCCAAAAGGTTTCATCATGAAATACAAGACTAGTTCAACATATATATATATTTATATATATATATATAATTATATATATATATATAACAAATCATATTACTAATATAAACAACAAAAACATGCTTATATTTGTAGATATAGACAAGCCCTTTGATAAAATACAGTACTCATTTATGGTAAAAAAAATTAGGGAATAAAAGTGACTTTTAAATATGAATAAAGCAGTGAAATTCTATCTGTTGACAAATAATATGGATTTATTGGAGGCAACAAAAATGTAATCATTTAATACAGTAGGAGTAGGGATGGAGTTTCTAAACTTTATCTTGAATTATCATTGAAAGAAAAAACTTTCTTTTGGGGGGAAAGGGGTATTTGAAAGCAACAACATAGAACAATAGCTCTTAATGAATTGGACAGCGATAACAGATAATGCAGAAGTATTGAGAGAGTAAATGATATACCCATAGGCACAAAGTTAGTGCCAAAGGAATGACTTGAACTCAGGTCTTTCTGATTCCAGAGCTAGATAAATGATTTGTTGTTCAGTTGTTTCAGTCTTGTCTGACACTTTATAACCCCATTTGAGTTTTCTTGGCAAAGGTATTTTCCATTTCCTTCTCCAGCTCATTTTATAGGTGAAGAAGCTGAAGCAAAAAGGGTTATATGATTTGCCTAGGATCACACAACTAGTAAGTGCCTGAGGCCAGAACTAAACACAGGAACATGGATCTTTCTGATTCCAGGCTCAGAACTCTATCCACTTATCTGACATCCAGTAGATAAGTAGAAAGAAAGAAAGAGAAGGAAGGAAGGATTAGAAAGGAAGAAAGGAAGGATTAGAAAGGAAGGAAGGAAGGAAGGAAGGTAGGTGAAAAGAGAAAAAGAGAGAGAAAAGGAAGAAAGAAAAAACATATTAAATGCTTACTATGTATTAGGCATTGTATTAAGTGCTAAAACCACAACAAAAAACAGTTTTTACCTTCAAGAGACTTGCATTCTATCTCTTTTATGTTTTTCTTTTTTACTCATAGTTTTATTTTCCCCCTTAATTCTAATTCCTCCTTCACAACACAACTAATATGGAAATATGTTAAATTCGATTGTACAACTTCTACCAGATTTTTGCCATCATAGGGAGAGAGGAGGGAAGGTAGCTGGTAGAAAAATATGGAACTCATAAATTTGCAAATGAATGTTGAAAATTACCTTTGAATGTAATTGGAAAAATAAAATTAAATAAAAAAGGAAGAAACTTAGATTCTTATAGGGGAAGACATAAGAGGAAGCTGAAATGTAGGGGGGCATGACTAAGGGTCCCAAATAAAGTAAGGCTAACTCTCTAATAGGTCATGCTACCTCCCTATGCCTACATGATTATTCAGTTATTCTCTTTAAACCTCAGTTTTCTCATCTGTTAAATGGAGATAATTTTGTACCACTCCGTATAGTTGGTGTGATGCTCAAAAGAGAAAATGCATTTTAAACAATTTACAGATTTTAGCACATTGCCCCAGTCAAGTCCTTCCAATATGCCAACTACTGCACTAAAATCTGGAGATTCAAAGAAAGGCAAAGGAAAGGTACCCATCCTCAAGGAGCTTACATTCCAATGGAGGGAAGACAAGCAAATAACTGCATATAAAAGGTATATGCTTTGCACATGGAAGGCACTGTGAAGAGACCAGGAAAGTCTTTGTTCCTGCAGTTCAGGTGAGATCTGAGCTGAATCTTAGAGGAATCTAAAAGATAAAGATGAGTAAAGAGATTATTTCAGACCAATGAATAGGAATAAGTCCTGGAACTGGCATCTGAGGAGCTCTTTAATCCTCATTTAACCACCTGTGTAATCTTGATTTAGTGTTTAAATTCTCATAGCCTCAGCTTCCTCATGGCTGACATACAGGCTTGACCATCTGGCCCCTTCTAGCTCTAAATTCCATCGTTACTCCTCTATGACTTGAGATGAGTCACTGAACCTCTATTAAGGCCAAATTTCCTCACTTTTAATATGAGAATGATAATATTTGTACTACATAACTCACAAGGTTGTGATAAGAGAGTCCTGTTCTGAGGTAAACCAACAAGTATTATATAAATGTGACCTTCTAGGGCAGAGATAGTTGATATCATTTTCTTTGTACCCACCTGAACATTATATATATATATACAATAGATGCTTAATAATGCTTGTTGAACAGTACTGTACAGCATTTTAGTCTGGCTTCTACCTTCAGGTTCCATTAATATCTCTAAAATTCAGTTCAATAAATATTAATTAAGCACCTATCACAAACAGGGCATAGCCTGGTTCCAGGGAAGACAGAACCAACAAATGTCATAATCCCTAAATTCAAAATAGCCTAATATTTAGTATGGGGATAAGGTAAATAGATGGCAGCTAGATGGTAAAGTAGTTAAAGTACTGAACCTGGAGTTACAAAGACCTGAGTTCAAATTTAATCTTAGACATTTACTAGCTGATGACCCTGGGCAAGTCACCTTGTTTGCTTCAGTTCCTTCATCTTAAAATGAGTTGGAGAAGGAAATGGCAAATCATTCCAGTATCTTTGCCAGAAAATCCCAAAAAGAGATCATTAAGAATTAGATACAGAGATAAATAAAACTATAAATCAAATTATAAATACATGCATACATCAAAGAGAGACAAGAGAAAATGGAAGTGGGAAGAATTATTCGAATTGGGTGATTAAGTGAAGATTTCCTAATGGAGATAACTCATAGGCTGGGCCTTGAAGGATGGTTAAGAGACAAAGATGAAAGAGAGCAATTAATGAAAAGCTCAAGAGACATAATTTTGGGCTAACAAATAATGAATAAAAAGATAGTCATTTGGTCTCTCTCCTAAACTAAAGATGAATCATGGCAGTCTATTGATATTTGAATGTCCTTGGAAGAGTGGGTGTTCCTGACAGATAGACAACAATCAATTCTAATTGGTTAACAATTAATGAGAAGGGGGCAACCAGGTAGATAGTAAATAGAGCACCAGCTATGGAGTCAGGAGGACCTGAGTTCAATCTTTTTTTAATTTTTGCAAGGCAGTGGGGTTAAGTGACATGCCCAAAGTCACACAGCTAGGTAATTATTAAGTATCTGAGGTCAAATTTGATCTCAGGTCCACCTGACTCCAGGGCCCGTGCTCTCTCCACTGTGCCACCTAGCTGCCCCCTGAGTTCTCAGACACTAGCTGTGTGATCCTGGGCAAGTCACTTAATTCCAATTACCTTGCATAGAAAAAAAAATGAGAATGAATTATAATGAGAGGTAAACCCATTCTAATGAAGGGCTAACTTAGATCACTCTCTTCAGACTACCCTCAACCTTGGGCAATCTAGACAAAGGAACTACCCCAACCCAAAACTGAGTAGTACACAACAGGCTTGCCCAGTTAAGTGGGATCTGAACAAAGTTGAAGAGAATGTCAAATCTAATCTCATTATTAGTTCAATTCTTCAGGGACTGATTTGACCTAGTAGAAAATGAGAAAAAAGTCCTGGGTCTCCCCAATAGTAATTTACTATTAATATGAGAGAAATAATTTCTCATAGGAGGCATTTCTGAGTATGGAGGTTGATGGTAAAGAAGGGAGAGATGAAAATGAGGAACCTGTAATAGTGACTCCAGGTTCACCACTATAACTCAGCTGCCATCTTATTCTAGAACTTCCCTCAGGGTCTGGTGTCTTCACTCTCTGAAAGAACCTTCTGCCAGGTCAGTTCTCTTCCCTTCATTGATGAGTTCCATGGGGGTGGTAGTAGGGTGAAAAGTCTATTTTAGAAGTAGACTCAGATAAACCCTGCTTCAAAATTCTTTCCAGAATTGACCATTTTATTTCCAGTAAGCATCTCTCTTTCCAGTAAGCATCTCTCTCTCTCTCTCTCTCTCAGCCTTCCTATTCAACTCCCATATTGTTTTAGAATATAACCTCTTTGAAGGCAAAGACTATCCTTTTTTTTTTGTTTGAATCCCTGGGTCTTAGCACAGAGTAAGGGTTTAAAAAATAAATTCTTGTTGATTGCCAAATTTTCCATAAAGGGGACTAATTTGATGGAAGGGAATATAATGGAAGCCATAAAAGTAGGCTGGAACTAGGTTGTAGCAGATTGGTCTTCATTGCCAAGATAAGGAGTTTGTATTTTATACAGTGTAGACAATGGTGAACCACTGGTATTCTATGAGCAGTGGATATCATAATCTATCCTGAACATTCTGTGAGTGGCAATGAACCTGAATAAGAGCAGTGGCAGTGGAAATGGAGGGGAGGATTGCAAGAGGTATAGCAGAGATAGAATTGTCAGGACTTGGAATGGGATTGGCTCAAGGCAACATGGATCGGGCACCACAGAGGCGAAAGTGAAATAGAAAATACCTTTGACTTCTGGGAAGTTAAAGAAAAATCTCCCTGCTCCTGGCACCAACTTCATTTTCTCCAACAGCTCTGACCCTTCCCTACCTCCTGGGGCTTCCTACAGCCCAATGCCAACCTTCTCTGAAGCAAGTTTTCCATGTAATCTGTATCTCAATATGGGGTCCTGTCATCAAGAAATGGCATCATAGATAAAAATGTCCAACATCGTCTGTTTCCCTGGATAATAATCCCCTAGTTTTCCGATTCCCACATTAGCTCTTTTGATTTCTTTGTGTGACACATACAGCATGCCCTTCTAGATGAGAGGAAAAGAGGGCCTTGCCCCTGCAGGAGGTTACTTGGTAGCCCTCCTCCCTAGCCCCCCCCAGAGTGAACTGCAGCCTTTTGACGTCAGCAGCAGCCAACAGGATGTCGCAGTCCCTCAGTTTCCCCAACCCCCACCCAAGACTGCCGTAATTCATGGAAGGATGGCAACATAGGGACCTTGAGCTTATCTGTGCTGCTCTTCTCATAATAGTCTCCTCCTCCACTCCACCCATTACTACCTCCCAGAAATACCCAGCACAGCTGGACACTGTGTTAGACCCACGTGAACACGTGCATAGGACACACACACACACACACACACACACAAACACCACATATCCCATCACTTCCCACATATTTACCAACTTTATATTATATCTAGTTACTATATTATACTTATACTTTATTATGTTATATTTAATTATATCATACTTAATTAATTATATATATAGTTTCATTAATATATTATAAGAAGTAGAGTTCTAGGCAGGTCCCTCCAGGGCTTGGAATAGGACAAAGAAGTGGACTCTCTCTCCTCTTTTCTCTCCAGCTTTCTGCCAATCAATAATCTATCAGTAAATATTAAGTACTAGGTATAAGGCATTGTGCTATTGGCATCAAGAGAAACAAAGATGAGTAAGACAATCCTTGTCTTCAAAACACTTATATTCTTATAGGGATAGCAAAAGAAATAACAATATGAGGTGGCAAATGATACATGATAGATGAATGGGAGGGGTAACTAGGTAGCACAGACCTGAAGTCAGGAAAGATACTGACTGGTGGTGTGACCCTGTTTGCCTCGGTTTCCTCATCTGCCAAGTGAACTGGAGAAGGAAATGGCAAATTGCTCCAGGACCTTTGCCAAGAAAATTCCAAATGGGGTCATGAAGACTTGGACACAACTGAAAAACTACTGGATAAAAAATGAATGGGAAAGACAATAAGAGCTATAATTGCTCCAGGAAGATGGGACTATAGATAAAAGAGGTCCAGGAAAACTTCACTAAAGAATCAATGAATGAATTAATGAAAGGATATTAAGCACACTTTTTGCAAAGCACCTGAGAAACAATTAGAAAAGTAGGCACATTATCTGTTCTCAAGGAAGGCATATTCTAATGTTTGAATTGTCACTAATGGGGACTTTGACTCCAAATTAAATAGAAATCTCTAGCATGGTCTCTAGCATGCTACAGAAAAGCAGTTGGCAATGTATCTTTTTAAATTTTTTTCCAGTGATAAAAATCATATCTGTTTCTGATGTTGAACTATCTGACAATTTCAAGGACTTTGCTTCCTTTCTGGTTCTTCCGGAACTGTGGTTACTTGAGAAATATGGGTTCTTCAGCACATTCAGGAGCAGTTGCTAGGTTGCATTCCACATGGGGTTGCTTCCTGGGAGAGGGATAGGGGAGGGAGATTGGGGTGGGCAGGTTGGGCCTGGGAACAGCTGCTGGAGGACATTACCATTCCATCTCCAGTGAAGGGTGGGGACTTTCAGTACATGCAGAAGTGGTTGCTAGGTTGCCTCTTTTTTTTTTTTTTAGGTTTCTGCAAGGCAAATGGGATTAAGTGGCTTGCCCAAGGCCACACAGCTAGGTAATTATTAAGTGTCTGAGACCAGATTTGAACCCAGGTACTCCTGACTCCAAGGCCGGTGCTTTATCTACTGCTCCACCTAGCCGCCCCCCCCCCCCAGGTTGCCTCTTCACAGAGATGAGGGCTTGGTCTGGAAGCTAGAGGACATTGTCATTCCCAAGGTGTCATTTCCAGGGAACATTCACAGTTATTGTGGTAGCTGGAAGCAACTAGGTTCTGCTAACTCCAATGCTCCCTGTCCTTTGCCTTTTCAGGGGTTTGAGGGAAGGAAGTCTGGTTTATTCCTGGGAGTTTTACTCTGGACCTCCCAAGTCCCTTGAAAAATGAGTTCCTACCGAAGAGGAGTAAATAGGAAACTGAGATCCAATACACTGAAGTGTACAGACATAGAGCTGAGTGGGACCTAGGTGGCTAATCAAGTCCAACTTCCCTCATTTTGCAATTAAGGAAACTGAGGCTCAGGAAAGATAAGTGTTAGGGGTAGTTATGTGGTGTAGTGGATGGAGCACAGGCCCTAGAATCAGGAGGACCTGAGTTCAAATCCAGTCTCAGACATACTAGCTGAGTGACCTTGACCAAGTCACTTAAACCTAATTGCCTCCTCCAAAAAAAAAGATCACTGTCTAGCCCAAAGTCATCCAAGTTGTATGTAACATCTGAAGTCATGTCCTCTGGCTCCAGAGCCAATGAGTTTTCCATTGCTCCACATTGTCTTATACACAGCAGGAGCTCAATAAGGTTGTTTAAGTGAATAAATGAAATCTCCAGAAACAGTTGAGAATGTAGTATAGAGAAAGAGACAGGAAGCAGACAAGTAAGCAAGAAAGCAAAAGGTTCTGTATAACTGACTGGCTTTGACCTCAGGCAAGTCACCTTCCTTCTTTGGGTCCCTCAGTTTTTCCATCTGTAAAATGAAGGGTTTGGAATACATTCTACTTGGGTCTCTTTCAACTTTATCATTTTGTGTTCTACATTTGAAGGTTCCTTTCAGCTCTAACATTCTAGCTCTGGCAGTGTGGGCTGCTAGCCTTCAGACTGAGTGACACGATCCTTTCTGGGGTGAATAGCTTTCATCCTCAGGCTTGATTTTAGGTGCTTCTCTATTTTCTCATCCCCTTAGTTTCCACTTGGCTGGCCACAGCCACAAGCTGCAGCTGCAGCTGCAGGGGTTCCCCCCTCCCTTTCCCCTCCACCCTCCCTCTGTCAAAGCATCTCAGTGAAGCAATGCCTCTCTATCCTTGACCCCTTCCTTCCCTCTGTGAATGATGGTCCCTTTATCTCCTCCTGATGGTGCTGCAACCTTCAGCTGTGAACATTTAAGAAGGGGAACCCAGAGGCCCAAAGATCAGCTGCTGGACCAGAGACCAAGCTTTGACAGGCCAAGAAAGCTGTGCTTATCCCTGTTGCCCCAGGGAACAATGCTTCTGGCTACTTTTAAGCTGTGTGCCGGGAGCTCCTACAGACATTTGAGGAACATGAAAGGTGAGGACTCTGGGCTGGGGCTGCGATCTTTTTGAAGTGGGATCTGGAGTCCCATGGGGTAAGAGCACTTGGCTGATAGAGACAAGTAACCCCGGACTGTGACACCAATCAACTTGGCAAATTTGCTTAATTTCACTAAACCTCCCTTTCCTTCTTTTTTAAAGGGACAAGAGAGTTTCTCATGTTATGTGGATGTTTCTGGGGGGTAGTCAAGGAGAATATGAAGGAGGCAAACTGTCATTCCTAAAGTGAAGGCAAAGGAGGAAAAGAATGAGGGAGAAGATGGAGGGGGAGAGAAGTGGAATAGAGAAAGAAATAATGTCTGTGGTAGGGAGTAGGATGTTATCTTTAACTGTTCTCTTTTGATTCCATATACTGATTGATCCCCAAGCCAAAAGGAGCTGAGGGGGTAATATGGGAGCCATGAATGGACCCCTAGGATGCCCTTGATTATGCCCAAGTTAGGTACCTGGTAGATTTTGGTAACTCCACCAATGGGGTTTCTAAAGTGAGATAGGCTTCTACTTCAACCATCTCATCCCATGTTATATGTTATAAAATCCATAAAGTCAGAGAGAGGTAGGAGAAAGTTATTATCAGAGAACAAAATAATCCAAGGAAACAAAAAAGAAGGCTGGATCTGTATTCAAATATTACAATTAGCAATTACTAGTTGTGTAATCAAAAGCAAATCCTTTAATATCTATTTCCTCATCTCCAAAACAGGAATAATGAGAAGCATGTTAACAACTTCAGGGCTGCTAATGACATAACCTATACAAAGTATTTTACAAGTTTTCAATGTCAGGTTAGTTAGTTTTTAAACTAAGTTGAAGAAAAAGATTCATTTTTTTCCTTTGCCTTTAGACAGTTTTCCTCTCTTCTACCCTTCTTTTCTGTTACCTCTCTCTAAATTCATAAACAACAAGGATTGCCTGGTCATCTTTCTGCTTCCTGAGTGTCTCTGATTTGGGGCCAGGTTCTCTGAATGCAGGTTCTGGATTCCAAGGGATAATACTCCCTGCACTTCAGGGATATTGTGGATAACCATCAAACAACTTCAGTCTATAAAGATACCAAGCCCACTCTGGCTGCTTATAATCTCAGAGTGATGGGGAAGACAGGAATGAAGATGGGATATGAGGCAGCAGAAATTACTGAAATGCTTGGTCTGGTAATTAGGAGGAAGATTTCATAAAAAAAACTGACTACAAGCAGTTTGTGAGGTTTTTGATTCACTAAAATATAGCTGCTCTGGCTGTGAGGGACTTCAGATGCAAGAAGCCAATCTCCCAATGAGTTGACTATCTACATACTCTGCTCCTGCAAAGGTGGAGGAAGATTCTTGGCTTCCAATGCTCATGTCACTTAGATTTGTCTTGGTTTTCACTTGACCCTCTATCCCAACCACTGGGCTTCAGGTCCAGAGAGATCTAAGGATCTAGAGGAGAATCTCCAGAAAGGATCAGCCCTCTACTACCAAGTAGAGTGTAGTTTGTTTCAAATCCAGCCTCAGACTCATATTAGCTATGTGACCCTAGGCACTTAATCCCATTGCCTCGAAAAAAAAATCTTGTAGTTTGTGCTGTCTTCCTTAGTCAGTGGGGGTATAGTGGAAATCGTGATGGAAACCAGGGGAAACCTGAAGATGTTAAGTCACCTCACCCTGTAGACCTCTTATTCCCCATACATAAAAGAAGGGAAGAATCTGGTGAAGAGAGAGAACTGGAGTGGTAGGAGAATCCAGACTGTGCTATCAAGTCACTTAAACTCTCTGAACCTCAGTCTCCTTATCTGTCAAATGGGGAAAATAAAACACCTCCCTAAGAGAGTTGTTCAGAGGGGCAAACCGGATAATGAAATGGAGTATTTTGTAAATATTTTCAATCCTAGGCAATTAGCAGCTAAATTGATGGCTGAGATCTGTCTCAACCTTAATATTCATGTTTTCTCTCCTCTTCTCTGAAGGTCTAAGGCAACAGACCATCATGGCCATCAGCCAGGAACTGAGCAAGAGAGCACTAGGAGGCCCAACACCCAGCACATGGATTAACCAGGTTCGCCGTCGGAGTTCCTTGCTCAGTAAGTGCTGGGGTTTCAGAAATTCCACCAGATGTTGGGGAAAGCTCCCAGGTCTTAATCTAGCATCTCTTGTGTTTGTGGGATTTCTGACCCCAGGAAGATGACTAGAACTAAAAAGCCTGCCCCTCATACCAGCATCCTTCACATTTTGTTATTGCTTGTCCGATGTTCGAATCTGACTCTGAAAAAAGTTGAGGCTTCAGAGCTGATGGGAATTGGAAGCAGAGGGGCCTGGGAGAGATCTTTGGGGTTCTGCCTTCACCAAGGGGCCACTTTTGTAACCCCTCAGGTTCTCGATTGGAAGAAGGTCTTTACAGTGACCAGGACATGGCCTATCTACGACAGGGGGAGGAGGCCATGCAGAAAGCCCTTGGCATTCTCGGCAATCAGGATGGTTGGAAGAGTGAGACTGAGCGGGTAAGAATATGCATGAGGGAGCCTTTTGTCCTTTCTTCCTTATAGGCATTCCTAAAAGCCTAGTTGAAATGCCCCTCAAGTCTTAATTAAGGATACTCTCTCTCTCTCTCTCTCTCTCTCTCTCTCTCTCTTAGGTTTTTCAAGGCAAATGGGGTTAAGTGGCTTGCCCAAGGCCACACAGCTAGGTAATTATTAAGTGTCTGAGACCAGATTTGAACCCAGATACTCCTGACTCCAGGGCTGGTGCTTTATCCACTGTGCCACCTAGAAGCCCCTCCTGAATCCCTTTTTAAGAGTCCCTTAGGGGAGGTCTTGGGTAGATTTCAGCAGATCCTTAAACTTGACCAGGGAAAAATTATATATTTTCACTAAGCTCTAACTAAAATTTAGCCTTTTCTCAACTATGAATTTTTAAAAAGCATTCTGAGAAGAAGCCCATGTCACAAAAATACTAAGAATTCCTGATTTTACAGATAAGGAAACTGAGACCTAGAGATGGCAAGTCATATGGCTAGTTAGTGGCAGATTTGGGATTTTTTTTTTTTGTCCTTGTATCTCCAGTACCTAACACAGTGTCTGGCTCATGACTTAATAAATGCTTGCTTTTTGAATGAATAAATCCTCATTTTATAGATGAGGAAACAGAGGTCTAGAGAGGTAAAAAACAACTTTTCCTGAAACCATACAGTAAAATACTATGTTTGAAACTTGAATCAAGTCTTCTGACCACAACTATTTTTTTTTTCCTGTAACATAATGCTGCTTATGGGCTCCTGGCTCTTCTACTAATGGAGAACACTTGGTTTCCTTAAATGAGTGGAGCCAGAATTAATACTCAGAGCTCCAGGGTCCTATAAATCTTGTTTAAGATTAGCTAAGATTGCCTTCTGAAGGCTACTCAACATTTGATCATCAATGGAAGCATTATTTGGGGATAGGATAATGCTTGAAGGAAGATAATGATAGGTCATATTCCTGGAGCACTTTTAAGGTTTACTAAGTCCTTTCATTTAAACCAGTCTAGATGTGCATACAATGTTTCCATTTCCCAAAAGAAAGCTCTGAGGCACCCTGGCTGAGCCTAGTCACATAACTCAGAAGTCATCAGCAAAGACTAAAACTTCATAGGGACAATATGGTGTGGTGGCAAAAAGTGTTTAGCTTTGAATTGGGAAGAGATCTGGGTTTCAACCCCATCTCTACTACTTCCTAATTGAGTGACCAAGTATGAGCAAGTCAGTTAACCCCAATAAAATTCCAGTCTCAGCAGCCAACCAGAAACAATACCTGTAGCCCCTACCTCACAAGACCGTTACCAGAATCAAAGTTAATCTATGCCTGGTTGCTTGGCAAACCTTGACTTAATTATATTAATTCCACTTGTAGTTAACATTTCTATTATGCCAGAATGCCTTTGCAAATTTTGGTCATATTTTTGACTGAATCAATTACTTTCCCAAATTCTCTAATTAGGCAATATAAATTTGGACTCCTCACCACTAGGTGCTTGGGAGAAGATCACTATCTATTTGGAAAGGAGAAATCACCAACTCCCCTGGTAATACAGAGCTTCTCTCAAAGAATTCTATGAGCAAGCTTCCAAGGTCAAAGGCTGGCCTTCTAAGCTGTGCCTGTATCCACTGATAACAATCCTAGTAGCATCATCTTATGGAGGTCATTGATGTTATCACATTTGAATGCTTCCTGATGATCTCATCCTTTGCCACTCTAGGAGAAGGGGAAGGGAACTTCCTCCCTCCACTCCGGAAGAATATAAAGATCCCCCCCTAGGAAGTCAGAATTGGGACTACTACTACTCAGTACCACATAGTCTGAGCTGGAGGGAGCCCCTGTCTAACAGACCCTTTACAACATCCCACAAATGCTCATTATCAGTCTTAGAAGAAGAAAAGCCTTATATATCCAATCTGCCTCTAACTTTTTTTTTTTTGCTTCTAACTTCTTACACACTACTCTCAGTTCTGTTTTCTTGGAGTCAAGAACAAATTTAATTGTTCTTCCCCAGAAAGGATCAGAGCTTTAGAGCTGAAAGTAATCTTGGAGATGACACTAACTCCCTCATTTTAGAGTTAAAGAAACTGAGGACTAGAGAAATCAAATGCCTTGCTCAGGGTCATACAGGTAGTATCTGAGGTGACACTGGGACCCAGTCTTACCTTCTTTAAACTCAGCACTCAATACCACATCATATTGCTTTTCTTCATGTTCTACCCTAAGTCTTTGGTTGAACAGGTTACCTATTAATATTTATATTACTTAGCATTATCAATTATTATCATTATTCTTCTTAATATGTGCTAGCTAGAACTGAATACAATTCCCTCAATGTGGTCTAAACAGGGCAGAGTAGTGTTAAGACTTTTAGGATACTATGTCACTGCTTTCTTCATCTTTCTCTTCCTGTTTTATCTTGCTTCAATGTAAAGAAAACACTGACTAGTTATTCAAAATTGGAATGAATTGCTTTGGAAAGAATGTCTTCAAGCAGTTGACAACTTATCTCTAAACTTATTTCCTTGTTAGAGGAAGATTTGGACAGGAGAACCTTTTGAAGCCTCTTCCAACTCTCTAATATTCTCTGATTTTCTTGTTCCTGTCTATCCCTTTTCTCTATGTTGCTTTTCTGGGACTAATGAAGCCCTGGGTGGAAGGTTGCTTCTCAAATGTTTCTTCAGTTCTCCTGTCTTTCTTCAACAGGAAAATGGAGACAAAGTGCTGAGTAAAATTGTCCCAGATGTGGGCAAGGTGTTTCGGCTGGAGGTGGTAGTGGACCAACCCATGGAGAGGCTTTATGAGGAATTAGTGGAACGAATGGAAGACATGGGAGACTGGAATCCTAATGTCAAGGAAATTAAGGTGAAGTGATTTTCCTACCTATGCTTTAAAGCCCAGTAAAGTTGCTAACTTCTTCCCTAATCTTTCACATCTAAGAACCTTCCACTCTTAGAGTTCATTTATTTGAACCTTTCAAAGGTTCTAAGGTAATAAAGTGATATTTTGCATTATCATTTTATGTCCTTCATTAAAACCTTACAATGCCTCATCTTGGCATGGAAGTAATCTTTGGAAACCTGGAGGCTATATAGCAGTAGGAGTTGGGGTAGGTCCTACCAAGCAGGACTTTTGACATAAGTTAGGGGAGGAACTGTGTATCTGTGGTTTGAGTGAGCACAAACCTAATTAAGCATAATTCACTACCACAGTAAAAATTTTAGCCACAGCAATTCTTGAAGGTCATTTAATGAAACATAAATTTTACAATCTTTATTAGCAATGGGAAGATTGATGGATCCTTGAACTCAAGTTATTTGTGCATATGTTTTCTTATTTTCCCTTGTGCCTGAAAAGGTTCTGCAAAAGATTGGGAAGGACACGATTATAACCCATGAGATTGCTGCTGAGACACCGGGTAACATTGTAGGGCCTCGAGACTTTGTGAGTGTTCGATGTGCCAAGCGTCGGGGTTCTACTTGTGTGCTGGCTGGCATGGCTACCCACTTTGGGGATATGCCTGAGCAGAAGGGCATCATCAGGTAACTGTCCTCAGCCTTAAAGTCCTACTAGCTCCTCAGTTTCTAAGGTCTTTTCCCAAAAGCCATTAAAGTTTTGGATATAGCTTGGCCTGAGATATACAATAGTTACTGAGTGTATATTGCTAGGAAGTTCTCATGCCTTGTTACTCCCTTTCCCTTTCAATACCTCTTTTGCCAAAAATCCCATAAAGATTCTTTCCACTGTTTTCCAAAGAGGGGAACCAAGGCAGAAACTGACCAGGATAAGGTCTACAGGTTCATAGATTTAGAACTGGAAAAGCTCTTAGAAGAACTTTAGTACAACCTTCATGTTATACATGAGGAAACACAGATCAAAAGGGGTTAAGTGATTTGATCATGTTGCCATAGTCCCAGAGTCAAAATTCATACCAGATCCTTTGTTCCCAAACCCAGTGCTTTCATACCAGCTCCCAGCTCCATGCCATAGCCAAAATTGGTTCTAACCTTTTTTTTTAGAACTTTAACTACCACATTTGCCTATTTATACTAAAAGAAAATCACCCAAAGAAAAATAAAGGGCTGAGAGGTAAGAGTTGTGGGTGCTGACATAACCTACCTAAACTTTCAAAACAACTTCTGAGAAAGCACAGCGGATAGAGCTTCTGGTCTGGAGTCAGGAAGACCTACATTCAAATCCCACCTCAGAAATTTACTAGCTGTGTGACCCCAAGCAATCACTCTATTTATCTTCCTCATCTGTAAAATGAACTAGAGGAGACAATGTCAAACCACTCCAGTATTTGATAAGAAAACCCCAAATGGGGTCATAACTGAAGTGACTGAACAACAGCAACAAAATGATAATATTGGCAGCCCCTTCTCAGAACTGTGAGGATCAAATGAGATATTTGTAAATATCTCATTTAGCACAATAAGCACTATATAAATTCTAACTATTAGAGTTCCAAAGATCTATCACAGCAATGGTACCGGATTCTGTTTAAGAGACTGAAACTTTAAGTTCTCATCTTAATGACTTGGATTCTGTTCATCTCTCAGAGCCGAGCATGGTCCCACCTGCATGGTTCTCCGCCCTGTGACTGGAAGCCCCTCCAAGACTAAGCTGACCTGGTTGCTCAGCATCGACCTCAAGGTGAGCTAGCTTGACATATTTCCTGGCCTGTTTCTTCAACCATAACACAGCACCTCCCTCCCAAAGTTGTTGAGTATCACATCAGTTATTTGAAAAGTGCCCATTTAGTTTGGCACCCAGCAGGCAATTGATGCTTGTTCCCTTTTCCCTCCCTCCTCTTAGGGAGTTCTAGCTTTATTCCAATTCCTCTTGGTTTTAGCTATCTCCTTGCAGACTTTTCCACTTGGGGCTTGAGGAGCAGCCAAGAGCACTTACAAGTTGCCCTAATGTCCTGGGTAGCATTCCCAAACCGAGTTTGGAGTTTAGCCTACTGGAATTCCAAAATGCCACATGCTGATATGGGGCTTAAGCTCAGTGGGCCCCCGGGGCTCTCCTTGTTAAGATCATTTGGCTCAAAGGAAACTTTCTACTTGTCTCACCATGCAGGGTTGGCTACCAAAGGCCATCATCAACCAAGTTATGTCCCAGACACAGGTGGACTTTGCCAACCACCTTCGCAAGCGCCTGGTCTCCGGTTCTGCTTCTGCTGTCAATTGTTGAAGACCTCCAGATAGCTCCTAATCGTCCCTTAAAAGCATTATTGCCTGTGCCCCAATTAGCAAAAACCCAGCAGGAAAAAGCAAAATCTCCTTTCTAGATCAGAGAAGGGATTGGGGGGTGGGGGGGTCAAGGAAATTGCTTAAAGTATAGCAAATAAGGGCAAAATTTGCTAAGACTGCAGATAGCACCAAGAAACAAGAATCTTCTCTGCTTCAAGTTCATTGTCAGAGTGGTGCTGGAACAGGTCAGACAGGCAGGAGGCCAAGGCCTTCTAAGTCCTCAATTGCTGAAAACATTTAAAAATACTTCTGGTCCCCTAGGTGAGACTGAAGGAAGGTGAAGACCTGAGGAGTGTCTCACCATTAGAGTTGAGGCCATGGCTTGAATCTCAAGTCTATTTACTCTATGAAACCCTGGGCTAGTCACTGAATAACGTGACCTCAGTGTTCTACCCTGTATATAAGGGTCTTGGACTATATACCCTCTTCAGTTAGCCAAACCCACGGAGAGGAGGGTAGGGAGACTAATCAGTCATTTCCTTGGCAAACTAAATTATAAGTCTGAATCAGTTGTAAAAATTGTGAGAGATGAACAATGAACAGCAAAGAATATAGTTCACGACTGCCTATTTTGTTTACTTAAAAGGGAAGAATGTCAAATAGGAATAGAGAAATAAGAATGGTAAGGAAAGAAGAGATAAAAGCAGGGCAAGACCAAAACTATCACTCGAACTGTTCCTCAGTGGCTTAAAAGTTAAAAAAGGAATTTCATTCCTGATATAATGGCAAGAACATGGACTTTCACCCAGAAGTCCTGCTTTAGAAGTCCTGGCTGTCATTTGTTTTGTGATCTTGTGCAAATTACCTTCCCTCTCTTCACCTCAGTTTCCTCACCTGTGATAGGAAGGGGCTGGATTAAATGCCACTTTCTAAAGCTAACCTTCCCATGTTTCTCTTTTGGGTATTCAAAGCTAGTAAACTTAATGTGTTCTGCCTTAAAGGTCATGACTTCAGGGGACTTTAGGAGAGTAGATCTGTGTCAATATATGGCTATCATTTAAAATGCCGTTTAGGCCTAAAAGATTTATAGCTACCAATTCTTCAGCTAAAATTTTTTTTATTAATAAACTAATGCTTTTAGGTGGATGTAGGAAGATCTCTTTTCAAGTTTCAGACACTTCTCAATTAGGGTAGGCTCTTTGTTATTTTTATTTAAAAAGTTACAAGTAACAAAGAAAATAAATCTACTCTCAAATACTTTGCCCTCTACTTCACAAAAGAGAACAGTTAATAGAATGGAAGTTTTTTATTTATTCAAAATACCTACCAATGTAAGAACATTGTTATTTATTGTTTTAAGTTTTACAACACAAGATGGTATTTATTACTATTTATTCTGATTACTCCAAAGAGCCTGAGCCAAATAGCCATTCTTGCCTTGGGTGAAATGTCACTTTTAACTTGTCTGCTCAGAGTCCAAAAATCACAGAAGTTGCATGTAATAACTCACATTTATCTAATATATTATGGTATGAATGTAGCCAATACTGAGTTTCATATAAAAAAAAGGTTGATCATTTTAAAAATCTACAAAGAAGCTTAAATGAGAAAAGGCAGAAATATGATTATTGGTTTCAAGAGAAAGGAGAGGAGACTCCTAAAGAGTCAGACCCAGGTTTTTCAGCATCACTAAAAGTCATGGCATTTCAAGGATCATGGGATGTCAAGAGATTCTATCAGTTGTCTCCAGAATTCACTGTAACTATGCTTGAAATCTTCTGAGATTGTTTTAAGACCTTAATTTTGGTTTGGAATAAAACAACTTGTTTGATAATCTTAGCATATTAACTGTCATCCTTAGGAGAATTTAAGCTATAGGAGTTTTCAGTCCTTATTCAAATAACTTCTTCCCAAAGTACAAACACATTTTGAATGTTACACATACATAGCCAGGATCACTCGACATGCGAACCCAGGGATGTAAGAAACTCTATAAACTTGAAAAACTACTTCAAAAGAATTCACTTTAGAGACCACCATCCCAATTTCTAGATCTTCAAACTAGGGCTGGTGGTTTAGGACCAGACTAGCACAAATCTTTCCTTCTCCCCTCTCATTTCCCAACACCTTTCGAGGATCAGCCCAGAACAGAAGCAGTACATATAGTGAGTAAAAAGTAAAAGTGACTCATATTACCATGAATACGCATCACTTACAGACTTGGATACTCAAATACTCAAATACCAGAGGGATGGTATAGTGTTATGTAATGGAAAAACTTTACCCCTATGTCCTTAGAGAGTCTCAGGTTGAAGGCTACTGTCAGGTCCTTTGGAACAATCCCATGAGAACTGTATGCTGTCTAAGTTAGCCAATTTATGGCTACAAAACCAAGGCCAAACAGCTCCTCAGATGTACTGTTTTATTTTGCTCCAAAAAAGTGTCAGGGAGGCTGTTTGGGAAGTTGATTTAACCTTGGGGGAAGGGACAGAGAGAAGAATTCACAATTGCCTCTGGTTCAGTCTACAAGTACATTGGCAAACTAACAGATCTTAAAAAGGAAGATGAGCTTGGTAAAGGACAACAGCTAAATGTAACAAAGCATATATGCAAAGGAAAAGGGTATTAAGTGTAATATTACAGCCCTCCTTTCCTTATGACTGCTATTGCTACCATCCTAGTCAAATGCTAGCTAACTCGTCTGAGATTACTACAATCATTTCCTTTCCAGTCTCTGTATCAGTTCCCTTCCCACTCTAATTTAATTTATTCTTTATTATCAGTTTTATTTTCCAAATGCACAGGTCTGATCATGTTACCTCACCAATCAAAAATTTTGATTTCTTGCTGTTAAATAAAATTCAGATTCATTAGTCTGGTTTTCAAGATCTAAATCTATTCTAAATCTATTCCCACCTCTACACCACTTTCCCCCTTTTAAAGCCACTAAAATCTCGGCCTATCCTTCAAAGTCCTCCTCAAAGTTCACCTCTTCTATATAGCTTACCTGAGATGTCCCCTTTCTCACCCTCTTCCTCATTTAATTTCATGGCACTATTTCTTCTTTGCTTTTGCTATACCCTAATTTGTATTTCAGTTATTTTCATACTTCATCATTCCTACCCATTTTATATTTCTTGACAGCAGGGACCATGTCCTTATCTCAACCCCCAAGAATAGTATACCAGATTATACAATCTAGGTTCTTAGCAAACACTGAATCAATGAAATGAAAGCTTTTTGTTCTGAAATTACAGGAAGCCAGGTAGACTAAACCAAAAAAGATTAAAGAAGACCTAGCAAAAGCCTGAAGTCAAAACCTATCATTTCCCTACAAATGGCACCTCACTTACCTTGAGCTACTTGAGTTTCCAGGACCTGGTAGATGAAAGCCAAAGACACTGTGCTTCATGATTCAGTTTAAGAGACAGACAAAAATTGCCAGACAAACTCATTTCTAACTTTTATTTCAGATAGGTTATTATTTCTTTATAAGTCACAAGCAAGAGTATCTTTCACAATTAGAGTTTCATGCACCTGGCTGTTTTGGCATTTCTGAGATCCTTATATAAGAAAACTATTTACAAATTAAAAACCACACAAAAAATGGAAAATTTTTAAGCTGTTGAAACCTAGGGTTCCTTGGCAGGAACCACTAATTCAGTTGCTCCTGGAAATGGAATGGCTGTCCTCTGCAGAAATCTGAAGAATGGGACAGAGTAATCTCCACATAATGGAAATGTTTTTTTAAACAAAAAAGCAGCCTGAAAGAGACAAGTCCCTCAGTGTTAGAAACATGGCTAGATGAATAGCCTGAAATCTAATGACATGTGGCACAGCACCAATTTCACAGGAAGCTCACTGGATTTTGAACAGTCAGGACTTTTCAGAACTTGGTACACTGGTGAAAAGTACTCATTCAAAAACAACGGACAACAGCAGAGGACAAGGGGTTGCCCGTCCCTGCCCTCCATTGCTAAACTAATCTTGTATCTTGAGAAAGGAGAGCTGTTGTCCTCTGAACAGTCTCTTTAGAGATGAGTACAAATGAAACTTTTTTTTTTTTAAAGTAATAGAACACATCAGTTTCATTCCACAGAAAAGTTATGACTGTCAAGAAGAGGGAAACCTGGTTATGGCTCCCAGGGGGGACTCCGTCTCCCATCCACCTCTGTTTCAACATGATATAAGACGTCAGCTAGTGTGTGCTCCACCACAGCACCCCAGCCCATGTCACTCATCTGCAAGGTGAAAGCACAAACAGAAAGATCACTAAAACGTTGTATAAGACATCCATGGAATAATGTTGACATTTTATTTAAATCAATACTCACAGGGCGGTAAGTGAGATCTCTTGGAGGATACTTGAAGCAGGGTCCAAAGTTGATAGAAACCTGAAAGAAATTTCATGCACATGATGCAGGCAAATTAGATGACTCTTTCTCATTAAATTTAGCCTGGATGTTCAGGGGGCTATGCAGTTACAGAACTTTTAGGGTGTTAACAATTGAAAGATTTTTAGAAATTACAGAATCCAATTCTCTGGCTTAATTGATAAGGAAAATGCAGTCCAGAGAAGTGATGGGACTTGCTCTGAATCATATCACTAGTCAAGCAACTATGCAAGGACAGGTATCTCGACTTCCAGTTCAGGTTTTCCACTAAAATAGGAGATTAGACTTACCATGACTTCTAATTTTACCTAATTATCTGTTTAATTTGCCACATTAGTTTATATACAAAATAATACTGAAAGTTCAATTACGAGCTTGCGAGCAAGAGTCACTATTAAGTCATTCAATAAATAACTGACTACTATAATAACAATTTATATTTATTTAGAAACAACAGTTTTTCCTTAATACATAATATCTCATCTGAACTTTACATCTGATCCTGATAATGACATGAAGGTAGGAGGATTCATTTAAAGATGCTCACTTAGAGTTGAGGAAACTGAGACTTGGAGTGGTAAGTGATCTGCCCAGCTTAAAAGTGGCAAAGTTTATATCTGAGCTTTATAATAACATGGTAGACACTTAATATTTTTAAATTTAATGAATTCTGACTCCCTGTCCAAATTATTATTCATTTCTCTACTTTGTCCAAATGTCTCATGCTATCCTAGCCCTCAATGAAGCCAGTAGCTTTTATAACTATTAAATTGAGAAGAGAAGTATCAAAACAAGAATCATCTATTATTCAATCCAATTCAGTAAACATTTATTAAGTACTACTAGATAAAGAGCAGAGTGGGGAAGATACAAAGATTGATATTACACAGATGTGTTCTTAAGGAACTTCTCATTTAAGAAAAAGGAAAGCTATGCACACAAATGATACAAGGCCAAACATGATGGGATGATAAGATCATCTAATTAGAGCTAGAGGAATCTCAAAAGTCATCTAATTCTGCAGCTGAAGAAACAGGCTGTATTGTTAAGTGGCAGTCAGAATTTGAACTAGGGTTCTGGGGATTCCATTGTACCTCTGCAAAAGAAGCAAGCAAACAGAGTGCTGTGAGAATTCTGAGCACTAGGGATAGATGGACAAGGTGGTATGAATGGAGGGAGAGGATTTCACTACACAGGAATGGAGAGTGGGGGCATATTATAGGTATGGAAATGGCATGAACAAACACATGGAGATGAGAGGATACAGATAAATACAGACTTGGGAGTTTGAGATCAGCTGGAAAGGTAAGCTGGAACCCATTCATGAAGGGTCTTAAATGTTAGAGGTAGGAACTGAGATTTTATCCAGTAGCCAATGGGCAGACACTGGGAGGTTTTTTTAGTAGAAAAATGATAGGGTCAGAGTAATGTGCTAGGAAGTTTAGTCAGGCAGCAGGTGAAAAATAAAGTGGAGAGAGAGAGAGAAAGTAAGAAGACAGAAGACTAAGATAACAGTCTATGTGAAAATGAGGACCTTAAGTAGAGTGGCTGCAGCTAAGTAGAAAGGGAGAGACAGATGAAAGAGACAGCAGGGAGATCAAATCAATAGGGCTTAGCAACTGAAGGAAGATGAAAACTGAAAGATTATTAATAAAAAATTAACATAATACCTGTTACTCTATATCACAAAAGAGAAAAGATGTCTGTGTAGTTGGTCATCCTTTTCAGGTCCACAAACCTCTCCTTAATATAAACATTGTCTGTAAATAGGTCTCAGCCCCAGTTCTGAAGGCTTTAATATTACCAACTTTTTAACTAAAATTTCTCATTCTACCACCAGACCTATTCTGATTTCTGTTGCAGAATGTAACAATTACTCTCTCCCCCACCTCCTCTTGGATCTGTTTGATAAGACAACACTCAGACCTACCGTGCAGCTTTTATACAGTGAGATGGCAGGAAAGTAGACCCCTTCAAAAATTTCTTTGTAGGCCACTCCTTGGCTGACACCATTTTTGTAGAATATTATCTGCAAGATTCAAATCCAATGGCTTTAACGGGAACAATGCCCCAGAGTTATCAACTGAGTATGCCCTAGTTTCTTGGCTTTGTCCCCCACAGAGATCAAAGAGAGAGGAGGGCCCATAGGTGCAAAAGTTTTTATAGCAGCCCTTTTGGTAGCAACAAAGACTGGAAAATAGAGGGTGCCCACTGCCTGGGGAACAGCTGAGCACATCACAGTAGTACTATTGTGCCATAAAAAAGGGTGAAAAAGGCTGGTTTCAGTGAAACCTGGAAAGATTTGTACAAGCTGGTACAGAATGAAGTGAGCAGAACAAGGGGAACAGCATAACAACATCACTGTATGAACAAATGACTTGGAAAGACTTAAGAATTCCAATCAAACCGAAGACCAACTACAACACCAGAGATGATGAAGTATGGTTACCTACCTCTTGACAGAGATGTGATGGACTCTTGGGGGGATAGAATGGGAGAGGGCTTTTTTTTTTTAAATATGGTCAATGTAGGAATTTGTATGCATTAACTACTTGCCACAAAGTTTCCCTCCCTGATTTGGGGGTGGGAGGAGAATTAAGGGAAAGAAAACTGACTTTTGTTCACTGAAAAAAAAATTTAATAAAAAAAAAACAGTGGTTTTGGGAAAACTCTTAGAAGTACTTACTATCTCTCAAAAACATACTGGGGTGAAGGCACTATAAAAATGGGCAATAAAGTAAAAGGAATATATTCTGGTTGATGCAAAGTTCATTCATATAATAGTAATTATGCTCTGTCACTTTTTAAGTTTCAAAGCATTTTCATACCCACTATTCTCATCTACTTATATTCTAGACATATTTGCAATCCACCACCAAATGATAAAAGTTTCTCATATATAAATACAATAAATTCTCAATTTTTAGGCTCAGAGAATTCTTCCCTCAGAGCCCTAGTGGCTAAGTCTCCAGCATACTTTGGCTCTTTGTATCATGCATTTCTATTTCTGTTGTGCTTTGCAACATGTTTGTAAGACTTTATTTGCTCTTCTGAGGTCTTGTTTCAAATACCTCTTTCATTCCCTTTCTGCCAAAATCTCCACCTCCCAAACAAATATGAGCTCTTTGCAAGTAGGACTGCTTCATTCTTCGGACCTGTATCCCTAGTAACTGTATAGTGCTGGCACACAGTAGGTGCTTAATAAATACTTGCCAGATTTTGGAAGTATTCTCTACTCAGTTTGTTCTCTCTCTCAGTCCTCAAAGCTGGGTAATTTCTTTAGGTTCTCTTTCCACCCCGTAGCATTTCTGTTTTCAGAAAAGTTGGGTTCTTTTGAAGCAGATTTACCCACCTTCATCTGAAAGTAGGAACCATCTTCTTTCTCCTTGTTTTCTTGCTGAATAGCTGATCATCCCTTATTTACTTCATTTCCTTTATTTTTTTTTATAAAATTCTCTGGAATCCATCTTATTCTTCCACATTTCTTCCTAAAGTATTCCACTTTCTCTTTCTCCTCCTCTTCTTCAAACCCCAGATGATTTCTGCAAGCTTATTTGGCTAGATCCTACCAGTTCACTTGTTTCTTTCCCCTTCTGTCTGACCCTTAGATGCTGGTTCTGCCACACATACCTCCTGTTTAGGCTCACATGATTTTGAGTTGTTTTATCTTTACAATGGCCTTGTAAGCTACATTTATCCTCATCCTAAGATAAAAAAAAAAAGGAGTCACCTCCCCCCCAAGGGATCAAGGTCAAGGTTTCTTGATTTCTAGTTTATAGAGTTTTCCATACTAACATGTCTTGGGAGGGGGGAGGGTCATTCTCACCTAAGGCAAAATAGCATAAATCTTCATATTCAATCTCCCATAGATGCTAACTTTATTGTAGTTTCTATGCTCTTTTCTTTAGACTCTTTTTTCCTCTGGAGGGCTCCCAAAGGAACTTTTGGGTGAACAAGTTTTAAATACAACATCATTAAAAACTGTAAAAACTATTCTTAACTTGTGGTCAACAAGTCACATTTGATCCAATGACCAAAATTTGTCATCCTTTGTTTTATATCATTGAAATCAAAATTTTAACTCACTTGACTATGGGGAGTTTGCTTGAGGCTCTTCTCAGCTTTATCCACAAAATCCTTTTCCTCAAAATATAAGTAACTCTTGAACTTTATTAAAGCCTTGAAAAGCAAAAGAGAAAGAAAATGAGAATCACGAAGCATGATCTCTACTGTTGCAAACTAAAAAAACAACATATATTTGGTGCCCAGTCTTGGCCCTCTGGGGTAGGGATTCAGAACACTTCAGGTATTGAGACCATGGGTTGATCCCATAACTGTCTTTCTCTCTTCCCAAGAAGAAATGAAGTACAGATTCTATATGAAAAATTGCCATAAAGACATTTGTTGACCTTTTATAAGTTCAATTTGGACTCTAGTTTATTAATCTAAAATTATTGAGTCTTGAATCTTCTATGTCTATACTTCATAAAACCCCAAAATAAAACTGGGGTTTATATTTCTGAGCTTCATATATGAAAATTTATAGAATTCATCTGTGAGTAGTGCAGAAGTTCTTCACCTTTTCTGTGTCACAGACTTCTTCTGGAAGACACTGGTGAAGCTCTATCTCAGAATCATATTTTTCAATGCATAAAATAAAATACATGGGAATAAAAAGGAAACCATCTATAATGGTTTGAAAGGCTTAAGAATTATGATAAACTATAATTCCAGAAGAAAGATGAAGTATGTCAAAAGGTCCAGTATCTTTGGATAATGACAAAAAGAGTGTGGTTAAAGCACCTCTTTTTTTTCTTTTAGCACCTCTTTTTCTTATTCAGAAGACTGACTGAGGCAAGCAATTAGGGGCACAATATTTCAACTGAATTTCCCAAGCCATAACAGTTACAACAAAGCTAGAAAACATGCCGGTAAATCACACTAACTTTTCATTTTCTGAACCTGCCTTTCACCTCAAATTACAGTGGTTCATGAGACTTGATGAGAGACCCAGACTTACTAGAGCAAAATTGAGTAGGTAATCTTCCACCATACAATCCCCAGAACCTCTCATACTGCTACCATCTCAAGAGTCTCCATTCTTTTCTAAGGTATAATCTATTTCTTTGGTACTTTGGTGATGTGCATTGCATTGTATTCGAAAATGAGTATTGATTTACGTAATTGGCCCTTGAGGCGTTTTTGTTGGGAACTGCTGCCTAGAAGAACTAAAAGGCTGGATACCCCTGGTTGAAATTGAGTTCTCATGAATCAGTTTTATTAAGACTAGATAAAATAACTAAAATTTTAGATTCTAATACAGTTTCCCTTTCAGTATAGGGCTCTGCTGGACACTGACTATTATAATAATAATGAGGAAGATGGTAACAATAACAACTACTCATATTAGAAGTTCACAGAGCAAGTATTATCCCCATTTTACAGATGAAGAAACCTTAATTTCGGGCTCAGAGAGGCAATGATTTGCTCACAGTAAGTTTCAGAACTATCGCTATCTGCCTCTAAACTTGAATGTTTAAACCATCATCAATTACAATGAAATATATCATCTTATTGATAGAAAAACAGGGAACTATTTCCATGTTGGTTTTGCTTTATTGTTTTTCTTTGTTAGAAGGGCAACGGGGCTTATTAGAATATAAAAATAAAAAGGGATTAATAAAACTTAAAAAACAAAAATAAATAGTGGAAAAATGACAACCCCCATGATGACAGTGAAACAAACACTGGGAATCCATCACAAGGGGAACACTGACCTTATCTTTATAGGTGTCAGGCAAAGACTTGGCAGTTTCTGTCTCCTCAGGAAGATTGATATAAAACCCCAGTATGTCACCTTGACCATAACCAGAGGAGTAGCGCTTCCCAATGGACTGATGAAACTTGGTCCCCTTTTTGCTCCTCCAAGAATAACTGAATTTGTCATAGCCCAGTGGAGCTTGGAGGTTACCTGTTCCAAAAAAATACATGGATTCAGAGGGTTAGGTCAACTCTGGATTCCTACAGTAAAGATTCTCTTTACATTTCTGAGTTGTTCAGTTTCTTAAAATGGCCTTTCTCTCTCGATGTTCCTGAACAATAATTAATTACATAGGGCAAATGCTTAGTAATTAAAGCACTCACAGGAGTATCAAAGGAAGGTGCATTAGATGCTCATCAGAATTCTACCCAGTAGTCATGCACAAAATTCCCTCCCAATTAGCTCTATTGTTCCAGACCCATCCTGGCACACAAGGGGCCTTTACTGCCACCTGCTGGGACCAAAGCTTACCAAGAGGCTGAGACCAGCCCAGCCTGGCAGCAGTATCTGGAGGCATCTCATCCACTGAGATCTCAAAGTACCAGGCCCCTTTCCGAACTCCATGAGAGGCTCGAACCATTGAGTAACCCTTTTCTCCAATCACAGTCAGTCGGTCATCTGAGATCTTTAGCTGAGGGGCTGTAGTGATGGAGATCAAAATAGACCGCATCTTGTTATTAATGAGGCTACTGGCTCATTTACACAGTTCTCAGATTTAAGTGTTTCCTTCATTGACAATCCTGGGAGGTGAGGGACACAAATACTATTCCCCTTCTCTGAAGGAAGACACTGAAGAGGTAAAGTGACTTGGCTGGGTAGGTCACAAGCCTGGAGAGCAGCAGAGCTGGGATTTAGATCTAAATCCTTTAACTCCTATCATTTCATTACTGAGAAAGGGGGGAGCCACACAAACCGCACAAATAGGCAAAATTCCTGGATTCCAATGGAACCCATTCAGAACCAGAAAGTCTGCAAGTTTAAACATACAAAAAATACCTGTAAAATGCAGAAAGCACCATGAGCCTCCTCACACAACATCCTGTGCCTTGACACTACTAGCAGTCTTTCCCTCTCTCCCATTCTACGATATTGGCAATAAGTAAAATGTTCCAGTATCATTGGGTCTGTCTCACCTACCAATCTCCAGTCACTCATTTGGCTTTTATCTAATTCCTGATTTTTGTAGAAAAGCCAATACCCACCAACCTATTTCCAAAACACTACCATTGGTGATAGTTTAACTTGGATTTGAATTACAATAATCTGTAAAATTCCTTGCTTTTTTTTGAAGATTTTTCAAATTTAAGGGTTTAACCATAAGCATGAACCTCCTCTGAAGGTTATTATCTAACTAGTGAAATAATTCTTTGGTAAATCTCAAAGATCACTAAATTGGAGAAGGGCTGTAATCTGTATTAGCAGAGGAAATACTCATAGCACTGAAATTAGAGATATTTGAAATATTGAATGAAGTAGAAGTCTCCACTCAGGTCCTTCTCTGAAGCCTTACTGTGATGTGGAGATAATCTCATGTTCTCAAGGGCCTATGCAACCCAGCACAATCTGGTTGACTCTACCAAACTAGAAAGGTTGATAGGTAATTTCCATTTTATCTAAGGATAAACCTGGTTAAATTTGGAAAAATTAGACCACTCATGAAAGCTGCCAAGCAAAGTCAGGGAGAGCCTGTGACCCTCGCTGGTTGAGACAGTTTATCACAACATGACATTGTGGATCTTCTAAATATTGCAAGAATAGAGTTTGAGATGAAATGAACTTAAGGGACTAAGTTAATAACATCCATTCTAAATGACATGACTATTTTCTGGTATGGTAAGCATATTGCGTACCTCGGTCATGAAGCGCTAACAAAACCCGTTCATAGAGGCAGGCTCTGTAGAGGTCTCCTGGAATTGGTTTCCCGGCCCAACAGTCCAGTTCCAGTTTCTCAGGGTCTGGGGCATGAGGGTCTGGTTCTGCCAGAATGTACCGATAGCCATCTTTGTTAAATGGGTGTTCCAATGGATAGCCATGAGGGGGAAGGCGCTGAGCAGAAAACAAGGGGTCACTAGAGAAAGGAAAAAAAATATAAGAGCTAGTGTCCTCTTTATCTCAGATATCAATAATATATAAAGATTTTCTTGCATGGTCAGATTTCCTCTAAAAACACACTCAAAATTTTCACATTTTTTTACTCTTTGAATGCATCATTCTGTTTCCTATAGGCAATCAAAGAGATGAATGGTATCTATTTGGGACCTGGTTCACAAACAACCTCTCAAAAACTGATGGTCATCTTCTAGGTGGTTTATAGGCTAATTTGAAATGCAAGGCATAGCGGCAGCTAGGTAGTGCAGTAGATAGAGCACCAGCCCTAGAGTTGGGAGGACCAGAGTTCAAATCTGGCCTCAGACACTTAATAATTACCTAGCTGTGTGACCTTGGGCAAGTCATTTACCCCTATCTGCATTGCCAAAAAAAAATGAAATGTCAGACATATGATAATATTTGTGGAAGTCTTTGAGATACCAGATAAGATTATTTTTTTAAGAGTGTTATTGTGTAGGCCCCATGCTAACATCTGTTGCTTCACTGGGGTTTTTAAAAACTATACTGAAAGGAGACAAACTCTGACAGATTCTATCAAGCTGTAAAAGCACTGAATATGGTCTCAGCATTGAGCTTTTTTTTCAGGCCTAGCCTTAATAAGTTTGAAAAGGTTAGCACCAAAGGAAAGACTTTCAGGTGATGAATTTTTGGGGCTACAGCAGGACATTTAATTGCTTACTCAATTGTAGAAGGATAACCATCTGCACAAGTAGAAGAATTATCCTTATAAAGTTTGAATCACGGAGTCTTTTATTTTATTTTAATTTTTTTATTAGGTTTTTTTTTTTGGCAAGGCAAATGGGGTTAAGTGACTTGCCCAAGGCCACACATCTAGGTAATTATTAAGTGTCTGAGGCCGGATTTGAACTCAGGTACTCCTGATTCCAGGGCCCACTATGTCACCTAGACAACCCCACAGAGTCTTTTAATACTGAAGTTGTGTGTGTGAAAGGGCAATGGGAGAATACAAGGAAAAGGTAAGATGTTTGTATTACTGAGTAACTTTTCTGCTATCAGCTATGGCTATTGTAGTCAGTCTGGATAAGGAATGACAATTGATATCATCAGGAGGGCAGCTAGGTGGTGCAAAAGACAGAGCATTAGCCTTGGAGTCAGGAGGACAGGAGTTCATTTTTTTTTTTTAGGTTTTTGCAAGGTAAATGTGGTTAAGTGGCTTGCCCAAGGCCACACAGCCAGGTAATTATTAAGTGTCTGAGGCTGGATTTGAACTCAGGTACTCCTGACTCCAGGGCCAGTGCTGTATCCACTGCCCCACCTAGCCGCCCCTGAGCCACCTAGCCACCCTGAGGACAGGAGTTCAAATCTGACTACAGACATTTGCCACTTACTAGCTGTGTGACCTTGAGCAAGTCACTTAACCCTGACTGCCTTGCATCTAGGGCCATCTCCAGTCATCCTGCCATATGTGGCAACTGGATCCAGATGACTCTGGAGGAGAAAGTGAGGTTGGTGACTTAGCATAGCACTCCCTCACTCAAATCCAATTCATGTGTTTATCAAGGCATCATATCTCCATGATGTCATGGTCTTCTTTGAAAATAAAGAACAAGGGAGGGTGGCGCAGTGGACAGAGCACCGGCCCTGGTGTCAGGAATGCCTGAGTTCAAATCCGGCCTCAGACACTTAATAATTATCTAGCTGTGTGGCCTTGGGCAAGACACTTAACCCCATTTGCCTTGCAAAAAAAAAAAAAGAAATTGAAGGATGAACATTACATTACATCACCTTTCAGATCTAGACCAAAGACAAGGAAGAAGTGAGGGGACAAGAGGTAAACCACAAAATACACTGCCCAAGAGCATTGCATCAAACATTGATTTCCTTTGCTATTCTACAGCCACCCCTTGTCAAGATCCTATAGTTCTCACTTCTTGTGATTCTCACCCTAATACACCCAAATGGAATACAGAATAAATGGTAGAAAATGGATCAGGCAGGGGGCATCACCCTAGGGAGATTCTGCTTTGCAATGACAAGTCAGAGTAGACAGGAGTCTTTCCCTTTTACTGTTTAAGAAAATCTTGTTTAGGAGGTAAAGTGATGAAAAGATTCTATTTCCCTTTTACCCCATGCTTCTTTACCAATGAGACCAGAGCTAGGGCCAAATGTATTCTGGCGCTTCTCTTTACCTCCGAGCCTTCTTAGTTGTTCCTGTAGTCCCTCCATCCTGCTGTTTGCGCTTGGCTCCTCTTCCTTTTCCACTACTTCCTGCTGCAATTCCACCTTAGAAAGAGAGGGAAGCTTATTATCAATTGGCTATGATGGGAGATCAGAGTCCAGGGCAGAAACTCTCAGGGGACTAAAAGGCTGATGTGCACTTGTGCTGCACCAGAGGCAACCTTTCTCAAAGGACAGCATGCTGACTCTGAATGATTCTACTGGGTGGTCAAATCCATGAGGGCAGGAACTGACTACACTAAACTTTAGCTCCCCTCAGATACAGCACAACACTTTCTAGTGTACTGCACATGGTAGATGCTTAATAGAACTGCAAGCTCAATTGAGTCTTTGAAGTGTTCTTCTCAGGTCAAAATGATTCAAACCACTAAATACTAAATATGTGCAAACAAAAGCAATCTTTTCTTTCTCAACAAAACTAGTTCACTTTCTGAGGACACTGACAAATGCAATTTCATTCACAGAGTTTCCAAACACCCAGAGCTAAAAAGAATAAAAACAATTACATAAAGATTGTTTTCCCCATCAACACCAGAATAAACATTTACATAAAGAGAATATTCTCACTGTAAGCAGATTTCCACTTGCTTTAACAGCACATGGTTCACAACCCATAAGCATAAAAAAACACAGTACCTACTAAGGCAGTTAAGCACTGAACTTTGATGTTGAACCAAATAAAATACACCAGACAAGGAAAAACAAAATCAAAAGCACTAAAAAGGTGTTTCTCTCCAGTGCTGCCTGGTCAATTTCTGTGGTGACCACTAGGTATATGAAGAATATCAATTTTACACAATTAAAAACAGAAGGTTTTAAAATTAGCAAGACTTTTTAAAGGTATATTTCATAATAATGTACTCAGTTGTCAAAATATTAGATTCAAGAGAGACTAGACCTGGGCTATAGTATTAAATGAAGATACTGGTGGGAGTATGTGTATATGTGTGTACACATATTTTGCACACAAAAGAACACACAGACACACCAGCCTAGTGCTTTGAATAGTTCTGGAATAAGGAATCAATACAGTTCTGCCCATTTCTCTCCAATGAAGTCAGTTAAAATTTGTTTTATGGAACTGCAGGCAAACACCTTTACATAAACAACAACTGCATAGAGGACGTTATCTACAAGTGTAGCAAGCTTGTAAAATATCAGCATACTCCTGTTGCAGTAAAAAAGGAACAAGGTCAAGAAACAAGATCATATTCTGCACAAGCAGGTCAAGGGAAATTAAAGAACTCAAGTCTTAAATAATAACAAGAATCCATCTGGTTACACACAAAGGTTTTAGGACCCAAATATTTCTATTTAATTTGGGTCACCCTAGCACACTCAGCATTTTGGGGGGGGAGTGTCTAATTTACATTGTAACTCTAAGTAATATTTTGAATCTAATTATTCTGAAGAGAACAAAAGGTCTTAAGGAGACTGGCCTTGCAAGGCAGAATATGACAGTGTAAAAGCTTCTAATTGCTAACATTAAAACTGAAATTATGATCTTATATTAGGTTCTATGGTCACGATTTTAAGAATACTTTCGATTTTTTGAAATTGGTTTTAGCTTCTAGGACAACTGAGCAAAAAAGCACTTTCCAAACCACACAATACTTAAGGTTGAGAGGCTGAAAGGTAAATATTCACCTCCAAAAGAGGCTCCACCTGTAAGAACAGAAGTGGCACCATGTATTTGTCAAATATTAACAAGTCTAAAGGAGAAAAAAAAATCAGTCTTTGAAAGAAAACAAACAGTATCCTCACTAATTTTTGTCCTAAGAAATTCTTTAAAGTAGTGGGAAAAGTTTAGAAATTCAAGAAGACATGAGTATTTTAAGAGGCAAGTAATGGATCCTAGTTTTACAATGAAAACCTATCCATTTTCTAGCCCCCCACTTCACATTTCAAGTATAGAGACTGATCACAAAAAAAATAACTGTTAACAAATAATCAACACATAAAGGCTGAATTTGAATAAAACTCCTCAACAATTTAAAATGTCAGAATGAGAAAAAAGAGACCTCCAGAAAAATGGAACCTACAGTACAGAACAGTAATTAACTTAGAACAGATAAACAGGCTAAGGGGAAATGCTACAGAGCAATGAAGCTCTTTAAATTGAAGTCATGGAGACATTTCCAAGGATCAGAACTTTTCCTGGCATGGGGACTTTTTTGCTTTAAGTGGATCTCAAACCAGAGTAACCCGTTTCCATAATATGGAAAAATCAAAAATAGTCATCTTAGTGTCATCATTATTATGGGGTAATTATGGCTCCAAAACAATAAAAATAACTAAATTTGACTCCAAATGGAAAAGACTAGTCTGTGGTTTACATTATGACAAAAAGTCCTACTACAGTTACCCAACAGTCTAGCTAAAATATAAAGTGATTAAAAAATTATTTAAAAGGACACAGTATGAATAGCTATCAATCTTTCCAACCCCAAGACTTCCACAAGCTTTCCTTTTTAATATTTTGAAAATATTTTAATAATAAATAACTGAACACTTACCATTTAAATTTCCACTAGTGGATACTGTGCTGCTTTGCTTCTGGTTGTCATAAGCTGGGCCAATATTACCAAGATCCTAAAGAAAACATATAATTAAAAATAATCTTTTAAAACAACTTCAACAAATCAAGTCTAAAGAGGCAGATGCTCCAGATATTATGAAGAAGGAATTAAAATAGCAAAGTGGACCTGCAAATGACATTCCTGAAAGGGTCTGAGATTTGTAGAATACCAAAGAGATGTCATTTTCTCTTAATTCCTAGAAAGCTCTAACAATATCTTTCTCCAAAAGAAAACAATGCTTTCCCAAGTACACAGGAACACAGAATACCCAGAATAGTTACAAACAAGAAACTTGAGCAGAGTCCTGATTAGAGCTTAGATCTGTCATATCCCAGCCTAGCATTCTTTCCACATGATACAATATAAACTAGTGCACCTGATCCAAAAGCCCAAATTTGGGATAATCTTCTTCCGGGTCTTTACTTCCAGGGTCTGGATGTTCCTTCACCAAAAATACATCTCTTTCTCTACTCTAAAAAGAAGGAGAATTTTAGCATTAAAGGTAGGCAACTTCTGAATATAACAACTCCAAAAAAACACACTGTCACTGTCTATCTCCTAAACAAACAACCAACAGATAGTTATTAAGCCCTAAACACTGAATTGGAGATTGTGCCAGATGTTAGAGATGATAAGAAAAAAATTAAATAAGTTGAGCTCTAGGGGGAGTGGGGAGGAACATACATCCTAGCAGGATGTGCAGGTACATAAGACATGTGTGTGGATGGTAAATGATGGGGAAAGTCCCAGCATAAGGCAATATTTAATCTGAGTCTTGAGGGAAACCTAATTCCAAGAGGAGTCAGGGAAGATTGATAGACCAGGAGTAGGGGCACAGAGGTAAGGCAACAGGTGACAGATATATGTGGGGGGGTGGGGTGGGAGAATGGTCCTGGAGTTGTTAGGGAACTTACAGATTCTACTAATGGGAGGGTGAAACAGATTTTTCACTCCAGGAAAATCACTTCAGCAACTATGGAAAGGACTGGGGAGAGGTGAGACTGTAGAGGAATAGCCCAGGCAAGAGGTGAGGAGGGCATGATGGTGAATAATGCTTAAAACAGTCTATTCATTTGAAGAAAAAGCAGTCCAGAACTGGGTTAGGTTTAGTTTGGGTCTATGCATGTTTGTACAAAACTGTGGAACACAAATAGTTTTAAAGGAGAAAGTAAGATGGTGACTTAGCACGGCCAGCCCTCCCTCATTTAAATCTGATTCATATGCTTACCATGGCATCACCTCCTTGATATGTCATGGTCTTCTTCGAGAAGGAAGGACAAACAACAATACAGAGAAAAACTAAGAAAAATACTATTCTTAAGGAAACAAGCTTTTCATATATCTAATTTCCTCAATTTTCTTTTACTCACCATAGTTTTAACAATATTATTAGGCCAAGTCATTTTCCCAGGTCTCTGTCTGGTGGTCATGCACTCCCAGTACTTATCAATAAATGGTATAATATCCTATTTTTAAAAACAAAGATGAGTTAATCTCTTTATAACCACTTTAAACATTACTGGTCACTGAAGAGGGCATTGGCCCTTAAAATTTTTTTTAAATCTTCTAAATGAAAGGGAGACGCTAAACATAACTGCTCACTACTTTAATTATTATGACCTAAGCACATACCATATTGGTGACATTGTTCTAGGAACAGAGGGATTCCAAGAAGTATCAGAGCTGAGGATTTATTTGGGAAAGACTTCAGGGAGACTAATCAAGTTCATTCTATTAAATGACTTTAATCTTAAATACTCCTTCTAAATTTTTTCTTTTACCAGGTCTACATGGGCACTGTCCCATAAATCCTCCAAATATCTTTAAAGTATGTTGGCAGGCTATTTGGGGCTATACTTCAAGGTTTCTAGTCATCTATATTTCAAGGTTTGGTCTCTTAACTGTTTAGGTTCATAATTATGATGCCACATGAAAGGCCAATTAAACTGGGAATACTAATTCACACAACCTGGAAGTATAGAACTCCTTTCCATATGATATAAGAGAAACTAGAACAGCTGCTTCAAAAGTTTACTTTTAAAAAATAGATTAAAAACAAAACACCCTCTCTTTTGCAAATAAATTTTCTTTATTTAAAAAAGATAACTCATTTATGTCACTATAATTTGATGAAAAAGAATGTTAAAATATAAAATAAACAAGTCCATTTAGCAAATAGATACTACAACTGATTCAAGTGTAAATAATTTGCAAAATTATGACTTCTCATCCATCATTATTAGCTAGTATTCTATACCAGTTAACAAAGTAATTTTTCATAAATCTGGCCTGGTCATGGTCTGCATGGCTTAAAAAAGTTATTTCACAATTACTGCTGTCAACAGAAAAATACACTGCAAAGATAAATACAAAAAAAAATATGCACTATACTTGGTAATTTTATTCCCCACTTTTTTTTTGTATTCTGTAGTTTAACAATAAATTTCTTAATCATTTTGGCTTTGCTGCAATTATAGAAACACAATCTAGTTTCTTCTAATTGAATTTGGAATCAAATATATCTAAAGTGACTTGCTGTCTGTGGACATTAATGACTAGCAGGATCATCAAATCAAGAATAGTTATGGATTATATAAAATGAAAGAAAGCAAGAAGAGGGGGCAAGGAAACATGTAGTGGGGGCAGCTAGGTGTCGCAGTGATAGAGCACCAGCCCTGGAGTCAGGAGTACCTGAGTTCAAATATGGCCTCAGAAAACACTTAATTGCTTAGCTGTGTGACCTTGGGCAAGTCACTTAATCCCATTGCCTTAAATTAAAAAAAAAAAGGAAACATGTAGTGGAATAAAAATCTAGGAAGCAGATCAAAGAAAAAAACTGTCACAGAACTAAAGTTTCACTGTCCTTAGATGCCAGCCTCCTGAGAGATTTCCAAAAGTTCATCACAAGGAACATGCTGAAGGGTATAAAGCTGGTCTCAAACATTGTTTCTGGATCAGAGCTAATTCAAAGCTGACAGACATTGATGTGCTTGGAGGATGAGACCCTAGAATAGCAGGTACTAAGCTCTTCACAAGTTTGTTTTACTTTTTTGGATTGGTTTTGCTGAGTCAACAATATGTCTGACAGTGAAAAGACTCTAGTTTACTGTCTAAAGGGAATAATGTTTAAAGCTAGCAGATGAACAGTTTTATAGGCTCACAGAAAGAAAAACCCAAACTTCTTCCAAAAATAAGTTAATTCAATTCTTTAAAGAAATGTCTTAGTAGACACTTATTTTGTCATAGTGTGCTAAGGAGAAATAAGTGAGAAAAAATAACCTCTTAGGCAGAGGTTTCTTAATCTTTTTTTGTTTCATGGACTTCCCTGTGGATCCCTTCTCAGAAGTATAATGGTATTAACTGCTCATCACACACCACCAGTAAGAAAAACAATGACAAATATGATATATGCAGCATACAGGGAGAATATCAACAGGCCTGTGTTGGGGAGCTCATGTTCTTCAGTCTAGAGCCACTAAAATGGTGCTTCCACACTGTTTACTGAAATCTTTCCCTATCTGAACATTCAAACACCACCAGTCAAGTCCCAAGTGCTGGTTTAGGTGCTGAGGGTACAAAGACAAAAATTAAACTGTCCCCATCCTTGAGAAACTTATATTCTATTGAACTGAAAAAGCAGTTAATGATAATGATATTGACAGATTTTGAGATGGAAGAAGCTTGAGAAGTCAATGTCTTCATTTTACAAATGCAGTAATTGAGGAGAAGAAGTTAGATGATTTGCTCAGGGTCACATAGCTGAGGCAGAATATGAACTAAGGTCTTAATGATTCAAAAGTTGGCTCTCTATCCACCAGGCCCCACTGCTTTTCTACAAGTCATGTAATATATTATAACCCAGGAAAAAAAAATTACATAGAACAAGTGAAAAACATGGAATTGAACCCAAGGCCATACATAAATCTAAAATTCAGCAATTATTCTTAAAGCTCTTATCCAGAAAGTTCTACCTGATTCTTTAGGGCCACCATATTACTGATGCTAGAAAGAATGGGACAACTCTACCTTGTCTTTGGAGAACATGGTTTTAGGATGCTCGTCCTGTGTTCGGGACTGCCATGTCAAGTTGGCCAAAGCACTAAGGCACATTTCTTTTAAGTCTTTGAAAGAAAAAGAAAAAGAATATGTGATAAGAGATATTTCCCCAAAGTCAAGCAGATATTCAACTCAAAACCCTCATGCAGGGGCAGCTAGGTGGTACAGTGGATACAGAACTGGCCCTGAAGTCAAGAGTACCTGAGTTCAAATCCAGCCTAAGACACTTAATAATTACCTAGCTGTGTGGCCTTGGGCAAGCCTCTCAACCCTATTGCCCTGCCAAAAAAAACAAAAACAAAACCCCTCATGCAAAGTATGCCATAAAAGGAGTGAATGGTGAAGGGACAACTCAAGACTGAAGGGCATGCTGCATAAACCTTAGTCTCTGAACTTCAGGGAACAAACAGAAAGGTAGGAGGTGCTCTCCTGGCTTAACTACAAACCATTTCCTCCCCCTCCTTTTCAATCTTCCATTGTAACAGACCAAAACCTTTCCCATTTCCTCACCATTTCAGGATTTGTACTTACTTGCTTGCTTTCGGAGAAAGTAAGTATTCCCACTGTGATGACACACATTGCAATGAAAACTATAGTTTGTCATAAAAGGTAGGCAGGACCTGCAAAGAACCAAATTTAACTATTTTACTTTGCATATATATTTATTGTCTTTTTTTGCTCACTGGAAAACCAGCAGAATTTTAGCCTTGATATAGTCCTCAAACTTGAAAAAATGATCACCCAAATTTGTCAATCCTGACAAGAAAAAACACCCATGTTTCAAAAACCTTCTAGAGCCTTGCTCTCCCTGGTATATCTATCTGACAAATGGGGAGAAGCCTGTTGTTGCCCTGTCTCAAGTGATTTATTATAAACACAGCTACAAATCTCTACCATTGAGTATCCAGAATAAGCAGAGACTGTGCTAGTACAGTGGAAGATAGTACATGAGAGATCCATGTCCTCAAGAAGTTTACAATCTCATTGGGAAGAAAAGGTGGCAACATGTGAAAAGTTAAACAAGAAAGGATAATTGTCAAATAAACCTTATAGTCAATTCTCAGACAGTTCAAGGATTGAGCAATCACTTGAGTGGGGATGCTTGGGGAAGACTGGGCAGCATTTATAAATGCTCTGAGAAGGGACAGGATACTTCAGATATAGGAGTATATGCCACAGGGAGTTGAAAAGGCAAAGCATATAAGAACACCACCACTAGTAATAGCTAGCATTTACATAATGCTTTCAGGTTTGCAAAGTGGTTTACAAATAGTCTTTCATTTGATCTTTACAACTACCATGGGAGGTAAATGCTATTATTATTCCCATTTTACTGTTGAGGAAACTGAAGCATACCGAGGTTCAATGACTTGCCCAAGGTCATACAGTTAGTGAATATCTGAGGGGCAGCTAGGTGTAACAGTGGATAGTGCACTGGTCTTGGAGTTCAGAGGATGGGAGTTTGAATCTGGTCTCATACATTTGACATTTATTAGCTGTATGACCTTGGAAAAGTCACTTAACCCTGATTACCTTGCATTCAGGGCCATCTCCAGTCGTCCTGATTCACATATGGCCACTGGATCCAGATGGCTCTGGAGGAGAAAGTGAGGCTGGTGACTTAGCACAATCCTCCCTCTCACTCAAATACAATTTATTTGATTTTCATGGCATCACCTCCTTGATGGCATGGTCTTTTTCAAAAATGAATGACAAGCATCATCATCATCATCATCATCACCATCATCATCATCACCATCATCATCATCATCATCATCATCGGAGGCCAAGTTTGACCTCAAGACTTTCTGACTCTAGTCCAGTATTCTATCTATTGTTTTACCCTTCTACCTAGTTCAGAATGAGGCCGGGGAAATCTCAAATATCTAAATAAATCTGAATTTTATCCTCTAGGCAGGAGAAGGATGTGATCACAAAGCTTTTAGAACATTAGTTTCATTATGTGTGGGAGGGGGCAGCTAGGTAGTGCAGTAGATAGAACACCAGTCCTGGAGTCAGGAGGATCTGAGTTTAAATCTTGTCTCAGATACTTAATAATTGCTTAGCTGTGTGACCTTGGGCAAATCATTTAATCCCATTGATTTAAATAAATAAAAATTTAAAAAACCATTATAACGTGTGAGATGAATTAGAGAGGAAAAAAATCTGGAGGCATAGAGTATAGAGTACCTGGAGGCATGTGGTAGCTATGTAATTTACTGCAGTAGAATAAAAACCAGTTAATTTAGGCTCAAACTAGGGTATTACAAAATAGGAATTATTAGTATGAGATATAATGGATTCTCTAATCCAGATCTCTACCTAATGAATGACACTTCAATAACATCACTTCAATCACATCAGTGATCACTTAGCATCTTTTTGAGTATCTACAATGATGAAGAATTCATTACCTTCAGAGGTAGTTTATTTCAATGGCAGAAAATTCAAAATGTCAATAAGTTTTTTCTTATATTGAGCTAAAATCTGCCATTCTGCAAATTCCACCCTTGCTTCAAGTCCCTCTGGGGGGCTATGCCAAATGAATCTAATCTTTCCTTCACAAGATAATCTTTCAAATATTTAAATAATACTGGCACATTCTCTTGGAATTCTTCTTTTTTTTTTTTAAAGGTTTTTGCAAGGCAAATGGGCTTAAGTGGCTTGCCCAAGACCACACAGCTAGGTAATTATTAAGTGTCTGAGACCAAATTTGAACCTAGGTACTCCTGACTCCAGGGCCTGTGATCTATCTACTGTGCCCCCCCTCTTGGAATTGTTCAAGGTTAATCCTACTCAATTTCTACCCCCAACCAACTCAACTTTAAATCTCCCCATCCTCATCATTTCCTCTAAATGCAGTTATCCTGATCAATAACAGCTGTACAATGTGACATCCCAGAATATAATATTGTAAATGTGGGTCTACCAGTACTGTGCAGGGTAACAAATATAGCCTTAGACCACATTGGCTTTTTTGGAAATCATATTATACTACTGAAGACTGTGGTCAAATGAAGCTCCTAGTTTTTTTTTTTTTTAAACAAAATGCTGTTCTTTCAAGTCTTGTCTATGAGCAGTGTTTGTGGCAGGAGAAATGGAAAAAAACAACTAGAAAATAATTGCAGAACTTAGTGACTAGATTGCAACTGTCCAAGTAAAAGTATCTAGCAGGTCATCTGAACTATGGAACTGAAAGCTCAGGAGTTGTAGCTATAGATTAGGTAGAGAGTAGAAGAATTTGTTAAAAAAGAGAATGAAGATAGAGTCTGAAACATGAACTTTAGGAATGAATGCCCATATTTAAAGGGTAAGGGGAGAATTATTAGTAAGAATCAGATGATTATGGTAAAGAATTACTGTGCAACAGAACTTTAGTTCAAAATTTAAAGATTATTGAGTATCACTCAAATATGTGTACCTATAGCAAAAGTGCCTATATCAAATTACCAATATACAAGACTTTTTTACAAAAAGTTCTTTCTTATAAAAAGTTATAAATTTAAATTGATTTCATTTTTCTGAAGACTGCTACAGCATTTTCATTCCCTTACCTGAGGTGCTGAACCCAAAGAGTTAAGCAGATAACAGTTAAGTTTATATATTGAATCAGTTTGCATTATAGATCAAGTATTGGATGTACAGCAAGAAACCTGTAATAAATTCTGCCTAAATAATACTTTCTAATTCATCAACTTTATCCCATCAATTAAAAAGCTGGGGATAGGGGCAGCTAGGTGGTGTAGAGGATAGAGCACCGGCCCTGGAGTCAGGAGGACCTGAGTTCTCAGACACTTAATAAAATACCCAGCTGTGTGACCTTGGGCAAGTCACTTAACCCCATTGCCTTGCCAAAAAAAAAAAGCAGGGGATAAATAAATTACTGTAATATTTTATGTATACATATTTGTATTTATATTTACAAAGATTCTTAAAAAATTGCTACTTATGGCATCCATTTTTAACATTGAGATCTTTATAAATGCTGAAGGAAATACCCACGTGGTATCAATGCCAAAGGTGTCTGCTGTGAACCACTTCGTACATATCCCACACTGCAGTTCCACCTCTCCTAGCTGTCGACCGTTCTCTTCATCTACAGAACCAGTCTGAGTATCCATGACTTCTGAACTGTCCCCAGCTCCTTCCTAGTTTCATGGAAGTTTAGAAGAAATTTAGAAGGTGAAATCTATAGTCTAGTTGTGTTCAGACAGACACTGCCCATGCAAAAATCCAAAACAAAAATAAGAAATACTTACTAGTGTGTCTTTTCCATTTGAGGATTCAGTCTCCAAACCACCAGTTACATCAGCCAAGGTGGAATCACTATGAGAATGCATTTATATACATAAAATATGTTCAGAAGAAAGAAAATTTTAATTCCTCAGTCTCTTGTTTAGCCATGGATTCCCTTTGACTAGAACTCTTGGCCTACATATTTGGATGGTAAAAATCAGGCCACAATATAACCTGTGGGAGAAGAGGTCTGGGGGATGCAGATAAAGGGAATGACACAGAGAAAGGTAGTGTTGGAAGGACAAGTTTGCCCTGGAGGGTGGTACCTATGTTTATGATGATGGCTCACGGTTCTCAATTTAAGTTGTAAAATGAAATTGCTGATATTCTTATTGAGACCTTTAGACCTTTACTTTTTTTTATTTTTTTTGCAAGGCAATGGGGTTAAGTGGCTTGCCCAAGACCACACGGCTAGGTAATCATTAAGCGTCTGCTTTGAACTCAGGTAGCACGCTTTAAAGCGGTGGCCAGCTCATAAATGGGTCCTTCAACAGAATTAAAGTGAGGAGCCTCGGCCAGGCCGGGCCTTGGGGCAGGTGGGGCTCGGTGCGGTCAGGAGGCTGGGACGGACGCGGGAGGGCTCTGGCCATTGGGACGGGGGAGGCGGAGCTCCCTCACCGGGCAGTTAGCGGAGTCTGGCGGCTGGGAGGGGGCGCCGCCCTCGCCAAAGGCCGCCGGGCTGCCGAGGGTCGGCAGGAGGAGCCGCAGCGGGCGCCAAGTTCAGGTGCTGGAGGGGGCGGGGCCGGGCCAAGGAGGTGGGGAAACGAGGCGGGGCTGTCAGCGAGGGGCGGGGCCGTGGCGGGGCGGGGCGGAGCCCAGGCTCTCCGGAGCTCCGGGTTGGGCGGGGAGGGGGAGGAGCCTCGGGCAGGCGGGGGGGGGGCCAGGCCGAGGGCTGCCGGGGGGCGGGGCCCACGCCGGGGGCGGGGCGGGGCTCTTGGCGCCCATAGTCCAGGCCCGGCGGTAGTGGGGGGATGGAGGGGGGATAACCACAATCTCCGTCTCACCCGCTTTCGGCCTCTCCGGAGTTCGGATCCGCGGCAGGCGCCGCCGACGCGCCCTCTCCGCTAGGGGCGGCCACAATCGCCGCGGCCGGTGGCGCATCTCCCTCTTCGGTTCCGGCCGCGGAGGCCGGCGGCCCCGCGCCGGCCCCGGCTCCGGCTCCCGTGGCCGCCATCGCTGCCTGCTGCGCTGCTTCTCGCGAGATCAGCGGCCGAGTCTCGCGAGAGTTGAGGGCCAAGCCCGCCGGCTTCAAATTGCAGAGGCGCTTGGGAGGAGACCGCGCTCCCGCGCGCCGGGGTCTGGGAGCCGGGAAGTGGCGGGGCGGCCTTTAAGCCGCCGCCGCCGCCGCCGCGAGCTCCGTACGAGGCCGGCGCCAGGTGACACCCAGTGGAAGGACCCGCCTCAAACGTTGCCTCTTGGCCGGAACGCGGCGGGAGCCCGGCGCGGCCCTTGGGCCCTGCTTGCCCCGCATGCCTCGGATGTGGAACTGGGCCGATGGCGGTGCCAGCGCCGCGGAGGAGCGTTCGCGTTTCGCAGGGTCCTTATGGAGTTTTCTTGGGAGACACCGGAGTGCTTTTCCTTTTCCTTCTCCAGCTCTTTTTTTTTAGGTTTTTGCTAGGCGATGAATGGGGTTAAGTGGCTTGCCCAAGGCCACACAGCTAGGTCATTAAGTGCCTGACACCGAATTTGAACTCAGGTCCTCCTGACTCCAGGGCTGGTGCTCTATCCTGTGCCACCTAGCCACCCCTCTTATCTGGATTTTGATACTTTGTTCATTTAACAGCAAGGTGGGGGGCAGTGTGTGGATGGAATCATGAAGCCCTGAATTCAAATTCAACATTTGTATGTTGTATAAATTTGGATAACTCTCCCTGCCTCAGTTGCCTATAAAATGGGGTTCATTATAGCACTTTCCTCCAAGAGTTGTGAGCATCAAATAATAATTGTATTTTGCAGTGGAAATTATTATTAACAAACTAGGCTCTGGAGTTACAAAGACAGCAGAGCAAAAGGGAGGAAGCACCATAAGATACAGAAAATTCAGTGTTACATATATACAAAATAGCTTCTAAATGCAGACTAGTAGCAACTGCGGAGATGAGGATAAGCTAGGAAATAACCAGTTGAATTGAACCTTGAAGGAAGTAGAGATTCCATGAATTATATGAGAAAGGCTGTGCATTCTAAGGCATGGAAGACAAATCCATATATAGACTACCAAATCTCGAAGATGAATTGTCTTGCTTTTTTTTTTTTAAACTGAAGCCTTGATGGCTTTTTCTCAGTCTTCAACTTTCTTGCCCCCCTCTTCAGTCTTTTTGTTTCTTTTTTTAAATTTATTTTTTAAATTAAAGCAATGGGCCCAAGCTAGGCAATTATTAAATGTCTGAGGTCAGACCTGAACTCAGGTTCTGCTGACTCCAGGGCCGGTGCTCTATCAGCTGCGCCACCTAGCTGCCCTCTCTGCAGTTTTTACCATTGTTGACCACCCTCCCTCTTCCTGTTGTAGAAAAAAATACTTTTTTTATTATTAAAGATTTTATTTATTTTGAGTTTTACAATTTTTTACCCCAATCTTACTTCCCTCCCCCACCATGGAAAGCAATCTGTCAGTCTATTTTGTTTCCATGTTGTACATTGATCCAAATTGAGTGTGATGAGAGTGAAATCATATCATTAAGGAAGAAACAAAAAGTATAAGAGATAGCAAGATCAGACAATAAGATATCTGTTTTTCCTTCCCTAAATTAAAGGTAATAGTCCTTGAACTTTGTTCAAACTCCATGGTTCTTTCTCTGGATACAGATGGTATTCTTCATTGCAGACAGGCCAAAATTGTCCCTGATTGTTGCACTGTTGGAATAAGTGAGTCCATCAAAGGCTGATCATTGCCCCCATGTTGCTGTTAGGGTATACAGTGTTTTTCTGGTTCTGCTCATCTCACTCAGCATCAGTTCATGCAAATCCCTCCAGGCTTCCCTGAATCCCCATCCCTCCTGGTTGCTAATAGAACAATAGTATTCCATGACATACATATACCACAGTTTGTTAAGCCATTCCCCAAATGAAAGACATTTACTTGATTTCCAATTCTATGCCACCACAAACAGGGCTGCTATGAATATTTTTGTACAATAGATGTTTTTACCCTTTTTCATCATCTCTTCAGGGTATATACCCAGTAGTGGTATTGCTGGATCAAAGGGTATGCACATAAAAAAATACTTTTAAAAATTTTTTTAGTTTTTTGCAAGGCAAGTGGGGTTAAGTGGCTTGCTCAAGGCCACACAGCTAGGTGATTATCTGTCTGAGGCCAGACTTGAACTCAGGTCCTCCTGACTCCAGGACTGGTGCTCTATCCACTGTGCCACCTAGCTGCCCCCCCCAAATACTTTTATTCTTTATCATTTATTAATACCATTTGAAACTAGCTTTATGGACATTTACAGTCTAGTAAAGGGAGAGTACAATAAATTATAGATAACTATACTATTCAATATTACCTGATAGATGGATTAGAGATATACTGGAAAAAAATACTGAGTGATTTCTGAGGGGAGAAGTTGACACCTGCACAGAGAGATGATATTTGAATTGGACCTTAAAGAATGGGAAGGATTTTAGAGGGTGAAGTGAAAGACTTTCAAGGCATAGTTACAAATGATCTCTTAATTGCCAAATCAAATGGTCTTTTCTCAAGAATACTGGGTCTGGAATCAGGAAAACCTGACTTCAAGTGTGGTCTCAGCTGTTTACTGAGTAACCTTGGGCAAGTCACTGCTTGCCTCAATTTTCCCCACCTGTAAAATGGAAATAACACCTATCTCCCAGGATTTTTGTGAGAATCAAATATTTGTAAAGCACTTAGCACAGTAACTAGTATAATTAGCTACTGTTGTTATTACTATTATCCTTTTTTACCTTACTGCTGTCTCCTATCCTTAATATTCTCTTTAGGTTTTTCTATAAAGGGAGAAAAAGATATAATTAAGAAAAAAAATTAAATATGGAAAAAACAGATTTGGATAGAAATATAATGAACCCAATTGTGGATATGTGAAGTTTAAGGTGCCAATAGTGCATACTACGTGGAAAAAAAACTTTAGGCAGTTTGAAATGTAGGTCTACAGCTCATAAGGGAGTCAAGATTATATATCTATATCCATATAATGCCTATATATATCCTTATCACATCTATATTCATATTTATATAATATCCATAACATTTATATTCATATCATTGTTATCTCTACATAATCTATAGCCACATCCATATCCGATTTATATCCATCTACCTTTCTATCCATGAGTTATTCTTTAGAGGTAGCTATTGAAACCTTGGGAATAAATGCTCCAGAGGAGAAAAATGAGACTAGTAACTTTGCACAGCACCCCTTCACTTAAATCCAACTCACTTGCATGCCATGGTATCACCTCCCTGGTGTCGTGATCTTCAAGTATGAAGGACAAACAAAAACAACATATGGGAATAAATGAGATTATAAAGAGAGGGATCATACAAAGAGATGACTGATGATAGATTCCAAGTATTGAAGAGAATTAGTAGCTAATCAATCAATGAACATTTATTAAGTTCTTAAGATGTTCCAGAAACTATAGTAAACTCCGGGGATACAAAGAAAAGCAAAATAAAAAAAAATTCCAACTCTCAAAGTGCTTCTATATTAATAGGGAAGAACAATAAATAAAAATATATGACAAATATAAGTATAGAGTTTAAGGAAGGTAACTTTGTAGGGGATAACTCCAGTGGTTTAGGGAACCAGAAAAGCATTTTTTAGGGAGTTGAGTCTTAAAAGAAGCCAGGATTTTCAAGAGGCAAAATTTAGAAGGGAGGGTATTCCAGGTACAGACCTCAAATCAGGGCAAAAGTATGGGAGTCAGGGATGGTGTAAAACTTAGTCAAAGTAATAAGGAGCTGACGGATGTGGAGGTGGAGGGATTTGTGACCTGATCAGATCTACCTTTATGAACTACACTCTGGCTGCTGTGTGGAGGATGGAATGGAATGGGGAGAGACTTTGAACAGGGAGGTTAATTAGAATGTTAATGCAGTAAGTCTGGGGAAAAGGTGATAAGGGCTAGAATGAGAACTGAGTAAGTGGAGGGAAGGGGACCTATTCAAGAGTTATTGTAAAGGAAAAAAACAAGATTTGGCAACTACTTGGATATGTTGTGAGAGTGAGGAGTGGAGGAGATGCCAATATGGTGGGTCTGGGAGCCTGGGAGGTCTGGAGTCCTTTTAAACAGTAATACAGAAGTTCAGAAAAGGGCGGAATTTTTGGAAAAAGTTAAGTTCTATTTTGGACATGTTGACTCTGAGATGCCTAGGGGATATCCACTTCAAAATGTCCAAAAAGAAGTTGGAGATGCAGGAGTGGAGCTTACAACACTATGGATGGATATATAGATTCCCAAACCCATGGGAATGATAGGATTTCTAAGATAGAAAGGGGAAATAGGTCCCATATTTGTTTCTTGGGTTCAGTTCTGCCCTGCTAGGAATCACGGCTGAGACTCGGGAATACAGGTTTTGGAAAGAAGGCAGATTTATTAAAGGAAATTACAGCATATTAAAAAAGGGATAGAAAAGTTAGAGTTTTAGAAGACCAGTATTGCCAGCTAGCCAGGGTTCCATAGGAGACTGGAAGGTTAAAGAGACCGCCTCCTCCTTCTCTCCCAGAGTCCATGGGAGGGGGTGGTGACCTGGCATGACCCAAGTCCCTCATTAGAAATTTTGCCTCTTGGGGAGGTAAAAGTCTGAGTCGTGATTCCTTGCAGGGCAGAACTGAACCCAAGAAACAAATCAGTGGCTACACCATGACAGAGTTGTGGGAGATTATCCATAGCAGAGAGTATGATAATGATAAAGCTCCAGAAAACAAGACTGAGAAGTGGTTAGAAAGGTAAAAACTAGAAGATTAAGGATGAAACAGAAGCTAGGGGAAAGTATGGGGTCTCTGAAAACAAGAGAAAATAGACTAGTAAGAGGGAGTGAGTGATCAACAGTGTCAAAAGCTGAAGATAGGTCAGAGAGAATAAGAATCAAAAAAATTGGCAACAAGCAGGTTATTCATGATCTTTGTGAGAGTAATTTCAATTGAGTAGTGGGGACAGAAATCAGACTGCAAAAAGTTAAAGAATCACTAGTTAGGAAGAGAAGGAAGTGAGTAGAGACAATTTTTTCTTTTCTTTTTTTCATTCCTATTGAAGCAATTAGAATTAACTTGCCCAAGGTCACCCAGCTACTACATATCTGAAGTCAAATTTGAACTCTTCCTAACTTTGGAACCAGTGATTTTTCCATAGCTTTCCCAGACTAATTTTTTCAATAAATTTATTGGTGAAAGGGAAGAGATAATAGGTTGCACTGCACAGAAAGATCAAGAGAAAGCTTTTTAAAGAAGGAATTAGCATGAGGAAGAGAGAAAGGACTCAGTAGAGAAGGAAAGACTGAAGAAGGATGGAAGAGAGAACTATCTGATGGCACACCCTGAATATCTGATAGCAGACCTGAAGGACTACAGAGAATATTGAAAAGTCTCAGAAAATTTCCAAACAGCTATAAATACATTCCACTTACTAGATTTACAAAAGACTCGAGATTCCCCCCCCCCCCCCAGAGGTAGCTGGTATAAATATCTTCTTGTTTCAGATGGGAAACCCCCCCTGCCCTCCCATTCACTCTCCTTTAGGATGAGAGGATGGAACTTGGATCATATAGAATTGAACAGACCCAAGATATATCAGGGTCTTCCTATTATGGAGAAGTAAAGAACTGAAGAAGGGGCTTTTCACTTTGGGAGGAGATAATCTTTTAATTTCTTATTTTCTTTCCTATAGGTGGTCAGCAGATGGAAGCTTATTGCATGGTCACCTTTGCCATTGGTGTCTCTTCCTCAGACATTTGTATACTAAAGCTTCAAGTATAGGGGTCAGTAGACATAGCAGCCACCCACCCCACACTAGAATTATAGGGCACAGCCTGGCTCTTGTTAGACTCCTACCCAGTAATCTTCCCTTTCTTCAAACTGGGCAACCATATGTTTCTGGATGTTACTTGTATTTTGAATTACTGGTTGCAATTATGGGACTTGTTCTTGGCAAAGAAGGTATGGGAGAATGGCCAGTAATCCGGAGGCATGTTTGATCATGCTAATCTAGCCAAGTGATAGCTGGGCAGGAGAAGCAGCACTCTTAAAAGGTTAATGATTTATCCACTTTGGGGCAACCTTTACTTTTGGGTGTGAAGAACCCAGATGAAGTTTCCAAGATTTGGAAGATTCAGATTCAGGCAACTGGAACCTCTAAAAACTATCCAGTAAATGAAGATTACAGGCCCTATCAATAAATGGACAGATTTGTTAAATTTATTTAGGTTGACTGATTAGATGGGAAGAGAGTTGGAATATGTATATTTTATTTTGTGTCAAGCACAATTTCTTTGTAATATGAAGTTAAATTTAGGACAGTGATAAGAGACATGAAAAATATAGAAACAGATGAATTAAATTTATACCATTGTAGGGGTTACTGTCCAAAGTCAAGCAATGCTCTGAGCAATTTCTCCAATTTAAATATTGATCAAAGCAAGGAGTTTTAGGGTACTTTTTTGTTTTATGATTCTTAATGAGTCTGAGAATCAGAAATCTATAATAGGGTAGAAATAATTAACAGCCATGTTGTCACTCACTCCCATCTCCTCAGTAAGAATGTAAGGTCGTTGAAGGTAAGGTTTGTCTAGTTTTTGTTGTTTTGGGGCTTTTGTCTATCAAACGTGTTTCCTTGCATATTATAATAATTGAGTTATAGTAGCTCAATGGGATGAATTAAATATCCTTGCATCTGATAGATGTGGAGGCTATCAGGTGTATTCTCACTTTTGGAAATAATTAAGGAGGACTGGCAATTATTCTCACCAGATCAAAGCATCTTAGAAGAACATATGCTAAATTAGTAAATAATCTTAGATTATCTAATCCAACCCCTGTGTTTACTAAGCACAAAGCAGAGGGCCAAAGTCACATAGCTATCCACAAACATCAGGACTAGAACCCAGGTTTCTTATTCTTAGCATATTTGCTTTCCAACAAAAGACAGTCTTGTGACTGTTTACAAACTAAATAGCCATTCAAATAATGAATTTCTAATAAGACATCAATTCAGAAGTTATTTCTATATAAATTCTGATTTTTAATGCTTTAGCAATAGCTATAAATATCTTTTTTATTTGATGAATAATATGAATTCTTAGGGTGGGGTGGGAGGAGGGAGGCTTATTTTATATCTCAGAAGCTAAAAAATCCATTGGATTTGCTCACATGGTAGTTATTTCTACCTACAAGGTAGTCTAAGTATATGAGTTTGCAGCTACCCAAGTTGGAAATGCTTGAATCTGTTCACAACTCTATCAACAATGCATTATTTTCCTATCCTCTCCAAGATTTATCATTTTCCTTTTCTATCCAATCTGTTAGATGTAAGGTGATACTTCAGAATTGTTCCAATTTGCATTTCTCTAAGCAAAAGTGATTTAGACCACTTTTTATATTATAGATAGATTTGATTTCTTCAGCTGAAAACTGTTCATATCCTTCGATCCTTTATTGATCGAAAATTACTTCAGTCTTTTTTTAATGTTTAAAATAAATTTATTTAATTATTTTTGAATTTTACAATTTTTCCCCAAATCTCGATTCCTTCCCCCCCACCCCCCCAGAGAAGGCAGTCTGATAATCTTTACATTGTTTCCATGCTATACATTGATCTAAATTGAATGTGTTAAGAGAGAAATCGTATCCTTAAGAAAAAAAATAAAATATGAGATAGTAAGCTTACATAATAAGATAATGTTTTGTTTTGTTTTGTTTTTTTAAATTAAAGGTAATTGGTCTTTATTCAAACTCCACAATTCTTTCTCTGGATATAGATCGTATTCTCCATCACAGATAGCCCAAAATTGTCCCTGATTGTTGCACTGATGGAATGAGTGAGTCCGTCAAGGTTGACCATCACCCCCATATTGCTGTTAGGGTGTACAATGTTCTTCTGGTTCTGCTTATCTCACTCAGCATCAGTTCATGCAAATTCCTCCAGGCTTCTCTGAATTCCCATGCCTCCTGGTTTCTAATAGAACATCAGTGTTCCATATCGCATATATACCACAATTTGTTCGGTCATTCCCCAATTGATGTACGTTCACTTAATTTCCAGTTCTTTGCCACCACAAACAGGCCTGCTATGAATATTTTTGTACAAGTGATGTTTTTACCCTTTTTTCATCATCTCTTCAGGGTATAGACCCAGTAGTGGTATTGCTGGATCAAAGGGTATACACATTTTTGTTGCTCTTTAGGAGTAATTCCAAATTGCTCTCCAGAAAGGTTGGATGAGTTCACTGCTCCAACAACAATATTATAGTGCCCCAGATTGCCCACAACCCTTACAACATTGATCATTGTCCTTTCTGGTCATATTGGCCAGTCTGAGAGGTGTGAGGTGGTACCTCAGAGATGCTTTAATTTGCATTTCTCTAATCAGTGATGATTTAGAGTAATTTCTCATATGACTATGGATAGCTTTGATTTCCTCATCTGTAAATTGTAATGACTTCAATCTTATAAATTTGATTGAATTCTCTATACATCTGAGAATTGAAACCATTATTAGAGATACTTATTGTAAAAATTGTTTCCCACTTTTCTTCTTTCATTCTAATCTTGGTTGAATTGGCTTTGTGCAAAAGTTTTCCTTAATATAATCAAAATTAGTTTATCATTTTAATGCTCTTTATCTCTTGATTCGTTACAATATTTTCCCTTCTCCATATATATCTGACAGGAAGATTATTCCTTGCTTTTCTAATTTGCTTATGGTGTTATGCTATATGTCAAAATCTTGCATCCATTTTGACCTTATTTTAGTATATAGTTCGAGATGTTGGTCTATGCTTACTTTGTACCCTATGGTTTTCTAAGTTTCCCAGCAATTTTTATCAAATAGTGAGTTCTTATCCTAAAGGTTGGGGTCTTTGGGTTTATCAAACAGTAGGTAATTTATTCATTTACTACAGTGTCTTGTGTATCTAATTTATTCCTCTGATTTAACACTATTCTTAGAACCAGAGACTTTGATGATTAATGTTTTATAATAAAGTTTGACATCTGGTGTTGTTGGGCCATCTTCCTTTGAATTTTTAAAATTAATTTCCTGATATTATTGTCCTTTTATTCTTCCAGATGAATTTTTCTGTTTTTCCCAGCTCCATGATTTTTTAGCAATTTGCTTGGTATGGCACTGAAAAAGTAAATTAGTTTAGGCAGAATGGTTATTTTTATTCTATTGACTCAATCTGCCATGAAAAATTGATACTTTTCCAGTTGTTTAGATCTGACCTTATTTGTGTGAAAAGTGTTTTGTAATTGTGCTCTTATAGTTTTCTGGATTTGTCTTAATTTTTTTTTTATTCTCATTTTATACAAATTTTTTTACATTAATAAAATATTCTTGTTTAAGAGTAAATGAAATACCCCCTCCCCCACAATGAATATAGACTTGCTTGAGCAATAAAGTAAAGGGGAGACAAAAAAATTAAAATAAAAAATAGTAATAATTGTAGGTATGGCCAGGTGGCACAATGTACAAAGCACCAGCCCTGGAGCCATGAGCACCTGAGCCCACATCCAGCCCCATAGACCCAACAATCACCCAGCCATGTGACATGCAAGCCGCCTGATCCCCACTGCCCTGCAAAAACCAAAAAGAAAAAAAAAGACCCAAAATAAAATAAAATAGTAATAATAGTAGGGGTGTCTGGGTGGCGGACAGAGCATTGGCCCTTGAGCCAGGAGCACCCGGGTCCAAATCTGGCCTCAGACACTCAAAGATTACCCTGCTATGTGGCCCCAGGCAGGCCACCCAGCCCCATTTGCCCTGATCCCTCCCCCAAATAATAATAATAAAAAATGTGCTTCAGTCTTCGTTCTAACACCAACAACTCTGTCATGGGTGGATCACATTCTTTATGGTAAGTCCATCGCAAAAGTTACCTCCATATTTTTCCGTTGTCATTGCTGATCGCAACTCCCTCCTTTCTTATTTCTCCACTACCATGTACTATATTTTCTCTCTCCTTTCACTCTGACTCTGCTGTAGAGTAGCTGAGTGGCACAGCAGACAGATCCCTGGTCCTGGGGCCAAGAGGCCCTGAGCCCTACCACCCCTTAGGTCCAGAATCCACCTGGCCCATGGTCCTGGACAGGCCTTCCAATCTCAGCCCCTTGCAAGAAGTACAAAAGAAAATGTGTTATATCTGACCACTCTCCCCCCATGGTATGGATTTGTGTTGCAGATAAACTTCCAAGTAGTTTATATTATTTATAATTATTTAAATGGAATTTCTCTATCTTGCTGCTGGGTTTATAGGTCATATAAAGAAATGCTGATGATTTATCTGGGTTTATTTTATATCTTGTAACTCTGCAATAGTTGTTAAATATTTCAAGTTGCTTTTTTAGTTGATTCTCTAGGGTTCTCTAAGTATACCATCATATTATATGGAAAGAGTGATAGTACTGGTTCTTCAGTGCCTATTTTAATTCCTTCAATTCTAATACTATATCAAATAATAATGGTGGTAGTGGACATCCTTGTTTCTCTTCTGATCTTACCAGGAAGGCTTCTAACTTATTTCCATTACAGATAATGTTTGATAATAGTTTTTGGATAGATACAGCATATCATTTTAAGAGAAGCTCCCTTTATTCCTATGCTTTCTAGTATTTATTTATTTGTTTGTTTGTTTAGCAAGGCAAACAGGGTTAAGTGGCTTGCCCAAGGCTATATGGCTAGGTAATTATTAAGTGTCTGAGACCAGATTTGAACCCAGGTACTCCTGACTCCAGGGCAGTTAGCCGCCCCTCTAGTATTTATTTTAATAGGAATAGATGATGTATTTTGTCAAAAACTTTTTTAGGATCTATTGATATAATCATATGTCTTTGGTTTTGTTATGATATGGTCAATTATGATGATAGTTTTCCTAATATTCAACCAACCCTGCATTTCTTTTTTTTTCTTTTTTTCAAGATTTTATTTATTTTGAGTTTTACAAATTTTCCCCTAATCTTAGTTCCCTCTCCCCACCCTGCACAGAAGGCAATTTGCCAGTCTTTACATTGTTTCCATGGTATACATTGATCCAAATTGAATGTGATCAGAGAGAAATCATATCCTTAGGGAAGACACATAAAGTAAAAGAGATAGCAAGATCAGACAATAAAAATATCAGTTGCTTTTTTTTTTTTTTTAAATTAAAGGTAATAGTCCTTGGCCTGTGTTCAAATTCAGCAGTTCCTTCTCTGGAGACAAATGGTGTTCTTCCTCGCAGACAGCCCCAAATTGTCCCTGATTGTTGCACTGATGAAATAAGTGTGTCCATCAAAATTAATCATCACCCCCATGTTGCTGTTAGGGTGTACAATGTTTTGTTGGTTCTGCCCATCTCACTCAGCATCAGTTCATGCAAATTCCTCCAGACTTCCCTGAATTCCCGTCCCTCCTGGTTGCTAATAGAACAATAGTGTTCCATGACATACATATACCACAGTTTGCTAAGCCATTCCTCAATTGAAGGACATTTACTTGATTTCCAATTCTTTGCCACTACAAATAGGGCTGTATGAATATTTTTGTACAAGTGATGTTTTTACCCTTTTTCATCATCTCTTCAGTAGTTGGCCCAGTAGTGCCAACTCTGAATTTCTGATACAAATCCTACTTGGTCATAATGTATAATTCTTATGATATATTGCTAAAATCGATGTGTTAGTATTTCATTCAAAATTTTTGCATATATTCATTAAGGAAATTGATATATAATTTTCTTTTCATTTTAGCTTTCCCTGCTTTATATATTAACACCATATTTGTGCCATAAAAGAAATTTTGTAGGACTCCGTTTATTTTTCCAAATAGTTTATATAGTACTGGATTTAATTGTTCTTTAAATGTTTGGTAGAAATCATTTGTATACCCATCTAACCCTGTGGATTTTTCCTTAGGGAATTCATTATTGTCTTGTTCAATTTTTTTATTCTAAGATGAGGTTATTTAAGCATTCTATTTCCTGGTCTGTTAATCTGGTTATTTATATTTTAGCAAATATTCATCAATTTTGCTCAGATTATCAAATTTATTGGCATATAATTGGGCAAAATATTTCCTAATGATTGGTTTAATTTCTTCTTCATTGGTAGTGATTTCACCTTTTTCCTTTTTGATGCTAGAGATTTGGTTTTCTTTCTTTTTCAAATCAGATTAATCTATGACATCTCTTACAGGTTTTTTCATAAAATAATGTCCTGTTTTATTTATTAACTCAAAAGTTTTATTTACTTTCATTTTAATGATCTCACCTTTGAGTTTTCAGGATTTCCAATTTGATACTCAAAAGGAGATTTTTTAATCTGTTCTTTTTCCTAGTTCTTTTAGTTGCATGCCCAATTCATTGATCTACAAATTTTCTACTTTGTTAATGTAAGAATTTAGAGCAATAAATTTTCCCCTAAATGATGTTTTAGCTACATCCCCCTAAATTTTAGTATGTTGTCTCATTGTTATCATTCCCTTTAATGAAGTTATAGATTGCTTTTAACAATATGTTCTTTGACCCACTTATTTTTTAGGATTAGATTATTTCATCTCCAGTTAATTTTCAATTTATCTTCCCTCTGCTCTTTGTTGAATGTTATTTTTTTGTTGAATTATGATCCAAAAAGAACACATTTAATATTTCCGCCTTTTTACATTTGATTGTGAAGTTTTTATACCCTAATACATGGTCAGTTTTTGTGTAGCTATGTGCTACTGAGGAAAAAAAATATTCTTTTCTCTTCCCTTTCAATTTTCTCCTAAGATTTGTAATATCTAATTTTTCTAATATTCTATTCATCTCCTTAGTTTCTTTCTTGTTTATTTTTTGTTGAATTTATTGAGTTCTCAGAGAGGACAGTTGAAGTCACCTACTAGTACAGTTTTGCAGTTGCTTTCTGAAAGTCACTTAACTTCTCTTTTAAGAATTTGGATGCTAAACCAGTTGATGCATGTTTAATATTGATATTATTTCCATCTATGCTACCTTTTAGCAAGATGTAGTTTACCTCTTTATCTCTCTTAATTAGGTATATATTTTTTTGCTTTTTTTCTGAGACTGATTGCTACCCCTATTTTTTTTACTTCAATTGAAGTGCAATAATGCCTTACTCTGTGTGTGTCTCTTTGTAAGTGTGTAAATTTGTAAGTATTATAAAATTCTGCTATTTGATTCTGTTTTATGGGAGAATTCATTTTATTTCCATTCACAGTTAAAATTACAAATTGTGTATTTTCCTCCATCCTATTTTTCTCCTACTTGTCCTCTTTCTCCTTTCATCCCTTTCCTCCTCACCAAGGTTTTGCTTCTATCTACTGCTTCCCCTAATTTGCCTTCACTTCTGTCAGTCCCTGCTTCCCCTTGCTTTATTTAATGTCCTTCCCTTCAACTTTCCTGTCAGGTAAGACAGATTTTTTAATATTCACCTGATTATGTTTATTCTCTCTTTGAGCCAACACTGATGAAAGTAAGGTTCAAGTGATGCCCATCACACACCATCTCATCTTCCCCTCCACTATAATAGATCTTTTGCATCTTTTCAGGTAAAACAATTTACTTTGTTCTACCTCTCCCTTCCTTCTGTACCCAGTATACTCCTCTTTCTTATCCCTTAATTATTTTTATGTCATTCTTTCAAATTCACCTTTTACCTGTGCCCTCTATGTACATTCCTTCAAGCTGTTCTATTAGTGGTATAATTTTTTAAGAATTAATGTCTTTTCCTCATGAAAGGGTATAAACAGTTTAACTCTGTTGAATCCCTTATGTTTTCTTTTCTTTTTGAATCTTTTTTATGTTATTCTTTTATTCTTTATGTACAATTCTGGTCTTATGACAGCTTAAAATCCTTTTTCATTGAATGACCATTTTTTTTTCATGTGGAGTCTTATGATTAAATTTGTTGGGTAGGTGATTCTTGGTGTAGTCCTAGCTCCTTTGCCTTCTGGAATATCATGTTCTATGACCTCTGATTCTTTTTTTTATATATATAGATTTTTCAAGGCAATGGGGTTAAGTGGCTTGCCCAAGGCCACACAGCTAGGTAATTATTAAGTGTCTGAGGCCAGATTTGAACTCAGGTACTCCTGACTCCAAGGCTGGTGCTCTATCCACTGCGCCACCTAGCTGCTCCCCTTTCCATAGATCTGACAGGTAAACTAGTCCTTGATCTTCTAATTTGCTTATGCTATTGTTTTTTATGTCTAAGTCCTGTAACCATTTGGAGCTTATCTTGGTAAAGTATGTTAGGTGTTGGTCTAATCTAAGTTTCTTCCATACTAACTTCCAGTTATCCCAGAAGTTTTTATCAAAGAGGGAGTTTTTATCCCAATGGCTGGACTCTTTGGGTTTATCAAACAGCAGATTTCTATAATCATCTCCTGTTTTTACACCTAGTCTATTCCACTGGTCCACCACTCTATGTCTTAGCCAATACCAAACAGTTTTGATGAATGATGCTTTATAATATAATTTTAGATCAGGTAGGGCTAAGCCACCTTCTTTTGCACTTTTTTTCATTAAGCTCCTGACAATTCTTGACTTTTTAGTTCTCCATATGAATTGAAGTATGGGTTTTTAAGAAATTTTGAGGTTGTTTTTCTCTTAGGATTCTCTTAAACTGTGAGTTTCATTATTGGTTATTAAATCTTTCAAAGACCAAGATTGTTTTCAAATCAAACTATATTTGCTGGGCTTAACAGTGCAAAGACATCTAAGACTTTGTATCTTGATTAGTTTGCGCTTTGTGCTCTCTTGGATTATTTTGAGGATCTTTTTGTGTTTCTTTATATTTTAATTACATGGCTCAGTGGGTAGCAGAATAGATTTGAAGTCAGGAAGACCTGGGTTCAAATCTTGCCTCAGTCATATCCTAGTTCTGTGACCCTGGCCAAATCATTTAACATATTTCAGACTCAGTCTATTTACTAACTACACTGTAGATAATAAGAACATCTCTCTCCTAAGGCTTTGGTGAGGATCAGATGGGTGGGTGAAGGGGAAAGGAAGGGAATAAACATTTATACAGAGCCTACTGTGTGCAAAGCACTATGCTGAGATCTTTCCAAATATTATCTTATTTTAAATTAAAACATGTAAAAAAACTTTTTAAAACCTGAAGGTGCCATAGAAGTGCAAGTACTATTCTGAAACCTGCCAATTATTTGCCTATTAGAATCCTGGTATAGGGGGTGGCTAGGTGGTGCAGTGGATAAAGCACCTAGAGTCAGGAGTACCTGGGTTCAAATCTGGTCTCAGACACTTAATAATTACCTAGATGTGTGGCCTTGGGCAAGCCACTTAACCCCATTTGCCTTGCAAAAAACCTAAAAAAAAAAAATCCTGGTATAGCTTTTTTCCATGTTGGGAGAACATGGGTATTCTTTTCATTTCTGGAATAGGACCTGTTTATAACTGTTTCAGAAACTTCCCTTCCCCCCATCCCCCTCAATTACCTTATTTACCCATGTATAAGATGCACATTTATTTGGGGGTCTGAAATTTTTTAAAAAATATATTACATAAAGTTATTGAACTCAAGATTTATTAATCTTGAAATTCAAGTACTTTCTACTCGTAGCTTTCAGGCATCTTCTGGGCAAGTCTGGTACGTGGACACATGCTTAATCTGTTCCATTTCGTGAACCTGAAATGTTGTGTTGTCCTTTGAAATCAGTCACTTCTTGTTCAACAGCAATTTTTCTTGCCTCCTGCCTAACCATCTTTGAGGACAAAGGAATTCCAATGGCCCTTTGCTCGTCAATCCATCTTTTCAATTTCCTCTTTCCATCAGATCATTTGGCTGCCTTCGGTGCCTCCCATGGCCTTCTTCTGTTGTGGTATTTTCAGGAAGATTTCTTCTTCCCTTAGCCAGTCTCTGTTTTCTCAGTTGGAGGAGGACCAAACTGACATTCAGCAGCACTATTTCCACTCACTTCTGCAAACTATATTACTTTGAACTTGAATTCAGCACTGTACAAAAATCTTTTCTGAGTCATCTCTGGGCAGAATGTGGCAGAACACGGTAAAAGTAACCTAATATACTCATAACAAATGCAATTAATGAACTCAAAGACAAGCTAGAAAAAGTGGGAAATGCAAGTAAAAAAAAAATCTACAGACCACTATATAAGATGGTCCCAGTTTATAGACCCCAAATTTTTCAAAAAAGCGTGTGTTTTATACATAGGAAAATATGGTAGATTTTTGAAAATGTTAGGTTCTTTTTCCTCCCACTTTTTTTTTGGAGTTGCAATTCATCTAAAAGTGTGAACTTCTTGCTCTCTTTGTCTTGCATATTCATTTGCCTCTTTGCATTTTAAAATTTGTTTTTAAAAATTATATTGTCTTCAATTCAATTTATTCACCTTTGCTTAATTTTATTTATTAATTGTTCCTTTACTGATGGTTAAAATTATTTGACATTACTTTGCGCATTCTTTAATTGTTTCTTTGGTTTTTATTCTTTGCTCATAGGGGTGGGAGGGTGGGGTGAGAAGAGTGAATTGGTTTTACTTTTAATAAATTGTTTCTATATTAAAATTTTAAACTTTTGGTATTTTCTTCCATTATTTTCAGGAATGTATATTTGTGAAGGAACTTCTTTCTCTTGGTTCTAAAAATTTTAGAATTTATTGGTCATAATTTTTTTTCTGATTTGTTTCATTCAGGAAGGGAGAAATTGATGTTATAAAGGCTTCAGACCTACAAGTTTAGAAAGCTAAAAGGTAAAGCTGTAGATGAGAATAATTAACTTAATTTCATTTTAGCTTCTAGAGACCAAAGTGAAGGTGGGCAATTGATCCTGTATTAGAAGTATGGAGTTGTGGAAGGGTTGCTGGAAACTGAAGTTATAAATGTGGGTAACTGGGTAGTGGGATGGATTCTAGATCTGTGGTGGTGTGTGATTAGCCTTGTAGCTGTTATGGGCTTAAACTATGGTGGTAGGTATCTATAGGTTTGATAACTGTAGGGTACAGAGGAGTGGTGGGCCAGGCAGACTTCTAGAAGCTCAAGGAAGGTTAATGACCTAATTATAGACCGTGGGGTGGGAAGGTTTGGTTTTGCAGGGCTTAGAGAGAACACTTTGGTTCTTAGCAGGGTAAGGGGGTGGGAATGAAGTGGGAAATTCTTTGTGATACAGTTCAAATTCCACTTTCTGTAAAAGGGCCACTCCCAGTCTCTTCACCTTGGCCAACCAAACTACCATCTCTTTGAGATGACCTCTCAATTAGTCAGAACCTCCTTCCTTTTTTTTTTTTTGATAGGATAACTAAACTAATAGATGAAGGAAATAACGTGGATTTAATTTACTTACATTTTAGCAAAGCTTTTGATAAAATCTCTCATACCATTCTCATGGTGAGGATATAGACTGTAACCAGGTGGATCCAGAACTGGGTGGATGGATGAACTTGAGTAGTTGTTAATGGTTCAATGTCTGCATGACACCAAATCATCAGGGGAATGCTCTAGGGATCAATGCATAATCTTGAATTAATTGAGATTTTTTATCAATGATTTAGATAAAGGTGTGGATAGTATGCACATCAAGTCTACAGATGATTCAAAGTTGGGAAGGATTGTTAATAATGTAGATGACTCAGTTTAGATCCAAGATTTTGAGAGACTAGAGTATTAGGCATAATCCAATAAGAAGACATTTAATAGGATTAAATGTAGTCTGTTACCAGGGGCAGCTACCTGGCACAGAGGATCGCTCACCAGCCCTGGTGTCAGGAGGACCTGAGTTCAAATTTGACCTCAGACACTTAATAATTATCTAGCTGTGTGACTTTGGGCATTGCTATAAATAAAAATAGATTAAAAAAAATTTTTTTTAGGTTTTTGCAAGGCAGTGGGGTTAAGTGGTTGCCCAAGGCCAGACAGCTAGGTAATTCTTAAGTGTCTGAGGCCGGATTTGAACCCAGGTACACCTGACTGCAGGGCTGGTGTGTGATCCACTGTGCCATCTAGGTGCCCCTAAAATATTTTTTTATGGGGCGGCTAGGTGGTGCAGTGGATAAAGCAGAGCCTTGCAAAAAAAACCCCATATATATATATATTTAGGTTTTTGTAAGGCAAATGGGGTTAAGTGACTTGCCCAAGGCCACACAGCTAGGTAATTAGTAAGTATCTGAGACCGGATTTGAACCCAGGTACTCCTGACTCCAGGGCCAGTGCTTTATCCCACTGCGCCACCTAGCCGCCCCCGAAATATATATATATATTTTAAAAAAAGACTTTTACCAAAAAAAAATCTGAAAAATGCCTGGGAACCGAAAACGAAATCAGCAGTGTGTTGAGGCAGCCCAAAAGGTAATGTGATTGTAGCTACTTTGAAAAGCATAGCTTTCATTAATACCTTATCACTTAACATCTGGATTGCTTCAGTAGCTTACTGGTTGGTTTCCCCCCTCCAGTCTATCTTCCATTTAACTGTTAAATTGTTCTTTCTACAACACAAGGCTCCATTCAATAAGCTTCAGTGGCTTCCTATTACCTTTAGGAACAATAGAAAAGCCTGCTTTTGGCTTTAATAGCCCTTTATCACCTGGTCCTTTCTATCTTTCTAGACTTCTATTGTCACAGTCCTCTCCCCACTCTACAATCCCATGACACTGGCCTCCTTTCTATTTCTCTTACCAGAAATTCCCATCTCTGGACTGCAATTTTCATTGGCTAGCCCTCCATTACTGGGATTCTCCTACATATCTCTGGCTCTTGGCTTCCCTGAAGTTTCTACTAAAGTCTATACCTTCATCAAAAAGCCTTTTACTGTACTTAACTTTAGTTCCTTCCCTCTTAGTATCTCTCCAATTTGTCCTTATATTTTGGTTGCATATAGTTGCTTCTTGTCTCCATTAGTCTGAGTTGGAGAGCTTGGTTTTGCCTATGTATTCCTAGCTCTTAACACAGTGACTATCATTGAGCACAGTTGTTTGAGAATCCTTGTTTAGGAATGATATGGAAAGTCGCCAGGGGAGGACATCTAGAACAGTGTTTCTGAGTTTTCAGTCTTAGTTAATTCTGTGACCTTATTTACTATTTTCTTGCCAGAAACACTGGGGTGATTTGCCATTTCCTTCTCCATCATTTTAGAGATAAGGAAACTGAGGTAAATAGGTTTAAGTTAGTTGCTCAGAGGCTAAGTAAGACTGAATTTGAATTCAGGAAGATGAATTTTTCTGACTCCAGGTCTGACACTGTGCCACCCAGATGCCTTAACTAGAACAACAATGGACTTTAAGTTCATGTCTTATAAGGACTGAGAGAATTGGGGATGTTTAATATGAAAGTCTCAGGTTGGGGGGGGGGGAAGGGGAAGGACAGGAGAGCTGTCCTCAAGTATTTGAAAGACTGCCATACTGAAGCAGAATTAGATTTGTTCTTCTTAGCTCCAGATCACAGAAGCAACAGGTAGACATTACATATAAATTTAGACAGTGTTAATAAAAGCTCAATAATTATCATCCAAAAAGTGGAATGGGCTGTGGGACTTCTCTCCTTGGAGGTCCTGGCAGACTAGATGGCCATTTGTGGGTACATAATAATGGAGATTCCTTTTCTGTATGAGTTATATAGCTACAGATATCCCAGTCAATTCTCTAATCCTGTGTTCTTTGGCATTCTCTGGGAATTTTTAATAAGATGAATGAGTTTGGAACTTCCTTTTTTGCCTTAAGCTAAGATACAGAGAAATTGCTTTCATACATATTGCCCCAAAATTGGTAATGTTGTTCTAACTCCCTTTTAATTTTGTTTCACTACAGGATGTAATGTCCAAACCAGAACTCTGTGTTGCCATCAAGAAGAGATCCCTAATTCTGGGTATCTACAATAATAAAACACAGGATTACATCGTTCCATTTGAATAATTAATGAATAGAGGAAGGTGGATGTGTATAAACCTAATGCAGAATTATCCTTTTGTTCACTTGGTTCACTGTTGTGCCACCTGACTTTAGTGCCATTCCCTGCCATCCTCCACTGAAGCATACCTGCCTAGGTAGAGAGCAGATAATCTCTTCTTTCTTTAGAATTTGTAACAGAAGAGAAAAACCCTAAGGTTGACTGCCTCCATGATCCTCATTTGAAGGTGATTGACTTTTTCCTCTGGGAGATCTGGCTGCTTGTAGGAAGGGCTTAGCTCTACTGGGTAGCTCTTTCCTCCTTCCATCCCAATTTATCCATTTATAAATCATTTCTGTGTCTGAGTCCATGATGTGCATTGTGTCAATTAATGAAAACTAAGCTTTTATTTATTGTGGATTCCTTAAAAAGTTGAAGATGTGCTCTGAAAACCATTTTCCCACTGTCCTGTAGTGGATGAAAACTGGAGGCACCCAGTTTTTCCTCTTCTTTTTATTAGAAGCCCAGGGGTTAAGTTATTGTTTTGGGGTATGTGTGGGAAATCTCAGTATGGGAAAGGTCATTTACATCCAAATTTGGATATAAATGAAATGACAAAGCTATCTTTTTTTTTTTTTAAGGTTTTTGCAAGGCTATGGGGTTAAGTGGCTTGCCCAAGGCCACACAACTAGGTAATTCTTAAGTGTCTGAGGCCAGATTTGAACTCAGGCATTCCTGACTCCAGGGCTGGTGCTCTATCCACTGTGCCACCTAGCCACCCCCCAAAGCTATCCTTTGATCCAGAAAACCACCTGCTCAATTCTCATTTCTGTAATAGGTGGACTTGAATAAGTCTGAGTTCCTTAGAAGAGAATTTTACTATTGTACAACTCCCAAGTGGTTGATATACAGATGCCAAATATGTGGCTATTTCTTTGCTCCCCCAAGAAGAAATATCTAAAAACTTGCCCCTACAACAGGTATTTTCTGAAGTGTAGCTCTGAAAGTAACCCTCTTCCAAAGGGCCCTCTCTGGTGATGGCCAATCACTCACAAACATAAGCTGGCTTCCCAAACTCTGCCTCTGCCATTGTTCCATCATAGTTGGTTCTGTTATCCCCTTATCTAGGTCCTAGATGCTGCTGTCATCTGCTGATATTCAGGTTACTCTCCTTTTCCAAAAATCCAGGACTGGTTTCAGTCTTTCTTTCAACCTTGATACTCAGGAACACCAAAAAAAAAAAAAAATCACAAAAAGATCTTGGGACACAGGGCTGGGTGTGTTATCAATCAGTTTGACTGACCCAGGTCAATCCACCTCAGCCAGTGTTGACCTGGACTGTAATCAGATTGACAAAGTATTTTCCTCTCCCTTAAAAGTTTTGCTGTGCCCCACCCCACTCCTCATCTTTTGTCATTCACAGCCTGCTAACATCTGATCTGCCAAACTTCTAGTAAAGACTATACTTGCTGCTGCTGCTGCATCCACTCTTCTACACCCTGCAATCTGACTTCTGATCTTACTACTTCATGGAAAGTCTCATGGAGATTCCCAATGAGCTCTTTTCAGATGTCCTTGGTGGTCTTTTCACATCTACTATCTCCTGGATCACTTTCTGATAAGATTTTTAAAAAGGACATTAAGGTTTTCCAAGTGCACTATTATTTCATGTGAGCCTTATGACAATGAAATCAGATACCATTCTCATTTTACAAATTAAGAAACTAAGGATGAGAGGTTAAGTCACATGTCCATAGTCACACAGGTGGGATGGCAACTCCCAGGCCAGGATGTCACCCTCATACATTGCTGTCCTTTCCTCCTTGTTTTACTGATCCCCTGGATTCCTAATCTTTTAGAGTTCACTTCCCACAGACCTTTATGAAAGCTTTCTCCACCCTCATTAAAAATCTCTCCCTCCTCAAACAGATCTCAAACACTTTTTCTCTCCTTTTGACCAAATCTCACATTTATTTTTGTGCTCGTATCTATCTCAAGAGAATAGATGCTCCTTAAGGACATTTTATTTCTAGTATCTTGATGTGTTTTAATCCCAAATTACTGTTCCTGTTTCTGGAATACAACTATTCCTTTTCAAGGACCACTTGGGTTTTCTCTAATTCCTCCCTCGTTTGAAAGTGAACTCTCTGAATTTTTCTTAGACCAGTTTTCCTAGCTCTCTCCTTGTCTCTGTTACATTCTATCCAATTTACCATTTATTTGTGTACATGTGTACACCTTTAGAGTAGAAACTATTGTGGCCAGGCATTCTGTTGAAACCTTCACACAATGTCCTCTGTTCCTGACTTTTTGCTAAAATGCTAACCTTCCCTTCAAGCTCTAGATCAAATTCTCCCTTCTATCTAGTGATCTCTCTTATCATGCAGGTAAACATGTACCACCTTACATCATTGCCAGTCATCTTAGGCACTGCTCTCTTAATTGGTTGGGTACTTTCCTCTTTCCAGCAAGTCCCTTATATTTCTCAGAGGTCCAATCCCTAGTAGTTATTCAGTAAACTACCTCACTGGTTTGATTAAACCTAAGCCCATCTCAAGAGTGTAGGCGAATCCCTTGATGTCAAGGTCCATTGGCCTCTCCCATGCCTCAGTGTAAATCCTGGAGGTTGGGGGCAGTGGGTGGGGCAAAAGGGAAGTGGGGCTTATCAGAAGGTAGCCGAAGTCGAGAAGAGATGCTCAGACAGGACTCGGCTCTCGGCCTGGGGTCTAGAGTTGGCCGATCAGCTTTTATTTCCTCTCTAGAGGGGACATTCCTGTGACCTTGTATATGGGCCATGGGCACAAACTGGAAAGGGGTGGAAACATCCATTCAGGATGAGACCTGAAGAACTAGAGAAGTTCACAAGGGCTCTCCTGCCCCTGATTTTGCCCCTCTGCAGCAGGGGGTTGATTTCTGTAGCAATTCCCCTGAGAAAGGCAGCTCCTGGCATTACTTGAAGTATCTGCTGGTGGTGGTTCTGGGGAGGGGGGAGCTGTTCCACTGGGGGAGGAGGGAGTGAAACTTCTAGTCCCATCCCCAGCATCTGCTCTAGAAAAAAACAATTCCTGTAAGGCTTGACTGGTGTATCTCCTCCTCTGGGATCTGTGGGTCTTGGAGTGGGGGCACTCCTCAATTCTGGTGGCTGGCCCTTTAAATGTCCATCTCAAACTGTGACTCCTCATCTGGGAAGAGAAAAGACAAAGATTGGTTGGTAGAGAAAATTGGTATCTTGAGAGATAGCTGTATTTAGGTATTAGTATTTTTTTCTTGGGCTCATCTTGATGCCTCTCTTCCCTGCTCATCCAATTAGGGAGTGGAGGAAGAAAGGGTAAATTTCCCTCTGGTCAAGCCAAGAGGCTGCTGCTGTTCCTTTAACTCCAAAAGAAATGCAACAAGTCACATCTAAAGTCACATTCCACTTGTATTCTAGATTACAAAAGAATCACAGTATTTAAAGTTAAGAGATATTAGAAATCACCCAGTCCAGCTTTTCAGTTTACAGAAAAAGGAACAGAAGCTAACATTAAGCAATTTGTCCAAGGTCAGAAAGTTATTATATGTCAGATTCTGATTCCAAATCTGGTCATTTTACTACCCTATTGGTTATTTCTCTGATTTTGCAGATAATAATTTGGCCACTCCTATCTATACCCTAAGCATACATCTATCCTCTTTTCCTAATTTTTAGGAAGTTCATAATAAAGTAGGTTGGGAGGAAGGGGAAGGAATTACTTATTCTTTGCTAGTTCACAGACAAATTCTTCAACAAGAAATTCTAAAAGGCAATGAAAAGACATCCCTTGTTCACTTCTTTGCAATGATGAGGAGCCTCTCAGGATGAAATACTGTACACACAGTTAGATTGGTCTTGCTGACCAGTTATTTTTTTTCTCTTCAGAATCTGTCCCTACCTTTCCAGCTTTTTTCTCCCTTCCATCCCTGCCACCTCCCAAGGCTCACCTAACAATCTCCTTCCCTAGGCCCCTTAAACCTAGTGCCTCCCCTCCATTGAGTGTTTCCAGTTTATTCTGGGTTTATCTGTTTGTATGCATTCTCTTTTCCTGCTGGAGTGTGAACGCCTCAAGAGCAGGAATTTGTCTTTATTTGGAACCCCAGAACTTAATACAGTGCCATACTAGGAAGTGGTAGGAGCCTAATAAGTATGTATCGACTGACTGACTTAAAACAGTGTTTTTAGGGGTGGCTAGGTGGTGCAGTGGATAAAGCACCGGCCCTGGAGTCAGGAGCACCTGGGTTCAAATCCGACCTCAGACACTTAATAATTACCTAGCTGTGTGGCCTTGGGCAAGCCACTTAACCTCATTGCCTTACAAAATCCTAAAAAAAAAATTTTCCAACAGGCTAGTTTCTTTTGTGTCATAGGAACAAGGAAAAAACCCACCTCCCTCCCAGAGGCGATATCTTGGGAAATGCAGAGAATGTAAAAATGAAGAGATCAAAAGAAAAGAGCTTGGTGTTGAGTTTTTCTGATAACCAGAGAGGCAGAAGAGAAACTTAATGGACCTATAGGAACAAATTTGCCAGTTTTCCCCACCATGTTAATAGGAATGGTAATAGAAATACAAAGAACAGTAGATAAATAGACTCAGAAATAACTAGAGGCCACCTAACCCCTCCCAGAAGGAAAAGGAGGTCAGGGAGGCTGGGAAGAAGTGAAACAGTAGACAGATGATGTGGTTCAAGACACTACCTCAGTCCTTTGTGAGACCCAACACTAGGCCTCAAGGGTTCATATCTATGCAATGACTTCTAAACTACTTTCCAGCATTAAACCTATGCTTCTTCTGGTCATGTACCCACAGGATCATAGATTCAAATCTAGAAGGGACTGTAGCTGCCTCTAAGCCCAACCCCCTTTTTTTCTACACAGAAGGAAACTGAGGCACACAGAGGTGAAGCCATTTGTCTGGGGATACCACTGGGCAATGTTGAAAACAATGTCTTTCTGATCCTAAATCCAACAATCTATCATGCTTCCTCCAGTCTAACTCTTTTTTTTAGGTTTTTTTGTTTTTTGTTTTTTTTGCAAGGCAATGAGTGTCTGAGGCCAGATTTGAACTCAGGTACTCCTGACTCCAGGGCTGGTGCTCTATCCACTGTGCCACTTAGCTGCACCACCCCCACCAGTCTAACTCTTAAAAAAGCACGAATCTCCTCAAACAGGCTGCTGGGTGGTCCTAGTGAATAAGGAGCACCAGAGTTCATATACAGATGCTTACTAGCTGTGTGACCCTGAACAAGTTATTTGACCTTCATCTGTCTGGCCCAGATTTTTCAACTGTAGAAGGAGCATATAGCACCACTTACCCCCATCCCCCTTCCCCCAGCTGTTGTGAGAATCAAATGAGAGAGCATTTGTAATACATCTGGTACCCTGTTTTCTGACTTCCTTCCTCTCTCTACCAGTTGCATGTCTTAGCCTATCAGCACCCTGTCTCTTTTGCAGAGTTCTGCTTTGGGGAGCCACAAACTCCATGGAAGCTTAGCAAATGCCAGATAAATAACGACAACACTGAACTGCAACAAGACCATGATATGGTGGGGGCTGTTTATATCCGCTTCTATTTTAAAAGGGCTACCCTGCAGAGCTTCCTGCTACCCTTGATGTCTAATAATCACACCATGTTCCACTCCTAGGCTTCTGGAGTTTCCCATCTTTTTCCTGTAACATCTCTTGGGGGTAGATTTGACTTTAGATTTGCATCCTTGCAAGCGTGGGGCTATTATGGTGGACATGAAGAGTATGGGAAATGGAGCAAAGACCAATCTGCTAACTTCTATCCCTTGGAAAGCACCTTAGCTGAAGGTTAGGTCCTAGAAACGGTCAGCCCTATACTTGGACAGCTATAATACTAGTTTATGCTATGTGACTTTTTCATCTGGTTGTCAGCTTGGTGAGGTGAAAATGAAGGGGGACCCTGATGGTTCTGCTATCTGATGTTTCCCAAGCAGTTTCCTCTCTACTTACGGCTTCCTGGCTTGTCTTCATGGCTGTTGGGTAGGTGATTGGGATTCATTTCAGTAGCAGGTTCGTCACTAGGGGGACTGGTCACCCCAGGAATGGTGGGCAGATCCCGGGGAGGAGTTTTGGCCACAGGAGAGTTACGACATTCCATCAAAAATTTTCGGTCATAGATAATCCTGGTACCTGTAGGAGTACAAGTTGGGTTAGACCAAATGTCTATATGGATGCTCTCATTCCAACTAAAGGTTTAGGCAGCAACCACAGGCTGAGAGTGAGAAATCAGGGAGCTGAAACCCAGTTTACAGTAGGTGTTGAGGAAAGAACAATAGATTAAGACTTGTAGGGGTGTGTGTGTGTGTATCTGTATCTGTGTCTGTGTCTGTGTCTGTGTCTGTGTTCAGACCCTGGCTCTGCTAATTACTGAGCTTGGACAAGTGAATCTCTTAGGGTCTTAATTTCTTCATCTGTAAAATGAATGAATTACACAAGACTTAATCCACTTCAACAAAATCTGTTAAGTATAAGGTACTGTTGCTAAGTATTGGACACAAGATTAAAGAAACAAGTCTGTTCTTAAAGAGCTTCTATTTAATGGCAGGTCACAGCATAGAAACATAGATTCAGAGTTGGAAGTAGTCTTAGGAAACACCCATCATTTTCTAGAAAACTATGACTGAGAGGCTAAATAATTTTCCCAAATTCACATTTAGTAACAGTGCTTCTGTTTGAGACCAGATCCTGATTCAAATCCAGCATTTTCCTCACCATCCATTCATAATAGTCTCCCTTATTTGGATACAAATTTCAAGGGGATCTTAGGCCCAGGTGTTGTGTAAGGAGACACACCTCTGAGATCCCTACAGCATTTGGCTTCTCTCTGAATATTCTCCAACATCTTTCCTTATATTCTCCCAACTCATGGCTAGTGTTGTTAATTAACAACCAACTTTACTTAGGAAATCATGAAATCTCACAAAAGTAGAAGAAAACTTGTAGTTTACCTTCTACCTGCCCTTTTTTATGACATCTCAACAAGCTGTGGTTCAAGTGGTGGGGAACCCACATCATTCTGGGGCAGCACAGCCCATTCTGACCTAAACTTGTAAGGACATTCTTCCTTATCTGAAATCTACTGCCCTGTATCTTGCCATCCTTGATCAGGATCCCTCTGGTCCCCAGGACTAAGTGGTTAATTCCTTTTCCTCATGATTTACTCTTTGGGTATTTAAGTCTATGACTTTATTAGCCTTTTGCCCTCCTTTTTTTTTAGATTTTTCAAGGCAATGGGGTTAAGTGGCTTGTCCAAGGCCACATGCTAGGTAATTATTAAGTGTCTGAGACTGGATTTGAACCCAGGTACTCCTGACTCCAAGGCCGGTGCTCTATCCACTGCGCCACCTAGCCGCCCCTTTATTAGCCTTTTGGAGCAGGTTTCTCTCTGTACTGCTCAGACAAGACTCTATCCTTTGAACATCCATATTTACTCAGTCCTTTGTTCTCCAACTTCAGATTAAGAAAACATGATTCAGTAGAGTAGAAGACCTAGATTCAGAAGACCCTGGGGTGAAATCCTGACTCTGTTCCTTGATGTATGACTTCAGGTAAGTCACCTATTTCTGGATTCCTCCTTTGTAAAAAAGAATAGACTTAATCTTAGACTCAGATCAGGTCCTACCTTCTCAATAAAACTTCCTCTGACCACTCCAGTCCACATAGACCTCTACTGTGGCTGATCTGAAATAGCCAGAGATAAAGCTACATAGATAAAGATACATCATGTTTTTTGATGTTTGAGCCAATTTCTTCTGTAGGTCTCATATCTTCACCTAGAATACCAGCTCACTGAAGGCAAAGATGATTCTTTGTGTTCCATAAAGAGTGGGAACAAGAGAGATCTTTAATAAACCCATGTTGACAGACTGAGTAGAGAAATCCCATCATTTATCCTAAATGACAGAGATCTGTCCTCTTAGTAAGTGATCAGTTGTATCATGTTACTGCAGTGGTACTGGGGAGGCATCTCTCTATGATCATTTGTATTGTCTGACTTTGCTTATTTAAGAGTATTACTTTTCATTTAAATTGAGGGGTAGATAGGTGAAAAGAATCCAAAAAAAAGTTTGCTAATTGAAAAAGATAAGAGTGGGAAGGTTTCCCTGTCCCAGCTTGGCATTCTACCACTAGAGAATCATCCATTTGCATTAAACACTGCCTTCTCCTTGAAATCCTCCTTTATACCACAAAGACCAGTCAGGAAACAAATAAAATTATTAAGACCTTCACTTGAAGAAGTCTGGCAAGTTGCTTTTCCAAAGACTCATGGCAACTTGGGGGGGGGGCAGGGTGCAGGGATATTAAAAGGAGAGAAAGGAATAGGTAGAGTCTCTCAACTAAAACAAATGCTACTTTTTTTTTTAGATTTTCTTTCTTTCTTTCTTTTTAATTTTTTTGCAAGGCAATGGGGTTAAGTGGCTTGCCCAGGGCCACACAGTTAGGTAATTATTAAGTATCTGAGGCAGGATTTGAACTCAGGTACTCCTAATTCCAGGGCTGGTGCTCTATCCACTGTACCACCTAGCTGCCCCAAAATCTAATTTCAAGATATGCTAACTAGGAAGAGGGTGAGATTTATTAAGCATACTGAAACATTCATCGACAATGGCAGAGGATGCAAAGAGAGGGAGATGAGCACAAAGCTACCTTTGAGAAAGCATTCCCTTCATGGGGTGAGAAGGCAGGATGGAGGAGGGAAGGAAGGGGGTGGTGGTGAAAGGGGAGGCAGGGCCATCTGGGGTAAGTTTAAAACAGGAGTTACTTTTTATTCAGCAATCCTAGCTAGTCTCTGAAGTCCATCTATCTTTCTGAAGCTAAAAGGGACCTTTAGGACAAAGAAATGTGATGTAGAAAGATGAGTGAGTCAGCGGCTGAGAATTAAAGCCCAGTCCTTGGACTTGTGTGATCTGGAGCAGAAAATTCATTTCTGAACCTCAGATGCTTCAATCTTAAAATGAGGGGGCTGGGTGAGGTGTCATGGAGGGTCCCACTCAGATTTAAATCTATGGCACTCTAAACAAAGGATATCAGAGTCAAAAGAGGCTTAGCAACTAGCTAGTTCCCATTTTCACATGATGAAACTGAACCTTGGTGATAAAGGACATGTTCTGGAAGACTTACCTTCTTAGTTCAAATATGGTCTAGATACTTACTAGCTATGTAACCCTGGACAAGTCACATAATCCTGTTTGCCTCAATTTCCTCATCTGTAAAATGAGTTGGAGAAAGAAATGGCAAACCACTTCAGTATCTTTACCAAGAAAATACAGGGTCACAAAGAATTGAACAAGACTGAAATATTTTTCTGGCAGCAATATGAACATCTGGGCTATAAGGATATGCTGCTAAATGCTTAACAACCAATTTTAAAAAGTGTATGCAGCAAGCCACTTAACCCCATTTGCCTTACAAAACCTAAAAAAACAAAAAAAAGTGTATGCAACACATTTTTAAGTTAAATGTGCATTAATAACACTTTCTTAAGTCTAGACCATCAACAAGGCAAGAAACCAATCCCTGATTTGTAGAATTTGACAATTTCCAAGATGTAAGTGCTCACACTGAAAATTTAATAGTTTTCACCTCTAGTAGTTGGCCCCAGGATGATCAGGAAAGATAAATGACATTGTTTTGATTCTGTGAAAATAAATATGAAGGTGACTGTAATAACTGCTGCAGGCCTATTTTTCAGGGTCCTGCACTGATGCCCACCTTGGACAGGGCAGCAGAATTCCAGACAGATTCAGATTCATTCGATAAATATTAAACACCTACTAAGGAGATGCAAATTTCAGACTAGACAAAATGATTTCTAAAAGTACCTCTAAACTTAAAAAAAAATATGGTGCTATGAACTAATCAGGTATGGTTTCCTGCCCATTGGGATTATAGACTAGTAGGGAAGGGGTTTAATTCAGATACAGTACAAAGAAGGAAGGCCATTAGAGAGGTATCAAAAATAATTCTGAGATATATAAGAAAAGATCATTATTGGTTCCAAGGATTAAGGAAGACTTTATTGAGATGGCACCAGAGTAAGGGTTTTTAAATTTTGTAGGAATGCAATAGGTGAACAGAGGGAAGGGAAGGTATCCTAGATTTGGGAAGAACAGAGTAAAGACTGGGGATAAGGAATAGCCAGGTAGTACAGTGGATAGAGGACTGCTCCTGGAGTCATGAGTACCTGAATTCAAATCTGACCGCAAACATACCTCACCAAAAAGAAAAAATCCTGGGGATATGTTGAATGATAAGGAATAATGTTAGAAAGGCAAGATATGGTAGCAGATTATGGAGGCCCTGAATACCAGGCAGAGGGTAATGTTTAAGATTTTTTTGAGCAGAGATCATTTAAAAAAATGTGCTATGTGATCTATAGTTGAATTCTGCTAAGATTTTGAAAGAACAAGGTAGTTTAGAGATTTCCTTCTAATCCATTTTCCTCACCTATCAAAAGTGGGAATTAAACTAAATAATCTCTAAATCAAGTTTTGATAAATTTGGTAGGTGTCAGCCACTAATTAAGGGCAGACCAATTTTTTTTTGCTTCCAAAGAAAGGAAAACAAACATACCAAGAAGGTGAAACCAGGAGGGTAGCTTCTGTCTCTCTGGTGTCTAAAAGTGTTTTTCATCCAGATTTTTTAATAAACAGAAAATAAATGATCCTCTTTGGCTTAGCTCTTTCCTGACTTGAGCCCACCTGTGATTGGTGAGATCCATAGCCTTCTTGACCTGAAACTCTTAACTTGCTGGAGGAAATGCCAAAAATAATTTAAAAACCCAAAGTATGTTTGCTGTGCTTTTAATTGAGGTCTCTCTGCATCCAGTTTCTACTGTCTCTAATCTATCCAGAATCCAGAAAGATTCTTTAAGCACTACTTGCTTGAGCAACTTCCCTACTGTTTCTAGGAAAAAAATCCTTAATCCACTAAGTAACCCCCTCCACAGTCTGGTTCCATCTACTTTTTTTTTCTGGTGAGGCAATGGGGTTAAGTGACTTGCCCAAGATCACACAGCTAGTCAGTATCAACTGTCTGAGGCTAAATTTGAACTCAGGTCCTTGACTCCAGGACCCATGCTCTATCTACTATACCACCTAGCTGCCCCCTCCATTTACTTTTTAATTTGATTCAACAGTCCCTTGTTGTACCTAGCTTTAGGTATGGCCTGGGGATAAAAAGACAAAAACAAATAAATAATCTTTGTGGTCATCATTTTCTTTGATGCCCTTTGACCTATGGATCTTTTTTTTGTTTGATATTCTACTTTCAAACAAAATGATCTCAAAATGAAACAGGTTAATCTGAAGTAGAGTGAGTTCCCCATCCTGGGAAGTCTACAAGGAGATGCACATTGACAACTTCTTAGGGGGTTCTTTGGAGGGGATTCCTGCTTAGCTACAAATGGAATCAAATGTCCTCTGATATTCATTGATTCTCAGATTTCATGACAGTTATTTCAATTTAAGATTGAGCAAAGAAGGGGTCAATGAGGGTCTTGAGAGGTTTTTACCAAAAGGTTCAAAGAGAAGAGTTGATTATATCTCAGAGAACTTGTTAGGTCACATAGGGCAATCATGTAACTCTAAAAAGAAAAGTGTTCTGCAAGTTACATATTGATTTAGAAAACCATAATAACATTATCTATGTTGTATCCCATCTTCATTTATTTTGTTAAATACTTCCCAACTTCAGAGCAGGAATTTAACACCTCTGATATAGGGCTCTGGAAACACTGGTTACTAATGTGTTCCAGACCTTTTATCTTTGGCAAAGAAGTCTACCTCACCTCCCTTTGCCTTGGCTCATACTGTTTCCTGTGTCTAAAAGTCCTCTCTCTCCCTCTTCACATCCTTTAAAAGCCAACTGAGCTGTCTCATCCTCCACGAAGCATTTCTGAAGCTTGCCAGATGCTGCCCTTTTATTTGCCCTTGTCTGATACACAACTAATAATGGTGCAATGAATTGATTAGTGTAAGCTGAGTGGTCTGAGGAACCTTGGGGAGTGTCTGTACTCTAACCCTGGACATTTAATGACTCCTTTCACAATGGTGAATACTTATGGACAGGAAGAAGGAAGTCAAGAAAATCCTTTGGCCTCCATGCTGACTGGGTGCCCCCAGCTTGGTCTCTTATCCTTTGATTCTGTGGTTTGTTTGGATGGAATTTTCTAGTGGCTAATGGAAAAAAAGCAGTCACAAAAGCTGCCAGTTCAAAACAAAAACTGATTTGCTTCTGTAGCTTCAGGCCAGGTACAACATATAAGCTGTTCCCAGGTAGCCTCATCTCGCTCCACCTCAAAAAGGTTGCTTTATTTTACCAGAGTAGTCCTTGTCTAACTACACTTTCTTCCTCCTACCCCCACCCCCACAGGATACTTAGCAATTTTACTTTCCTTCTTTCAGCCTCAGTTTCTTGCTCCAAAAATGAGGTATGCCTAACTTTTATCTCAATAAATACTAGCAGGAGCTCTGCCTTCTAATTCTGTGCCAGTCCTCTCCAGAGCTAGTATAGTGCTCTTGCCTCTGGTATAGCTGGAGTGTTAATAAAGCCAATGAATGCTTGCCTCTACAAGGGCAGAAACTTCCCTTCCCTTGGGTTCCACTCCACTATCCTCCCCTCCCAAAATACAGTTACTCTGGAGCAAGGCCAAGTGAAACCTTGGAAGGAGTACAAGGGTGGAATTCCTAGAACTGCGGCTTCCATTCCAGGGAGAGAGAGAACATTTCAGAACGAGGTCAGGGGAGGTTCACATTTGTAGGCTTAAAGTCACGAGCAGTCAGCTCTCCCTTGAACCAGACACTCCCAATAAAGTCCAAAGCACATATTCTGGTCAATAGCTGTCAGTCCAGGAATACACGTATAAAGGAGCAAGAGGTGTGGCCAGGCGGATCTTCATGTACTCACACCAGGCAACAAGAGAGAAGTTGTGATGATTTTATAGGCAATGTCGCAAGACCACTTGTGGACGCTAGGAAGATTATTTTTAAAAATAGGTTAATTTTCTAAGTTGGGAGACTGGAACTAGAGTCAGACCTAGTTTGTTAGCTTTCAAGGAAAGAAATTTTAAAAAGGGGGGGGTAGATTTGAGATGTGAACCTAGAAAAGAGAAGGAAGTTTTTTTGATAGAAATAAAACTTTCTAATTCTTTCCTTGTAAAACAAGAGGGGATTAGATTAAGGACTCTCCTAATGTCCTTTCCACAGCCTCTATCATTCTATTTCCCTATGGTGACAACAGAAATCTGGTGTTTCAACTTTATTACATCTCAATATCTCCAACTTGGAGGAACCAGACATCTACAACTACTTAGCAGTGCTCAATTCTTTGTAAAGGCTGATGTCTTTCCAATGTTATCAAATCTGTATTTATTTAGCACTCCCTATGTGTTTAGTTGTGGGCAATGGAGGGGGGAGGAGCTACAGATAAATGACTATTTTGGTGTAGTAGGAAAAAAACCAAACAAACACTAGATTTGGAGTCAGAAACACTAGGTTAGAAGACCAGTTCTGCCAGTTATGAGATATTTAATTTGGGCAAATTATTTAAACTTCAGTTTTCTACTTTGTAAAATGGGGACAGTTAGCATTTCCTTCACAGGTTGTTATCCAAGGATCACAAGACTATATAGATATACCTAATACATATATGTTGTTCAGCTCTAAGTCCTCTTTTCCTCTCTATCTTCTTTGATTTGGCAATAATAGTCATTCCTACTCTTTTTTAAAATTTTATTTTTAATTTAAAGAAAAAACAAACATTTTTATATCATAGTATAATAAAAAGATGAAACTATAAATCTTCTGTGTGCATATGACTTGCTATTCCTTTCAAATATACAACAAAATCATGTACCCCCCCCCCCCAGATAGCTACCATTAGACACAAAAATGACACATTCAATACTGGTAGAATTGTGAAATGATGAATCTGGAATTGTGCCCAAACAGTCATTAAAGTATCTATATATCCTTTGATCCAGCAGTACCACTATGTGGTCTATTTCTCATTCCTACTCTTTTAAAAACCAACTCTATACAAAGGACTCCTAAATCTCTATCTTTAACCCTCACTCTCCTCTCTTCAGATCCCCCTACCCATATCACTAATTGCTTACATTTGGATGTCCCACCAATGCTTCAAACTTGGCACATTAAAAAAACAATCTTTCCAGTTTTCCACCAAAACTTGTTTTTCTCTCCTACTTCATCATCTGTCAATGGCACTGTTACTTTTTTTTGTTTCTTGACTTTTTTTAAAGAAAAGTTCCAACCACTGCATCAGTTACAGAGTGCACATTCAAAACCTTGGTAAACTTTGCTGCTTGTCTCTTATTTCAAATCCAGTCAAAGGCCTGAAAGTTGTTAACTATACACCTGTGATACCTTGTACCCACCCCCTCCATTCTATTCCCACTCTCCCAGATATTTTCAATAGTTCACTTAGGGTAGGGAGGTGGTGATGTGTCAGGCACTAGCTGTGTGACCCTGGGTAAGTCATTTAACCATCTTTGCCTCAGTTTACTCATCTGTAAAATGATCTAGACAAGGAAATGACAAACCACTCCAATGTCTTTGCCAAGAAAACTCTAAATGGAGTCGCCCAGAGTCAGACATGACTAATGACCAAACACCAAAGACCAGTGGAAATCTCTTAATAGGCTATCCCATCTCCAAATCTTTAATCCTGTTGGTGATCTCAAGCATCCCCTCTTCTCACATGAGGTCTCTCCCATCTGCCAGGAGCTGTGTCCTCCAAACTACCTTGTATTTATCTCCCAGATAGACTGCAAGCTCTCTGAGGGCAGGCCCTGTTTCATTTGTATCCTTGAATAAGAGAAAGTATGGAGTAGTGAGTCTGAGTTAGGGTTCAAGTCCTGCCCCTGACACATGATGGCTTTTGTGTTACTGGTCAAGTCCTCACCCCTCTTAGTGTCTACCCTGCAAGTAGATGTGGAGATGTGGAGGATCTGCACTGGTAGAACAAGTTCCAATTAAGGAGGTCTCTACAAAGAATCATAATTCTGAGCCAAAAAATAAAGCCCCCACAGCCTAGTACATGGAAGACATGGAAGAAATGTTTCTTGATAGCCTGAATTTCCCAAAGCCATCTTTCCTATGCATAAAGGTCACAGAACAACTTCCAAAAAAGTATGGAGGGTAGCATGAACTCTGAAATTGCCAGTATAGAAATGCTTATTAGTTTTCTTCCACAAAGGCTACTTTATTACCTAAAATTAAATTGCACTGTGCAGTTGATACACTGGAACTTTTTCTTTCTTTTCTTTCAAATAAAGTCAACCAAACAAGCAAAAAACAACCTTGCATTAACAATAACACTGGTTGGGATGGGGGAAGAATATATTTGAAATGAATACGACATAAAAACAAAAGGCATTGATTGAAACTGAAATAAAAGAGTAGCCTGACCTCCTTCCTAGAAGAGGTGGGGGAAAAGACCTTGAAGAAAATCATCTCATTCTCCAGGTTATCAAAGAACATGAAACATTTCTTAACTAAGCAGATGGGATTAAGAGTAAAAACAAATAACTGGAAAAATCTGAGATGAGAAGGGGAAACCCACAACTGTGAATGTCCTGTTATTTGTCCAGAGTATATTTTCTGGTTGTCATGGAAAAACTTCCCAAATCTGACAAACCAAGGAGCTCATACCTAATGTGGTACTTTATGTGAGGAGAAATGATTCTGCACAAGGAACCTTGGAAGCATCGCTAAAGATTGAAGTTTTGGGAAAGAAAATCAAGACCTTAGGAAGAAAGAGGCAAGTTTTCATCCCTACTATGGACTACAAATAAAAGCTTGAAAGAAGAATGGCAGGCAAATGGCTTAAGAAAATGGTGTCTGAGACTGGAGTTGGGGTTGGATTTCTAATCCATGGCTTAAAATATAGGAATGATCTGTTCCTAACCAGAAATGGAGTATATCTAAGAAGGGTTGTTAAAAAATATATTTGTCTGGATGGAGTCTTGCAAAAAAAAAAAGCTTTAAACTGATATGGGAGAAAGGAGAAACCTAAGTACATCCATCAAGTTAGAAATCACTAATAATAATTATAAAGAAGAAATAACAGTAGATACCCATGGGCTCAAATATTTATAAACACATGCACAAATGATTAACAAGCAAGATGTGTCAGAGATTCCAATGGAAGGAGGCAAAACTGACTTGGTAAAACAGGATTCATGACTAAAAATAATGGTTTTGGAAGGTTCTTACTTGATTCAAAAGGGGAAGGATAAATAAAAAAAAGGGGGAAGGGCTGTAAACAGTGATATTTTCTATATTAGATATACTTTTCTGAGAAGATCCAGAAAGCAACAGGAGGAAATCATGGCAGAGAGTACATGGATGAAGAGAATGAAGGCAGATAGTCAACAATGCAAATGGATCATGCTACTGGTTACCTGGAAAGGCATAACATAGTCATGATGGGTAACTTCAATTATCTAAACATCTACTGGGAGTTCTGTCTGCTTAAAGAAAGCATCTAATAAATTTTTTTAACTTTAGTGATGGTTTCACTCTTCAAAGGGTAGAGAGAGAAACAATCAGGGGGAACTTCTCTTTTAGATCTGAGTCTTGCCAAAGAATAAATGATTGCAGGGATATTAATGATAGTAACCTTGTGTACTTGTGAACTTAGAATCTGTGATAAAAGAAAGAAAAGCCAGAGTATAATTCACACCTCAGATTTAGGGATTCTAAATGTCAAAGGGGTTAGAGAAAGGGATACTTGGTTCCCATGGATTAAAATCTCAAAAAGTTGTCAGCACGGGGGAATGGGAAAATCAAGCATGAAATTCTAATGATATAAAGAGAAGTCCTCTAAGAGGGAAAAGGGGAATCATCTAAAGAGACCAATGTGGATATACAGAAATTCAATGGTCAACTTTGAGTTGTTTTTTTTTTTAAATGCAGGCACAAAAGATAGGAAAGACCAAAGATAGGATGTTTGTTGCTAGAAAGGGAGAGTGATAATAACCAAGAGATTTGGAAAACAGAAGAGCCCAACTCTTATTTTTCATGTTTTAATGACAAGGACAATGTTCTGTAGACTGGAAAAGAGAACAAAAATGACATACAGGGAGTTGATATTCTTGGTTCACAGAAACATGATTAAAGAAAATCTGGCCTTGACACTTAATAATTACCTTAGCCATGTGACCTTGGGCAAATCATTTCATTGCCATGAAATAAAAAAAACCCCAAACACCCCCAAATAAAAAAGTTTAAAAAAAAGCTATCACTGCTCTGAAATGATAAATGAAGAATTTAGAGAAACATAGGAAGACTTGCATGAACTGATACAGAAGGTACAACCAAAGGACTATACACAATAACTATGTGAATAAACACTAAAATATGTTAGGATTCAGATTACATGTGAAGATCAATGTTGATTCCAGGATTGATGATGAAATATATTTTCCTCCTGTTGATCAGTGATGGGACTTAAAGGAGTTATGGAATGCTGAATATACTCTGTGATGTAGTGACTGTGAAAGTGTGTTTTGATGAACTATTTCTTTATTTCTCATTTTTTTTGTGTTCTTGACAGCAGATGATGAGATGGATAGATAGTTCCATGGGAGCAACAGACATAAGCTTGGACAGACTGGGAGATAGTGAAAGACAGAGGAGTGCTGTGGTCCATGGGGTCATGAATAGTCAGATGTAACTGAATGAACAAATGAATAACAAAATTCTACTTTGGTTGGACTATCTGAATATGGTGTTCATGGGGCAGCTAAGTGTGGCAGAACATAGAGCACCAGCCCTGAATTCAAATCCAGTCTCAGACACTTAATAATTGGGCAAGTCACCCTTAACCCCATTGCTTTAAATAGAAAAAAAAGTTTAAAAAGAAGAGAAGCACAAGTCAGAGGAGGAATGAGAGGAGGAATGGGAAATATGAATACTGTATTCAATTCTAGATGATACGTTTTAGGAAGCATACTGATAAGCTGAGAAGCAACTAGGAGGGCCCCTGGGATAATAATGAAGACTCCTTCAGCAATATTAGGCAACATATGATGAGCAATATTAGGATAATTTCAAGGAATTGGTGATATTTAGCCTGGAGAAGAGAAGACTGGGAGAAAGAGGCTAACATTAATGTTCATTAAATAAATGAAATCTCTCCTTATGGAAGTCTTCAAGCAAAGGTTGTAAAAAGACCATTTATCCAGAATGTTGCTCCTTGAGGAGCTCCCTTTTCTGTACCTTCAACAATTAAACTGCTTGATAAACGCTTTTTGACTTAACTCACTTCTCCAATGAATAACAACCTTTTCACTCTCTTCCTTAGCACTTTGCTTACATCTCTCAGGAACAATTCGGTCCTCTTTAAGCACAGTACCCTGTCAAGCAGCAGACACTTGATTTGATTGTCTGACTTTAGTACAGCACTGTGAGGGCTGAAACAGTATAGATCTGTAATAACTATTTGTTACACTGAGTCAGTGTAACAGAATATATACTGTAACAGTATTTTACACAGGAAGATAGGGTCTAGTGAGTGCCAACTTTCTCAAAAAGCAAAGCTCATTTCTGAATGGAATGTAAGAAACCTGGGAAAGTTATCAAGGAAAAAGTGGAATTTGAAAAGGATGGGTTTGAATAGACACTGAAGGTGGTTGTGGGATGCATTTTAGGAATAGGTTAGAACAGCCATTCAGGGACAGCAAAAGGTAAGGTGGCAGATGAAAAATCTGACAAAAGTCATCAAGTCTGAACTTCACTTAGGAGAGACAGGGATTCTGATCAGAGCCTATACATGCAACATATCCCAGGGACAGCCTTAGAGCCCCACAAAAAACAAGGATTTTTCTAAAGAGAATCTCAGAATGAACCTTCCCCCCATCCCATAATCCAGACCTGAAAGTAGGTCTTCTCCTTGTGGTTTGCCATTTGTACCTATGTTCACTAAAGATGAAATGAAGAGGCCCCATGAAAAGGGGCACTAGCAGGTTCTGATGCAACTGGAAGGAAAGGACTAGGGTGATTTTTTTTCTATTTTCCTCAGAAAAGTAGGAAAGACAAGAAAAGCTACTCATTTAAACTTTAGCTCATTAAATTAAACACAATACACACAGCAGAATGGCATGACCAATTCTAATATTCCAAACTGTAGTACAATGGAAAATGACCTCCTGACCATGGTCCTGGCCTTTCTGTTGGTACCTGCCTGCCACTACTTTTAGAACTTCAAAGATCCCTGATTTTATTGGTGTAGCTGCACTTTCCATGGAGACAGGGCCAAATATCTCTCTATAGATGGTTGCTGTAAAAGAAATATTAACTCTTGGTGGCCAACCTTATGGCAATGACCCTCCCAAAATGCAGCTATAGTGACTGGTTCAAAAGGAGGCCACCTAACAAAATGAAGCTTCCAGGCAGCTAGGTGTCACAATGGACCTAGAGTCAGGGAGATCTGAGTTCAAATTCAGCTTCAAACATATTATGGTTATGTGACCTTGGATAAGTCACATTCTCTGTCTCAGTTTCCTCTCTCTGAAAATGGGGCTAATTAAAGCACTTACCTCTCAGGGTTTTTTTGTGAGGATCAAATGACACAATAGTTCCTGATACATAATAAAGATTGTATAAATGTTAGTTATTATTATATTTCAGTCCATCAGAATGGGCTATAGTTGACAATATGCTATTCCCAAAATAAGGTTTTTGTTTTACCTCTCCATCCAGATGAGAAATTACTTACCTGAGAGCTATAGAGTCTGTAGTTTTTGATTGGTCCATGAATTTGGATGGGGGAAAAAAGTGACATCTTTATTTTCCGCTAACCTCTAATTGACAATCATTAATTTAAAAATAATTCTGAGATGGGATCTGTAACACACAAAAAGGTCAAAAATCTCTGGTCCAGGCTAAGAGTAAGGAGGGGAAGCTAAGTGGCGCAGTGGATAGAGCACCAGCCTTGGAGTCAGGAATACCTGAGTTCAAATCTGGCCTCAGACACTTAATAACTGCCTGGCTGTGTGACCTTGGGCAAGTCACTTAACCCCATTGCCTTAAACAAAAACAAACAAATAAATAAATAAATAAAGAGAATAAGGATGGAAATACTGGTCAGCAGGGTTATCGTGGGCTAACTCCTCTAGATTGAACAATAAGCCACTTGGGTTTTCAACTGACAGTTTTATGTGGAGTAAAAAAGATCTTTTTTTCCTCAGAAAGCAGTGGATAAGAATACTGGACATGATTTGTCTTTTTCCAACCTCAGTTTCTCCATCTATAAAATGGAGGAAAGATCTGTAGTATTTACCTTACAGAATTGTTAGAAAGTTCCACAGACTAAGGGATGTCCTAAAAGTATTAGTGCAATTTCACTAGGTTTAAATGTGGTAGGACAGGGAGATGGGACGAAGAGAGAAAATTTCTGTCTTTTCCTTGTTTAGTAACAACATTTAAGAGACCAAAAAGTTTTGCTATCCATTATTCTTATTCACTAGCTTATCTTGTCAGCCTAAAACCTGCTACGCTCTACAGACTAGGACCAAATAAATCAGTCATGGCCACTATTCTTAGAAATGTGTCTCAACTTCTTCCCACTCAGCAACTCCATAACTTCCAATGAGTAAATTCCTTCTACCAATGTAGATTAGTTACTGTTTTTGAGATATAAAACCTGAAGAGTTTCTTGGGGAAAAAGAGATGCAAAGAGATGCCCGGGGCTATCTGCAACTTTCACTGTGTTTTGTTTCCTCTCATTAGAATATAAGCTCCAGGAAGGCCAGGATTTTCTTTTATATTTGCAAACTCAACACTTTACATAGTACTTGGCTCATAGTAAGCACTCAATGTTATTTCATTAATGTCTTTATTCAAAATGATGCATACGGTACTTTGATCTGGCACTTCCCCATTGGCCTGACTCACCTCCACACCTGTAGCTTTCCCACCCAGAGGCCTGCTCCCTAACTGGGGTGTCCCTCCCTGAAAGTGCCACAGATAGAATCACTATCCACATGACTTTCTTCATTTCAGGTTTCTCCAGTCGAGTTTAGTCCCATACCAGTACCTTCTTTCCCTCCCTGTATCCCCTTTCCCTCGTTATGTACTGTTTCCCCCAATCTAAAATTATGGAATCATAAGACCATAGACAGAGAGCTTAGAGGTCATCTACAGCTGTTTAGCCCCTTTATTTTATAGGTTAGGAATAGACCCAGAGAATGAAGCATCCTTCTGCTCAAGATCACACATGTAGAAACTGGCAGGAGCTAGGATTTGAATTCAGATCCCAAGATCCAAACTCAGCCTTCTTGTTCCTGTGCCATGCACAGCCTTTGACAGACTTTTCAACATAAGCACCGGAACTCACAAATGTAAATAAGTATTCTTCAGAGTTAGCCAAAAGGGAGGCCCTTTTGGAGAAATGTAAGCTTGTATTCCCAATAGAATGCAAATTCCTTTAAGGCAGGTCTGCTTTGTCTTCAACACAGAGGCTGGCACACAGTAGCAGCTTAATAAATGTCTTTTTTGAGGTTGCCTGAAACCACTCTTGTTCAAAATGTTCTTGGAACTCTTCTTTGGGAATAAACTTACAAAGAGAGTTCAAGATTAAGAAATGTTTGCAGAACTGAATAAGAGCCACTCCATAAACAAAAACCAAACCTAATAGATACTATTACTCAGTTCAATGATGATAATAATTGACACTTATAACTGATAATAAAACTTATGTGTGAACATAATCTCATTGAACCTCACAACAACGTGGTGGAGGAAACATACTACAAAGACTGTCCTTCCCAGACCCTCAAAGAGGTATAAGGGATTTGCCAGTCAGATGGTGTTACGAAGCCAAGTCTTTTGGACTCCAAGTAGGTTTGCTAGGCCACCTCTTAATTACCTCATTTATTCACTGGGTATGGTTTGGAATATCTTTTGAAAATTAAATTCCACTTACCAAAAGGAATGGCTACCACTGTGATCTCCAAAGAACACACTCCTGTTACTGGGAGAAGTTATAAAAGGAGTTTTCTTATGTGATAGATTAAAAATTAGAGACAAAGTTTATGAGTAATTAATTATTTTATTAATTTTGCTGGTGAATAATTAATTAAAGGATGATCATTTCACTCCCTTTCAAAACCAAAGCTTCTTCAAGGAGTCCACTCAACACTTACACTCCCTTAGAAGAGTGAGTGTTACTCATTGTGAGATGATCAGTTATGAAGGATTTAGTTCCCCTCAGCAGCTCAGTGTGACCAAGGACATTCTAAGAGACATTCTAAGACTTGTGATGGAAAATACCAACCATATCCAGAGAAAAAACTATGAACTCTGAATGCAGACCAAAGCTTACTATGTTCATGTTTGAAAGCTTTTTTTTCTCTTTCTCATGTTCCCCCCCCCTTATAGTTCTAATTCTTCTTTCACAACATGACTAATATGGAAATATGTTATACATGATTATACATGTCCAACCTATGTAAGAGTACTCTCTGCCATGGGGAGGAGAGAGGAAAGGGAGGGTGGTAGAAAAATGTGGAGCTAAAAAGATGAATGCTGAACACTATCTTTGCATGTAATTGGAAAAAAATGACATGAAATAACAACAAAAAAGGTGTTCCTGAGCTTAGAAATCCACTCTGATTAGAGAACAAATATAATGAGGTGGGTTTATTCTATAATGAAGGTCTATAGGATGTGACTCTGATCTGTCAGTCTTGGACAAAGAGACTATACCCACACCACTCCATCTAGGGTAATCTAGACAAAAGGGGGAAATCCACATCTACCCAGAGCAGAGGCCTAAGGCCAGGAAGGGACCAATTAACCAAAACTAGAATTTCTCTGCCTGGTTGATCAGATCTAAGTAGCCCAGCACTTCAAAGGATGCAGGAAAAACCTACAGGGGCTGATTTCTGAATGAGAGAATAGAAAGGAAGAAAAATCTTAGTCCTAACTCAATAACTGGTTATTAATAAAAGAGAGAAATAATCATTTCTCTCACTTTCTGTGCTTGGGGAACGTAACAATTTAAACATCTATGAGAAACTATAAAGATCACTACTGGATTAGGAATGACAAAGCCTAAACTTGAATCTTGGCTTGGTCATTCCCTAAATGAATGATTTGGTCAAACTGCTTAATTTCTCTATAGGCCTTAAGTTTCTCATCTATAAAATGTAGTATACATTGAGAGTTGGAAGAGATCTTAGAAACCACCTTGTACAAATGAGGAAACTGAAGTCCAAGAAAAATCATGAGACTTATTCAAGTTATTCAGGCAAAGAATGACACAATCTGGATGTCCTCTTAACAGAGGACTAAGTTCCTTTTAGTTCTAAATCTCATTAATAAAGTAGCTGGTATGTGGCTTTAAAACTTTAAAATAATTTAATAATTTATAGATAATGGTTCAATTTAAATTTAAAAATTGAGTCACACCTTTATAGCTTTACAAATGCTAGCTATTCTAGAAGATAGGGGTCCATTGTCTTTGGAACTTGGAGTCAGTAAGATTCAAATTCAAATCCAGCCTCAAAAACTTCCTGTGACTTTACCCCTAACATGTGACTTAACTTCTGCCCCTAGTATCTTCCTCACAAGGCTGCTTGAGAAGCTCAAGATTATGGATTGTCCCAAAAGTATTAGTGTAGTTTGAATACTTAAAATGAGGGAATTAATTCTCTTTTACCAAGTTTCCCAGTAAGCAATAGGGATTTCTTAGTTAAAAAAAAAAAAGATATTCTAAATGGCTAATGGGCCCTAAAGATTTAAGAAGTCCTTTTAAATAAATTTGTATTCATGGGGAAGGTCCACAGGATAGTTAGCTAATCTTTATGGTGTCTTGGATCCCTTTGGTAGTCTGGTGAAGCCTATGGACACCCCTTCTCAGAATCATGTTCTTCAAGGCCTCAAATATACAGAATTATAAAAGAAACCAATTATACAGAAATACAGTTAATAAAAAAAGTCCCTTACTTCTGCAAAGTACTCTATAGTTGGCCAATGTTATTATTACTATTATTACCCTGTGGGTAAGAGAGGCCCTTCATTTCCTTTGCACTGGTTTACTGGAAGAATATTTCACAATAATTTTCCTTCCTAACTTGCACTCTGCAATGGGAGACAGCCTCTATACTGTGAAGGACAGCTTGGAACACTGTCTTGTTTTCTGGGTAGGGACAATCCCCCAATTGTCTTCAAAGCAACATCTTGTTCCACAGCCTCTTATTAAGAGCCCTCTCCAAGGCAAACCTCCCAGCATAGACTTAAGTTTATTTAACTCAAAAGATTTTACCAGTGCCAGTGCTGGTCAGTTCTACATGAATGATTATCCTTGAATAGCCCCCACAAAGTAAGGTCTTGGATTTAAATTGTGCACAGAAACAAAAATTCAAATCCCTATATACTTCAGGACATGGCTATATGACTTTTTAGGGTTTAAAAAAATTACCCGGTGCCCAACCTTTTGCTGATGAGCTCCACTGAGGCACCATATCTTTCTAATCTGATATAATCTGTCGGAGTTTATGTGCCCCTGGCTGGCTTTATATGGGAGATGAGGGAGGACAGTTTGAGTAAATCATTAACTATGAAGAAAATTATTGATGTATAACTTAGGAATACTTACTTTGGGATTGTTCCCTACCTAACCTCACAGTTATGACGTATGATCATTCCTAATTTGCAAAGGTAATCAATAAACATTTGTGAAGTGCTTACTATGTATCAAAATCTGTGTAAGGAGGCAAAAGACAATCTCTGCCCTCAAGGAACTCACAATCTAATAACTGAAATTTTGAGACACCAAATCATTCTACAGACTCCAAAATGACACTGCCCAGGAGACTAATCTGGAAAGGGGACTTGAGGAAAAGCATAGTTCCTTTTTGATTCAAAGGTTGTCTGCTGAACAATGGGTACTGGTCTAGCATTTTTAGAACATTTTACAAATATGATCTCATTTGCTCTTCACCACTCTGTGGGGGGGGGGGGGTGCTGCCATTATTTCCACTTTATGGATGAGGAAACTGAGGTAGATAGACATTGAAGGACTCTGCCAGGGTCAGAAGCCAGATTTGAATATGTCTTCCTAACTCCAGGTCTAATACTCTACCCATGGCGACGTTTTAGCTGCCGTTATATTTATCAGAGCCAAGGCTTAAAAAAATTTAATATTTAATACAAAATCCACCCTAGCTAAAACATTCCCTTGGAATGTCTCCGAAAGAGATCAGGTGACTATTGTGGGCTAACGATCAAAAGTGGCTCTAGTGCGACAGGAGCCCAGCCATAGCCACTACATGGGAGATAGCTCTGAACAGCTGCCTCTTTTCTCTACAGAGATAAAATATCTATGCCTTTCCACATTGTCCTAGGGGGTGCAGAAGGAGCTAGCTATCTTTATTTCACAATCCATGTGTAAATGAAAAAAACATAAGTCACTTCCTCTTGAAATTTTTAACTGGAGAATCCCTAACTTTTAGCTATATCCTCTGATATATTTTTCTTATGTTTCTCAGAAATAGATCATAAATCTTTCAGCTGGAAAGGACCTTGGGTCAACTGATTCCTTTGAGGCAGTGATGAAATGCTAAGCTTGGAGTCAGGAAGATCTGAGTTCAAATTCAGCCTCAGCTATTTCCTAGTTAAGGAAGTTAAATTTTGCTGATCTCAGTTTCCTCGTTTATAAAGTGGGGATAAAAGTTTCTAAGAGTTGTGGTGAGGAGCAAATAAAATCTGTAAAATGCTTTGCAAAACCTTAAAGATCTCTATCTATGTGTGTATATTAAGATGTTATTGTTATTTTTATGGTCCAACCACTTCTCCTAACAAAGAAAACTCAAGGTTCAACAATATGGTCCTTGTTATACAGATGGTCAGGTGGCAAGATCCTGACTCCAAAACTCTTTGTTCACTACTGTGCTCCTCCAAGGACCCCCTCACCCCAACATCTCTCCCTCAATCTAAACCCTCTGAAAAAGACACATTCTTCCTCACCTATGCCAGCAGAAAATTTGGCTCTGGAGAGAAGGCACTCAAGCCTAAGATATCATGGACAAAGTTTGCTTATCTGGATAGATTCATCACCTGCCCCAGTTACCTGCAGCTAATCAAGTTTGTGGCCTGGATCCAGTTGATAGCCTACAGGGCCTTGGTTTTTCTCAACTGCAGAAAATGAAGGGGTTAGACTTCATGTTCAATATAGCTCCAATTCTTTTAGACACTCCCTCTGAAAAGGTGAAAGAAATGGAAGGTCTCCTGGGGCAGAAATACTAACCAGATGAGACTTCTTAATTATTTCAAGCTTCCTTAAGGTTAAAAAAGGGCCCTGGAGGCAAGGGGGTGAATATTGTGGGGGAGAGGAAAGTGGGTGGGGATGAGAGGAGTAAGGCAACTCATAGATAGATGTCTCGGCTACTCATATCAGATCTACTGGTTCTGACAGGTGAAAACCGGATCTGACTTGGCCTGGATTCTGAACAAATGGACACCCAAGATAAGTTTGCCTTATAGAGGGTCCTTATTTTCTTATTCTTCCTTGGTTGTTCCAGAGGGAGCACTTATGCTTCAATAAATCCTCCCCTTCTCTATTCCTACCTGCAGGATAAAATATAAAGTCCTCTCGTAAGTGACGTTTATAAAGTGTTTTAAGGTTTCCAACACATTGTACATATGCTAACTCATTTGATCCTCATTAAAAACCCCGATATGTTAAAGACTGTCTTAGTTCAGTTATGTCCAACTTTTCAAAATCCCATTCAGGATTTTCTTGGCAAGGGAACTAGAAAGGTTTGTCATTTCTTTCTCTGGCCCATCTGACAGATGAGGAAATTAAGGAAAACAGGATGAAGTGACTTGCCCAGGGTCACACAGCTAGGAAGTGCTAGAGTTCAAATTTGAAGTCAGGAAAAGGAATCTAATCTTCCTGTCTTTAGGCTCCAGCTAACCACTTCTGACCCCTAGGTGCCCTACACATTTTACTGAGAAAACTAAGGTTGGAAGAGATTAAGTGACTGGTCTTGGGTCACTTAGCTAATAAGTGCTGAGGCAAGGTTTGAATTCAGGGATTCCTGTCTAGAGGTGTGCTTCCTAATAACCTTGGTATCTGCATTTAAGCTTTTCATATTGTGGCCCCATCCTACCTTTCCAGTCTTCACTCTCTTGCTAGAACTCTAATGATCCAGCAGCAGGGGATGATCTAGGCTCTTCCACCTAGACCCTATATATCCAAGCTTTTGGGGGGTGGGGGTTGTCTCCCAGGACTCAGCTTTGGTGCTACTTTCTCTTCTATTGGTACCTTCCCTAGAGATTACCTCCCATCTCCTCTGTACCTATCTTATTTACACTACATCTAAGTTTCCTGAGGGCAAGGGAAGTTTCTGCCTTTCTCCTTCTCCCCAGTTTCTGTACAGGCTAAGATCTTAATAAATGTTTTTTGTTAACATAAGGAAGAAGTTAATTTGGGGCCTTGTGTATGAATTTATCATTGATCAAAAGGAACAGAGAAGAAGAAGTTACTCTTTTTTTTTTTAGGGGCTAGAGAAGAGACTGAGTTTTCTCTCCTATTCTAAAAGTGAATGGTGAGTGGCTAGGTGGCGCAGTGGATAGAGCACCAGCCCTGGAGTCAGGAGTACCTAAATTCAAATCTGGCCTCAGACACTTAATAATTACCTAGCTTTGTGGCCTTGGGCAAGCCACTTAACCCCATTGACTTGCAAAAAAAACTAAAAAAAAAAGTGAATGGTTAGTTCCACTGCTGTAGGTCTTTGACCAACATTTCCCATCTGAGCAGTCCTGCCTGTACTCGCAAACCCTAGGGGCAGGGGTAGCTCAGCAACTCCACTCATAGGGGCTTATTATATTGATACCTGATATAGTTTGAAGAAATGACTGGCATTGTTGTTGTTTAGTTGATCAGTCGTGACTGACTCTTCATGAGCTCATTTGGGGTTTCCTTGGCAAAGATACTGGAGTGGTTTGGCATTTCCTTCTCCACCTCATGTTACAGAGGGGGAAACTGAGGCAAAAGGGCTAAGAAACTTGCCCAGGATCATGCAGCTAAGTGTCTGATGCCATATTTTAATTCAGATTTTCCTTCTCTAGTTTTGACACTATCCACTGTGCCATGTAGTCACCCTAATTAAAATTGTAAAGGACCTTAAATTCATATCCTATAATGATCAACTGAAAAAACTGATGTTTAGTGTGAAGCCTTGGTTGTGTGGGGGAATGACAAGATAGCTCATAATTTCTGACTTTAAATAATCCACCAAGGACAGGATTACATGTATGTACCATACCATCTGGCCTAAAATCCTTAACAGGCTGATGTTTCTCATTAAGTCCCAGGGCAGCTGGTTTCATCCAAGCAAACAAAGGATACAGGCTGGTCACCCACAGAGGAGTCAGTTAACTTATAATTGTGGCCACAGGGTTGGATTCAAGAATCTCAAGGATGTCCCTACAGTCAATACCACAGGGTCATAAATTTGGAAAAGGTAGGAAACAAACATTTATTATTAAATGCCTACTATGGGCTGAATTACACTGGACTCAAGTCTGAGATACAAACCCAAGGAAAAACAATGCCAGTGCTGGCCTCAAGGTGCTTAGATTCTAATAGGGGAAGACAACACATAAATGGAAAGCTCAGAAAAACAGATAATCCACTGCTATAATTTTAAAAGTTCTTCAAAAACGAAGGTAAATACAAGTCATTGAGATGTGTGTCAAGGGTAACAGCTTTTTCAAAACTAGATGCAAGGAAGGGAGGATTTCTCTAGCCTGTCTTCATAGTCACTTGATAAAGAGGAATGAGGCAGCAGCTAGGTAGCCCAGTGGATAGAGCACTGGCCTTGGAGTCAGAAGTACCTGAGTTCAAATCCGGCCTCAGACACTTAATAATTACCTAGCCCCGTGGCCTTGGGCAAGCCACTTAACCCCAATGCTTTGCAAAAACAAACAAACAAAACGCCCCCCCAACAACAACAAAAAAGAAAGAATGTGGAGGATAAGGGGAGGGCTTAGAGAAGGGCAAATGACTCAATGTTTAGAAAAGAGACAAATGGATGCAGATAAAGAGGAAGGAGCACTGGTTTGAGGCTAGCTGTGGGACCCTCTTGGATAAATCACTTTTCACATAATTTCACAGTTGGAAGTAACCTAAAGGCCAATAATATACCCCGAGTCTCTGAGCCTCAGGTTTCTCGTCTGTAAAATGGGGATGATGGCTTACCTACTTCCCCATGAGATAGTAAGTGCTAAAAGGTGATATAATGGCATTCTCTCCCTGAAATCTGGATAGGACAAAGAGATTTTGTTCATATAACCAAAGGAACTCACTTTTATTTACCCTTGGCCTCAGTTCTCTCACTTGACAAAATAAAGTGGTAGGATGAGATCCTCTCTAAGATTTCTTCCTTCTCTATTTCAGGATTCATTGTTCAGGATCAGGTCTATTGGGTGTCCAACTTGGGCTAAAGCTAATGTGGAAGGGACTGGCAGCTGCAAGTTTCTGCCTGAGAAAATAAACATGTGGCCCCTGAAGGGCAGGTCAGCAGATAATACCCCAGCATTTGCAAGTCCCTCCCTTCACTCCACCGCCCCCCCCCCATACCCGCCCCAGCTCAGTCCAAGTTTCCTCTAGTCTGGGGATTGTTTTCTGCCCAACCTTTAAGCTGCCCCCCCCCCCCCCCCCATCGATTGGAAAGAAAGGGGAGGAGAGAGGTAAAAAGCAAGGCACAGGGGCAAAAGGAGATGGGGCAAAGAGATCTGAGGGGAAGGGAGGGGAAGCGGTGAGCCATGGGAAGAAGTTTCATCATGCAAACACGAATGCAGGTTTCATCAGCTCCTCCAGGCAGAATTCCCTGAGGCTTCATGGGAATGTGTACCAGAGGAAAACCCTGAGCTGGCCGCCACCCCTCCTTCTCTACCATGTGCCAAGCTCCACTTCCTTCTAAGCCACTCAGGATTTTTACTGGCAAGGCAGACAAACGGTCCTCTTGAGCCACCTCCCCGACTCCCCTCGGAACGAACCCACTGGTTTTTGGAACCAGGCTCGGCCACGCGGAGGGGGCTGGATGGGGACCAACTACCAGCGGGTAGGCGCTCGGGAGGCGGCCCTGGGCGTCCTATTAAGCAACTTGCTTGAACCAGGAGCACCTTTCACCCACCCGTTATTATCCGCAGGGGGGTATTTAGGGGGTAGCGAGAAAAGGGAGAAATGTGGGTGCCTCGATCTTCCCTCGGGACGTCTGCCCCCAGGGTCGGCGCGAGGGCACCGATGCGCGCTCGGCAGCATGGCACTGCCCAGGAGGGGTGAGGGGCGACAACGGCGCTGCGGTTCGGGTTGGAGGCAGAGCTCTTTGTCTCTTCAGCCCGGGGTAGTGGAGCCGGGAGACCCCGGGCCAAGGGCACCTGGCATAGGACCCCCGCCCCACTCCCGGCTGAGGCTGGCGCTCCAGCTGCCCCCCGGGGCTCCGGCAGCCCAGGCGCCCCTCGCTCCGTCGGGGCAGCCCGCGACCCTCCCCCGATCAGGCGAGCCTCGGCCCCCTCTGGCGCGGTCCCCCCGCCCCCAGCCCGTCCAGGGGCTGCGCCCCGGCCCCCCGCTATACCTCCGGGGGTGGTGCTGAAGAGCGTGCCTCCCGGGGTGGTGCTGTAGTCCCCGGGCGGCAGCTGCGAGCCGTCGCTGAGCACCACCCGACGGGCGGCCGGGATGGCCCGACTCGGGGTCTGGCCGCAGCTCCCGCCCGCAGACATGGTCTCGGCCTCTCCGCAGCCCGGGACCCCGCAGCGGCGGGCTCCCCTTGGCGCCCACGCCCCGTCCCGCCCCCAGACCGCCCCTTCCGCCGCCGTGGCTCGCCAGCCCCTCGGGACTTGTAGTTCTCGCCCTTCTCCCGCTTCCCGAACCCCGGGATGTCCCGCGAGGGGGGCGGCACTAGAGACCTCCCCCCGCCCCGCGCCGCGCCGGCCTGAAGCTGGCCCCGACGTGGCCTCCCCACGCGCGGTGAGACTCACGCCTCTGCGGCCCCGGGCTACCCTGGCTGGGCTCCGGGGTCCGGGCTCTGGTCCCGGCAGCATTCTGGCTCGGACTACGGAGTGGGACCCACGAGGGGCAAGAAGTCACATCTCTCCGCTCCAGTTCCCTCCGTTGGACAGCGCTTTAATGGCCTGCGGCTCCAAGCTCCCAAGGGCCGGCGGGGCTCCCGGGGGCTTCAGCCCCCTGGGGACCGCACGTCCCACAGTGCTTTGGGCCGGGAGACCCTCGCTCTTCGGGGTGCTGCTGGAAATCTCCGTGGACTACATCTCCCAGAAGACCGTGGGCTGAGAACACCTCTCTCCAGCTCTCTAATTGATTGGACTTTCTTACAACCCGCACAGTTGAAAAAAAAAAAGTGGGTGAAGGGGAAAGTGGGTGCTGTGTACGGTGAGAGTCATTCTTTAGGGTTTCAATGACAGGGAATGTACAGACAACGTGGAAACTTGTCTGGGTACAGGTTGAAGAGATGACCTTTGAGATCCCTTCCAACTCTGCATTCTCTGATTTTGAATTTAGGGACTATTTAATCTATCTCCAAGCATGCAGTCAGCAATACTGATTTCGAGATCCTGGGCAAATCACTTACAGTCTGTATGTCTTAGTTTTCTCATCTGTCAAATGGAAATATTAATAGCTCCTACCTCTCAGGGCTGTTGTAAGTATCAAAAAAATTGTAAAAACCTTTGTAAAGACTTTTGCAAACTTTAAAGTGATAAATAAATGCTACTTATTACTGTCACAGATGAGGAAAACTAAGTCTAAGAAAAGTCACACAACTAGCATCTCAGGCAGGATTGTAAGTCCACCATTCTCTTGACAGCAACACCTAGCTTCCACTTTAGCTGGTTGGTGGTAAGAGAAATTTCTGCATTGGGGAGGATTCTACTGGGGTGGGAAGGAGAAGGCCTCAACCCCTGGCTTGGTTTATCAGAAGTCATGGGTCTTAAAGAAATTTTGAATTGTGCTTTATGTTTTGGTACTTTTAATTCTCCATCATTTAGGAGAACAGAACAGTAGACATAACTTACTAGATTGTGTTTTGTATCTCTGTCAGTGAAAGTTTTTTCCTTTTAACACTTTTTGAATGTGGAAGAATCAATTCGTGATTCATTCATTTGCTCCAGTATGCATTGAATGTCTATCTATTCTCTCCTAAACTGGAGTCAAACACAAACTTTTAAGTATTCTCAGTTTGCTAAGGTGAGAAAATAAGGAACCAAAAAGAATGGAAAAAAAAAACCTGACTTTTTTTGAAATGGTCAGTCCTCATCAGGACTGAACCCAGTGTGTACATCCAGAGAAGAGGGACCCCTTAATGGAGAGGAGAGGGTGGAATTCCCCAAACCCTTGGGTCCAACTGTGGTTTTAATTATTAGATTGATGTCACACCTCGGTCTTCCTTTCTGAAAGGCTGTCTAGAACTTAGAAGAGTACTGCTTTGGAGTCAGGAGCCAACCTCAGGAAACTGACTGTTACTTGCTATATGATCTTGGGCAAGTCACTTGATTCATATCTGGCACTGGACCCATATGGCTCTGGAGGAGAAAGTGACTTTGCAAAGCACCCCCTCACTCAAATCCAATTCATGTGTTTGTCATGGCATTGCCTCCCTGATGTCATGGTCATCTTCTGAAGCGAAAAGGACAAACATTAGAAGAACAAGTTTAATCTCTTTTCCAAATGACCAACAAGCTCAATAACAATATAGCTCAATAATAGCTATGATATCTACCCTTTTTTCTTTTCTCTCCTAGGCTAAATAACCCTGATACTTTTAAATAGATCCTCTTATCTGGTTGCTGTCCAGTATGTTAATATCATTTCTAAAATATGCTTATTGGAACTGAACACAGCACCCGTGTTTCATCTGAACAAGGCAGAGTATTAGAAAGGCAGCACTGTAAGAACTGGCCTTGAAGTTAGGAAACACTGGCTTCAAGTACCACTAGAATTTTGTTTCTCTCAGTAAATAATGAATGAACCTTCCATCTATGACATTTTATACTTGAGAAAGTATTTTACATGTGTAAGGATGGCAATCTATTTAATCAAGCAATCTGTCCTCATCATTTAAAGCAACTAACATGATGTGTTCGACCTTGATATTTGTCAGGTAAGAATACATGTGGCATCAAAGACATTCAACTGGGAGAGAAAAGTTCTTAATTAGTTTGCAAGAAACAGAATACTTCTAACATTGAATGAAATGGAGTAGTGCTACATAGGAAGTATATTGGAAATGACTGAGGAGTCTGTCACAGCCTATGAACTGAGACAGAAATAGCAAGCTAGTTTAGAAGTGGGCATTCCAGTGGCAGGCCAGCCTTAGTGTCAGAAATAGTCCCAGTCAAGACCCATCTCTAAAAGCTAATCAAGTCTGACTCTCTAGAAGTTAATCAAGACTAACATATCAATTGATAATCATTAGGGAGAATACATTGGTAGGGGTTTGTGAGCAAAAGTATAAGAAAACCATCAGCTCCTAAGGTTTATACCTAAGAACCCTTAGGACAAGTAGCCCCAACCTACCATTACAAATGGCCTGTGATCACAGGCAAGTGATGAAACAGAATGTACAGACACATTGGGAGCAGTAGTCATAACCCTGAAATACCAGCAACTCAGACAATAGGATTGTATTCTCACTAGACCAAAACAGAAATGGGACTGAAGGACTCCCTTTTTTTCCACCTGGAATGAGGAATGGGCTAGAAAAGGTGCCCTAAAAACTGTTGCTTTCTAATACAACTAATGTGGAAATATGCTTAACATGATTGCACATGTATAACCCATATCAAATTGCTTGCCATCTTGGGGAGAAGAGATATAAGGGAAGAAGAAAAATTTAGAACTAAAAATCTTATAAAAAATGAATGTTGAAAACTATCTTTGTATTTAAGTGGAAAAAAATAAATATTAACTGAAAAAAAGTAAAAAAAACCAATCTGATTGCTTCACTCAATCCTGATCTGCTTACCATAACAAGTAGGGATCCTTCTTTCAGTTGAAACATCATATGAAAAATCTGGAGACCCTCATCAAAAGTGTACTGAAAAAGGACAAGCTTATAATTATTGGTGACTTTAATGCCAGAGTAGGCACAGGCATGGCAGGGAGTCCTTGGGAGAATGGAGTTAGAAACTGTAATGTGGCATTCACTACTGAGGACTTGTGCAACTTATGGCCTTGTCACCAACACTGTCTTCCCCTTGTCTAAATGCAATACAATTTCATGAATGAACCCTCAAAGGAAAAATTGCCATCTTATTGACTATATGATTGCAAAGAAAAGAGACATACAGGATGTGAGAGTGACAAAGACAATGTATGGTACAAAGTGCTGAATTGATCACATTAATTAATTAATTAATTAATTAATCCTCTCCAAGCTAAATATTCATATCAGCAAAAGCAGTTAGCTCCAGGGTAAGAGGACTTCTAGGAGAATTAATGTCAACAGTTTAGAGCACTTTTATAAGTAGGAAGAGTTTGTTGCTAACTTGGAGAGAAAGTTAAGCTAACACACAATTGGCAACAGTGGAACTGAGATTTGTTGTACTCATCTGGGTCAGTACTCTTACAAACATTTAGATTGGTCTGATGAAAAGATGGTGAAATTCAGAAACTGATGATATTTGTCCTTTGTTCTCACAGAAGACCTTGACATCAAGGGAGGTGATGCCATGACAAGCATATGATTTAGATTCAGTGAGGAGGGGACTGTGCTAAGTCTCACTTTCTCCTCTGGAGCCATCTGAGTCCAGTAGCCATATATGAATCTGGATGACTAGAGATTGCCCTGGATATGATGAAATTATATCCAGGTTAAGTGACTTGCCTAAGGTCTTGCAGCTAGTAAGTGTCTCTGAGATCAAATTTGGACTCAGGTTTTCCTGACTTTGGAGCTGGAACTCTACCCATTGTATCACCTAGCTGCCTTTTTTCAGAAACTATGAAGCAAAAAATGAAAGCTCCATTGGGCATTCTATTCAGCAGGATAGTTCGTCTGTCTCTAAGAGGACATCAAAAGTAAAGGCTAAACTTAGATGCAGAATTCTTGGCTAAATAAGAAAGTAGATGAAATTAAGTTTTACATTGAATTCAAAACACTTTCATGATGTACTGAAGGCTATTTATGGGCCAAAGACAAATGATGCATCTCAACCACTTAGTGCTGAGGGAATCACATTATTTAGTGATAAGGATATAATCTTGGAGAGATAAGCTGAACACTTCATCCATCATCAATCAATGCTGAAGCCATTGACCAGTATACCTCAGGTTGAAGTCAATCTTTCTTTAGCCAAATTTCCAACTGAAGCCTTTTGTCTCCTCTCATACAGCAAAGCACCTGGTACTGATTTTATTCTGCCTGAGATTTACAAGGCAGACAAAAGCTGATTGAGATTTTCTGGTTCATATGGCAAAAAGAGGTTATCTCTAGAAGTTCAAGAATGCTTCCATTGTCCATCTCTTTAAAGGTAAAGGAAATAGATTTCCCTGTGACAATCCCAGATGGATCTCTCTTTTAGTCACTACTGGCAAGATTCTTGCCAGAATTCTCCTTAATTGACTAATACTTCACCTGGAAGATGGGCAATTACCCGAGAGGCAGAATGCCTCAATATGGTGTTTCTTGTCCGACAACCCTAGGAGAAATGTTAGGAGGAGAATTAAGGTCTGTACACACTATTTGTCCATCTGACCAAGACCTTTGATTCTGTCAGTTGTGAGGGCCTGTGAAAATAATGGCAAAATTTGTTACCAAGACCATCGGTATTGTTCATCTGTTTTATGATACATGCTTACCTGGGTAATGGTTTATGCTCTTGTGTTTTTCTAGTCACCAGTGGAGTGAAGCAGGGCTGTATGAAAACTTTTATGTTTTTCAGCATTATGCTTTCTTTAATTTTGTCAGATGTCTTCAAGAAACAGCATCAAGATGAGCTACTGTGTTTGAAAAGGCTGCAAACCAAGTCTAAAGTGGGAGAAGAGTTGGTACATGACTTTGTTGACAGATAATTGAATATTCAGTGCAGCCCCTGAGGCTGAAATGCAACAAAGTATACATCAATTCTCTGCTGTTTATGCTAATCTTGGCCTAACAATTAACACCAAGTAACAAAGGTTTTTCACTGGAAGTTATCACACATGCATATGTGGAGCTACCAATTATAGCAAATGGAGAAATATTGAATACTCTGGAAAAGTTACCTTGGCAATTTACTTTCCAGGGATGTCCACATAAACAATAAGATTGACTTATGCATTGCCAGAGCTAGCTTGTGGGAAAGAAGAGGTATAAGGCAGCCTACCAAACTGAAGGTCTATAGAGCCCCTTGTGCTGACATTATTGTATGGTGGTGAAACTTGGACAGTTTATCAGTGTTATTCCAGGAAACTGAACTGCTTCCATTTGAATTGTCTTAGATTCTGAAGATCATCTGGCAAGAAAAGGTATGGAACTCTGGAGTCCTTTCTTGAGCAAAACTATCAAGCATTCAAATTCTACCACAGAGAGAATAACTCTGATGGGCTGAACATTTTTCAAGTGCCAAACATATATTTGCCTAAAAGACTATTTTACAGAGAACTCACACAAGGCAAATGTTCACATGGAAAATAGAAGAAGCCATACAAGGACCCTCTTTAGGTCTCTCTGAAGAACTTTGGAATTGATTTCATGATGTGGGAGATGCTATCAAAGATCCACCCCACATGCAGGTACTGTGTTCTATGAGTGAAGCAGGATTGCAGTAGCTCAAAAAACCCTTGAGTTATACATTTCCACCCCAATATTCATGTGGATTATTTGTGCCTAGCTGTGGTCTGTACATAACATTTGTCTATCTGACCATATGGTAGAACCTTCAGATCTCCTTTTGGTCTGATCAGCTTTGCCTCCAACATAATGAAGTCATTTTGGTTCTTTTTAAGAGCAAAGGACAACAACTAAACATGTTAAATTTAATGTATAGTAAAAGGAACAAATTAGATGGTGGACATAAAGTTTTATGTAAAATCCCTATTTTCTGACCTATTTTGCACATGGAATTGTTCATCTTTGTTGATGACTTTCATGCATAATAGCAGCCCCCATGGCTGTAGAACAAAAAAGAGCCAAGAATTTGAATGGAAGCTGGAAAATTTCATGCACAAACTTCCACCCATCTCACCAGTTGTCACGTTTACTTTGTTTATATGGCAATGGCCCATTAACATCACATCCCAAATCAGATTATAAACTCCTAACAGAAAAAAGCCCTAGAAGTCACAAGACCTTAGTTTTAAACCCAAAGCTTCCAGTAATTAATTTCTTGTGCACTACTAGACAAGTGATTTTACCTTTTTGGGTCTCATGTCCTTTGCCTGAAAAAATGAAAACACTAGGTTAGATGACCAATAAAGATCCATTCAGTTCTGACTGTCTATGACTTCACATCTGCAGAAAGAGATATTTAATTAATGTTTTGGGGTGAGAAATAAGTGTTTCTTTCCTTTTCTTTTCTCTGGATCTTAAAACTATATAATCTACTCCTTTAGCTTTAGAATGTCCTTTTAAAGGTTCTAAGACTACAGAATTTATAAGTCAAAGAGATCTGTGAGATTATCTAGACCCTCACCTTCAGTTGAGAAACTGAGAGAGACTCAGTTGGCCAGAAAAATGGCAGACATCTCCAACTCCAAAATTTAGCTTTCCACAATACCATGCTACTCCAAAAGAGAGGCAGCAACATCTTTGTCATGTAAGGACATGTTTTTCAGGACTTTCTTCTAGGTTCAATTGAAAAGAAAAGGAGTTCAGCTTAGACTTTATCTGGTCCTGCCCAATTTAAACATAGGAGCTCTGACTATATTAGAATAACGAAACTGGCTCACCAACCCATGCTGACTAATGGATGTTATCCAATGCTTCTGAAAGATTAACATTATTGGTGGGAATTAGGGATCACATCACCAAGGCCCTGGCGAGCAGCCAATCTTTTCAGCAATGGAGTAAAGCTTGTCTTAACACAGCTTTGAAAGGTTGAACAGGTGTGGAGGCTAGATAACAACAGAATTTCCAAATGTGCCTCTATGAAATCTTGGGCAACTGGAAGCTGATGCAGAAAGAAAATCTTTCAAGGAGCACCAAATCACAACTTGCAAAAGCTACAATCTCAATTTGAATAGCTAGAAGACAAAAGTAGTAGGGAAATATAGTAGAGTCAACAGTTTACACCACATAGAAAATAGAAATAAATAGAAAAAAAATTAGTTGAATGTAACCTGAGTCCCTAAGCACATTGGTATGGTATTCTTTCCTCACTGGTAGAAATCAGTACTGTGTATCTTCATGAGGGGGAAGGAGGAATTGAAGAGACAAAGAGAAGATATCAACATGAACAAAAAAAATTACTTTTTTTCCCCAAAGCAAGAGCCACCTTCTTTCTCCTACCCTCGTCCTAACTGAAGAAGAAAGAAAAATAAAATCCCTTCCACATTTGGTGGAAAGAGCTGCATAGTATGATGAAATCACAGGTTCTTGAATATTTCTACAAAATTTTCAAAGAAATATATATACCTCATTTCATCTGATCTTTGCAACAATCTTGAAAGCAAAATATTGTAGGCAAAAATATCTCTATTTTACAGATCAGCAAATCAAAACCCAAAGAGGTTAAATGTCCCATGATCACACAGTTAGTCAGAGGGAGGGGCTGAATTTAAGCCCTAGCTTTCTTCTGTCCTTCAGTTCAACCCTCTTTCCAAAATACTCTTCTGTCAGAAGAAATGATATGAGATTGCAGAAATGGGGAGACTGGAAGGGGGAAAACAATTAGATTATACCACATTCTGGGCCTAAGGTAATAAAACATTCCTCTGAACAGACAAAAAGGGAGAGATGTAGCTTATGTTGGAAAGATTGACTCTAGCCTATAAGATGAGTGGGGAGAAAAAGAATCAGGGGAAAAGATGAGAGCACATTGGACCTGGGCAGCCTTTAAGGGGGTGGAATAAGATGCTGGTGCTCGGTTTGAATCCTGGTCCAAAATAAGAACATGGGTAGGGAATTATGTTGAATGTTACAATATATGCTGTGTCCCTTGGACTTAACCTTATCCATTGGGATAAGGTAGTTGAGTTTCAGGAATGGAAATTATTTGCCCTGTATTTCTACAGCCCAAGTTTTCTATCTTGAAGTTCAGTGCTATTTTCTTTTTTTTTTTTTTTGGCACAAGAATGCCAATTTATTTTTTAAAACACAAACACAAAATAACCCTGCAGGCCAAAAAATAAAATTACATTACAAAACTGAAACAATCAACATTTTTATCAAAACACCAGGCTACAACACCCCTTCTTCAATAGTTTAGAAAGTACCATGTGTTGCTGGACATATCAGTGCTCTTTTCAACAAACAATATTATCTCTCAAAATGAAAAGGCCTAAATGACTGGTTTAAGAATAAATGGTAGAAGAAAAAATAAAAAAATTAAAAAAAGAATAAATGGTAGTAGCCAAGACCTAACTAAAAGATGAAGTGATATAATAGAGCAGGTGTTGAAACCAGAGTCAAGAGTTAAGAGCCTGGCCTGGCTCTTAAAGCTTTGTCAGTCAGTCAGTCAACAAACCTTTACTAAGTGTTCTTCTTGTGCCAAATCTGAGGATGCAAAGAAAAGAAAAAAAAAACAAAAAACCATTTGAACCTTGTTGTTTCCATCTCTAGAATGGTAGTCTAGTTTTTATGCTACTGGCTTCATGGGGTTATGAGGATATAAACCCTACTTCTCTACAGAAACATGAACTTCTAATCTTAGAATTCAGTCTTTGATCCCTAGGTCAATGACTCAGAACCTGAAACTCCACTTCTAATTCAGGAGATAAATCTGTTGTTTCTTAAGCCCTGACTCTACTCTGGACTTTGTCTACAGGAAGGCGTCATTCTTAATTGCTTCCCATCAAGTTTATACAAGAGAAAAACATTAGGCAAGTCAAAAAGGAGGGAAAGAGGTAGAGGGTGATGATGAGAATTGTAGAGTAGTTGGAATTCATTTCCAGAAAAGTGCCAGAAGGTAATTTTACCAATGGAGCTTGTCAATGGAGCAGGGGTTCTCCCTATAGGCAGTTCTTGCAGGCTGCCTCCCCCACTCCCTTTTTTAATCTTTTCAAAAGACTGACTCTCTTGATTCTCTTGATAAAATCTACCCTCCCTTTCTAGTTACTCCTTCTTACTTCATTGGTTCGACTATTACTTATATAACTGAAATGAATCATTCTTTAGTAAGTGTAATGCCATATATATATGTATATATATATATACACATACATATATATATATCAAAAGAGAGAGACAGACAGACACATATTGGCAATGTTTTTCTTTTGCTTCTTAGTTTCCTAAGTTAAGGAGTTTTCTTTCTTACTTCAATGTCTCAGTCTCCTTATCTGGTCAGTGTCTAATTCTAAAAATGTTCCCTTTCTGATTCCCAACCTGGGGATGATTTGTGGATGACTAGTTAGATTGTGGGGGGAGGGTGGAAGAAGAGGATGGAGGGGTGGATATGGTCTACTGTTTCCCTGGATCTCCCTGTTCCTTCTTACCTATAACTTGGTGCTATGGATGGAGTGGTAGACTTGGACTGAGAAATTCCACCTCAAAACCCACAAATCTGTGTGACCTAGGAAAGTTCACAACCTCTCCAAGCCTCAGTTTCTTCCTCTGCAAAATGAAGATAATCATAGCAGCTATGGATTGTTGTAAAGATCAAGAGATGATATTTATAAAGAGTTTAGGAAGGCCCCTGGCAAATAGTATTCAAACTAATAAATTAAAAAAAAATTTACTTATTTTATTCTGAACTTAAGAAATAAGACAAATATTTATGTAACATAATAGAAAAGAAAAAAGATATTTGTATATGAAAGTGCAAATCTATTATGTATAACTTGCTATATAATAAAGTTATCATGTAATTTTCTTTTTTCCCCTTTTTTATTCTCTCCCCACTTTCTAGAGATAGCTATTGTTAGATATAAATATGTCTCTCTCTCTCTCTCTCTCTCTCTCTCTCTCTCTATATATATATATATATATATATATATATAAAATATATATATAATATATATATGAAATCTGGAAAAAATCATTCTATATACACTTCTATTATCAGTTCGTTGTCTCTTCATATGTCCTTTGTAATTAGTTTGGGTATTTATAATAGTCAAAATTACTTATTCTCTCAAAAAATTTTCTTAAAACAATATTGCTGTTACCAGACAGGATAACGATCATTGTTGGAAGGGTTGTGGGAAATCTGGGACACTATCACATTGTTGGTGGAGCTGTGAACTCATCCAACCTTTCTGGAGAGAAATTTGGAACTACGCCCAAAGGGCAACAAAAATGTGCATACCCTTTGATCCAGCAATACCACTACTGGGTCCATACCCTGAAGAGATGATGAAAAAGGGTAAAAACATCATTTGTCCAAAAATATTCATAGCAGCCCTGTTTGTGGTGGCAAAGAAATGGAAATCAAGTAAATGTCCTCCAATTGGGGAATGGCTTAGCGAACTGTGGTATATGGTGTCATGGAACACTATTGTTCTATTAGAAACCAGGAGGGATGGGAATTCAGGGAAGCCTGGAGGGATTTGCATGAACTGATGCTGAGTGAGATGGGCAGAACCAACAAAACATTGTACACCCTAACAGCAACATGGGGGTGATGATTAATCTTGATGGACACACTTATTTCATCAGTGCAACAATCAGGGACAATTTGGGGCTTTCTGCAATGGAGAATACCATCTGTATCCAGATAAAGAACCATGGAGTTTGAACAAAGTTCAAGGACTATTAACTTTAATTTAGAAAAAAAACTGATATCTTATTGTCTGATCTTGTTATCTCTTATATTTTATGTTTCTTCCTTAAGGATATGATTTCTCTCTCATTACACTCAATTTGGACCAATGTACAACATGGAAACAGTGTAAATACTGACAAAGTGCTTTCCGTGGGGGGATGGGGGGAAGGAAGTAAGATTGGGGTAAAAATTGTAAAACTCAAAATAAATAAAATCTTTAATAAAAAACCCCAATATTGCTGTTACTGCAAACAGTTTCACTCTTCTTTATTTTGTTCAAATTTATCCACATTTTTCTAAGAACATTGAGCTCATCATTTCTTATAATAAAGTAATATTCCACCTTAATAATTTATCACAATTGTTCATCTATTCCCCAATTGATGAGCATCCCTGCAATTTCTGTTCTTTGCCACCAAAAAGAGAGCTGCTATAAGTATTTTAGAACATATAAGGTTCTTTTCCTTTTCCCCTTGATCATCTTGGGAAACAGACAGAGTAGTGGCTGGTCAAAACGTATAGGCTGTTTAATAACTCTTTGGGCATAATTCCAGATTGCTCTACAAAGTGACTGGATCAGTTCACAGTTCCATCAACATTGAATTAGTAGGGCGGCTAGGTGGCGCAGTGGATAGAGCACTGGCCCTGGAGTCAGGAGGACCTGAATTCAAATTCAACCTCAGACACTTAATAATTTCCTAGCTGTGTGGTCTTGTGCAAGCCACTTAACCCTATTGCCTTGCAAAAACCTAAAATATCCCAACCAAACAAAAAACAGTGAATTAGTGTCACAATTTTTCCATATTCCCTTCAACATTTGTCATTTTCCCTTTCAAGCAGTTTCCCCTCTCTCAAAACTAAATGAATCTAACCAAAAATAAATAAGAAAAATCAAGGAAGTGAATAGATATGATATGATATGATATGATATGATATGATATGATATGATATGATATGATATGATAGATATCTAGAGAGAATTGAATGGAAATCGAAAGGAATATATCTTTTTCTCAGCAGTTCACAGTATCTTTGCAGATTGACCATATATTAGGACATTAAAAATTTTATAGTTAAAAGGAGAAAAGCAGAAATATTAAAACTACCCTTTTCAGATCACAATGCAATAAAAATTATATTTAATAAGGGACTTCAGAAGCATAGATTTAAAAATTTCAAGATTAAATAATCCACCCTTAAAGAATGAGTGGGTTAAAGAACAAATCATAGAAATAATTAATAGTTTCATTAAGAGAATGACAATAATGAGACAATATATCAAAACCTTTGGGATACAGCAAAAATAGTAATCAGAGGAACATTTGTATCTCTAAATATCTATTTCAATATAACAGAAAAATAGCAGACTGATGAATTGGTTATGCAATGTAGAAAAACTAGAGAATGAACAAACTAAAAATTACCAATTAAACACTAAATTGAAAAATCCTAAAAATTAAAGGTGAGATTAATAAAATTGAGTATTAAAAACTTCCTTGAATTAATAAATAAAATCAGTAGTTCATTTTATGAAAATAAAGCACTAATAAAATAGAGAAATCATTGGTTAATTTGATTTTTTAAAGAAGAGAGAAACCAAATCACCACTATTAAAAAATGAAAAGGATGAATATATCAAATTAAAGCAATTCAAAGGAATAATTTTGCCCAATTGTATACTAATAAATTTAACAATTTAAAGGAAATGGAAGAATATTAGCAAAAATGCAAGTTACCTAGATTAGCAGAATAGGAAAAAGAATATCTAGGGAGATCTATTTTAGAAAAAAGAAATTGAACAAACCATAAATGAGCGTCCAAGTGAATTTTATCAACCATTTAAAGATCAACTACTTCCAAAATTAAATAAATCATTTGAATTATTAGTTAAGGATGGGATTCCACCAAACTTCTTTTATGAAATAAATATGGTACCAATACCTTAACCAGGAAGAGTAAAAACAAAGAAAATTATAGACCAATCATTAATTGATATGTATGCAAAAATCCTAAAAATGAATTAAAAGATTACAAAATATTTTACAAATATTAAACATTCTGAGCCAGTGAGATTTTTACCAAGGATGGTTAAACATAAGGAAAACTACTAACATAATTGATTATATCAATAATAACAGATAAAAAATCATTATATCAATAGATACAGAAAAAAGCTTTTGATAAAGGCAAATTAATAATTGCTTCTTTCATTATCTTTTTCCATGGGAACTCAGGTCACCACATCTACCAACCAAATGACCACAGTGTCCTCAGACAGTTTCAGGACAGTTGTGATCTTCATTGGAAGAGGAAGTTTTTTTGCCAGGAATTTCCTATGCCAATGAAATCGCTTAACCGATCAATAAACATTTATTAAACTATTACTATGTGTCAGACTCTATACTAAGTGTTGGAGATCCAAGGACAGAAATGAAACTGTTAACATTCTACCAGAAGAGGCAACATGTACAAATGTAAGTATATACATTTAAAAAAAAAGAAACTTGTTTTTTTTTCTCCTCTTTTATTTTTTATTGTAAAGGATGGTTCTCTGCGAAGTGGAGGAAGGAAGGAAGGATTCTTTGGGAAAGAGAACAATTAAAATTTATTTAAAACATAGAAAAAATTTAGGGTAATATTTTTGGGAGAGGCACTAGTAGTTAAGAATTTCAGGAAAACCCCTCATGTAGGAGGTAGCCTTTGAACTGGGTTTTGAAAAAAACCAGGGAAAGATGATGAATAAATGTGTTGAGTTCAATGGAAAGATGATACCCATGTGATGCCCATGTGAGTGTAGAAAAGGGACAGATTCAAGAGATGTGGATATAGATTTTCAGAGGCAATATTTAGCAACTAGTTGACTAGGTGGGATGAGGGAGGGAGAACAATTAAGGATGACTCCAAAGTTGAATTCCTAGAAGGATAATGCACTTAACAGAAATAGGAAAGTTTAGATGTTGATGTGGGACTGGAACTCAGGTGAGAGACTAAGGCTCAATGTATAGATTTGGTAGTCATAGATGCAGTCACTGAGAGCATTTGAATAAAGTGAAAGAAGAGAAGGGAACACAGAACAGAGATTTAGAGTATACTCTCAGTTAATGGTCATGATATGGATGATGGGACTGAATTGTGATTAGACTTGTTGAAGGAGAAAGGAGAGAGCAATGTTATAAAAACACAAGAAAGGAGAGATTATACAGGAAGAAAGAGGATAGTTAACAGTGTTAAATGCTTTTGAGAGGTAAAAAAAAGAATGAGAATTGAGAAAAGACTATTGGATTTGACATTTATAATATCACTGATTACTAGTATAGAGAGAAACCATATTACAACAGATTGAGTATTGAGTGAGATTAGGAGTAGATTATAAGGTACAGATAGTTTTTCTAGGACTTTGCTTGTAAAAGGAAAGAGAAATATAGCACAAATGCTTGAGAGGATGGCAGGGCCAAATGATGGTGTTTTAAGGGGAGAGAGAATAGTGGAGCCATGATTGCAGACATCAAGGAAGGAGCTAATAGAGAGGGAAAGGTTAAATTTAGGGAAGGAAGATGATGATTATGGGTCAAAATCTTCTGGAGAAGGTGGGATGAAGCTGACATATAGAGGGGTAGACCTTGGAAAAAGAGCCATCTCTCTATCAGGGAGAAAGGAGAATGGTGGGAGAGGTTTTGAGATGTAGAAGAGGAGGGAAAGAGGACTCTTAGCAAATGACCAACGAGGGTTAAAACAACAATTTAAAAAATTACTTCTACTCTCATAGAGTTGTTGAGTGAATCAAATGAAATAATGTGTGTAAAGAGCTTTGAAAAACTCATCATTATACATAAATGTCAGCTATTATTATTCTTTGAATTATAGAAATCTGGTTTGTGTAAAGGAAAGAATCCTCTACGTAGAGCCAAAAGCTCTGGGTTTGAACCCTAGTGCTTCCACCTCCTAGATTTATAACCTTGGACAAATCTCTTTATCTTTCTGAGCTCTGGTTTCTTCATCTACAAAGTAAAGATACTGCCAATGTTCCCTATTTGTGAGGAAAACACATTGTAAGCCATAAAACACAAGATAATTTTTTGCGGGGAGGCACTAAATATTTTAAAAAATTATGCATCAAAAATGACTACAAAAATCAAAACTTCACATAAAAAAAATTTTAAAAAGGGTTTTTGAAGAAGCTCAAGAGTATTGATTATTGGGTAGACGAAGAAAATTCTCATTGAGATGACTTTTGAGTTGTGAGATATGGATAGAGGTCCATTTGGCAAAAGAAAGGCCCAAAGTACCTTACAGCCAGATTCCAGGAGTATTTTTTTTTTCTCTGTTGGGTTTTAAGTAGAGCAATGCCCAGGCTTTCTTCTCTTCCTCCCCACCCTCCTTTTCTCTTCCCTTCTCCTTGTCTCTCTCTTGGGATCTCATTGGACTAACAATGAGAGTGATTTTTCAGTGTGATCAATCACGAGCTTCCTCTTTCCTTAAGAGATTGTCCAGCTCTTCTGTATGTTGGCAGCAAATATTTTTTCCTCTTTGCTTCATTGGCTCCAAGTTCCTCCCCTTTCTGTTGCCACATCTACCTTTATTTTGTCTCTGGGAGTTCCATCACCTAAATTAAACCCTCATTCCTCTGTCCCTGGAAGCCTCACTACCTGAATTAAACTCTCATTCCCCACTGGGAGGTTGTTAGTTCCTGATTGAAGGTTGGAAAGGGAGGATTGTAGGATCATAGGGGAATCTTCTTGTTTGGGACTCATATAAGAGTGACTCTTTGCTAGGAGATAATATGATGAATTCATGAGGGTTTTAATCTAGATTTCTTTACAGATTTAATTCTCTGAAAAATTAGAAAGCTTTTACTATTGCCAAGTCAGAAATGAGATTTCCCAGAAAGCTGAATTTGCTGTAATCAATTAGTCAAAGGTTTTCACCTCCCATTCCTATCTTGCTCATTAGAGCCAAAAAAAAAAAATTAAAAAGGATAAAATTAAATTATCTTTCATTTATCAAGGAAAGCATTAAAATATAAATAAACAATTAGCAAAATTTAAAATAGTGAAGAAATACTTAAGGAATTAATCATGCTGCTCATTGCCTATGGTAATAAGTCAGAAGAGAGGAAAAGAAAGTGAGTAAATTCATCTTTCTAGTGGTTTTTCCAAGTAGGCATAATTCAGTCATTCCCTGCTAGATTCTTTTTTTTTTTTTTAGGATTTTGCAAGGCAAATGGGGTTAAGTGGCTTGCCCAAGGTCACACAGCTAGGTAATTATTAAGTGTCTAAGCCCGGATTTGAACCCAGGTACTCCTGACTCCAGGGCCGGTGCTTTATCCGCTGTGCCACCTAGCCACCCTGTGCTAGATTCTTTTAATGTTGTGTGTGTGTGTGTGTGTGTGTGTGTGTGTGTGTGTTTAACCCATGTTGGTTATGTATGTCCACATGGATCTGTCTAGAGGTGACTTTCAGGGAGGCAAGAATAGATATCTCCGATGTCTCTTCCTCATCACTTTTTTTCTGAAGGAGATTTTGATACTTGTCAGGAAAGAATGTAGGAAGTTGAGGCCTGAAATTCTACTCTCCTGGGGGGGGGGGTATTGCTAGATCTATATCTATTTGTTTTCTTAAAAATTCTTAGACTAGTAAACTTATTTTTTAGTTCTAGATAAACTCCTGATCACTGTTACATAATAAGGGAGGAGGCCCTAAAATCTATATCCAAAAATAGAATCTCTTCTCACAATAACAGACACATATAGCAAATAGCAAATAAGCCCATTAATCCAAACAGACAAATCAGAAGTCAGAGAAAATAAACATAGGAGAGTGTCATTGGTTCTGTTTGTTTTTTAATTTTGAAGAGGACCGAGGATATCATGGGGGGATTTCTTGACTTGAATGTGAATTGAATTTAAGTGAAGTAGAGTCAACAGTCATCAGATAATTCAGTTAGCACATCTGGAAGTACATGCAAGTCAAGTGACAAGACAAAAGTCAGGCTGACTGGTGATGGTCTGGGTTGCAATGGATCACCTTGATGTGGTAGATGTCTGACTAAGCTCTAAGCACTCCATAGTATGTGGATTTTGTTTTGTTTTGCAAGGCAAAAGGGGTTAAGTGCCTTTCCCAAGACCACACAGCTAGGTAATTATTAAGTGTCTGAGATTGGATTTGAACTCAGGTACTTCTAACTCCAGAGCCGGTGCTTTGTCCACTGTGCCACCTAGCCACCCCCTAGTATATGGATTTTGGAATAAATCATTCTCATCTGCTTATTACTCTGGGGAAAGTCTTCACTTGCTCGGGGCAAACATCCCCTAACTCACCAACAGGTTTGCAGTCTGCTTGTTACTCTCAACGTGATCTGTTGAGATGGTTTTACTGAGGTGTGACTGCTGCAAATACTATAGTTTCTTGGAGTCATTCTCGTTCTTTCAGCTGTCACATCAGAGAATATATGCCAGGCAATACAGAACTCTCCCTTTGGGAGTGAGGTAACTTATCTCAAGGGAGAGAGAGAGAGAGAGAGAGAGAGAGAGAGAGAGAGAGAGAGAGAGAGAGAGAGAGAGAGAGAGAATCTGAGTTCAAATTTAACCACAGACATTATGAGCTGTGTGATCCTGGGCAAGTCCCTTAACCTTTTTACTTCAGTTTCCTTGTCTGTAAAATGAACTGCAGGAGAAGGTAAACCATTCCAGTACCCTTGCCAAGAAAACCCCAAATAGGATCACAAAGACTTAAATATGGACAAACAATAATAATAATAACAACAAAGTTCTACATTCCAGCTTCTTCCTAGAGTCTTTTTCTTTCATGAACTTGAAGAGAGATTGGAATCATGCATCTTCTCTTTTGATATTAAAGGCAGAAAAGCTCAGATTTCTCTTCTTTCTTACACTCTCCAACTCTGCCTGTCCCTCAGGAAAACTCAGAGCATTGAGTAATACATCTCTATTATACATTATTCCCTTGAAACCATCAGTCACATTTATTAACTGAGTAGCAAAGCAAGAAGAGGTGAAAGACGCTTCTAGGCTAAAAAATCACTCTCCTGTAAAAGCATCCTCACTCCAATTGTGCTATCACCACCCATCACTCTCCTCAATTTTTTTCTTTGAGCTTTTCTATGGAGAGATTTAAGAATTTCTGTGCATCAGAGAACTCCCCACTCTAGTTCTGATCCTATAACAACTAACTTTTTTTAAAATCTGGAAAGAACCAGAGTCTTTGGTGATTTAGATCCCCTTGTAATGCCTTGCCAGATTAACAGTTACATTTCTGATTTTCCTATTAATCCAAATCTTTTCTGTTCACAAATCTCCTATGACTGCTAAGTCACCCGTTCCCCCTAATCTCTCCAGCAAAAGATTTTGCTTCCTACCTTCATAGTGCCCTCTTGACTCTCCAACAGTACTTTCTTACCATGCCATAAACCTCCTAGAAACTCATTCTATAATGGGATTGTTTATTACACTGGAAGTATGTTTTGCCCCTAGAGCATCTCTGGTTGATTGGTGAATCTCCATTTTAAAAAAGGAAACTCAGATCAACTATATTATCATTCCTCTCTAATCTACTTTGCTGCCTCTCTAAATTTTCTTTATACATGTCCCTGAGATGGTACCTTCTTCTCTACTCATTTCCCATCCCCTCCGTTTTCAACTTCTTTCTATGTGTTGTTTTCCTCCACTAGACTCTAAACTCCTTTAAGGCAAGGACTATTTTACTTTCTGCTTGTATTTGATTCTTAGAACTTAGAAGAGTGTCTGTCATGTAGTAAGGCCTTAATGATTGCTTGTTGACTTATTGACTGTTATTTGTCCTTCATTCTTGAAGAAGACCATGGCATCAGAGAGGTGATGTCATGACATGAGGAAAGGGGTCATTGGTCAATTCTCTCTTACTCCCTACTCATCCTACAGTCTCTCCTCTTTGCCTCCAAATTTGCCAAATCTTCCACTTGTGCCCTTGATCCCCTCCATTCTTATCTTCTCTGGGAGCTTTCCTCTTAGCCAATTCCCTCTTTCTCTCATCTTCAATCTCTCCTCACTCACTAACTACTTCCTTAATGCCTTCAAACCTGCCAAATTCTTTCCCATACTTAGAACAAATTCCTAGAAAAAATGCTGAAAAACTTTGACACTGCTAGCCTCTCAAACTATTATCTTATATCTTTTCTCCATTTTATAGTCAAACTTCTTGAAGGGAATTTCTGTACTCATTGCTCCCATTTTATCACTTCCTACTCTTTTCTTACTCCCTTGTGAACTGTGATGCACAGTGATCCAATCACTTGATTAAAAGGAGCTTCACTCCATTTGACTTCCTGGCAAGCTTAGACACAGTTGCCCACTTCTTTCTCCTGGGTTTGCTCTTCTTCTTTGTTTTCTTGTAACATTACTCTATCTTGGTTCTCCTGCCTACTTGTCTGACCCCTCCTTTTCAGTCTCCTTTGCTGGAACACCTTCTTGTTCCTGCTTACTATGTCCTGGCTCCTCTGTTCTTTGTCTCTGTTGCTCCCCATTACTTACAGAAGAAATAAATTTTTAAATTTTTTGCTGATGAGTTTGGTTTGTATATTACAGACATTTGCAGATTACCCCCAAAGCTCTCTTGCAATAGTGAAATAATCAAATAAAACAAATATTTCAGTGACCACATTTGGAAGTACATGCAAGATTCTACATTGTAGCATACTCCACTTCTCTATTTTAAAAAATTAAAAGAAGTCTATTTATTCTCCCCCCCAACCAAAAATAAAATAAAAGAAAAATTTTTAATAATAAAGTTAAGTAAAACAGAGTTCCTCAATGATAATATATATAGATCTGTATGTAATATATATTTATTCATACTCATATATAGAAATGCACATATACACTTATCTATCTCTAGATAGCTATCTCTATAAACAGTGGGAGTTAGGTGGTGCAGTGGATAGAGAGCCAACCCTGGAGTCAGGAAGACCTGAGTTCAATCTGGCCTCAGATAACTTGCCATGTATTAGCTGTGTGACCTTGGACAAATCACTTAATCCTGATTACCTTGCATCCAGGGCCATCTCCAATAGTCCTGATTCATATCTGACCACTGACCCAGATGATTCTGGAGGAGAAAGTAAGACTGATGACTTTGCACAGCACCCCTTTACTCAAATGCAATTCACATTTTCATAACATCATTTCCCTGATGTCATGGTCTTTTCTGAGAATGAAGGACAGGGGCGGCTAGGTGGCGCAATGGATAAAGCACCAGCCCTGGAGTCAGGAGTACCTGGGTTCAAATCTGGTCTCAGACACTTAATAATGACCTAGCTGTGTGGCCTTGGGCAAGCCACTTAACCCCATTTGCCTTGCAAAAAACCTAAAAAAAATATAAAGAGAATGAAGGACAAACATCATTTCTATAAATATAGATATGACTATATAGCATCAAAGTGTAAAAAAGAAATAATAATACTACTAATAATGAGTTTTTCAAATCTAAACTCCTAGTTCAAAAGAATTTTTCTTTAGAACAGCATTCAGTTTTCACTTTACAGTACCTAAGAAGTCATTGACTATCTCCTCCATGTTAACTTACGAAGACAATGATCAAAATGTTAGAAAACTTTTCCTGTCCTCATAAGGCTAAAAGTTCAGGAAGAGATAACAATTAATCAGATAGTATTTTATAAGGGTGATTAACTTAATAGGAGGGTTTCCGGGGAAGTTGTAGGTTTTATCTACTCTTGCTTTGTAAATTCTGTCCCTCTCCCCTTGCTTGGGGTGGTCATTACCATAATGGCTTCTCCCTGTAGTTAATGGTAAATCTCAGAGAATAAAACTTCACCTCTAACCTATATTTTCTGTCATTTTATTTTAACCTTATATTTTTAAGGTTTACAATTTTTACAGTTCACCATATATACTATATACTATATATCTATATCTATATCTATATCTATCTATATATATACTATTAGTATTCTAGATATCTATAGATGGATATAGATGTCTATATTTAATCTCTATATAGCTTTCTATCTATATCTCTATTTATCTCTGTTCTTGTTGTTTAATCATTTCAGTCATATCTGAAATGCAACCCCTTTTGTAACCCCTTTTTGGTATTTTCTTGGCAAAGTTCCTAGAGTGGTTTGCCATTTTTTTTCTCTAGTTCATTTTACAGATGAGAAAACTGAAGTAAACAGGGTTTAGTGACTTGCCCAGTATTACAGAACTAGTGTCTGAGGTCAGATTTAAACTCAGAAAGATGAGTATTCCTGACTTCAGGTTTGGCACTTTGCCATACCTAGCTACCCCCTCTATCTATATATATATATTCTCTCTATATAATTATGTACTCTATATCTATCAGGTCCCTGAAATAAAGGGTATGTTTCATCATCTGTCCTTTGGAATCATGATTAACCATGGCATTGGTCATGGGTGAAAGGTCAAAAGGTGAGTCAGAAAGCCTGAGGTTTAAGGAGGTTGGCAATAGAGGCAATTGGAATGTAAAGCTGTTTATTGAATAAAGTAATGGTGCACTGAGTCAGAAGATTCTAACAGTACTTTGTGGGAAGAGCATGCCTTTTATTGGGTATAGAATATAGGAAGCAGGGTGGTATGGTTTCTATAGGGCTTGAGAGTCATTTGGGGGTTTCCATGGAGGATTTGATTTGTTTTGGGTCACCAAGATGAGATTGAGAGTTGTTTGGAGTTTCTATAGAGGTTAGGATTCATTTTCTCAAGAAAGGATACTCAACAGGGCTCACTTGGGCAAGAGTAAAACCTACTCTGAATCAAACATTCTAGCCTTTTGTTTTCATTTTTGGGGATTAGGGTCAATTAAGGATTAGGCTTAGTTAGATGGGAGAGCAATTGCACTTGCACTGGTAAAGGGAAAATCCCTTGGGAGATTGATTAGACTATCTTCTTTAACTTGTGGTCTTTTCCATGATACACTCAGTCCAGAGTCCAACCTACTGGGAATTGATAATGTGTATACAGGAATGTCATAAAGGAAAACCATGATAACAATAAAGAGAAATGGAATGACAAAATAGTATTTCATGACTTTGGTAGTTGAATCAAAGTATCTAGCATATATCATGTAATAGTGACCCAATCCAGGCAGCATTGCTCTTATCAGGATGTAGGGAGCACTTTGGGGTACCAGAGCATATTGTGCATGTATCCATGTCTTCCATTGGCTACTTGTTCTGATTGTGGAAATCTGCTAAAAAAGAGAAAAACACTGGAACATAATTAAAACAAAATAAAGTGAGTCCTTGTTAACTCAACACACACATACCCACACCCCCCCCACACACACACACAGAGCAAGATCAAACATCCTTAGCTCTATTTGACTTTAAGTAGGGATCACAGTTAACAGATCACTTGTCAGGAGAAGATAGACACTGAGGTCTTTTCTTGAGCTAAACTGCCTAGTATTGCAACATTACTACAGAGTGTTACTGATGGGCTGGACACATTGTTAGAATGCCAGACTTATACTTGCCAAAAAAACTATTTTACAGAGAAATCACAAGTAAGCGTTCACAAGTAAGTGTTCACAGGGGGTCAGAAGAAGTGATATTGAGACACCCCTGAAGGACTCATTGAAAAACTTTAGAATTGATTGTACAGCATGGAGACACTGGCACGGGACTGCCCAGCATGGCATGCCCTCATCACTGAGAGTGCTGCAGCTCAGAGGAAATGTAACATCCATAAGTTTAGAGTACCCATCCAAGGTGTTCCCAACCTGTGGTAGAGCATTCTGAGCTCATATTGGTCTGATCAGCTACATTTGGACACACTGTAATTTGTCTCAAACATAATGATGTCATTTTGATGATTTTTGATAACAAAGGACAAGAACCAAACCGAAGTTATGTTCTGTTGGTTATGAATGTCCATAAGAGTTATTTAAATGCATCTCACAAGAATATGTGAATAGATTTCTGTAATCTTGCCTATTTTCTTTAAGGGAGATTATGATTCCTGCCTTGAGTGGAGCAGGAGATGGGCCACTAGGCAGGCTGCTTGGTTCTTGTAATTATGTCTATCTGCTTCCTGACATATAAATGGTCTGAAGGCATAATTTTTATATTCTAAATCAACCAAGCTAGCTTCTCTGGTTACATGCCTTACAGATTATTCAAAGCTTGTACCCTTAGACTTGAATCCTTCCCATCAAATGCTAGTTACACACAAGACCATGACAAATAGTACATAGTAGTTCTCTTCTCCAAGGAGACAGTAAACAGGAATTGGAAAATTAAAGATTAAAATATGTCAGAAAATACATTAAATAAATGAAATCTTTAGATGGGAGTGAAATACCTCAGCTGAACCAAGAGAGAGAGACTGATCTCACCCAAGGAGAAATTCTCTAAAGTCTCTAGGGAGAGAAACTGGAAATCAAGGACTTGTTGAGGTGCCAAATTCCCCATACATATTTCCACTTTCAAATCCTTTTCCCCCCTCCCTATAGTTAGTTTTGAAGAGAGTTTGAAACTGTATGTATCCTTTCTCATAAAAGGAATGAAAAATGTTTCTCTTCTCCATAGTTCTTGAACCAACTTCACCCCTCACACAGTCATGCATTGTGGAATTACCTACATCAATTAGGAGAGTCTTATGAAAAAAATGTTCTGGTCTTGGTAAGTTACATTTGTATTTGCATATATGTGTGTGTGTAAGCTTCATCTCCCCCCAGTATAATTTAAATTTCTTGATATCAGGGGATTTTTTTTTATTTTTTGTTTTTGTAGAATTGTTGGGGCTAGCTTTGGAGCAAGGAAGCAAGGAAAGAAGAGGTTCAAAGTCTACTTTTTGGCAAGTCACATGACTTGCAAGACAACTTTTTAAAGCTCTAAGTTAAAGATCAGTTGTAAATTTGCATTGGTGAAGCCAGAAGTGGTGCATGCCCGAAATCATTGCTGCTGAGAAGGTTGATTCAGGAGTCAGATGGGTGTCCAACCTAAGTCCGGCACCAATCTAGTGAACCCCAATGAGAAGTTTGGGAAAGCCATCATGTTGCCTAAAGAGGGGCAGAACTGGTCCAAAGCTCTGGGTAGATCAAAATCAGGATCAGGTTTATGAGTAACTGCTACATTTTCAACCTGAGTGAGACATAGTCTAAAAAAGACAGAAAGTTATGAGCAAAAAGACAAGAAAAAGAAAAATTTTTTAAAATTGCTTTGGTGAAGGGGGTTCCTACACTAAGAATTTTCTCAGTCCATGAGACCACAGGTCTAGACTAATTAATCCACAGTACCTTGATGGAACTTGTTGTTCAGTTATTTTCAGTTTGCTCTTTTGCTCTTTTTTTTTTTTTTTTTTTTTTTAGTTTTTGCTAGGCAATGGGGTTAAGTGGCTTGCCCAAGGCCACACAGCTAGGTAATTATTAAGTGTCTGAGGCCAGATTTGAACTCAGGTACTCCTGACTCTAGGGCCAGTGCTCTATCCACTGTGCCACCTAGCTGCCCCTAGTTATGTCTAATTCTTGATGACTATTTGGGGTTTTCTTGGGAAAAGATACTGGAGTGGTTTGTCATTTCCTTCTCCAATTTATTTTACAAAAGTAGAAACTGAGTCAAACAGGGTTAAATAACATGCCCAGGGTCACGTAGCTAGTGTCTGAAGTCATATTTGAACTCAGAAAGATGAGTCTTCCTGACTCCAGGCCTGGCTGGCCTTCTACCATTGAGTCATCTTGTGACTCACCTAGAACATTGCAAAGGCTTAATAAATGTGTTGAATTGAATTTAATGTATTTAGTGATGCTTTGAGTGGATTTGTATTTTATCAATCATAGCAACAGCTAGACATAATTTGGAAAAATAGTGTTCCATATAGCAGTGAAATATTTATTCTGGCTATGAAAGATATATTTGCAAATTTATCATAGTGAGCCACACTAGATATTTTGCTTGAAATAATGATGAAAATTACAATGTTCGCTAAGTATATGATTTTTTTTCTGTAATAGTGCTGACCTTCTTTCCCTTCCCTTCCAACCCCTGAGGGTTAAAGGTTGGAAACCATTGCCTGGATAATATCCAATGTCTCTTCTGGTCCTTATGTTCTATGATAGAACTTATATGTCTTCAGGGGAAAAGAGAGGTTCAGAACAAGATAAGTGAAGGATGCCATGGGGGATAAAGGTGAGGCCCTCAAGCCAGACACAGCTCTTCATGGGTTATCCCAAAAATTTTGGGAAAGAACACTAGAGCACTAGAGCACTAGAGGACAAGGGTTACCTCACTTTGCCTCTCTTATTATCTGGGAGGCTATTAGAAACCCTTGGGAGATACATTTTCCAGAGACCTTTCTCCAACTTCTTTGGCCCAGGTCCTTTGCCCTCTCCTCCACAAACCCTTTCTCAGAGGAGGGGCTTTATTGAGGGAGAAAAGATGCTCTAGTAGGCAAAAGCCATAAATTCCAAAGTTTTCCTTGCTTTCCTTTTGGTTGCTTCCTTTCCTTGGACCCTTAACCCACCCCTAGTCTCCTTGGAAGTTTCATTGTTATTGATTAATGATTGGGTAAGGTACTTTAATTAGCTGACTTTGCCTTCGAGACACTCAAATGATAAAAGAAGTTATCAAGTCAATAAGCATTTATTAAACAACCTACTATGGCCAGGCACTATGCAAAGTCCTGAAGAATAAAAAAGAGGAGGGGAACAATCTACAGTTTAAGAATAAATGTTATATATTCTGAAATACCTACAGTAGAATTTTTGTGATAAGAAATGGAAACAAAGTAGATACCCATTGATCGGGAAATGACTAAATAAATTGTGGCATATGAATATAATGGAATACTTCTACGCTGTAAGAAATGATGTGTGTGATGAATATAGAGAAGCATGGAAAGATTTGCAGGAAATGATGCTTATAGAAGTAAATAGAGCCAAGAAAATAACATATGCAGTAACTATAGTAATGTTAATGGAAAGAATAATACGCCAAAAAAACCCAAAAGAGAATGTACAAAAATTATAAAGATTGATCATTATTCAAAAGAAGAGATATAAGAAGGCACCCTCAACAAATCTCTTGGTGGAGATGGGAAGTCTTCAGGTGTTACGCATTGCACATGTGTTCAGACTCTCACAGTATGGATCAATTATGCCAGGGGTGGGGAAACCTTTAGCCCTCAGGATACATTTATCTGGCATTGCCAAGGCAACTATAGGTAGGACTAAAAATTCAATAAATCCAGGTGCTTATTAGGAGTGAATTAATTAAATGTTTGACCAATTATAGTCCTCAAATAATAATATAAATATCTAAATGACCCTTGGCAGAAAAAGGTTCCCTTTATGCTGATTATTTTTCCCCTCTAAAAGACAAAAACTACTATGTCATATGGGATGGCTCTTGGAGAAGGATATATAGGATACTATGGTGATGTAAGAAACAGATAATATCAATAAAAATTATTTCTTAAAAAGGTAAATGTAACTTCACATTTGAAGTTGAGATCACAATGAGGGTAAAAATAATATATCAAAATACATTCATATATATACATAAATATGTTCATATATATGTATACATACATATCTATCTATCTATCTATCTATCTATCTATCTATCTATCATCTATCTTTCATATAGAAGAACTGTATGACCCTGTATGACCCTGGACAAATCACTTAACTTTTCTAAAACTCAAGGACAGGACTTTCCTATGATGTGATTATGTTAGTGAAGGGTATGCTTTCACAGAGAATTCTCATTGATCAAATCACAAATCATTCCTCTATACAAAAGGGCAGATCTATGAGCTGAAGATGGGAGTTAGACTATAAGTACAATGTAAACTCCAATCAAATATTTGAGGATACCAATTGAAAGAATGAAAAAGTCACTCAAAAGAAGCTTATTTCCTAACAGGGAGACATAATATATATGAATATATATATGTATAATAAACATACATAAATATACATATATGTATAATAAACATAAAGTGATCCAATACCATGTAGTTAGGAAGAGAGAATTGGGAGAATTAGAAAGGGCTTCATGAAGAAGGTGGCATTGATGGCAAAGAGAGGCAGCCTACATTTCAGGCATTGGAATCAGCTATTGCAAAAGTACTTAAGCCTAGTCCTTAAAACAGTGTCTAAGGCACAGTAGCCCCTTATTAATCATTTCTTTTTTTTTAATTTATTTTTTATTCTCATTTTGTACAAATGTTTTTCTTTACATTAATAAAATATACTTGTTTACAAGTAAACAAAATACCCCTCCCCCCATGAATATAGATAGACTTGCTTGGGCAAAAAAGTAAAGGGGGGGAGAAAAAAATTAAAATTAAAAAAAATAATAGTAATAATTGTAGGTATGGCCAGGTGGTGCAATGGACGAAGCACCAGCCCTGGAGCCATGAGCATCCAAGCCCATATCCAGCCTCGTAAACCCAATAATCACCCAGCCATGTGACATGCAAGCCACCCGATCCCCACTGCCCTGCAAAAACTAAAAAGAAGAAAAAAAAAGACCCAAAATAAAATAAAATAGTAATAATAGTAGGGGTGGCTGGGTGGCACACAGAGCACTGGCCCTTGAGCCAGGAGCACCTGGGTCTGAATCCGGCCCCAGACACACAATGATCACCTTGCTATGTGGCCCCAGGCAGGCCACCCAGCCCCACTTGACCTGCACTCTCCCCCAAATAATAATAACAAAAAATGTGTTTCAGTCTTTGTTCCAACACCATCAGCTCTGTCGTGAGTGGATCACATTCTTTATGATAAGTCCATCACAAAAGTTAATTCCATATTTTTCCAAAGTTGCCATTGCTGATCGCAACTCCCTTCTCTCTTATTTCTCCACTACCATGTACTATATTTTCTCTCTCCTTTCACTCTGACTCTGCGGTAGGGTAGCTGAGTGGTGCAGCAGACAGATCCCTGGCCCTGGGGCCAAGAGGCCCGGAACCCCCATACCACCCCTTAGGCCCAGCATCCACCTGGCCCCATGGTCCCATACAGGCCTTCCAATCCCAGCCCCTTGCAATAAGTCTAGGCTACAGAGAAAGACTAGGCTGCTGGCTGTGTGCCCTGAGGGCTGGGCTCCACGTGTTCACTCTGGCAGAGGTCCCCTGCTGTTCCCCCACTTTGTGCTGGTGCTCCCCGGGGTGCAGCTCAGGAGACTCCCCCGCTGCTGTGAGCCTCAGCTCCCAGCACCCTGGGGCTGCCTCCGCGAGGCTGAAGTTCTTTGGCTCTGGCGGGCCACCCCTCTGGCGGGCCACCCCCCCCCCCGGGGGAGCAGAGCCTTTCTGCTCTTCTCCAGGTTACCTTGAGTAGGAGAACTGCCTCACTGGGTCCCTTTGTGGGTTCTGTCTCTCGAAAGTTTAGTTAGAGTCCTTAGTTTATGAGTTTTTATCAGAGAGCTCCTAAGACTCGATCCCTTCATGTCGCCATCTTTATTATTAATCACTTCTTAAAGGAAACTGAATTGCAGTTGCACTGGGGCCAATTTTGACTGAGGTAAGGAAAACTTCATAAACCAGAATGAAGAAGGTGGTGGGTTCCCCCTTCCAGTACAGTCTGGATGACCCACTTCTCCTGCGTGTTTGTCAAGGGGATTGATTCTAGTTGATGTAGAAATTGGATTAGCTGGTTTCAGAAGTCCCTTTCAGCTCTAGGATTCTGGGATTATGTAATTAGAATCATCAATTGGGCTTAATTTTTGGGAAGGAGACCTTTTAAAAAATTTTATTGGAAAATGTGCATACTCTTTGATCCAGCAATACCACTACTGGGTCTATACCCTGAAGAGATGATGAAAAAGGGTAAAAACACCACTTGTACAAAAATATTCATAGCAGCCCTGTTTGTGGTGGCAAAGAATTGGAAATCAAGTGAATGTCCTTCATTTGGGGAATGGCTTAGCGAACTGTTGTATACGTATGTCATGGAACACTGTTGTTCTATTAGAAACCAGGAGGGATGGGAATTTAGGAAAATATGGACAGATTTGCTTGAACTGAGGCTGAGCGAGATGAGCAGGGCCAGAAAAAACATTGTACATCCTAACAGCAACATGGGGGTGATGATCAACCTTGATGGACTTGTTCATTCCATCAGTGCAACAATCAGGGACAATTTGGGGCTATCTATGATGGAGAATACCATCTATATCCAAAGAAAGAACTGTAGAGTTTGAACAAAGACCAAGGACTATTCCCTTTAATTTAGGGGGAAAAAAACCTGTTATCTTATTGTCTGATCTTGCTATGTCTTTTACTTTATGTTTCTTCCTTAAAGATATGATTTCTCTCTCATAACATTCAATCTGGATCAACGTATACCATGGAAATAATGTAAAGACTAGCAAATTGCCTTCTGTGGGGTGGGGGAGGGAAGTAAGATTAGGGGAAAAATTGTAAAACTCAAAATAAATAAATCTTTAAAAAAAATAAAAATTTTTTTATTGGATCTCTATTTCATCTCTACAAGGATTGGGATGAACTGGAAGGACCCTCTTAAGGTTCCTTGTAGCTGTAACATTCCATGATTCTGACATCATGCCCCTTTCATTCTACATCCCCACTCCTATCCCTCCATCTGCTCAGAGCAAAGGCTTTGGACTGGGGATGAAGAGGTGGGGGTTGCTTAGAGAGGGAGTGAAGTCATTGAACTTATGCTAAGCTCAAGGGTAGGAGGACACCAGAACCAGGATGAATTGGGGCAAGCTTCTCCTTGCTTGGACTGACTACTGAATCCAGTCATTCTGTAATGTGATGAGTTAACTATGGAGAGAAGAAAAGGAATCAGAGGTCCCCTGCTATTGTTGGGTTTGTTTTTTTTTAGGTTTTTACAAGGCAATGGGATTAAGTGGCTTGCCCAAGGCCACACAGCTAGGTAATTATTAAGTTTCTGAGGCTGGATTTGAGCTCAGGTACTCCTGACTCCAGGACTGGTGCTCTATCTACTGCACCACCTAGCCACAGGTCCCCTACTATTAACAAGATAACCAATGCCTAGTCCTACACCCTTGGCTGTGCTAAGATTTCAAGTTAAGTCAAGTCATGAAGATTTTATTAAATTCCTACAAGGTGCAAAAGAAAGGTAAAACTCCCCACAATAATGAAAATCAAAATAGCCTGATATTTGCTCTTAATATACATACAGTGAATGGAGGAGACAATGTGAACATAACTTTGTACAAATAAGCTATACAAAAGATAAATTAGAGATAATATTAGAAGGAAAGCAGTAGTATTTTGGAAGAATCAGGAAAAGCTTTTCCCAGAAGATAGGAATATTCAGAGAACTGAAGGAAGCCCGGAAATGGGAGAGAATTCCACCTGTGGGGACAGATAATAAACATGTATGAAACTGGGAGATAGTGACTTTTGTTTGAAGAAAAGCATGAAGGCCATTGTTACATTCATAGAATACATGGAGGAAAGTGAAATAAAAGGAGCTATGAAAGGGTAAGGTTATGAAGGTTTTGAAAAGCTGAATGGAGGATTTTGTGTTTAATTTTTGAGATAACAGGATGCCACTAGAGTTTATTGAAAGAGTTTGTTTGGGGGTATTGATTATATGGTTAGACTTGTTCTTGAATATTTTTAAATTTTTTTCAATTACATGCAAATATAGTTTTCATCATTCATCTTTCTGTAAGCTTTTAATTTTCGCAATTTTCTACCTCGTCCCCTCCCTATCCTTTCCACTTGGCAGCTAGTAATCTGATATTTGTTTTGTTTTTATTTTTTGACATTTGTTATACATGTATAATCATGTTTAATATATAAACATATTGTGATCCCTGAGCAAGTCACATGATCCTATTTGCCTCAATGTCCTCCTTTATAACATGAACTGGAGAAGGAAATGACAAGCTACTCATTATCTTTGCCAGGAAAACTCCACATAGGATGATGGAGAATTGGATACAAGTGGGCATCAGGGAAACCTTTGCATAAGAATTAGTTCCTCCAACTTCCCAACTCCAGTCTTGGGGTAGAAGCAATAGTTTTTTCCATTGAGAATTTGAGTTTCAAGTGTTTCTTTTTTGAGGGAGGTCCAAGCAAGCCACAGGGTGGCACTAGAAGTCTGGACAAATGGAAAAAAGTTGGGATTCTCAATTGAGGGACATCCCATTAGTTTCCAATTCTTTGCCACCATAAAAAGCTACTATAAATATTTTTGTATATACAAGTCTTTTCTCTTTTTCTGTGATTTCTTTGAGATACAGATCTAGTTGCAGTATTTTTGAATCAACAAGTTTGCACAGTTTTATAGTCTATACACACACACACATATATATGTATATATGAACATGATTCTAATTTCTTCCAGTATTTCTCTCCCTCCAAGAAAACCATCCTACATATCAAATAATACTTTAAGAAAAAATTAAAAGTCAGCAAAATGTATCAATATATCAAAAGAGCCTGAAAATATGTATAATATATCTCTACCTATGGACTTCCCATCTCTGCAAATGGGATGTGTGTGTGTATGTGGTTACTTTTCATGGTTCTTATTTGAAGCCTAGCTTGTTCTTGATAACTTGGCAATATTCATTTTCAATTATTTTATGGTGGTTCTTTCCATTTACATTGTTGTAGTCATTGAATCTATTGTTTCCTTGACTCTGTTTATTAGTTCTGCATTAGTTTATTGAGATTTTTCTGTGCTTCAACATAGTGATCATTTCTTACAGCACAGCAATATTCTATTACCTTCAGGTTCCATGCTTTGTTGATGGGCAACAACTAATTCTTTGAAATCACAAAAAATGCTACTATAAATATTTTGGAATATATGGGGATTTCCTGTCATATTCAAATTTAATACAACCATCTGTTTCTTTGATCAAAAATGTTGAATTAGAATAGGCCCAAGGACAGAATCTTACAGAGTATGTTATTACAGACCTACTCCCCACTTGACATTGAGCCATTAAATCAACATTCTGAGCACAGCTGTTCAATCCATTATGAAACCATCTAACCATTTTCATTTACCACATATTTCTCTATCTTTTCAAAAGAGTTATTGTCTCAAGCCTTGCTGAAATACAGATTGCACAGCATTCCTCTAATTTTATCAATCTAGGAAACCTATAAAAAATGAAAATCATTTTATTTTGATATGATGTGCTTTTAGCAACCTGAAATCATCCTTAGGATGACTTTCCTCCTTTTCAAGTGATGCCAGACTATCCACTTAATTCATTTTGGTATTGTGCTACATATTTATATAATAGTCCAGGTTGGTCCACTTAATGAGGTCCTGCTAAGATGTGGCCTGGACTTCACTCTGAGTATGGAATCAGGAAGACTCATCTTCATGTATTCATATCTAACTTCAGAAACTTATTAGTTGTGTGACACTGGGCAAGTCATTTCACCCTGTTTGCCTTAGTTTCCTTATCCATAAAATTAGCTGGAGAAAGAAATGGCAAACCACTCTAGTATCTTTGCCAAGAAAATCCCAAAATGAGATCATAAAGAACTAGACATGGAAGAACAACTAGGAGGTGATTTTTCTTATTTTTAAGTGATTATAAACTGTTCACTTAATAATGAATTTTATATTGTACAAGATATTTATGTAATAGTCTAGACTGGTGTTAACAAAAGCCTGTGGGTGGTGACAATGAGAACAGAAGGAGAAGGCGAATAAAAGAGATATTTCAGAGTTAGATTTAATAGGTCTTGGTAAATGTGCATGAGATATGATAGTCAAAAGTTAACAATAGTATAAGACTTTTAAACACTGTGATATGGGTGAATGACCATGCCACAGACTAAAAGAGTGATGTCAGAAGGAGGAATGCTTCAGGGGGAAAATAGCAAACTCTCTTTTGGACATGCCAGTCAGGGTTCCAGAGAATTATCGTTTAGATAGTTGGAGCTGAAGGTAGCTTTTTCCTTCTAAAGATTTTTCTCTTTGAAGGAGAAGATCCTAGAATCCTAGATCTAAAACAGATCCCAGAAGTCATGTAACCTAACCATCTTTTTTAGAATGAGAAAATTAAAATCCAGGAATGTTAAATGAGAGTTCTCAAGCAACATTAAAGTGTATTTGACCCTGTGCCTCCAGAAGCAGGGTTCTTTCCACCATATCAACTCTGCCTCATAGTAACAAACTATAAACTGAATAGATCTGCCTTCTCTTTGTCATCTACTGTATACCATATGTATAATCTGTGTTCCCAAACATTAAATAAAGAAGTTTTATTGATTCCTTTTGTTTTTAACATTATAGTCATTCCTAGATATGGTGCTATATCATTGTCAGCACTTAGAATTCATGTATTACCATTGCCTATTCAATTCTTTTTTTTAGGGTTTTTTTCCAAGGCAATGGGGTTAAAGTGGTTTGCCCAAGGCACACAGCTAGGTAATTATTAAGTGTCTGAGACTGGATTTGAACCCAGGTACTCCTGACTCCAGGGCTGGTGCTTTGTCCACTGTGCCACCTAGCGGCCCCTATTCAATTTAATTTAATGAATATTTCTTAAGTTTCTACTATATTCAGTACTCTGTCCTTAATTCAAAGAGAAGAAATATAGGAGATGTACAGGGATGATGAGTAGTCCAGTTTAGTTAGAGTACACTGGAGCTGCATAGAATTAGGATAGCACAAGGCTGAAAAAAAACCCCATGAAGGATTTTGAATGATGTCTTAAGAAACTTGAACTTCACCTGAAAGTCAATGGGGGAGCCACTGAAAGGTATTGAGTTTAAGAATGATAAGCAAGAGAATGTAAACACTTTTAAGCAAGAGACTGTTATATTTTTACTTTTATTTCCTAGAATAGTTTCTGACATTGAAAAGCCACTTAATAAACGTTTGACAAATAAATGAATGAATGACCAGATCTGTAGATAAGGAAGGTGGCATTGATGTTTGGCTTTGGGTCTAGAAGATGTACCCAATAGAGGATTCTGCTTTTGGTGAGTTATCAATTAATTTATGACTGGCTGTTCCTGTCCTGCCCTCTCTGGGGCTTGGCTTTCAGCCAAGTATCCTGTCTGGGGAAGGCTGTTGCCCAAGAGGAAGGCGTCAGCTCCCTAAGTATGTAGAGTGATACCCCCAGGAAGCAGTGTCTCCTCCCAGCCCCAGCAGCTGAGCCCATTCCCCAGACCCAGGCAGGAAGAGTGTGAGGCTCTGAATAGCAATGACATCAGGATAGAAACATCCTTACTCCCATTCCCTTCCTCAAGGCAAACTTAGCCATTGAAGCTGATGAAGCCATCCGACCTCAGGACCTGACTGGCATTTCCTGCTTCTGTGCTCAATAGATCATTAAGCAGTCCATGGTCTGCATAGAGAGGGAGGTCAATCTGGTCTAAGGAAGAGCCATGAGAATCACAAGTGATTGCTGAAGAGGTAAATCACCTTTAGGCTCTAGTTGGGAGAGTTTAGGACTATTTGGAGCAAATGAACATTGAGGGGAAGTAGGGAAGAGAGCTTTGGAAGAAATTATCTAAGGTACAGAGAGGACTATTACAACTAAGAGTCCCAATGAATGAATAACTCTCCCCTGTTTTACATGTTCAGTCTCCAGAGTGCATTCTACATCTATCACCTTGTTTCTTTGGTGATATCAGACATGTTTTTCTCTCCTTTCCAGGGTTTCTCTTTCTTCTGGCTCTCCCCCTCTCTCTTGACATCCCAGAATAATAGAGTAAAAAAACCCCTAGGCTCTTACTCAGAAAACTTGGGTTCAAATCCCAACTCTGACAGTAACTGTATCAGTTTGGATATGTCAGTCCACCTCTGGAAGTTTGGATTCATTCATCAGATATCATAATACCCTCAGAGTTGATGTGAAGAAAGTGATTTGTAAACCCAAAATCTCTCTAAAAAGAGATTTACCCTTAGAAGTCACTCTTGTCTTTTCAATTCAATCAACAACAGTCAACACCCAGCATATTGGTAATGATGACAAAAGATGGGAGTACTCAATGTTTGAGGGACTTATAGAAAAATAGGCACATTAATTCATAGTTTGTGGAATAATTCTGTAAATATTTCTGAAATTAATAATTCTGAAAATAATTCAGAATTATACAAGGTTATTAAAATATCCATACTTTTAAAATTAGAGATCTCACTGAAAAGAATATATTCCAAAATATTTATAGTAGCATTTTTTTGTAATAGTTAAAAAACTTGAGTCAAAATAGATGTCCTATGAATGAAGAATGGCTAAACAAATGGTAGTATATAAATGTAAAGGAATATCATTGTGTTTCAGGAAAGTATGGATATGAAAAATAAAAAGAAGTTGAGAAGAATCATAGGAACTGATAATGTAAAGTAAGCAGTACTAGGAAAGTAACATAACCAATGACTATAGCATTGTAATAAGTGGAAAAAACAAAGTGGTTGCTATGGTAGTGGTGACTAGAGATGGTGGTAATGGATGTATTACCTTTATGTTTATAAGTATTTACGTACATATATACACATGAATACACATGCATAAAGATTCACATATGTGTATATTGTAGGCACAGAATATAATTATGTGTATACTCTCTATATTTATATTTTTCTATATATGTGCACACATATATTTATATGTGTATATAAATATATGCATGTGTATAGGTAGGTATATAAGCATATATGCATGTTTGTATATGCACACATGTGATATGTATATATTCCTTTTTTTAGTGTCAGCTAGTAGAATCATTTATAATCTATCTAGCAAGCATTTTTGGTGAGTATATCTCTCTGTGTATTGCTTTACTTGATATTAATAATCAAAGCATGGTTGACCAAAGTTATCTCAATTTATATATATATATATATATTAGGTTTTTTGCAAGGCAATGGGGTTGAGTGGCTTGCCTAAGGCCACACAGCTAGGTAATTGTTAAGTGTCTGAGGCCGGATTTGAACTCAGGTATTTCTGACTCCAGGGCTGGTGCTCTATCCACTGAACCACCTAGCTGCCCTGTGGTTTATATTTTTTCAAAGAATTCCATAAGATTTTGATCTATATGTGGTAACAGTTTGTTGTAGGAGATCATCTAAAGAGGGTATTCCAAAACAATGACTTTTTTATGTTTAACAAACTGAAAATAGTGGGAGCTTATATTCTTTTTACTTTTCAGTCAGTTGTGCAACTCTTAAAATTTAACTGTGTTGTAGAATATGATTTGAGAAAGGCTGCCTATTTTCTTCTTAAACCCTTTGCAATGTATAGATGCATGTGTAGTGAGAAGTTAGACTCACTCTTTCAGAGCTAGTCTGACCACATCTTTACCTTAGGATTCTAGGGGTACCTCTTTGAGTTGGGAATGTCTTTCTCTAATTCCTTTTTGGCTTAAGCCCCCATTTAGATGTGTTGTCTTCAATGTTAACTGACAGTTTCATTAACCAGTAAACACCAATTCAGTTCTACAAAGGGATATTCACTGTGAAGCAAATAGAAAAAGCCAGTTATAAACTTCTCAACACCCTGCTGCCTCCAAACACCCAGGGACACATGCTCCCTTACCCTCTTTGGTCCCTGGGGATTGGTAGGAAATTATTTTCAAAACAATTGATCCTAATCCAGTCCCACATACATAGGAAAGAACCCCAATTATCCTCAAATACAGAGTTATGATATATTCAATAAAGAACATTTACAAAACTTATAAAATATGACTATTTGATTACTAGTCTTGATATTCAAAAATGGATGTCCACATTGCACAGACAATAGAGAAAAGAAAAAGCAAAGAAAATCAACTTTCTGTCTCAGAAGGAATGATACAAAGTATCATTTTGACCCCAAATCACTTCAGATGTGTTGTAGCAACTTGGAGTCAGTCCTACCTTATCTCACTTATTACAAGGTCAGGTCCCTCAGGTTTCTTCCCAGGGCCTAGATGCTGGGCTAACTTGCCACAAAACCTGACTTGGGAAGTTAGCTATTTTGACCTTTTGAAGTTCACAAGGTTGAAGTTGCTTCCAATATTTCCTCACCTAAACAGGAAAGAATAAATGCCAAAAGAGAAAGAAGGCCTTTATTCATGGGTCACATGTTAGTCTTAGAGGGGGAAGCCTTTGCCCATCAAAAGTTTATAGAATGTTACTTTCCTCAAGTGCTGCCAGGAAGAAAAATGAATGATAGTAATAGATTTGCTTTGGCTGATTTGTCCCTATTTAATGCACTTCAGTTCTGATGCCACAGCCAGTTAAATAGGCCCCTCTTTATTATGTGGTTAGCAGACCGAAGCAGTTACCACACTTCCAGTTGGGGATTAGGGTGCCTTCATTACATATTATTGTATTTTCCTGGAAGCAGGCTCTTAATCCCTTTCATTTGGAGATTTCATCAGCCAAATACCTACCCCTGCTCACCAGCTCCTATTAGACTCCCTCCCCCGTTAAAACAAAACAAAACAAAACTACTATCTTCAACAAATCAACAGGGGTACATTTTGAACATACAGGTCTTGGGGAGGCAAAGAATTTCTTTTTCATTTATTTCTCTGTCACTATGCAGGAAAGAGTTTCAAAATAATAAATGCAATTTGATCCTAATCCAGTCCCATATACATAGGTGAGAACCCCAATTATCCCAAATACAGAGTTATGATAAATCCAATAAATAAAGAGTATCTACAAAACTTATAAAATATGACTATTTGATTAATAGTCTTGGTATTCAAAAATGGATGTCCCCATTGCATAGAAAATAAAGAAAAGAAAAAGCAAAGAAAATCAATTTTCTATTTCAGAAGGAAACTTTATTCCCACAAGGTTTCCTGGACCATGTGGATGCTCTTGTCAAGGGAATTTAGAGCCTGGAGTTGACTAGTAGTCTTCCTCTTTGCTCTTGGGTGAAAAATTAAACAGTTCTATATGGATTGTGTCTTCCACAATTCCCTCAGCTTCCAATACCAGTTGGCTGAGGTTTGGACTAAAATGATTAGGTGTCTATTATTTATGCAAGAAACAAAGAGATTGGGGCAGCTAGGTGGCACAGTGGAACCAACCAAGGTTCTCCAAAGTGGGGAGAGAAAAGGAGATTTCCTGTACGGGATTAGATATTAAGCTCCAGAAGGGCTGTGGGATTCTGAACTGCATGGGAAAATATCCCTTCCCCAAAGTACACACAATCACAATTCCACATTCACCATACCTCCTGCATTCCCATACATCCCCACCATGACCACCACACACACACACAACACACATACAGCTATATTGCTGTATCCATCATCTAATTGGAAAAACAGGACAAACACATTAGATGTAAAGCAAGATAATAAAGAACAGTAAATAACAGTTAATTAAGAAAAATGATCCGGTCTAACTGTATGACCTCGGGCAAGTCACTTAACTCTTCTTGCTTCAGTTTCTTCATCTGTAAAATGAGCTGAAGAAAGGACAGCTAGGTGGCACAGACCTTAGTCACTTAATAATTACCTAGCTGTGTGGCCTTGGGCTAGTCACTTAACCCCATTACCTTGAAAAGAAAGAAAGAAACAGCAAGATTTTTCCAGAGGTTCTGTGTTGTTGCTGTTGTTTGTCCATTTTTGTTGTTGTTGTTGTTTCTTTGTTTTGCAAGGTAATGGAGTTAAGTGACTTGCCCAAGATCAAACAGCTAGGTAATTATTAAGTGTCTGAGGCAGGATTTGAATTCAGGTCCTCCTGACTCCAGGGCTATCCACTGCGCCACCTAGCTGCTCCTGTCCTTCATTGTTGAAGCAGACCATGACATCAGGGAGGTGCTGCCAATCTAAGCATGTGAATTGGATTGAGTGGGGGAAATGCTGTGCTAATTCATCAGCTTCACTTTCTCCTTTGAAGCCATCAGTGGCTAGATTTGAATCAGGACAACTGAAGATGGTCCTGGTTACAAGGCACCTAGTCACCCAGTAGTGATGCCCTTTCAGATCCAGGCAATTTCCTCTGAGTTTCTGTACCTAAGAATTCCTGAAATTTCCCTCACTCAATATTTGTGGCAAGGATATTCCCAAAAGAATTTCAAACTTAGTCAATGATAGGACCAGTAGGTTCAGTTAGAGACAAAGAAAACAACATCAGTTAAGTCCTGAACAAGTGTAAGACTCCCAAGTAAAGGTATTAGTTTCTAGGTCAATATGCATGGACCTGAAGACAAAGGTTTAGAACTGCTTAAAAGGAAAAAAATACAGTTTTATCAGATATCATAATGTGCTCTTGGCATACTACTAGACATTTTTATTTTAGGGACTCAGTAAAAATATCAGAATTTAAACATTCAATGTACCAACAAATGAAAAATTATGGAAAAATCATCTTAGAAAGAACTGACTTATTGGGGAAATACACTAGAAAAATATGTTCCAATGAGGCCCCCATAAGTGGGAAAGACCTAATTTTATCTGAGACAAGATTTTGTGGATTTTACTCATAAAGATTTTTGTAAAGGCAGGAAAGTAAGCATGTAGGTTGGTAGCTGTGGATATTGTCTTTCCCTTTTTAAAAATTATAAGTTGCTGAGGAAAGTAAATAGAATCAAGATGGCAGATTAGAAGCAATCTGGAAAGAACCCTCTCAACATCCTCCTCCAAACATCTTTAAAATAACACCTCAACAAAGGGCAGCTAAGTGGCATATTGAATAGAACATGAGCCCTGGAGTCAGGAGGACCTGAGTTCAAATCCTAACTCAGACACTTAATACTTATTTAGCTGTATGACCTTGGGCAAGTCACTGAATCCCATTGCCTTATTACGCCCACCCCCCAATAACACCTCAAATCAAATTTTGAAGTGGTAGGGCCAATATGTAGTAGCAGCAGTGGCTACAGCCGCAACAGTTGCAGCTTTGGCAGTTTTCAGCTCAGAGACAATAAGGGGGTCAGACCACTGGTCAGATAGAGTTTACAGAGGACCCTTTGCTGGGATTGGATATAACTGACTCTGTATGGCAACCTATTGGTTATATGCAATTTTGCCTTGCAGTTCCAGGGTTGGGGGTTGGTCACAAGGGAGTAGGGGTCCAGTCACAGTTCCAAGGCAAAGGGAGCACTAGTACTTGTAACTGCAGAGAATGAAAGGCCATTTCCAAGAAGGACCAGAATGTAGACCATGAAAACAGAAACCACACCTCTCCCTGGATCTCACCATCTTGGAAGTACCCAAAACAGGCAGATTTCTAGAACTGGCTCTGAAAACAACAATGTAAAAAAACCCTAAAACTTGGGACAATGTCTCCTGACCCCAGGTGAGCAAGGCCCAACTTTAATATAAAGTTCAAAGTCACGAAATAGGCTGGGAAAATGAGCAAACAACAAAAAAAAAGAATTTGACCATAACAAGTTACCATGGTGTCAGGGGAGACCAAATCATAAAGCCAGAAGAAGATAACAATATGAAAACAGCTACCAAAAAAGTCAAAGAAAAATGCTATTTGGACTCAAGTCCAACCAGATTTCCTAAGAGAGTTAAAGAAAGAGATATGAGTGGTAAAGGAAAAATTGGGAAAAGAAATGAGTGTTGCAAGAAAATTATGAAATTAATAGCTTGTTAAAAGAAACAAAAAATACTGAAAAAATATCATCTTAAGAGCATATTTGACGTATTGGTAAAAGAGGCACAAAAATTCACTGAAGAGAAGAACTTAAAAAGAATAACTCACAAAAGGAAAAGTTCCTTTTGTTTACTAAAGAAAACAATTTCTTAAAAATTAGATCTGGGCAAGTGACTCCATGAGACATCAAGAAACAATAAAAGAAAGTCAGAAGTATGAAAAAATTGAAGAAAATGTGCAATATCTCATAGAAAAAAAGCTTTTGAATTGGAAAATAGAACAAAAAGGAAAAACTTAAGAATCCTTGGGCTATCTGAAAGCCATGACCAAAGAAAGAACATAGATATTATATTATCAAAGATCTTAGATCTAGAAAGTATAATAGAATTGGAAAGAAATCACCAATTACCTTCTGAAAGAATCCAAATTGCATATCATAGCCAAATTCCAGACTCTTAGGTCAAAGAGAAAATGCTTCAATCAACCAGAAAAAAATAATATTCAAATATTGTGGAACAATAGTCAGGCTCATATAAGATTTAGCAATTTCATCATTAATGGAACAAAGGAACTAGAATTTCAACCAAGAATAGCTAACCCAGAAAAACTAAATATAATCCTGGATAGTTAATGAAATAGAGGACTTTCAAGCATTCCTAAGGAAAAACTCAGAGCCAAATAGAATTTTTATATTTGAACACAAGACCCAAGAGAAGCATAAATATAAAAGAAGGGTCTCAAAGTCAAACTGTTTACATTTCTATATGGAAAGATGATATATGTAACTTCTAAAAACTTCATCCTTATAAGAGCAATTAAAAGGAGTTCACATAAACAGAGAACATGGATGTGAGTCAATTATTCTGGGATGATCTTCAAAAAAAATGATGAGGTGAGAAAGAGGGATGCACTAGGAGAAGGAGAAAGGGAGTAGAAAGGGAAATTTTTCTTACTTAAAAGAGGTGTGCAAGAAGGAGCCTTTACAATGGAGGGGGAAAATAGGGCAGGATCAGAAATGCTTGACCCTACCTTTCATCAGAATTATTTCAAAGAGGGAAGAATATATTACACACTCAATTACATATAGAAATGTAACTTAAGGAATAGGGAAGTGGGAAGAAGATAAAAGAAATGGAGGGAATTGATAAAAGGGACAGCGGATTAAGGGAGGCAGTGGTTAGTAGCAAAATAGACTTTTGAGGAGGGACGATATAATATAAAAAGAGAGAAGAAAAAGAAAAATTGGAAAAGGAAAATATACAGTAAGTAATCATACCTGCTAATGTGAATGGGCTGAATTCACTCATATAACAGAAGCAGATAAAAGAATGGATCAGAAATGAGAATCCAGTAATAAATATACTGTTTACAAGAGACACAGCTTGAAACAAAGACAAACACAGAGTTATGGTGAAGGGCTGGAGCAGAAGCTAATATGCTTTAGTTGGACTAAAAAAAAAGGTCAGGGAAAGTAATCATAATCTTAGACAAAGTAAAACCAAAACCAGGGCAACTAGGTGGCACAGTGGATAGAGCACAGACCCTGGAATCTGGAGGACCAGAGTTCAAATCTGGCCTTGGATCCTTAATAATTGCCTAGCTGTATGAGCTTGGGGAAGTCACTTAGTCCTATTGCCTTAAATAAATAAAATTAAAAAACAAACAAAACCCAGATCTGATTAAAAGGGATAATCAGAGAAATTACATTTTGGTAAAAGGTACCATAGACAGCTAGATGGTACAGCTAGTTGGTAAAGTGGATGGAGTGCTGAACCAAGAGTCAGTAAGACCTGAATTCAAATTCAGTCTTGGGTGCTTGCTAGTTTTGTGACTCTGGACAAGTCACATAACCCTGTTTGCCAAAGTTTTCTCATCTGTAGAATGATCTGAAGAAGTAAATAGCAAACTATTCTATTATTTTTGCTGAGAAAATGTCAAATGAATCACAGAGTCAGACATGACTAATAAACCCCCCCCCAAATAAACAACCCCCCCCAAAAAGAAACCCCATAGACCAGAGCTATCTAAAATGCAGACAGCCAGCTGCATGCATCGCTCAGGGCAATTTTGTGTGGCCCAATCTGTTGATTTACTAAATGCTTTAGTAAATGAAACTGATCTACCACAGAACTCTCATTAAAATGGCAAATCAAAATATATGCCTATTGTTTCAATAAAAACTCAAAAAGTAAGGTTGGCCTTAGACATAAGGTCTGAAAGTGATGTATATAAAATTTTTTATTGCAAGTTTCTCTCATAAAGAAGTCGCACTGGGATGGCTAGGTGGCACAATGGATAGAATACCAACCTTGGAGTTAGGAGTACCTGAGTTCAAATTTGACCTCAGACACTTAATAATTGCCTAGCTTGGCAAGTCACTTAAGCCCATTGCCTTAAATAAAAAAAAATTCACACATATATTGAATATGGAATTGAGTCACATTTATAAGAATAAGAACTATTTCCCAGTTGATAAATGGTCAAAAGGATATAAACAGATGGTTTTCAGAAAATTTCAAAGCTATTTATAGTCATATAAAAATGTTCTACATCACTATTGATTAGAGAAGTGCAAACTAAAACAACTCTGAGGTGTCACTTCACATCTATGACAAATGCTAGATGGAATGAGGGAAAAATTGGTAAACTAATGAACTGCTGGTAGAGTGATGAATTGCTTGGACCATTCTGGAGAGCAATTTGGGCCATAAGACTATACATACCTTTTCTAGGTCTATACTTTGAAGAGAGCAAAGGAAAAGGAAAAGGACTTCTATGGACAAAATATTTATAGCAACTCTTTTTGTGGTGGCAAAGAATTGGAAATCAAGGGAATGCTCATCAATTGGGAAATGACTGAACAAGTTATGTAATATGATTGTGATGGACTATTATTGTGCTGTGGGAAATGATGTTGGGGATGGATTCAGAAAAACATGGCAAAGGAATATTTGAACTGATATAAAGTGAACTGAGACAAACTAGGTGATCACTATGTATAGTAATAGCAATGTCATAATGATGATCAACTAAGAAAGACTTGGTAATTCTGATCAATACAATGGATCAAGACAATTTCAAAGAATTCAAAATGAAAAAATGCTACCTTACCTCCAGAGAGAAAACTGATGGACTCAGTACAAATTGAAGTATAATTTACTCATTTTTAAAATTTTTGTTGCTTTTTAAAAAATATGACTTAAATGGAAATATGTTTGGCAAATTTCACATATCTAATTTTTATCATATTGCTTGTTTTCCCAATAGATAGAAGAAGGATGGGAGAACAGGGAAGAATTAAAAGGAAATGAATGCTAAAAAATAAATAACAAAATTTAAAATATTTTTAAAATTGTAAGTTCCAAGAATTTTCCAAGCATTTGTTATATTCTCTTCTTTAAAATATCTTGAGAACCAATGTCTCCCTGATTTCCAACATGAATCTCCCTTACATATATTTGAATTAGTCTGGCATTTTCCCCCCTAATTATTATTTTCACTAAGGTCATATTTTTTCATGCAGTAAATTGGGGACTGCATTCAGGTGTGGTGACTGAAGAAGATTGTGAACTTGTAATAAGCCTAGGAAAAATTGTACTCCAATTTCCACTACTCCCACCATAATCAGTATCATTTCAACAATGAATCTATTGATGCTGGTATCAATTATCCACAACCAGAGCGATTGCTCTCATTTTGGACTCTTGTGCTTTTTGTTTTTTTCAGTTCCTCTCCTTTTTTTGATCTCCCAGACAGACACCTAGTCTGTTCATTTCCTCCCTCCCCCAATCTGCCTTCCAGGACAATACTTGGAGATCCAGAATTATATATTCTCTCTTCCATCCTCCATCAAAATTTCCATTACATCAATACCTTTCTGGTCTTGGAAAGGGGATCTGATAAATTATATCCCACAAAGGTGTGAGTAATAGATAATTCCTACTGTGAATAATTCCTACTGTCTTTTAAGGGTCTTTATAAGGGATGACCCTGGATCAAAGTGAAAGTACAAGTGATTTGTTTTATTTGTTTTTGTTGTTGTCTAGTTACATTTCTATCCTGTCTGAGCCCATTTGGGATTTTCTTGGCAGGGATTACGGAGTGGTTTGTCCTTCTCCAGTTCATTTCATAGATAGGAAACTGAGGCAAACAAGATTAAGTGACTTTCCCAGGGTTACACAACTAATAAGTATCTGAGGGTGGATTTGAATTCAGGAAGATGAGTCTTCCTGACTCCAAACTTGGCATTCTATCCACTTTGCCATCTAGCTCCCCCCTTGTCTAATTTATCTTCCTATTTTTTTTAGCATTCCTCTTCTCTTTAGGTTCTTTCCCCAGATACAAGGCACTCCCAGCTCTCACCATCATTCATATCAAAACCTGCTTTCAACAAATGACTAAAGTATCTCATTACCCTAAGATACAAATGACTGATACAACTAATGTGTTATTGCTTCAGAGGAATGTTTTCAGTTTAATAAAGAGAAAAAGCTTAAGCCAAAGGAATAAATTCCTAGTGACAGAATTTTATTTTTTTTACTACATTTCAATTTATTATTTATTTTAAATATTGTTTTCTTTTTAAATTTTGAGTTCCAAATTCTCTCTCCCTTCCAATAAGAAGGCAAGGATTTTGATATCAGTTACACATGTGAAATCACCAAAAACATATTTCCATATTACTCATATTTTTTAAAGTAAGAAAAATAAGAAAGTGAAAAATTATGCTTCAATTTGAACTTAGAGTTCACCAATTCTCCCTCTGAAAGTAGATAGCATTTTTTTCATCATGAGTTTTTTGGGAATTGTAATGACAACATCCACAACCATCATTATCCTCATAGCAACCACTTTGTTCTCACTACATTTATTGCTGTAGTCATTGGTTATGTTACTTTTCTGGTACTGTTTACTTCATGTTATCAGCTCATATGAGTGAGTCTTTTTAATTTTTTTTCCCTCTGAAGGTACTATATGATAACCTATCACTCCCAAGGACCAGTTTGAAGCATGTCATTAAATCCTCAAGTTATCATTCCTAGATAACTAACTCTTCCCCTCAGCATAAACCCTTGATTCCAGTTGGACTGATCAACTCCTTATCCTCTGTGGATTCTTTGCTTCTGTGCACCATTAAATCTTCGTGAAGGCCTCATTGCCCCCCCAGTAGTTTAACCTCTATTTGTTCTTTTTAATATTTTATTTAAGGCAATGGGGTTAAAGGACTTGCCCAAGGTCATACAGCTAGGCAAGTATTAAGTGTCTGAGACTGGATTTGAACTCAGATCCTCCTGACTCCAGAGCTGGTACTCTTTCCACTGTGTCATCTAGCTGCTCCTCTATTTGTTCTTCAAAGTCCAGTGCAGATCCTGGTTCAATATGGTGTTCTTTCTCCTAAGCCAACATGCCTAAATTAGGTGATCACATGTCTTATCTTATGAATTATCTTTTATTTTTTTAAGGTTTTTTTTTGCAAGGCAATAGGGTTAAGTGACTTGCCCAAGGTCACACAACTAGGTAATTGACTCCAGGGCTGCTCTATCCACTGCACCACCTAGCCACCCATGAATTATCTTTTAAAAGACTCATAGGACCTTAGAGTTGAAAGCAACTGTGGAACACTTTGGTTTTAGACCAAACCCACACCTGAACTCCACACCCAAACCTATACCTTTATTATCTCAGATAAATGTTTTTGATGACCCCATGGACTTGTCTATGGTGCTTTCTTAGCAACTGAAGTGGTTCGAATGTTCCTTCTCTGGTGTATCCCAGTGTTAAAGATGAGGAATTGAGGCAAATAGGAATTAAGTGACTTGCTTAGAATCACAAAGCTAGTAACTATTTAAGACCAGATTTGAATTCAGGTCTTCCTGACTTCAGGTCTGATTCTCTATCCACTGTACTACCTAGCTGATCCTGTTGTGCTTTTGGATAGCTCTAATGATTAGGGTGGTGCAGTGGTAGAGTGCTGACCCCAAGTCACTTAATTCCCATTTGACTCAGTTTTCTCATCTGTAAAATGACCTGGAGAAGGAAATGGCAAATCACTCCAGTATCTTTGTCAAGAAAACATCACTGGGTCACAAAGTCTGAAAGGACTGAGCAACAACTCTTAAAAAGTTTCCCCTTATATTATGGAACACAAAAACTTCCATTCACTAGTTATAGTTTTGCCTGTTGGGGCTAAGCAGAATAAATCTAATGCCTCTTGAATACATTGGTCATTTTTATATTTATCTATCTATCTATCTATCTGTATGTATGTATTTTTATCTATCTATATATGTCTTAAAATGCATATTTCTCTTAGTTATTATGTCACCCAGATGTCTAGTATATAGTTTTGTGCACAAAGTAGACAGTACATAAATACTTATTAATTGAGTAGAGGCTAGAAAAAAGTGGGTAGTTTATTTCTCAGTTTCCCTCTTGGAAGATCAAGGCCTAGCCTGAGGAGTTTCCCTCTGAGACCAACAACAATGACATATGGAGAGCTGGCTAGGCTGCAGTGTTCCCTCTGAATAAGGAGGGGGATGTGCTAGGCTTAATTTAGGCTGCTCTTTCTTTCATGCTTTAAAAGGACTTTCCCACGACAAACCCAGGATCTGCAGTTCAGTGCCACTAGCACCACTCCTGAGACATGAGGGGATGGAGATGCAGCCAAGGGTGTGGACCCCATGACCCTCATTCCACTTCTCTGCTGGGGTCATAACCTTCTATTACCATGTGGTTTGGCTTTTCATTCTCAGCTCAATTGATGGAACGTGCATCCATATGTGTGATCACAGAGTTCTCTGAATTATTGGAGGAAAACTGAGAGATCAATCCAATGCAACCCTCTCATTTGGCAGATGAAGAAACTGAGGTCTAGAAAAGGGATGTGAACATTCTCAAAGTCACACAGTGAGAGAGAATTTGATGGTGACACTGGACAAGTCACTTTATCCTGTTTGTTTCAGTTTCCTCATCTGTCAAATGAGATGGAAAAAGGAAATGGTCAATCACACTAGTATCTTTGTCATGAAAACCCTAAATGGGGTCATAAAAAGTCAGACATAACTGAAAAATGACCAAAAAAATCTACTTCTTGAATTCTTTTCACTATATTAAACAATCAATAAGCAATTACAAAGTTCCTACTATGTTCTAGGAGCTGTTCTAGCACTGGTATATAAAGACAAAAAGTGAAAAAATGTCTTGTCCTTGAAGAGCTTACAATCTGGTAAGAAGAGATGACAGTCACATAGCAATATATATATAATATATATAATATATAATATATATATATAGAGAGAGAGAGAATAGAGAGAGAGAGAGAGAGAGAGAAAGAGAGAGAGAGAGAGAGAGAGAGAGAGAGAGAGAGAGAGAGAGAGACAAAATGGATATGAAGTTCTAGGTTCATCCTCCCAATCCATTCTCAAAGTAGTGGATCAGGTTCCCAGAGCAAAGTTAGTTATTTCTTCTCTCCTAGTCCTAGGGATGAGCCCAAGAGCTTTTAGAGGTTTCTGATGTTATTGCTCTGGTATGCTTTCCCTAGCACCGATTACCAGTTAATATCTCCCCACTATTATTTCACTAGTTGATATCTTCTCAATATCAAGTACTGTACTGACATCAATGAACTTCTACAAAGGAATACTGAGAAGATAAAGCAAAGACAACGATAAAACACTTTTAAAAATAAATTCAATTTAATAAACATTTATTAAACCTCTTCTATATATCAGGGACTGTGCTAAATGCTGAGTATGCAAATAAGAAAAGAGAGATGGGCCCTGCACCAAAAGAGTTTACAATCTAATGGGGAAAGATAAATACATAAAAGGAAGTTGAAAAGCCAGGATAAGGGGCAGAAAGGAAAGGTTACCAAGGGGATATGGGCATAGGAGGGAAGGGAGCAGGTTATTCCCTGGGGTTAAAGCCAAGCAGAGCAATTGATGGAAATTATTGTGAGTTGGGGTCACTTTCTCTGCACTCTACCTACTCAGCCTCTAGGAAGAGTAAACTCTAATTAAAGCATTGATTGCCAAATGTTAACTTTGCCAAGTTCACTTCTGGGTGTGGCAAAGCTGATGGATATGCATCATTTACAAGACATAATGTCTCAGCAGTTGGATCAATTCTCTGCTGAGGTAGTTCAAGCAGGTTGCTCCTCAAGGATGAAGTCTTTTGTTTTTGAATGTTATTTTATTTTACTTTTTCAATTACATGCAAAAACAGTTTTCAACATTTATCTTTTTGTAAACTTTTTAGTTCCACATTTTTCTCCCTTTCTTTTCCTCATCCCTCCCCATGACAAGTAATCTGATATAGATTATACCTGTATATTCATGTTAAACATATTTCCATATTAGTCATGTTGTGAAAGAAGAATCAGAACTAAAGGGAAAAATGAGAAAAAAATAAAGCAAGTTTTTAAAAATAAAAGTAGTGTACTTTGATCTGCATTTAGACTCCATAGTTTTTTTTTTTCTCTGAATAAGGATGACTTTTTCCATCACTAGTCTTTTAGAATGGGATGGAGTTCAGGGACAGAGTCTTTCAGGGCTGAATGATGGACTCAAACTTCCAGCTATGCTGAGAGCTATATGCACACACTATTCTAGACACTGAGTCTCTAAGAGCTCTTCTTTCTTTTGAACTTCACAAAGTCATGACCTTCTTAGTTCCATCTCCCATTCCAATTCTATGGCATGGAGATAGAAATAGTATACTTTTTTTAATGAGGAAGAGTTAAAAATCCAGACATTTATTTTATATATACATATACATTATATATAATACACACACACACACATATTAGAATCAGCAAAGCACATATGCAACAGACACAGAAACAGAGATAGAATCATGTGTTTGTGAACTGGGCCCTCCTTGGCTTCATTACACAAGATAATTTTGAAAGGGAAGACATAAGCACCTGGAGGAATGGGAACAAATCCCGAGTAGAAAATGAAGCTAGATAGTGGTAGAGAGGAAGTAGAGCAGTCAGTTCAAGGTCATAGAGTTGAAGGTGAGATACTTTTTGTGAGGAAGAGTAAAAAAGCCAGTTTGACTGGACTGTATAGTGTGTTATTCTTCCATGAACACTCATGCATAAATATTTGTGTATGTGCTTTTTTTATTCAAATGTCTTAAATGTTTATTTAAATATTTTATATGTGTATACATTATACTATATGTTGTATATTATAGTAAATATACAATATTATGTACTATCTAGTGTATTTATTATGTGCCATATATAATTGTGTAGCTATATTATATTATGGTGATGCCATGACAAACATATGAATTGGATTTGAATGAGGAAATGCTATGCTAAGTCACTGGCCTCATTTTCTCTTCCAGAACCATCTGGGTCCAGTGAATCAGGATGACTGGAGATGACCCTGGATGTGAGGCAATCAGAGTTAAGTGACTTGTCCAAGGTCACACAACTGGCAAGAGTTTGAGGTCACATTTGAACACAGGTACTCCTGATTCTAGTACTGCTGCTCTATCCACTATACTACCAAGCTTCTCCTATATAATATGATATGATATGATACGATATACTATACTATATGCTGTATATGCTGTATACTGAATATGTTATATAACATATTTTGTATACTATATATATATGTATATATATATATATATATATATATATATGTATTTGAGGTTTTTGTAAGGCAATGGGGTTAAGTGACTTGCCCAAGGCCACATAGCTAGGTAATTATTAAGTATCTGAGGCCAGATTTGAACACTCAGGCATTCCTGACTCCAGGGCCAATGCTCTATCCACTGCACCACCTAGTCACCCCCTGAAATTATATTTTGTTGTTTAATTTGTTTTCAGTTCTGTCCAACTCTTCATGACTCCATTGGAAGGCTTTTGAGGCAGAGATACTTAAATGATTTGCCATTCCTTCTCCAGCTTATTTTAAAGATGAGGAAACTGAGGCAAACAGGGTGAAGTAATTTGCCCAATAATTTTGCTAGTAGGGGTCTGAGGTCAGATTTGAACTCAGGAAGATGAGTTTTCCAGACTGGAGGTCAGACACTATATCCACTACAACACCTACTACATATTATATGCCATATTATACTATAGCATAATATAATTTTTTATTAGAGAATGCATTTTATATACTATAGCATTTATATAATGTGATATATATATAGATATATATTATATATACTATATAATTATCCCTTCCATATTGCAGGGGTTAAGGATTCAGTACCCCCACAATCTGGAAAGCATGTGTAAAAAATTTTGGTCCTCCTTTTCTGTCAGAGAAGTCTGAATTATTATGGCATTAAGAGATAAAATATGTTGATATTATATAATACTATACATATATTTTATGTAGTTATGAGTTTCTAAAGTTTTCCTGTATTGTCTGCTGACTTGCATGTGTCATCTGCAGCTCCTCCAAAACTTCCCCAAAATCCCTATTTGATTTCTTGTAATAACCCATGATATATCAAAACCATAATGGGGAAGAGATAACTGTATATACAAAGGATCATGTGTAATAGATATAATATCTATATATTATAATATATAAACTACATATACAGTATATATATATATATATATATATATATATATATATATAAAACATGTATTCATCCACTATACTTGCTATATACAATATATACTAATACCAATATAGTATATAGGTATACATGTCTGCTGGATGAATTGAGTATTTATTCTATATTTGTCAAGTGTCCATTATATGCAAATACTCCATTGGAACAGATATGAAGATACTATAATATTATGCTCTATTATATGTTCTTTAATATGGTGCAATTTATATTAGAGAAGAACTATTTTATATAATATCTCTATTACATACATGCTATATTACACATATATACATGTACTATACATAATATATTGTATATAATAGGGGGTCATGAAGACTCAGACATTTCTGACAAGCTGAATAACAATAACAATATGTTGCTTTTCCTTATTTTGTAGAGGACCAATGATATCACAAAGTAGTCTTAACTTGTGTGTGAATTAGATTTAATCTTGGGTTGGACATCCCTCTAACTCACCAAGGGATTTGAGACCTATGGATTACCCTTACTCTGGACACACATGTAGATGTACATATATACATATATATGCATATATACATAATAAACACAAGTACCTGGTTTATGCTAGATATATTTGTGTGTTTCTGTTGAATGTATGTTCATGTTCATTCATTCCATATTTATCAAGTTTATTATATGGTAAGCATTATATTCCATTGGGGGTAGATATAAAGATAAGCCAGACCTTGAAGGATAGGTGGGAATCTCAAAAATGAGAGGAAGGAAAGGGAGTCCTTTTAGCTCTAGTCAACAGGAGGCAGGAAAATAGAGAATGTCTGAGGGTTTAACTAGAGCAGAAAGTACCTGAAGGATAACACAGTGAGATAATGTGGGAGACATAGACTGGTGCCAAATAGTGGATGATTTTGTATGCCAGGCTAAGGACTGTGGAATTTATTGTTATACATTGTATTGTATGTGGGAAGTAAATACTTGTGTATACTTTTGACTTCATGGTCCCATTGCAATATGTATCTTTGCAGTGTATAAACAATTCTCTATTGCTTCCCAAGAACAATGGCTGCATCTTCTCTTCCCTAGACCCTATCACTGGCACCAGATAAAACAGATTCCAGCCAGTTCACCCACTCCTCCCTCTCCTTCCTGGAGCAAAGGCTGATGGGGGTGGAGGAACCAATGGAATATTTTACCCCAGCTGAGATTTTTAATTCCCCAAATTCCATCCCCCTGGTCCTGGGTGCAAGTCTACGTTGCTAAAGGTACAGGGGATAATGGGAACATTTAGGGACTTGTAGGCCTCTTTCCACTGTCTCTGGGACATACTAATGGAGTTCAAGAAAGACTAGGGGAAGAACCTTTCTGAGAAAACCAGGGAACCTTCTACTCCCCCCACCTCCCAGGAGAGAATCAACATTCCAGGAATGTTTACATTCTTTCCCTCTCTGCTTCCCTGCCCCCCCCCCAATCCTTCCTTAGACTGGGCTTGCAGATAACTGTGCCCCCATAAACAAATCCATCCTGCTCTGGGGGGACCCCCACCCACTCAGCCTTCCCTTGAGGTTAGGGGAAGAACCCTTTTCCACCTCCCCCTCTGCTATTAGACGAACCTTACCTCCTTCAAGAGGAATCAATGGGAACCCAGGTTTAGGGGAGAAGGAGAAACTAGCTGCTGATGTTCAGGGATATGGGAACCACAATCCTGAGAATTTCCAGGTCTGGAGCTCTAGAGAGAAGAATTTTCTGCTTCTGAGTCTGCATGATCTCTTTGATCTCCCCCCTATCCTGAACCCCTCCTTTGCATTTCTCAGTACCCCCTCAGTAAACTCAGCAGTAGAGATGGCAATCACTAAGATGAGATGGGAAGATCCCTGTGCTGCAGATCAAAACCAGTGTTCTCTTCTTAGTATTATCACCTACTGACCCTGTGACCTTACACCCTAGATAAGCCCCATTTTGGGACTTCAGTTTTTCCATCTGTAAAATGGGGAGGGTGACTACTTTTCTTTCCCCAATATCTCACAGAAGAATTCTACAAGGATTTCACAAAGCAGTGTTCAGAAAGGGAATTCTTAAATCCTAGGGGTCAGACTCAGGCTCAGGCTAGAGGCATACATGATGTGTGACGACTGTTTTTATCTTCATCTTCATCTGGTCTTGGGATAGAGTTTGAGAAGACAAAAATAAATGGGGGTGGGGTGAGAGAAGACCTTGCCATAAAAAACAAGAAAAGTCCATGTTCATGGGAGGTTGAACAGGGCAGGGGGAAGGTAAGTGAATAGGTAGTTTGGTAGACCCTGCCCAAAGATAGCTCCTTTGATTTCCCAGAGGATGATCTAGGATTTTTTTTTCATTCCCTATTCTATCATGGGAATAAGTTTCCTCCACCCCCCAAGCAGCTGAGTTTATGTCTGCTTTTTGTACCATTCTGGGTGGAGGCTTTAAGAAATTCCTAGAGCTAAGGAATGGGTTTGAACAGCTGAATATCCATTAGGATGTCTCCTTCCTTCCTTCTTTTCTTTTCCTCTCATTCTTTTCTCTCTTAAATTCCTGTTTTCTCTTTCCTTCTAGCTTCTTTTCTTTCTTTTTTCTATTTCATTCTTTTTCTCTTATTCTCTTTCCATTCTCTTTTCTTTCTTTTCCCTACTACAATTCATATAATGATCTCTTTTTCTATATTCTTTTTAAAAAATTTTTAAAAACTCTATTATCTTTTGTTTTTATAACATCTTTACTTTAGAATATAACCCTCCCTCAACTACCTAGAAAGTCACCTCACAACAAAAATTAAAGAAAAAAGGCAATTCTGTCAAATTTACTCCCACATTAACTAACTGAGAGAATATGCAATATTTCCCCACAACGTTCCTTCTGAAAAGAAAGATAGATGTATCTTCTCATCTGTCTTTGGGGTCAAAGCTTTCATATTAAAATTATAATTTATGCTCTTTAAAAAGAAATTTAAATTAACATCTCTTTTTCTATTACCTACATTTCCTAATACATCCTTCCCATCTCTTCCTTGGAGAGTTATCCCTTAAATCCCTTAAAATGACAACAACAACAAAAAGTTTGGAAAATCTAACAACACTTCTAAAGAGTCTGACATTATAATTTTACAAAGTGTTCCACACCCATCATATTCTCCTTCTGAGGCACAGAAAGGGAAATTGGAAGGGGATGTTAAAATTATACATCATGTACTCTTAACACTGGGTCCTGGGGCAAGGCATCCTTGTGATGTTTCGGGCGGGCTAGTAAGCTCTTAAATGTTCATTCCTATTTTGTCTCATCTTTGCCTTTTATTGGGAAATAGTAAAAGACATCTGGTCCCAGCTTGATGGGAAAGTAAATTGCCCTGCCTCCTTTTGACAAGGGGGAAAAAAAGTGGCATTTTTCTTTCTGTGTCCTCTCTTTCAAAAACAGGAAACACCCCCCTCCCCCACCCTTTCCCTTGCTAGTGCCTGTCCCCCTGGCATCTGGATCTTTGCCGACCCAGTCCACTCTCAGCTACCCCTTTTGCCCCCCCCTTTTCCTTCACTTTACTGATGAGCTTCCAGTTACCCAACATAATTTGTACTACCCAACTTCAAATCCAGAGTCTCTTCCCCTAGCCAGGAAATTACCCCACCCCTTTTCTAATTGGAGGGGCGAGGACCAGAGGGTATCAATGCTGCCTGTTAGAGAAAAAAATCATCCTCTTTGCCCGCCTTCCTTCCTTCCCAAAGCCCTGAGCCACCCTGGCTCTTATTCAGGGCTTGCTTTCCCAGGGAAAGGTGTGGAGAGAACTGGATTGAAGAATGTTGCCAGTCAGAGATGCCATCTTGTTCTTAAGGCAGATAGGGCTATTATTTAGGCTGTCCCTAGCCTCCTCTGCTGTGAAAAGAATAGAAAAGAAGGAATCTTGTTTTAACTGGCATTCTGTATTTGACATCTTTCATCTTGCTCCAACACCTTCCCCTCCCTCCCCAAACAAAACAAAATGAAACAAAACAAAATTGTGTTTGCAAAGCAATAAGCTAAAATAGAACTTGAGGCTTGCTTATAACTTGGAGATAAAGTACGCCTCACCTCCTGGCAGGGCTGCTGAAAGCTACTAGCTGACTGTACCCTACTAAATTCAGAGACTATTAAGGCTGGAAAAGGGATCTTTTAGATCCAAACTCCTCATTTTAAAGATAGGGAAATTGAGGTTCGGAATTAATTAATTTGAGATCACTGGAGTAGTTGTTTGAGAGGAGGTCCTCTCACAAATGCTTTTCCCAGGGTACCATACTAGCCAGAGGGCAAACTTCCACTGAAATGTCGCCCGCTCTCTCTCTCTCTCTCTCTCCCCCTCTCTCTATTGGTCTATTCTACCTCCACCTCTGACCCCTGAGGTTCTTTGGCAGGACACCACAGCACAGAAATGGCAACAGAGGCAGGCTCCTGAGATCCAGATAATAATAACTGACATTTATTGGGGTGGCAACTTGGTTCAGTGGGAAAAGTATTAGGTTCGGAGTTAGGAGATCTGAGTTTGAATCCCAGCTTTATTGAATTCTAGCTAATTAACCTTGGAAAGTCACTTTAGTGAAGAGATTAGGCTAGAGGACCTTTAACACACTCAGGGACAGCCTGGTGGTACTGAAGAGAGCACCAGCCCTGGAGGTAGGAAGATCTGAGCTCAAAATAGGTTTCAGATACTTATTAGCTGTGTGATCCTGGGTAAGTCACTTTACCCTGATTGCCAACAAAATAAGACACAACACACTCCTTCATGCTCTAAATCTATGAGAATGGCTTTGAAGCTCTTTGCAGAGGAGGAAACTGAGGATCCGAGGAGTTAATTAATTTGAAAATTAAGTCACTTAAATGAGATTAGGCTAGAGAACCTTTAACACACTTCAGGGACAGCTAGGTGGTACAGTGAATAGAGCACCAATAACCCTGGAGTCAGGAGAACTTGGGTTTAAATCAGGTTTCAGATACTTATTAGCTGTGTGACCCTGGCTTTGAAGCTCTTAATGGATTAGGAAACTGAAGATCTGAGAAGTTAATTAATTCTTGATAAGACAACTATTAAGTCTCTGGGAGAGAATTTAAGCCCAGGCCTCATGGGTTCTAAATCTAGTATACTATCCACACTTCCTCTCTTCAAATGCTAGAAAGACTGGAAATCTGTCCTATCAATTAAGGCATCAAAGAGCTAGGTATATGCATAGAGTTTTTTTCACTTTACCTCCTCTTTCCCTTGAAATTCAGCAGCATATTTGAATGCAAGAACTTCAAGAAGATGAGAGGCAGAGGGGAAAGAAGACAAGACAATATTAGAGTTGAATTCAGGATGTGCTGAGATGGTTTAATGTTCACTGTGAGCATTTGCATCTCATAAATTGGCAACATTACAAATCAAGGTTTGATTTATTGTTTTGTTGATTGTTTAGACTTGAGACAGGGATACAGAAAATGTTAAAAATGCAAATTAAACTTAAAAATGTATCCTGTTACATTTTTCCCTCTGGTTGTTAAAACTTTTCCACCATATCTCTGCCTGGGTCTCTCTTTTCATTAGGGTGGCAGAAGAACCTTTTGTCATTCCCTTCCCCTGTGATTGGAAACTCAAATAGGAGAAATTAGATTTTCACTTAAAAGTTGGTACAGTGGATAGTGTTGGACGCAGAGTCAGAAAGTCCTGAATTCAAATTTAGCCTTATATACTTCATAGGTGTGTGACTCTGGGCAAGTCATTTAACTTCTGACTGCCTCTGTTTAGGGTATATAATGAAATAATAATAGAGCCCACATCCCAGTGTTGGTGTGAAGTCAAGCCACACTGGTTCTTTTGTTTTTACCACATTTCCCTTTTAGATTGTGAATTCCTGTAAGGCAGGGACTCTCTTTTACTTTTTTTTTTTTTTTTGGTATTTCCAGGACTTAGCACAGTGCCTATTGTATAGTAAGCATTTAATAAGTGTTTATTGCCTGACTGACTAGATGGTCTGTGAACTCAGTGACTATGGCACATATACCAGCAATGCAGATCATAACTCTCTCCAATCTTTTCATCTGATGCTCTGTTCATCCATTTCTTTCTATATAATTTTTCTATATAGGATTTATTCAATTCACTCACCATAGACCATGCACTGTTTTATTTATTCTTAAATATCCAAGGCAGACCTATTTGGCACCTGGACTGACCATTCTTGCTGTATCATTGTCCCTCTCCCCGACTTTATTTTCCTCTAAGACTCAGATTAAGCATCACCTTTTTCATGAAACCTTTACTTTTCCCCTCTTCCCCTCCAACTACTGGTATCCTTCACCCCAGAACCATCATATATTTAACTACTTTGCATATATTTACATAATTCATTTTATGTTAATGATGCATGTATTTGTATATATACTTGTTTACTCTGCTCCTTGAGAATAGGAATTATTTTACTCTGTACTTAACCTCCATCCACAGTGGATAGAGTGTCACACCTTCCAGTCGGGGAGTCTCCTTTTCCTGAGTTGAAATCCAACTTCAGGATCACAAGCTATGTGATCCTGAGTAAGTCACTTAACTCTTTGCCTCAATTTCCTCATCTGTAAAATAAATTGGAGTAGGAAATGGCAAACCACTCTAGAATCTTTGCCAGGAAAACCCCAAATGGGGTCATAAAGACTTGGACACAACTGAATAACAATATCTCTAAATGATGATGAAACTAAAAATGAAATAAAATTGAATCTAAAAACTGCTATTTGAGTGATTATACATCAAGTCACTTGTGATTTTGATTCTAAAATCATGTGTTCCATGGTTTATAGCCATATAGCATTATCAGAAGACTGTTACTGTTAGGGAGCTTTTTTGTTTGTTTATTTTACATTAAGTGGGTCTGAATCAATGAAAATACTATATTTATTTTCCTAAATGAGGTAGAACTGACCTTTTCTTTCTACTCAATTTTAGACATAATCCACTGTCCACTTGCAGAAACTGTCAAAATTTTATACACACATACAATTTAATCATATATATGTATATATATATGTATATATATATATATATATATATATATACATATATATATATATACACATACACACATGGAGAGGTGAATTGGCCAATGAGAACCCAGCTCTTATGGGCATGCATAATATATATGCAATCACTACACAGGCTTTGGAACATAGGTAAGAATTTGATGATTGTTTCCTCTGCTAACTGTAGAGAAATGGACTTTCAATAGCCTTCTGACCCAGAAATAGGAACGCATATAAAAGATTCCCATGGGGACAATTAATTCCTTTTCCTTCCCTGGTGGCAAGCAAGGAGGATGAGCTGCTTTGGGTCACTGGTTGGGAGAGTAGCACCTGACCCTCTCTCTCCTAAGGCTTGCATGAAAGTGTAAGTATATGACCTACAATTGCTGAGATAGCACCACTGCTGGCTACCTTCTCTCTTTGCCCAGGCTGACATGCAGTTTGTGAATGCATTGCCCTTGGAGATGAAATGGATTGTACTGAAAGATTGGGAAAGCCACCAGAGGTCAAAGAACTAGAGTCCATTCCAGAGTTTGCTGGTCTGGACTGACCATCAACCTTAACTTCCTGTAAGTACTAAAGGAGAGAGCAACTTATCCTTTCCACATTCAGAAATGAACTTGATATGGGCAAATGACTTGTAGCAAATATTTTCAGTCCATGGTCACCAAGGACTGTAGTAGTGAAGTGAGAATGTGCCCCTGATTTGGAGAAGGATGGGTTATCTGTACCACTGTCCTTACTATGTTCTCAATAAAAATATCCCTTTGTAAAAGCTAATTGATATTAATTAGTTAAAGATATTAAATATGAATTACTAGAGGATATCAAGGCTATAAAAGAAATCCAATCAGTCAATTCAATCATGTCAGACTCTTTGTGACTCATTTTGGGGTTTTCTTGGCAAAGATACTGTAGTGGTTTACCATTTCCTTTTCCAGTGCATTTTACAGATGGGGCTGAATTTGGACTCAGATCTTCCTGACTGCAGTCCTGGTGCTCCATCTACTATACTATCTACCTGCCCATTAGAAAGAAGACACTAAGGTAACTGGAAATTGAAATTGGGGAGAAAATAATGGAAAGGAGGCTCAATCCTACAGCAAGAAGAGAGTCCCTATTGTCTCATGGGTCTTCCTAGAATTCTGAGGAGGAAATGAAGCAAAACATTCCCTAGGAACCTGAATTGGTCATATGTTTTGTTTGGGAGAGTAAGTTAAGAATGTTGTTTCATGTATGTCTATAATACATATGCATACACATATGTATACACAGAGAGAAAGATATGTAAACATGTGTGCACTTGTCTTTTTTTTTAACTGAACCTTATTAGTGTGAGAAAATCAATGAGAAAACTCCCGATACCAATGTAACTTAGAGTTGTCTGTGATACTGAGAGGCTGTGACTCATGCAAAGTCACACACCTTCTTGAATCAAGATCTGACTCTTAGACCAACACTAATATGCACGTACACTAGAAAAAAAAATGAATCTTCGATTTCATTATTATAAGGAGCTTCCTCTCTGGCACTGCAGCTTAGTTCCTGTTCAACAATTTTATAGTCTTAGTTAAACTGGGGTACTTGGATGCCTTGAACCTTTATAGCCAGTATGAGTCAGAGATGGGACTGGAACCCAAGATCTTCCTGACTTTGAGGTCAGCTCTCTCTCTCTATCCACTGTCATTCTTTTTCTTTATTTCTGCCTCTCTTTCTCTATGTCTTTCCCTCTGTCTCTCCTCTTTTTTCCTCTCTTTGTCTTTCTCTGTCTCTGAGTCTCTTTCCTCCTTTCTTTTTCTCACTCTCTTTCCCACTCTCTCTTCTCTTTTTTCCTCCTTCCTCTGTCTTTATCAATTTGTATATCTCTTTTCCCCTTCCTCTCTTTCCTTTCCTATCTCTTTGTCTCTCCCTTTCCCCTCTCCTTCCCTTTCTCTAACCTCCCTCCTTCTCCCCTCCCTTCCTTCCCCCTTTTCCCTTTTATACTTTAAACATGTGTGTGATCTTATGTGTGAATGCTGCTTCCACCAATATAGATTTTTAAAAAACAACAACTCTCTAAGACTTTGGATGTGATCTTTGATTGAAATGAATAAAATAATTCTTCATTGCATGTCCAACTTGGGGATAAATCTCTCCAAATATATCTGAATTGGACTTTGGAATTGGATACCAGTCTGTCTTTGGTGCTGTACTTAAAGAATTTGCTGTTTGAAATGCCCTTCCTGAGTTTTTACTTCATGGCTTTAGCATTTGGGATACCTCTCCACCACAGTGGATGTTGGAGTAGAACTTTAGTAGAAGATATGTATGCATAAATACACAATTTTTCTATTCTTTCACTTGTATTAAGCATGCATATATATACTATATATAATATATATGTGTATATACCTACAGGCTAATTCAATGTCCATCTAGTTTAATAGAAAAGTCTGGGTCAATATGATTTTTTTTTCAGTGAGGTAGAGTACTGGACCTGGAGTCAGGAAGATCTGAGTTCAAATGCAGTCTTAGATTCTTACTAACTGTATGACCTTGGGCAAGTCATTAAAATGGGGATTAAAAATAACCCTCCCAGGGTTGTTTTGAGGACATAATGAGATAATATCTGTAAAGCAGTTAACATAGTGGCTTATTTCCTTTCTTCAATTTGATTTCCTCATGTGGATAGTTAAGAGTTTACAGGGATCAGCAAATTATTGCTTTGAACCAAATCTGTCCCTTAGTTCTCAGACTATACAAAAACAGATGGTGGGTCAATATGAGGACCCCTGGATTAGCCCAATCTCTTTCATAGGACTCTGGCTTTCACTGAGAAAACTTTGGAGATTATAGTGTTTGATACCATTGATACAAATGCCAACATGTAAAGAGCAGCAGTTGTAGGATCTTGCATCCTGTAATATAAAAGGTCAGATCTGAGACTTCTGTATAAGGCTATATTGTTTTAGGATTAGTTCCTAGGTACTGGATCAAACTCTTATTCCTTAGGGTTAAAGCTCTGCCTTTGATATTTTTTTCACATTTCTCTGGGTTTTTTCCTTCAGGAAAATCCTAAGATTTGCTGAAAGCAACTGATTAGAAATTGCTTCACAATGACTTGTATCTAAAATGTCCTGATGTGGGAGCTCCATAAGAGGGCAGAAAGAACTTGGCTTGGTAGCCTTTTCAATTTTCCTTTCAATTCCAACTAACATGTTCTCTTTATTTTAATTTTTTCATTCAATAATTAAACTGGCATAGGGTACTGGGAAGATGAAAAGATAAATATAGTGTGGTCCCTGCCATCAAGGACTTTACATGCTAATAAGGAAGATGAAAGGTGCTCACAAATAATGTACTATAAAAAAAGATATCAGATGAATCCAGTTTTAAGTACATTATCTCTTTCATAGCATGATATCGATATTTCACTATATTGTGGCTTGGTATAAAAAATTATATGGAAATTTTTTGAGAGTTTTGCAGAAGCTACAGAGGACATGTGAAGGTCATATTATTACACAGAACCTATGACCTAATGATTAACCCAAATTTTAAAAGGTACTGTAAACACCTTATAAAAGAAAAAAAAATGCATACTTCTTCTTGGATACAAAAGGGAAGATCAAAAAATTTTACTCAGATTTTCCATATGGTGTGGATATGAAGGAGGCCACAGTGCCTTACCTCTAGCCCTGGAGATGAGGAAGGAATAACTGTATTTTCCTTTTACTGGAGCCTATAAAAAGAAATAATAGGAAATAAGGCTGGAAAAGTCTAATCACTAATATAACTATAAACCACTGTTTAAAGGCAGTGATCTATTCCTGGAATCATCTGAGTGCTAGTCAAAAAAGTTATTGATCCAGTCCTGGACTTCAGGCTTCATTAAACCCCTGCTTTGTAGGGCATCAGCCTCTCCTCTTGGAACTGATTCAGGGGACCTTGTCCTTTGGCTGTGACTTCCACTTTTCCTTATTTTGTAAAACTGTACCCTAATGACCTGCCCCCAACTCCTGTAGCAGCTCCTTTATCTTACTGCCCAGTCCCAAGACCTATTTCTTTACCCCACTACATAAAAGTGTCACTTCTAAATTGTTAAATTGTTGGTAGATCTTTTTTTAAAACAAGGGAAAAAAAGAGAAAATGTGCATCCATAGCCATCTAAATAACACAATTATAATGTCTTTGTATGGCTATCTTTCTATTTCTAAAGTATATCCTCTTTACCCCTAAATCTTGAGATCCTTAAATTTCCTAAAAAACTTAATTGTTGAAAACTATCATTGCATATAGTTGGAAAAATAAATAAATGAAACCTAATTCAAGTGTCTGCATCTTCCTCAAGGAGACTTTCTTAATCTCCCACCCCAGCTACTAATGTCTCCCCCACAAAAAAGAGATCTTGTACATATTTTGCCTTGGGAAACAGCATGACCAAGTAGATAGAGAGAATATTTTAGAGTTAGTATGGCCTGGGCTCAGGTATCATGTCTAGAGAATACTGATCATTTAAACATGAGCAAAGTCATCTATTCTTTCAGGATTTTAGGAAACTCTCTGAGACTTTAACCTGAAAAATCATGAGCCTATTTGTATTCATAGAGAGTATAGAGTTCATCAAATCAATGAAAGCATAGGCTTGTTTCAGAAAAAAAAAATTATTTAATTTGTTTTGTTTTTAGGTTTTTTTTGCAAGGCAATGGGGTTAAGTGGCTTGCCCAAGGCCACACAGCTAGATAATTATTAAGTGTCTGAGGCCGGATTTGAACTCAAGTACTCCTGACTCCAGGGCTGGTGCTCTATTCACTGCGCCACCTAGCCACCCCCGAAAATATTATTTATATATGTGTATGTACATGCTATCTCCCATAATAGAATATAACTCCTTTAGGGAAGGGGACCATTTCACTTTTTCTTAAAGTGTCCTGGCATATAACATAGGCAATTAAATGCTTGTTGATTAATTAATAGATAATATGGATAAAGGAAAACTACCTAGTCCTGAAAGGCTCCATCTAAAGATGATTTTCTAGATCTGGCTTGGTCTATCCTGATTATCTCTAGTCTGTTTGTGACCTCCAGATGAGAATGGTGTCTTCCTACTCTTCTCCTTCCAAACTTCCAAGATGATTTTAGAATTTATCCAGCAAGGCTGTCTGACCTAAGTTCATAAGTCCATTGTCAAATATTAAACTTAATGAAAATTCATCAAGATATCTGCTGAATACAAAGAGAATTTTTGACACTCCACCTACAGTACTACATAATCATTAGTTATCTAATTTCCTTTCCCCTGGACTAATGAAAAGAGAAAAAAACCAACAAAATAAGCATAGACAGCATTCTCAGAATCATTTAGCCTACCACCCAGCTTATCCCCCAAGTTCACAAAAGCCAAGGCTTTTTGTTATAATTACCTTGTCACATAGAGTCTGTCCCTGGAATGAGGAAGCCAGGGAGGCAAAGAAGAGGAATTGAATCTTTGCATACGCTCTATGTTACAGTTAAGAAATAATAATTCTCCTTATTGGGTCAAATACCAAAAAGAGAAATGAGGAAGCTGATTTGAATGCTGCCCTAGATACCCAACTGTTTGACCCTGAAGAAGTCACAACCTTTCTCAGATTCAATTTATTATCTGTAAAATGGGGTTCATAATAACATCTCCCTCACATGCTTGTGAAAATAATACAAGATAATGTACGTAAAATGTTTTCTAAAACTTAAAAGTATTATGTAAGTTGATTATTCTCTCTCTCTCTCTCTCTCTCTCTCTCTCTCTCTCTCTCTCTCTCTTTGGAGGCAATGGGGGTTAAGTGATTTACCTAGGGTCATATAGTTAAGTGTCAGAAGTCAAATTTAAACTCAGATCCTCATAATTTCAGGACCAATGCTCTACTCACTGTACCACCTATCTGTTTATTATTATTATTATTATTATTATTATTAATCTCTTGAACATTTGCTTATATCTGTTGTCTTTTACTGGGAAACATTCTTCATAGAATAGAAATTCTTAGAGAACCTCAATTACTTACCTCAGACTAGCTACAAGAAGATGGTTATGATGAAGGGGTCAAGTGTGTGTGGGGGGTAGGTGAGAATGAAGAAGTAGAAAGAAAATATGCATGTATTCTCAGAGACATCTGTAGGCACTCACAGATTGTATTTTGCTCTGGAATCTTGCAGTCATGTCTGAATATCACATGTAAGGAAGGACATTGATGAGCTACAAATTGTGATTAGGATGGTGATGAGACATGGAACACTGTTCCTAATGTCTGATTGAAGGAACTGAAATTGTTTAGACTATTGAAGAGAAAATCCAAGAGGGGAAATGATTTCTCTTTTCAGGTATTTGAAGAGTTCTGAATTAGGAATTACACTTCCTGCTCACCTGGGCTCCATGGAATACAAACAGAAACAATGGAGTCAAAGTCACAGAGAAGCAGATTAGGGATTAACATAAGAAAAAACAACTAACAATAAGTCATACCAAAATGAAAGGGGAGGGAGAGCATTTTCTGGTCACCAAGAGGTCTTCAAATGCAGATTGTACGGCTGCTTGTCGTCAAAAGAAGAGATTCCTATTCATGTGTGGCTTGAACTCTGATGCTCTCTGAGCTTTTTTCCAAATGAGATTCCTTGATTCATATAGCAGTATATCTGGGTCACAAGGAGATGGGTGTAGAGAAATGTCACCAGAGAAGAAAATGCTTTAGAAGAGTAAGAGGCATAAGAAGGAAGGTAAAAGGAATAAATTATTGGTTTGTACTATAAAAAAACTGTCGCTCACAGGTACTCTTGGACAGGTATTCTATACCCAATCCTATTGTCATCCAGACCTTCTCTTCTCCATCTACCTATCATCCTTCATCTTTTTTTTTCAGTCAAACTCTTTGAAAAAACTATCTATACTTTTTCTCCTGTCACTTACTCCTCAATGTTTTGCAGATTAATTGCCATATCATGTCAATGGTTTTTTCCTTAGTCTTCATCCTTCTCAACATTTCTGCTAATTTGATACTGCTTATCATACTCTCCTCCCAAGACAACACCATTCTCTCCTTTATGGACTTTCATGATACTATTCTCTTGGGGCGGCTAGGTGGTGCAGTGGATAGAGCATCAGCCCTAGAGTCAGCAGTATCTGAGTTCAAATCTGCCCTCAGATACTTGATAATTACCTAGCTGTGTGGCCTTGGGCAAGCCACTTAACCCCATTGTCTTGCAAAAAATCCCCAAAAACTAAGGAAAAAAGCATTCACATCATGATACTATTCTTTCCTGGCTCTTCCATCAGTTTGACTACTCTTTTTCCCCATCTTCTTTGTTAGTTCTTCATCCATATCATACCCTATAACAATGGGCATACACCAAGCTTCTGTCTGAGGTTCTCTTCTTTTACTCTCTACATTCTTTTTCTTGATAACCAAATCAGCTTCCATGGCTTTAACTCTCATATCTATGTAAATTCTAAACACATCTCACATATAGCATCAGCACTTCTGAGTTTCAGGTCTGCATCACCTGCTGTCTACTGGATATTTCAAACTAGAAGCTTCTCAAACTTCCTTTGTTTAAAACTGAACTCATCTTTTCTTCAAAACTTTCCCCTTGAGTTGTGATCAGCAATGGCAATGGTGGAAAAATATGGAAGTAGCTTTTGTGATAGACTTACCACACAGAATGTCATTCACCCAAGACAGAGCTGGTGGTGTCAGAACACAGACTGAAGCACATTTTTTTCTCTTTCCTTTACTTTATTTCTCATGGGGGGCTATATTTTTGGGGGGAGGGGGTATTATGTTTACTCTTAAACAAGAATATTTTAGTAATGTATAAAAACCATCATTTGTACAAAAATAAAAATAAAAATAAACTTTTCCTTCTTCAAAGCTACCCTATTTCTTTCCTTCCCATCTCTCAGGTTCATATCTTTAGCATCATCTGACTTCTTACTCTCCAGCACCTCATATATTGCCAATCAATTCTCAGATATCACTAATTCTACCTCTGCAACATCTCTTGTATGCAACCCCTTCTTTTTACTTATAGCCACCATCTTAGTGAACTATGCTTTCATATGCTTTCATCCTTTCTCACTTGAATTTATTGTAATTGGTCTCCTTACTTCATCTCACCACTTCAGTCTATTCTCTATACTATTGCCCAATTGATGTTCTGAAAGTGAAACTCTGACCATGTAGCTCCCCATTTCAATCAATTTCAGTGTTTCTCTGTTGTCTTTTAAAGGTTAAAATAGAAGGTCCTCTGTTTTGCTTTTAAAGCCCTTTACAACATTTCTCTAAATTATCTTTCCAGAATTCCTGGATATATTTCCCCTTCTACACTCTGAGATCTAACCAAATTGACTTTCTCTTTGTTCTTCACACATAATGACCCCATGTCCCATCTCCAAGTCTTTGCACCAGTCATCTTTCATGCCTGAAATTCAGTCCCTTCTCACCTCCACCATATAGAATCTTGCTCTTTCCTTCAAGTAAAGCTCAAGCATCATAGTCTACATGGTCTTTCCCTATAATTTCCCAGCTCCCTAACTACTTCATCTAACTTTTTTATATTTATTCTGTAAAAACTTGCACATCTATTTAATATTTTCCCTATTACAGTGTAAATTTCTTTTGAGTAGGGGTCATTTCATTCATTGTATAGATAGTTTGCTTTACTAAGTGAACTGTTCAGCAGACCTCTATCTACTAAAGAGGTTTTATGTAATTTCCCTGCTGAAGTGAGAAAGGAGGGAGGTAGAAAGGGGGCCTCACACTGTGGAGGAAGGTGTCCTAACACATGATTCAAGGACACATGGATGCCAAGGACAGACAATTGAGAGCAGGGGTCAGCCTGAGAGCAGGACCCCTGACTGGAACTTAGATGAAGATTACAAAGGGGGCAGACACACTGGCAAAGTGGGCAGAGAAGGACAAAGGTCTCCTCTTTTGGATCCAGCATTCTTAAACTACCTATGATCTGATGGTGGAGGTGGTAGTGGTGGCCTGTGTTTGTTCTTTCATTTACTTGGAGAGTTTAATTTTTTTTTTTGTGGGAGAGTTTAAGGAGAGAAAGGACAATATTGTACAATGAAATTAACCTAGGTGGTTTTTTTTTTTTTTGGAAGGCAAATTTCTTTTGGAATTCTTTAAGTAAAGTCAAATTTTTATAATGCAAATTTGTGTGAAATGAGAACTTTCCTCAGTACCTAGCAAAGCATTTCTCAGATAGTAATCAAGTAAATACTTATTGGTTGACTGACTGATTCAGTGATGTTTACTCAGAGCTGTAACTTAGCCCTGTAGGTAGCGACTGCCTAGGATGCAATGGCAAAGGGATGCAAAAATGACCATACACTACTAAAACTTTTTATGAATATAAACACTTTCAATGTCAGAAAATTCTTTATTTCTGGATATTTATTTTGAGATATCAAATATAATATCAAATGTGTTATGTTGAAGCCTCATAGGCCTTAGTGAACAGCAATTCATAGTAGAGTATAATTTTCTTGAGGTCAGGCACTGACTTTTATTTAGTTCTTGTTTCTCAAATGCAAGGCTTTAAGCCTTGCAAATAGCAGGTATGGTCAGGTAGGCAGTTCAGTGAATGGAGTCAGGAAAACCTATCTTCTTGAGTACAAATCTGACCTCAGATATTTATTAGTTAAGAGACCTTGGGAAAGTCATTTAACCCTGTTTGCCTCAGTTCCTCATCTGTAAAATAAGTTGAAGAAGAAAGCGGCCAGCCACTCCAGTACCTCTGCTAAGAAAACCCCAAATGAAGTTACAAAGAGTTGGACATAAGTGAAAAAAATGATAATGACAATAATATAAGATCTGGCATATAAATGACATTTATAAAATGCCTTCTGGTTGTTTGAGTAAAGTAATGACTCTTTGAGTAGGAGATAGGAGAATAAAATATTTGGAAACAAAGGTGATACAAAATTTTTTTTCAGCTCAAACCTGTGATTTCTTCTGTATAAGACACTCTTAAGGAGAAATTGTTCTTTACCAATGCAAATTGAAATATAATTTGAAGAAGTTAAATTGCTTGCCCACCAATACAAAGCCATTATTCATCAAGAGATCTTTTGGACTCTAAGGCCAGTTCTTTATCCACAATACCATGGTTATTCTCAAAGTAAGAGGTAACCATCTATTCATAACTTTTTGTCTGTCTAACTATCTATCAATCAGCTATCTCTATCTTTCATCTATCTGTTTATCTATCTATCTATCTCTGTTTTATTAAAATAGAGGTGGGGATGAGTGGGATACACAATTTTTTTTTAGGTTTTTGCAAGGCAATGGGGTTAAGTGGCTTACCCAAGGCCACACAGCTAGGTAATTATTAAGTGTCTGAGGCCAGTTTTGAACTCAGGTACTCCTGACTCCAGGGCTGGTGCTGTGTCCATTGTGCCACCTAGCTGCCCCGATACATAATTTTTCAAACACCACCTAGTGTATATCCAGCTCTTTGTTCAATTCAACACTGGGTTATTATTTGTCTTTCATTCTTGAAGAGAACCATGACATCAGGGAGGTGATGCCATGACATGCAAGTGAATTAGATTTAAAATCGTGAGGGAAATCTGTGCAAAATCACCAACCTCACTTTTTTCTCTGGAATCATATGGGTCTAGTGATCAGCTATGGATCAGGATGACTGGAGATGATCTTGCCTGTAGCAGAAAACCTTGGTCTTTTTAAGCTAAGATGTTTAACAGGTTTCAGTCTGACTAAGGCAATGCCCCTTAAGTGATTAAGACATGATAAGAAAAAAAAATATAGCAAAGAATAGCTTATTTTTGCTTAGGATATGCTCATACAGTCATATTTAGCTGTGGTCATATGATAGGCATTCTGCAACTAGACTATGAGCCTTGGGATGAGAATGCTTCTGGACTATTGTAACGCCTTCCATCAAAGAATGTGACTGTTTCAAGCTTCTTGTTGAACCACTTCTTAAGACACATCAGTTAACTCCCTGTGCTTAGTGATCCAGTAGGAGAGTATGTTCTGTTGCCTGCCTGAATTCTTGGGGTGGTGGGTTGGATAGGAATCTCCTGACAAATATCATATCATGAGATTTATCCCCAATAACTGCAGAAATCTATATTTGTTTATTTCCAAGGGCATAAATTGAAGGTCATCTGAAATATATGGGTTAGGGCTCTCTCCATGGGCAATGTCTGCTTCTATTCAGAGTTGGATGACCTCCATCAAGGAGGTTGGGTAAAATCCCATGGTGCCAAGTCATTAGGTAAGAAAGAGAAGCCAATTCCCCCATGATTCTCAACCAGAAAAGTACAAATAAATAGGATATCCTGTAAGATTACTGGGGACAGTGACCCAGCTCTCTGCTAAATCAGTAGCTAGAAGCAAGAGGATATCATCTGTTTTCATGAAAGTTCTTGTAAGAAATGTAAGGTGGTTCACAACATAATTAATATGGATCTCTGTTTAGCATGGTTATTGGTGTATAGCTTTTATTAATTTGCTTTCTGTCAGGGGAAGTGGGAAGGGGAGGGAGGAAGGGAGAAAAATGTAAAACAAAACCTTACAAGAAGAAAATTGTTGGAAACTACCATTGAATGTAGTTGGGAAAGTAAATATTTAGTAAAAAAAAAAAGATGGGAAAGAATGGGAACAGGAGAGAAGAGTCTCTGCACCTCCTCAGAAAGCCTTGGATTACCAAGGGAAGCCTGGGATTTCTTTCCCAATTCCTGGTATTATTGTCCATTGGATTCTGTGTGCTTGATACAGGCATACAGATCCATCCAACACTAGAAATAATATTAATCCAAATTTCTGCAGTGTTTGAAGAAATCATTCATAGTCCAATGGAATAAGTATTAATCTTCCTAGTTTATAGATTTAGGAGACTAAGTTTTTGAAGGGTCCAAGATCATAAAAGTAGAATTTTTGCCACCAGGACTTAAATTCCATGGCTTTGGTCTCTACAATTACTGTCTCTTATCTATTACTTTATGTGACCCAGAAGATACTCATTTTCCTGAGTTCAAATCTTGCCTCAGACATATTCTGTGTGACCCTGGGCAAGTCACTAAACTTTGCCTCAGTTTCCTCATCTATAAAATGAGCTGGAGAAAAAAATGGTAAATTACTCCAGCATTTTTGTTAAGAACACTCCAAATGGACTCACAGAGAGTCAGACATGACTGAATAACAACAGTAGAGAATAGCTTGGGGCAAATAATTTAGACCCATGGCTTTGAACAATTTGGGCAGCTAGAAACCAAGAAAGAGAGCTCCTATAGTAGTGAGAACACTCAAATCTGATCCTAACTCAGGCATCTTTGAGGTATTCAACCTTTGCCAAGCTACTTATCTCTCTCTTTTTCACTTTTGTTATCTTGTAAAGGGAGGATAATAATTCTAGATACCTCATGTCTTAGGGTGAAGAAATTACACTTGATAAGCCTTAAAGCACAATATATAATTGTGAATTATCTCTTTGCTTCAGTTTTTTCATCTGTAAAATTAGCTGGAAACAGAAATGGCAAACAGCTATAATATCTTTGGCAAGAAAACTCCAAATGGGATTGTGAATGCTATTAGATCTTGACTGACCCAAGAACCTACCAAATCTAGAAAAGAATCATTTAATTCACACAACTTGGGAAAATATCAGAGTATTGTAAAATTTATAGCTGGAAGGGGCTTTAAAGATAATCTTATCCACCATCCCCTTTCACTAGAAGGCATCCTACTGTAGTGGAATGTTCTTTTGGGGATTCTAGTATCTGTCCTTAAATCTTAGCTCTATGACATATCATTTGTGAGACCACAGGCAAATTGAACAAACTTTCTAGGTCTCAGTTTCATTGGATCAGATGACCTCTAAATTCTATCTGATCCAAATCTATCATTCTACTTTGCAGATGAGGAAACTGAGACCAAGAGAGGTGAAGTGACATCCATTAAAAAAAATAATGAACTCTTTAAATACCATAAATCTCTGAGGTAAAATTTATTTCCAAACTTTTTGCAATTATTTGATTTGGTGGCAATCAAACCCCAAGTTTTGGGGCATAAAAATAAAAAAAGGTTTTGTGTGACATATTTATTTTAGAGATTAACTTTTTAAAAAAAAGTTTCCTGATAACTGGCAGTACCCTAGTGTGTTGCAAAATCAGGGGTGGGAAGATTTATTAGGGTTTTTACTCTAAGAAACAGTCAACAGGCACAAAAAAGACTGGAAGCCAACTGGAGCCAATGCCACTCATGGCTGATTTGGGGAAATGGGTTAGCAGAGGTTCTTATTCTATAATATAATTGATTTCCTTTGTAGTCCCATGTATTTTTTTCATGAATTTAAAAAAAAACAGTCTGAGAAAGGGTCCATAGGCTATACCAGACTGCCAAAAGGGTTCCATGACACATGAAATGTCAAGAGCTCCTGGTTTAAGATATTTTCTCTGTTTCCACTTATAAACCAGGGGCATTTCCTAGCATCCAAAAAACTAAAGTTGAGGATTGCATAGGCATGAAGGGCATCTTCTGAGGAGTCCCTGGCAACCTTTGGTCATGGGTGAGCCATCTGGTCCTTGGGAGATGCAGTTGCTTCCTTTTCTACATGGATAATTATAGTACCTTCCTCCCTCCCCATTCCCCTGCTCCTGGTTCAGTCTCCCTGAGGGACTGCTCAGTGCAGTGACACTAGATCTAAAATCTCAGGAGTTTTCAAAAGAGGGACCATGGCCCTGCAGGCATTTTCCATAATCATTTTTTTACCCTTTTTGTCCCATTGTTTCCAAAAAATAAAAGAATGGTATCTTCCTGATCTTTAAAACATTTATTTTCTAGCTTCTCTTCTTCACCCCTAAGGAACTGAATTAGTGATAACTGTGATATTTGCCAAAAATGGAGCCCAGAATTGAATTCAGTTCAGGGCCTCAAAGGTGGGGGAATCATGGTGGGGGGAGTGGAAAAGGTATTGTTGGTCCCGACAGTAAGAAGTGAGTCTCAGTTCAGATACTCATTAGTTGTATGATATGAGGCAAGTCAGTCTCTCAGAACATCTGAAGACTATAACAGGATTTTTGAATTGTCTCAAGTGGGAGGTGGAATCAATAGTACCCATGAAATGTGGTATTAGAATATATTATTTTAAATATGACAGTTTACAATGTACTTACTATGAAAACATTTTTATTAAATTATTTCAAACAAATTGAGGGAATCACTTTAAAACATTTGGGGGTGGGGCAGCTAGGTGGCATAGTGGATAAAGCACCGGCCTTGGAGTCAGGAGTACCTGGGTTCAAATCTGGGCCTTGGAGTCAGGAGTACCTGGGTTCAAATCCAGGTCTCAAACATTTAATAATTACCTAGCTGTGTGGCCTTGGGCAAGCCACTTAACCCCATTTGCCTTGCAAAAATCTAAAAAAAACATTTGGGGTGGGATATAAAGTATTTATTTTTGGAAAGTGGGAAATAGTAGGTAGAAAGAAGTCTCATTTTTAAATTGAGAGGTTCTCCTTATTAATATGTTTTAAAAATGTATTCTTGTCCAGCAATCTTAAGAGAAGAATACAAATATGGAGGAACAAGAGATTATGATTTGTATATAAATTGGGTCTGTGATTTCACTAATAGGATTCCCAAAGAAGGGGATTCCCTCTGTAGATTCTTAGCTGCTTTTCAAATCAGTCTAGGATTTCTGGGGGGATGGGGGGACACTGAGAGTTTAATTTATCCAAGGACACAAAACCAGGACAGAAACTGAATCCATATCTTTTGAGCTCTGAGACCACTAAACCACAGGTGCTTTTTGTATACAAGGTTAATGAACATTTAGTCGATCAGTTCAACAAACATTTATTAAATGCCTATTATTTGCACTGTGCTGAATACCAAATATAAAAAGAAATTTCTTGCTGTCAAGGAACTTACTATTCAATGAGAGAGACAATATGAAAACATCTATATACAAACAGGTCTATACCGATTAACTTGATTATAACTAACAGAATGAAAGCTCTAGAATTATGGGACATTCAGATAGTCTACCTGCAGATGATGGATACTGAAGGAAAACAAAGCCAGGAAGTAGAGATGAAAAGGAAGAGGATTGCATATGAAGTAAAAATGTTCTGTCTGGAGATGGAGTGTCTTGTTCCAAGAAGAATAAGCAGGCCAATGTCACTGGATCTCAAAGTATCTGGGGGGTGGGAAGGTTAAAGATGTAAGAAGGTTTGGAAGGTATGGGGAGGGCAGGCTATAAAGGACTTTGAACTGATCAAGAATTTCATATTTGATCCTGAAGTGATAAGAGTCACTGTTTGTTGTTTACTGAGTATGAAGATGATGTGATGGGAAAATCACTTTGATGGCTGAAGGGATAGTACCCTGGAGGAGGAAGAGAATTGTGGCTGTTATACTCTTGCAAATAGTGCTAAATTTTAATGAAAGTGTAGCCATTTCTAAATACAACTAGAAACTTCTCCCTAGGAGTACAGGAGGAAAAGAGAGAAGAGAAAAACTTTTTTTTAAAAAAAGAAATAAAAAGAATGGGAAAAATATATTAGTAAAGGCTTAATTTGCTTCATCTTTAGAAAGTTGTTCAGAGAAGAGACTTGATAGAGGAGAAAGGGGCGGCAACCCTCTCTGTCTAAGTGAAAGAACCCCAAAGAGGGACATCCAAATAAATTAGGGGCTACTGGAGATATTTGGACCTGATTTATTCTTTGATTTCTTTAATTAGGAAGGAATGTCTCCTCACTAAGATTCATGTTCTTTCTCTACCTCTTTCCTGGTGCAAGGGATCCCAAATTTCCCCTGGTGCCCAAGTATTTGCTGATATAAGGAAACAGCAAAAAGTTGCGGAAGCGGTATGAAGTTGGATTTGGAAAGGAGACAAAGATAGAGTCAATTAATTGCTCCAAATTTGGCAAACGAAAAAGACAAGCATCCATCCATCCATCCTTCCTCCTCTTTGTCTTCCCCACTCCCCCCTTCCCCTTTTCTCCCTCCCTCTCTCCACCCATTTATTTCCCTCTCGGGACTATTGGCTGCTGCTCCTTTAAGGGCCGCCACTCCTCCCAGAAGTGGTGGCACCCGGTGGGGGGCGGCGGGGGGGGGGGGGGAAGGCCGAGCTTTCCTGGTCGCGGTCAGGCGGGGAAGATGGCCCAGGCCGGGGGAGCCGCTCCCACGCCCTGCCACCCCCTCCCCTGAGCTGGGAGAGCCCGGCCATCCCCTCTGCCTCTTCTCCCTTCCCTGAGCTTCAGTCGGGGATGGCTCCGTGGCCCCGTGAGAACAGCTCTCTGCCCGAGTGGCCAGACCACCCGACCGTGGCGTCCTCCGTCACCAACGATAGCGGGTTGTCAGCGCCGCCGTGGGCAGCCGCCGTGGCCGGGGCGCTTTTGGCTCTGGCTGTGTTGGCGACCGTGGGAGGCAACCTGTTAGTCATCGTGGCCATAGCCAGGACCCCGCGGCTCCAGACCATGACCAACGTGTTTGTGACTTCCCTGGCTGCGGCTGACCTGGTGGTGGGGCTCCTGGTGGTGCCCCCGGGGGCCACCTTGGCACTGACGGGAGAGTGGCCATTCGGTGCTACGGTCTGCGAACTGTGGACCTCGATCGATGTGCTGTGTGTGACCGCCAGCATTGAGACTCTTTGCGCCCTGGCGGTGGACCGTTACCTGGCAGTGACCAACCCACTGCGCTACGGAGCCCTGGTCACCAAGCCCCGTGCCAGAGCGGCTGTTGTCTTGGTGTGGATCGTGTCCACCGCGGTGTCTTTCGCGCCCATCATGAGCCAGTGGTGGCGCATAGGAGTTGACACGGAGACGCAGAGATGCCGCTCGCATCCATCCTGCTGTGACTTTGACTCCAACTTGCCCTACGCGCTGCTCTCCTCCACTGTCTCCTTCTATCTACCCCTGCTCGTCATGCTCTTCGTCTACGCGAGGGTCTTCGCCGTGGCTACTCGCCAGCTGCGCCAGCTGCGTCGGGAGCTGGGTCGCTTCCCTCCGGAGGAGCCCCCTCCTTCTCCACTGACCCCTTCCCAAGAAGGACCCTGCGCCCCTCCCGGGGGCGTCCACTCCTGCGGCCGCCGCCCAGCACGCCTGCTGCCCCTTAGGGAGCACCGGGCCCTGCGCACCTTGGGTCTCATCATGGGCACTTTCACTCTCTGCTGGCTGCCCTTCTTCGTCGCCAACGTGGTGCGCGCTCTCGGGGGCCAAACGCTGATTTCCAATTCGGCATTCCTCGCCCTCAACTGGCTTGGCTATGCCAACTCTGCCTTCAACCCACTCATCTATTGCCGGAGCCCTGACTTTCGCAGCGCCTTTCGCCGCCTGCTCTGCCGCTGCCACCGCCGCCTGTACGCTCGGCCGCGCTCTCCCTGTCCGCGTCGTTGCCTCCCCCGAACCCCTGAAGCCCCTCCAGACCCAACCACTGGAGTCTCGGGCGCTGTCAAGGCTGCCCAGAGTCAGGACTCAGAAGATGGGGCAGAGGCTGTGGGGCAAAGGGGCACGGGACGCTCTCTGTGGGAGGGACAGCGGGAGGGAACCCAGACTGCACAGTGCCCGCAGCTTGAAGGGTAGGTACCAAGGAGTCAAGGGCCCCGGTCCTGAGATAATGAAGGAATACTTCTTCTGCCTTGCTTTACAGACACTTTAAAAGCTGATTAGGAGTGGGCATGGTCGGGATAGTGAAAGGTCTGGTGGGGAGGAAGAATCTGCTGCTCTTAGAAAGGGGGGTGGTGGTGTCCGAAATAGGGAACTCGGGATTCTTCTCTCTACTGTAAATCTGGGGCATGAGGCAAGAGGGAGAGAGCTTGGCCCTTGGGGGAACACTGCATTCTTCAACTGTTCGAAAGCTAGAATGCGGAGAGGGAGGGCGGTGCCACATCTTGGGACTGAGGACTAGTACCCTACTCCCAAGTTGTGCCACTCGAGTATGGGAGGTGGAGTGGGGAGGGTGGAAGCAGCGGCTGTGGGGGTGGCAACTTGGGTCTGCGCTCGCAGATCACTGCCCTCAGCAGGTGACTGGGCCAAATCCCCAGCTCTCTGAGGACTGAAGCAGATTGGCTTCAGATTGCACCTCTGCAAGAACCACCTGCTTGGAGAGCTTGGGAGAGTGGAAGTTCTTCCCCAGGGGCGGGTGGGGAGGGTTGAGATGTAGGATTGGGGAGTGGTAAGTGGTTCTCCCATCTCTCTGAACATCCCTCATTCAGGGTTCTTTATCCCAAGTCCTGTCCAGTGTCCACCAGTCCCTACTTCTTTTAGCATCCCTGCCCTATACGCCACCTCTCCAGTGCCGTTTTCCTCCTTTTTCCAGACCCAAGATGTCTATGCCTTTCAGGACTTCGAGGAGTTCCTTGCCTTGTATTGCAGCTGACAGAAGCGACGGAGTCATCGACCCAGACCCCTTGGAACATCCTGGGAGCTCGCGTCCTGAGACGGGGTCTCCCAGTCAAATCTCCTGCGGGGCGGTGACCCTGTCAGAGCTACGCCCTTGCCTTTCTCCCTGTACCCTTCAAGATCAGCTGTCTGATGCTATGATAAGGAGCTAAGAAGCCTATTGGTTGAGAGCGAGTAGACTCAGTTCTTCCTAGCTTCTTCCAGATGTTAGTGAAAATGGAGTCAGCTTCCAAAGCACCCGGGCTAAGTATAACCTATCACTACCTCAACAAATGGGCATACCAGGAGGGATAAGCAACGTCTAGGGGCACCCCATCTCTCTCATGGGTGCTGGATGATCAGGTCTCAGGGCAGTGAGCATCCCTGTCCCATTTCTTCAGTTTCCTAGATCAAGATATGATGGCAACTCAGAGGACCTTTATGCAGTTTTCAAGCCTTTAGGAATATTCCTAGATGCTGCTGCCTAGTGATAAGAGTAGGGGACAGGAGAAATCCAGAAGTCTGAATTTTGTTCCTAGCTTCCTCATTGCACCACTAAGCCTCATTTACCCTCATTTTGGGGGAGAGAACAGCTCATATCTACCTCACAACACTGTCAGAGGGACTCCTATTGTTTTGTGTGGGTGGAGGGGGAAGAGAATACCCCTTTGAAAGTTTCTATAAACTCCTGGTGTTTATAGAAAGGTGAAACTATACTTTTGTTTTAAAAATCAAATCAATAAATGTCACTATATAAACCAATCTATTGCCCCTTTTTTCCTCATTCATTTTCCTTTCCCCTTGAGTCATTTTCCTTTTCCTCCCACTTTCCCTGTTATCCTTGGGCTCGCTGCTAACAAGTTCAGTAAATTAGAGATAATCTTCATATTTCTCCCTCCTCCCCTTTTCATCAAGTCCTCCAAACTTTTATTTTCAAGTGAATCACAAACTATTAAGTCAAAGGGACCAAGGACATTCACAAACAAAAGTATTCCCCATCTGAAATAACATTAAATGAGGCTATGCTGCCCCAGGGCTTGTACCTTAGCATAGGAGTTTAAGTTGGACCCCAATTCTGGATGTGAGTTGCCTGCCTTGTTGTTAGCCTGAGAGTAACAGACTTTTAGGGTCTGCGGGAGGTGGTTTTTGTATAATGCAACACTTGTTCGTGTGTATATGATTGTTTGTATAGCTGGGACACAGTGCATTGTTACAAGCCAATGAGAGATGTATCATGCTATAATCCTGATCTTCATCCTCTCCCCCTTCCTCCACTCCCTTTTCTCCACTCCATGGCTTACAGGAGTCTTTATTATCTACTTAGAAGTAAAACTATGGTTTGAAACACGTCTATGTTCATTTTTAAACTTTTTGGTCTGGACCTGTGATTTCATTGGTGTGGGGGTGATTAATGGGGAAACTCCTTTATGTGAGATTGACAACTTGTCTATGGCTCATAGTTTTTAAGGGGATTTTTAAGAGGTTAAGTGATTTTTTTCATAATCCCACAGCTAGTTAAAATGTCAGGGCAAGGATTTATATCCAGGACTTTTTGATTTCAAGGTCCACCAGGTACCCCAGTCTGCCTCTAATGTTTTTTGGTAGATTTGGAAAAAAACTCACTTACTTAATGACCTATGCAACAAGTTTTGTCTACATTAGTTTAAAGAATAATTGATCAACACATTTATTGAGTATTTACTACACACAAGGCATTGTGGGTGATGGAAAAAAGAATAAACCATGGTCTCTGTCTTCCAGGATGAGTTAGGCTTTTGTATATTGGTATGAATGCAATCTGGATTGTGTTGTCCTACCCATTTCCTAGGAAACCAAGTTTTATTAGTTGGGATGTACATCTCCCAAGAATGACTTGTTTTCTTTTTGTTCAAAGCATTACTCCATCTCTAGAGACTGAGACCCTGGAAGATTTCCTGGCCAAGTCTCTGGAGGCCTTTGAAGGGTGGCCCTTATCGAGGAGAGGAGGAAATCTTTGCTTTAGCCTAGGAGGGGGTAAGCACTTCATATCACCCCCAAACCAGCAGACATGAGAGTGGGAGAAGGGTGATTTGGAGAAGCTCAAGTTAGCAGAAACATCCCAAATATTGTCCATGAGTTCCTCATGCCAGGGGTCCACTGGCCCTCCTCTGTGCCAACTGTCAGACTCAGGTTTGAGTGTTTAGACTTGTGCTAAGACTGTGGGCTCCATCTGGGGATTGTCACCCCTGTATCTGACAGCTCAAGAGCCAGCAACTCTTGGCATTTCTCCAGAAATCCATGGTCCAGCTGCAACGAGAAAGAGATTTACATCCTTGGTGGAAAGCAGGCTGCTCTTGGAACCCATTGCTGGCAATCTGAAGGGTAGAAGTCAAACATCCAACCCGTGAACGGAGAGATGTGAAAACTTACAGACCAACTGGAAAGAGCCTGCTGGGCCTCATCCTGCCTTCTACAAGAACTCCAGCCAGCAGCAAGATTGATGATTGACTTTTTTGTGGGGAGAGGGGGGTACCTAGGGAGGTGAGGTTTGAGAGAATGGAGTGGGAGTGATTTTTTCCAAAGGCATCATTCCCCTGTCAAAAGTAGAACCAAGGGACCAAGGGAACCTGTTGGCAAGTAACATGGTGTAGAGCGGAAAGAATTCTGGATTAGGAATTAGGAGATAGAAATTCAAATCCTGACTTTACTGTTGTGACCTTGGATGAGTCACCTAACTTCTCACTTCCTAAGGCATATAAGGGATATGTCAGATTAGATTATCCTTAAGGTTCTTTTCACTCCTATGTTCTATATGATTTTATAATCAAGGCAGAACCATAGTGGAAAATGTTGAAACTTGGTTATGAGAGAGCTGGGTTTGTGTTCCTGCTCCTATTCATCTTCAACTGTAAGACTCAGGGCAACCTTCTTACCCTCTTTAAGCCTCAGTTTCATCATCAGAAGAATGGGAACAATTATCCTTGTACTATTTACTTCACTGGTTAATTGGAAGGAAAGCTCTTTGTTGATGTTAAAGTTCTACAGAGGGGGCAGCTAGGTGGCACAGTGGATAGAGCACCAGCCCTGTAGTCAGGAGGACCTGAGTTCAAATTCAGATTCAGACACTTAATTGCCTAGCTGTGTGACCTTGGACAAGTCACTTGACCCCATTGCTTTAAATAAAATTTTTTTAAAAAAGTTCTATAGAAATATGCACTTCTCCTCAAGTTCATAAGAAAAGGCTGCTCAAGATGATGAGATATCAATCAAGCAATCAACAACCATTAAGTGACAGCAGCATGGAGTAATGAATAAAGAACTGTAGAGTCAGAAAGAACTAGGTTCAAATTTGCTCACTGACATATCCTTGCTATGTGAACCTGGACAAATCACTTAAACATTCATTGCCCCACATCCTCTAAAAGGGTGCAAATCTGGAGTTGGTTTGTATTGTAGAGGGAATTTCCTTATTGAAAATTCCCTATATGGGTGGTATATAGTTTTTTTTTTTTAAATGTGCTATTGGCTAAGGATACAAATGCAGAAATAAGACAGTCCCTGTCCTCAAAGAGCATAAATTATAGCAGGGAGGAAATAGTAGATTCACAGATAAATACATATAGGTTGAAATATGGGGCAGCTAGATGGCGCAGTAGATAGAGCACTGGCTCTGGAGTCAGGAGTACCTGAGTTCAAATCTGACCTCAGACACTTAATACTTACCAAACTGTGTGGCCTTGGGCAAGCCACTTAACCCACTGCCTTGCAAAAAAAAAAGAAAGAAAGAAAAGAAAAAAAAAGAAATAAGACAAAAAGTAGCAGTAATGGTGGAAGAATTCAGACAAGAGTTTTCTCGAAGATTGTAGTTGCAAAGTTATACCCACGATGATGCTCCCTTTAAGGAAGCAGCTTTAGTCCAGGTGAGGTGCCAAAGGTGAGGGCAGTAGACAGAGAGCCATGCCTGGAGTGAGGAAGGCTCATCTTTCTGAGTTCAAATCCAACTTCAGACACATCTTATCTGTGTGACCTTGGACAAGTCACTTCACTCTCTTTGCTTCAATTTCCTTATCTGTCAAATGAGATGGAGAAGAAAATGACAAATTGCTCTAGTATCTTTGCCAAGAAAACCCCAAATGGGGTCAAGAAAAGTCCAACACAACTGAAATGATTGAACAACAACAATAAATGCCAAGGATATGAGAACTCTGATAATGACATGAACTTTTGCTTTAGGTGGTATAAACCAGTCTTGCCCCCAAATCCTCTGTTATGGCTGCTGACCAAGAAATGAAAGGAGGAGGGGTGTTTGAGCAAGTACCCTCCTCTAGGGCAAGGATTCTTGACCCTTTTTTGTGTCATGAAATCCCTTGGGGATCTAGTGAAATCTATGAATCCCGTCTAAAAATCATGTTTTTTAAGTTCATGAAAAATATATACTTACAAAGAAAACTAACTATAGTGAAATAGTTATCAAAATGGTTTTTTTAGAAAACATTCAGAGATCCAAGGTTAAGAACCCTTGATGGAGGGTTAGGCTTGCAAGTGTTTTATATTTTGAGAGATTCAATAAATCTGGCTTGGGGATATCTATGAAAAATATGCTCCCCGTTGAATACTAATCAGAAAAAAAGAGGAGCTTTCTTCATCCTCTCTGCAGTATGCCACACCAATAGGGCAGGTATGTTTGTATTTCTGTGCTTAGACAAACAGAGATTGGCTTAAGGGGAGGGATGAGAGCCAGCTAGTGGCTAAAGACACAAAATGTCCTTGGTATATCCCAGCCTTAAGCCATCTGCTCTTAGCTCTTGGGGGAGGGGTGGTGGTGGTGGGAAACAGATTCTAGAGTGAGGGTGAGGGTAGGAATTTCCAGCTCTGTTTAACAGAAGGAACACTGGACTGGAATGTAATCTTTTTGTACTTAATCGAAAATTGAAAAAAATTACACTGTAGTACCTCAATTTTTCCTAATGATAATATAGGTAGAGAGCAATCCTTGCTCTGATCTTTTGCCTCTTAGAGAATAGAAAGAAGAATAAATGATATTGGAAATTTAGGACCCAAAGATACCCCAGAGATCAGCTCCCACATTTTAGAAGAAGTGGGTCTAGGGAGAAGAAATGACTTGCTCAGTTACTCAACTACAATGAAGCAAGAGGTTAGATTCAAACCCAGGTCTTCCAATGATAAATTCTGTGTTTTGTTTTGTATTTTTTTCCAATCCACTAAGAAGTCATACTTCTTAGAGATGAGGAATATTGTTCCTGCAGTTGATTCCCAAGACTTGTAACTTCATTGAGGTAGCACAGAACCCCCAAATCAGGAAGATGCAAGTTCAAATCCAACCCTAGATATTCATTAGCTATGCAGGCCACCTCTGTTTTCTTCAGTTTCCTCATCTGTAAAAAGGGGTTAATATTGGCATATCTCTCCCTGGTTGTTGTAAGGATCAAATGAATCCTTGCAGTGCCAGGCACATTATAAGCTCTTTAGAAATATTTTTCTCAGGGCGGCTAGGTGGCACAGTGGATAAAAAACCGGCCTTGGAGTCAGGAGTACCTGGGTTCAAATCTGATCTCAGACACTTAATAATTACCTAGCTGTGTGGCCTTGGGCAAGCCACAACCCCATTTGCCTTGCAAAAACCTACAAACAAATTTTTTTTCTCAGTCTCCCAATGCCACCAGTCCTGACTTGGAGAGTTGGGCTACCCTAGAAAGATCTTATCTCTAGAAATCCTCCTTCTTTTAATTCACCCAAGACGAGATGGGTTAAAAAAATCCACTAGGAAATTGAAAGGAAAAAAGTAAAATGAAATGAAATAAGGGAATGGAAAGTTGATTGTTAAGTGACAAAGGCAAAGAGATTTTTTTATAGGTTTTTGAAAGGAAATGAGCTTAAGTGACTTGCCCAAGATCCCACAGCTAGTAAATATTAAGTGTCTGAGGTTGGATTTGAACTCAGGTCTCCTGACTGCAGGGCTGGTGCTCTATTCACTGTGCCACCTAACTGCCCAGCAAAGAGATTTTCAATAAGTTCTGTCTGGTGCCATTTCATCTGATCTCTATGTGGATCAGTAGTATAAAACTCAGTTTCTTCATCTGTCCTAGATGAAGGCCAGTCTAGGGAATTTAGAGTGTCAGGAAATTTTAAGCCATAAGCTCTTCTTATAGCCTTCTCATCAGAGTTCAGGACCAACTAATTGCCTTATTTGATTTCCTACCTGTATTTCCTCTTATAACTCCCACCAAGGACTAGCTTTTGACCAGGGGGAGCTAGGGTTGGGAGGGAAAGGATGAATATTGATCACTTAGCAAATTTAGGGCCCCATCTCCAACTCCAAGAGTTTTTGCTGTCTGCCCTTCCATCTAGAAGAATATTCCTCATATCTACCTCCTAACTTCTTAGCTAAAATCCTTCCTTCTGCAGAAAAAAAGTCTTTTTCAGACCTCCTTAATTCTAGTACCTTCTTCTAATTTATCCTGTGTGTATCTGGTTTGTATAGTTGTTTGCAAGTTGTCTTCCTCATTGACAGTAAGCTCCTTTAGAGAAAGGACTGTTGAGTTTTTTGTTTTATTTATTTTTTTACTTTTTGTGTCCCAAATATTTAGAACAGCACCTATTCTATAGAAGATGCTTAAGAAATACTAGTTAACTGACTGAGCTAATTTGACTAGCACTGATTGAACCTAATCATCATCATCATACATGTGTGCATGATGTATGTGGGTTTATTACCTGCACCTATTTCCCTTTGCTCTCATTTTAATGATTCAGGATGGTTGGATTTTTTTTCTCCTCCCTTTACCCCAAGGAAATGGTTTTTCCTAGAATCTTTCTAGTTTTGCAGTATTCCAGTGTTACTTCTTACTTTGATGCTTAAAAAAAGCCAAAACTTAATTTTCATCTTATAGACACCAAAACTCTGCTACACATTTGTTTCATAAATAATTATGGAAAAAAATTTCATTATCCAGTGATTAACTCTTCACTAACAGTCTCCCTCATGACAGAAACAAGTCTAGTTTTCAGGCCTCAACTCAAAGTGTATATGACTTGCTTGGATTTAATTTTTGATAACCCAAGGAATCCTCCATGACTGACTATGCCATTGAAGAGATGAGGGGAGTGGGGAGTTTCTTTCTGGAAATCCAAACAATTGTAGATTCAGAACTGGAAAGCACTTTAAAGGTGTTTTGGCCCAAGCACCTCATTTTACAGATAAGGAAACCAAGGCCAAGGGAGAAGTAAATGACTAGTGCAGAGTCATACAGGACATTCTACATTGCAACTTTCCCCATAAAGATATGTATATAATGAGATTTTTAGGGGGCAAGTTTTGCAGAAACCAGCTAACATATTGTTAGCAGACAACACTCAGCCTGTGACCAAATACTTAACCCAAATTTTAAAATAAGTTTACAACAAAGCTTACAATGCTATAAACACTATAAAAGAAAAAAAATCAGACTTCTCTGGTATGAAGGGAGGGCCAAAATATTTATGCAGATTTTCCAGATCGAAGGGATGCTGAACCCCTAATTCCTATGATGTAGAAGGGATAAACTATAAGTAGTAAAACCAGAATCCATACCCTGTCTTTCAGATTTCAAATTTAACATGCATTTCAACACACATCCTCCCATGTCAGAGCTTTAAATATATAGTAAGAGCAGAAAATGCTCCCATAGTTGGAAAACGGTCATTTCATCACAGAGAGGGAAATAAGAGTCACCCAGAGCAAAATTTGGGGGTAGGGGTGTGGATGGGCAGGATAAAGCCTGATCTTTGTTAATTCTTGCCCTGTGATGTTGTCTGTCTAAAAATAAAAAAAAAAAAAATTGGGTGAGCCTGGCACCCCCTCCTGGCAGAATCTGGAAAGAACAAGTAGAAGCTTTGCTGGTGCCTGGGTCTTACTTATTCGGGCTAAAATAGGTGGTTCTGTGGTCATTGCTGTTGTTTTGTTTTGTTGTTGTTTTCTCCCCCAGCTAAGAGCCATAGACAGCTCAAGTCCTAGGGAGAAAGGAAAGTCCCCTGTGGTGTCTAATTAGAAACACAAAGTAAGACTTGTCCATGAATATGTCCTTCAGTGACTTGTCTGAAATTCTCACCATCAGACTTCTATCTGGTTGAAGGATGGAAATGTATACATATTCCTTGAATAAGGGAATACATTAAGATACCATAAAGCACCCTAAGTTTATCAGATTTGCTCTGGTAGGTCTGCCCCCAAAGGTTTAATGAGAGGACACATTTGGTTTCATTAATCCATAAGAAGGGAGACTTTCTATTTAACCTTCCATTTTTTTTAGGGGGTGGGGAGCAAAATGACTGGTTATAACCAGTTTCATAGATTATATCTCAAGTTTTGTTGTTTTCATTTTTACAAGGTAATAGGGTTAAGTGACTTGTGCAAGGTCACACCACTAGGTAAGTATTAAGTGTCTGAGGCCAGATTTGAACTCAGGTACTCCTGACTCCAGGGCTGGTGCTCTATTCACTGTACCACCTAGCTGCCCTTTAAGTTTGTTTTCCGGAAATATAAGAAAAGTGGAAGATTTCCTCTTCTCCCCATTGTTCTTATCAAAAGACATGATTTTTAGTCCTGTCCTTGGATGGTGTGAAACTGGGGAAGTCTCTTTGGTTCTCTAAGCTTCAGTATGCTTATCTATAAAACAGGGATAATAATACTTGTGCTAACTACTTCATGAGATTGTTGGGAAGAAAGTGCTTTGAAAACATCAGAATGGTTTAGAAATAGCAGCAATTATTGGAAATAATAGTATTTACATACTGCTGAATGATTTGTAAATTATTTTACTGATATCTCATTTTATCCTCACAAGAATATTGGAATGTAGGTGAATAAGGAAATTGAGGTACCAGATAGTAAGTATATGAGGCTGGATTTGAACTCAGGTCCTCCTATCTCCCTGTGCCACCTAGCTGCCTACTACAGGATTATTAAATTTTACAAATATCACAATCCAAAGAAAAATAATCTGAAAATTCTTCATAGTAGATACACAAGATTTAATCCCATCAGTTATCATAGAACTTAGCTTTGAAAATGACTTTAGGGGCAGCTATGTGGCACTGTGGATAGAGCACCGGCCCTGGAGTCAGGAGTACCTGAGTTCAAATCTGGCTTCAGACACTTAATAATTACCTAGCTGTGTGGCCTTGGGCAAGCCACTTAACCCCATTGCCTTGCAAAGACCTTAAAAAGAAAAAAGAAAAGAAAATGACTTTAGAAATCATCTAGTCCAATACCCCACCCCACCCCTTTTAAACAAAGAATCGGAATTTCCAGACATATCATAGATATATTCTTAATGAATGTATCCACATACATTGACTATAAACTCAGATGGGGGAAGTAGTCGCCTAAGTAGATCAAGAGTTTGAACTCAGGTCTTCTTAATGGAAAAATCAGCAGAATGACTTGGTAGGCAACAATATCTAGAACTAGGGAGATGATGGTTCTGGCACCCTTTGTTCTTAATAAGGCCATATTTGCGGTGTTGGGTTTAACTCTGGGCACCACATATTAAGGAAGGACCTAAATAAGTTGAAGTTTAGAAGAGAGGAACTATGACAAATGAAAAGCTCAAGTGACCATTTCTGGATAATTAATCATTTTATTGTTGTTGTTAGTAAATAATGAAAGGATGGTCATTTGACTTTCGCTTGCATACCAAAGACCCCCTCAGAGAGGCCCCTTGATATTATATACCCTTGGAAGAATGGGTACTCCCAATAGGCAACAATCAACTCTGATTGTTTAACAATTAAGGAGAAAATAAATATTATAATAAGAAGTGGGTCTATTCTAATGATGGGCTGGATATGGTGATTCTGATCATGTTACTCATGGACAAAGAGAAACTCATCCCAAGCTAGACTACTTCTGCTCTGGGCAATCTATACAAGGATTTATCCTCCATCCAGTCAGTGAACATGAATGAAGGTGATGGTTGGTTAAGAATTTCCCCTAGGAATGGCTTAGCAAACTGTGGTATATGCATGTCATGGAACACTATTGTTCTATTAGAAACCAGGAGGGATGGGAATTCAGGGAAGCCTAGAGGGATTTGACTGAACTGATGCTGAGTGAGATGAGCAGAACCAGAAAAACACTGTACACCCTAACAGCAACATGGGGGTGATGATCAAACTTGATGGACTCATTCCATCAGTGCAACAGTCAGGTACAATTTGGGGTTCTCTACAATGGGGAATACTATCTGTATCCAGAGAATGAACTGTGGAGTTTGAACAAAGACCAATGACTATTACCTTAAATTTAGGGAAAAAAAACTGTTATCTTATTATCTGTTCTTCCTATCTCTTATACTTTATGTTTCTTCCTTAAGAATATGATTTCTCTCTCATCACACTCAATTTGGATCAATGTATACCATGGAAACAATGTAAAGATTGGCAAATTGCCTTCTGGGGGGGAGGGAAGTAAGATTGGTGAAAAATTGTAAAACCCAAAATAAATAAAATCTTTAATAAAGAAAAAAAAGAATTCCCCCTAGATTAGATCCTTCTTGTAAGGTCTTCCAGTTGGGTGGAGTTCTACCCAATATTGAAAAGCATGTACCCTAAGGCCTTGGCCAAATCTCCTTATTAACCAATGTCCTTTAGATGCTGGTTGAATAACCTACAAGAGCTGATTTCTGAATGAGGAAATAGAAAAGGGAAAAATCTTAATCTCAGTCAATAATTGGTTAGTAAATGATGGTGTTTCAATCAGATCAGATGGTTTTATTTATTCCATTATTTTGCATTTAAATGATAACATAAAAGATATAAAAATTTTAAACTTCTATTTTTCTTTTCTTTTTTTTTTTACAAGGCAATGGGGTTAAGTGGCTTGCCCAAGGCCACACAGCTAGGTAATTATTAAGTGTCTGAGACCAGATTTGAACTTAGGTACTCTTGACTCCAGGGCCGGTGCTCTATCCACTGTGCCACCTAGCCACTCCTGTTATTTTTCTTATAGAAAAGGAAATGGGTATTGGTGATTATGTTTTAATTATTTAAGCATCTCTATTTACCTACCTAGTATAATATTTTATGGCAGTCATATGTGAAGATTATAAAGAGGACAAAAACTTAAACTGCTTATAATAATCCAGGAATTGCATAATAGCTAGTTGTTAAAAAGCAAAATGAAACCAAAACCATGTCTATAGCTGTAGATGGGCTTCACATCTGTAAAGTGATCAATTGTATATTTTTGTGATGTGTAACATACTATCTGCTCCAACAAATGTCCATTTGTATACATGTATTTATTTATATTGTATATATTGTTAAATGCAAAAAAGAGTTAGAATTCTGTAACTTTAATCAGTTCAGATATGTAACTCAATATTATTATGCCTTTCAGGATGATGGTAGAGCAATACTTCCACTTCTGGGTGAAAAAATAATTAGTTATTAATCTGAGAAATGATTTCTCTCATAACTAGAGTAGTGAGAGAAGCAGAAATCATACCATGTCAGGATCCATTGAAGGAATGCAAAATTTTTAGCCTGGGAAAGAGAAGGGCTTTGGAGGACATGATCATTGTCTACCAGCATTTGAGGAGCTGTCATGATGCAGAAAGAAAGATTAGATTCCTTCTACTTGAACCTATTGGGCAGAATTAGGACCCATGGGTGGAAGCTGAACAGATCAAATTTTGACTCCATATAAGGAAAAAAATGACCAACAGAGCTGTACTAAAGTGGAATGGGCTCTCCTGGAAGACAATATGTTCCCTCTCACTAATGACCTTCAAGCAAAAGTGGAATGACTACTTATTGTCATATTGTAGAAGTGATTCAAGTCAAGGTAAGAGTTGGACTACCTGATCTACGAGGCTCTTTCTTTTGGGGGGATTTTTTTTGTTTGAATTATAAAGATTTTATTTATTTTGAGTTTTACAAATTTCCCCCAATCTTACTTCCCTCTCCCCACTCCCCACAGAAGGCAATTTGCCAGTTTTTACATTTTTTCCACGGTATACATTGATCCAAATTGAATGTGATGAGAGAGAAATCATATCCTTAAGGAAGAAAAATAAAGTATAAGAGAAAGCAAGATCAGACAATAAGATATCAGGTTTTTTTCCTAAATTTAAGGTATTAGTCCTTGGTCTTTGTTCAAACTCCACAATTCATTCTCTAGATACAGATAGTATTCTCCATTGCAGAGAGCCCCAAATTGTCCCTGATGGTAGCACTGATGGAATGAGTAAGTCCCTCAAGTTGATCATTGCCTTGGGGGAATTTTTAAAAATAGTTTTCAACATTTATTTTTTTGTAATATTTTGAGTTCCAGGGGCAACTAGGTAGTGCAGTGAATAGAACATGGGTCCTGAAGTCAGGAGGACCTGAGTTCAAATTTTGCCTCAGATACTTAATAATTACCCAGCTGTGTGACCTTGGGCAAGTCACTTGACCCCATTGCCTTGCAAAAACCTAAAAAAAAAGATTTTGAGTTCCACATTTTTCTCTCTCTCCCTTTCTTTCCTCCCTCTTTTCCTTGTCAACTAGTAATCTGTTATAGATTATATATGTACAATCATATTTAACATATTTCCATATTAGTCATGTTGTGAAAGAAGAATCAGAACAAAAGGGAAATACATATGAAGGAAAAAAACACATAAAATAAATTTTAAAAAGTGAAAAGAGTATGCTTTAGTCTACATGGAGATGCCATAGTTCTTTCTCTGGATGTAGATGACCTTTTCCATCACAAATCTTTTAGAGTTGATTTTGATCATTATTCTTCTAAGAAGAGTTAAGTCTATGAAAGTTCCTCCTACAGTGTTGCTGTTAATAAGTACAATGTTCTCCTGGTTCTGCTCACTCCACTCAGCATAAATTCATGTTAAGTCTTTCCAGGTTTTTCTGTAATCTACCTGCTCATGATTTCTTACAGAACAGTATTCCATCACATTTGTTAAGCCATTCCCCAATTAACAGGCATTCTCTATGAGACTCTTTCTAACTCTGGCTAGAGAGTGTCTGGGAATTATAGAATTATTGGATTTAGAGATGAGACATCTGTGTCAATGTATTTCTAATTCCCATTCACCCATTTTTCAGATGAGGTTCAAGTAAGTAGTTCATAACTGAACAATAACCACCTCTGACCCTAAATCCTCTATACATCCCTCTACAAAACACTATTAAATGAGCTAGATACCCTGCAGAGATTCTCATTTCCTGTCTAACCCTCCTGAAGATTGAATGAGCAAGTCCCTACCAGCATCTCTTCCCTCCCAGATTCTATCTCTGATTGATATTGGAATTTATTGATATTGGAATTGATATTGGAATCCTAAGGAAGCAGCTAGTGAAGGTATTGGATTCAATAAAGAGGGTGATAAAGGTTAAGGGTTATCCTCACTAATCTTGTGGTCTAAATCCAGAGCTCATTCTAATATGAGTCTTTAATCCTTTCCTTTTTTTAAGGCAATCCCTGATCATCTAATAGTCATGGCAAAAAGGTGCTTTGAGAGTGCCATAAGAATTCTGAGTCTCTTCCCTCTTGAGTCATTTCTCCCACTTTTTTTTTTAGTCTATATATGGAGTCATAGAATGGGAACAAAAATAAGAGCAAAATTGCCAGCTTCCTCTTTTGCCTCAACCTCCCAACAGAGTCTATAGTCATCTATTCCATGGGGATAGGGAGAGGAGGAAAGAAGTAGAAAAGATAGAGAATGAAAATAGAGAAAGAGGTCAAATAACTGAAATTCTTATAATACTCAGAAGAGGCAAAATTTGGAAGAAAACAGGAGATAAGCAAGAATAAGACACATTCCTAAAACTGTTCTGAAAATACATTTAAATCCTGATTATGATACTTAATTAACAATGTGATTTTGGATAAGTGATATAGTTTCTCTGTGCCTCCATTTCCTAATTTGGCAAGTGGAGATAGTAATTTTTCCCCTACTTGTTGAAGTGATGGGTCCCTCCAACAATGGCTACCCCCAGATTCAAGATACTTTGCTTTCCTGAATTCTTAAAACAATAAACACTTATTAAACATCTAATATGCACCCAACTTTGTGCTGTGCATGGGGGTGGGGTGGGGAGTAATACAAAGAAAAGAGGGGCAGCTAGGTGGCACAGTGACCAGAGCAATGGCCCTGGAGTCAGGAGTACCTGAGTTCAAATCTGGTCTCAGACACTTAATAATTGCCTAGCTGTGTGACCTTAGTCTAGTCACTTAATCCTATTGCCTTAAAGAAAAAAAAAGTAAAAGAAAAGCAGAAAATTGTCCTTTCTTTCAAAGAACTCAAAGTCAGATGAGAGAGAGACAACATGCAAACAACTTTTTACAGATACTCAGGATTGGGCACTGCCTTTGGAGTCAGGAAGACCAGATACTCAGGATAGATTGGAGGCAATCCAAATAGAAAGGCACCAATATTAAAACTGAAACTCTTTACTGATATGTCTCAGCAGTAAGCCAAAGGATACAGTCAGCTTGAAGCAAATATATTTACTGAAATGGCATAAGAAAATAGAAACAAAACATCTCTCCCATAAACCTGCAGCATAATCTCCAACAAATATAGCTACTAGCAGCAAGTGTAGTGGTGTATACCTGAAGAGGTGACATGTTCAAGGGATGTGTAATTGAGACATGTGCAAGAAAACTTTCTGAGATAACCCTGTAAAAGACTACAGAGATATGGTGAGTGATATTGGCCTCCTGGCTATTCCACAATTAAGACACTCTATTTCTCAGGTCTGGAATTTTTTTCTGGCTGTCCCTTATGCCTGGAATACTCTTCCTTATCTCTGCCTATTGGCTTCTCTGGCTTGCCTTAGGTCTCCCTCATTAGATTGTAAATCCCTTAAGGGAGTTCCTCTTTTTTGAATCCCTGGTACTTTGAACAGTGTCTGGCCCACAGTAGGAGCTTAATGTCTATTGACTGATTGACATACTGTATTTCCCCCCACCCCCCCAAAATAAAACCTAATTAGAGAATAAGTCCTAGTATGATTGTTTTAGGATGCTCATAATATAAGCCCTATCCCCAAAATAAGCCTCAAATAAGATCATCAGTTGGATAGATGCATTTAGTACACCCATTGCAACATTGGATAGCTTTATTGAATTATAATAATATTAATGTGTAATTAAATACAAATTTAATACTTGAAATAGATTTTTGTACATGAATAAATGTAGATTGTTGTACATTAAAAAAACAAAGATATCCCCTGAAAATAATATCGCAACTTTTAGAGCAAAAATTAATATAAAACCCAGTCTTATTTTCAGGGAGATATATCAGTAGATACTATATAAATGTGGGCTATTTTTTTAGCTATTATAACTTTTCATTTTACAGATGAGGAAACCATTGGTCAAGTTTTTTTATCGCTTTTTCATTCTTATACTTTTTATATCAAAAGGAGGCACAGAAAGGTTAAACCATTTGCCCAGAGTCACAAAGGCGTTAAATAGCAGAACTGGCCTTCATACCCTCTAATTTTATGTTCAGGGCCCTTTCCATGGTCCTAGCTGTCCTTAATAATCTTGCAATTTAATCAGGATGATTAGTGGTACACATCTAAAATATACAACTATCTAGTTTGTGCAGGAAAGGATTATGGGCAAGAAAAAAGTAAAAAGATTCAGAGAAGGGAAAGATTCTTGTAATCTGAAGTCCTTAAGTCTTTCCTCAATATTCCCAGAAGGCTTCAGGGCAGAGGTGGAAGATGGGCTAGGCCTTGATTAGAAATGAATAGCTGGGAAGAAAAAAAGCTTTTATTTAAATAGCACTTTAAAATTTCTAAAGTGCTTTATATTTTATTCTAACAACAATCCTGGAATGTGCTATCATTTTTATCCTCATTTTCCAGATGAGGAAGCTGAGGCAAAGATTAAGTGACTTGCTATGAATCACACCACTGGTCAGTGTCTGAAGCTGAATTTGAACTCAGGTCTTCCTGATTCCAGGCCTGGCACTCTATTCATTGCACCACTTAGCTACCCCAAATTTTTACCTAGTAGTACTTAGAGGAATGCTTTGACTGCATCCCTGAAATTTTGGTATGTTGTCTCATTGCTGTCATTTTTAATTATTGTTTCTTCTGATTTGTTCTTTAACCCACTCGTTCAGAATTTTGTTAATTTCTGATCAATTTTTAATCTAGTCGTTTTTTCTGCATTTGTTTATGAGATTTTTAATGCCCTAATACAAGGTCAGTTTTTGTGAAAGTACCATATGCAGCTGAGAAATAGCTATGCTCCTTGCTGTTTCCATTCACTGTTCTTCAGAGGTCTATTCTATATAACTTTTCTAAAATTCTATTCAACTCCTTAACTTCTTTCTTGTTTCTTTTAGTTTTCTAGGACAACTCATTTCATCCCATCCCCTATTCCATGACAATTTTTAATGCTCTATTTATTTTTCTTTATGAAAAATAAACCTATTCCACTTCCAAAAAAGTGGGAGAGGTAAATTAAGATAGTTTTATTATCTATTTCTTCTGATAATTCATTTATATCTCATTAGACTGCTGCTAGATTCAATCACTATCCATCCCATTGGGAGTTTTGATAGGTTCAGAGAGATCTAATTGCTTGACTTTCTTTGATCTTGGTTTCTTGCCATGATTATTCCACTATAGGCTTATATACAGGCCCAAAGGTTAGAACTGAGTTCCCCACCCCCCTGCTCTTGGACTTAGAGCCAGACAGTTAAAGTTTTGGAACTTGTTCCTTACTCCAAACAAAATACAGTCTCTCTTGCTCACGACTGAAAATGCCTTTTTGCCCCCCTGTACAATCATATAATAAATACTTAAAATATATTTTTTTACTTGATATGACTTCACTTCTTTCTCCATAGATTCAATGGCAGACTTGGAAGATTGGTTACTTTAGGAAAGCAGGAAGCTTTTTGTGTTTATTCTTATACTTGAGTTGTTACTTTCCTCAGTTTCATTAATGTGTGGTCTGCTCTCTGTTTCATTCAAAGCCTTATACAGATTGTAAGGATTCTTATGACTTCTAACAATTAGGGTTCTATGATTTGACACATTATAAGAGAAAAAAGAAGAGCCTAGAAGGTGCTATTAATGACATAGCTGTTATTGTTACCACATCATCATTGCCAAGTTCTTTTTTTTGTCCCTTTTGCTTAGACCTTAGTCAACTCAATAGCACTTCCACAGAGTCATATAAAACAAAGGAAACCTAACCAAGTACACCATAAAATCTACCTGAGAAGCCAGACATCTGCAGTTTCACAGCTTCAATATGATGAGTTCCCAAATGACTCTTTGGATGAGGGAGAACCTCCTAAGACAAAGTAGGTAGCTTTAAAATGCCAGCAAAAATATCTTATTTCTACCAATTTTTATTTTCACCTGTAGGAAGTCCTAATGGGACATTGATAGCAGTAAATCCCTTCTTGCTCTCCAGTTTAGCTATCTTACCTTTCTTGTTATGGTAACAGTAGCCTGGAATGGGGTTGCTTCACAACTTCATACAGATGGTTTGCTACTCTTGATTTTTGTTGTTGATAGTGATAGTAGGGATGAGTGCGTAAGGGAATATCATTTTTTAAAATTACCTCTTTCTGGGAATCAGCCAATCTTTCATATCAGCCATATTTCTCAATGGGTGTTTTCTGTCATTCTCATGGAATGTTTAAGTTGCAATTGTTGACTATTATTGCCATGGTGTCTGACCTTTAAGTATTATGTTGCTCTGGTAACTGGCTTCTCAATGCCACCTTTGACACTTACCTGAGAAGAAAGCTGAAACTAGGAAAAAGAAGGAAAGAACTGGGTGTGGGAGGCATCTGAAGAGAACACAGCAAGGAAAGTAGTTCTCTATACTGTTAGATTTTGTTCAGTTTTCGTCTTAATTATGCCCACCCTTTCTGTATTCTTGGATGTGCCCCTTGCCCCGAAGACAGTGGGCAAATTACTGGAAGATTTCCAACAAGATGAGAACCCCAACAAGGTGTACCTGGCCTATGGAGGTAGATGTTGCATGAGCTGAGCTTAGGGACTCAGTGTTTAATATATCTTAACTGATTCTGGGTAGGGTTGACTTATTCTTGGGAAGAAAGGGGAAAAGAGAGAGAGTTCAAGTTTTTGATTTTTCTTCTTAGTAACATAATTGTTCAGTTGTGAGTGGGATAATGCTGAATTGTCCAGGACTTCCTTCATTCCCTTCTGTTCTTCCTCTATCCTCCATATCATTTTTAGAGATATATTAAGAACTATATCCTTTTTGCCCATCCTGCTCCTTCCAGTCTCAATGTACCTCTCAGCCTTTAAATGGATTCAGAGTTCATCTATGACCTTAATAGAAAAAATGTGTACACTAATTAATAGCATATTATTGTGCAAATTAAAAATAGACAATAGTACTCAAGGTCTCCTATCCCAGGTATCTCTCAAGGGAAACCATGAACAATGGGGCAATAGGTAGATTATCTGCAAAGCCATGAAGACAAGTAGAAACCAGAACTCTCTGATATTCTTCATAGTTTGCATGACAAGAAATGAGATTCCCTGGCTTTCACCTGTGGTGTCCAAGATCCTGAGGAAGCTTGCTCATGATCCTTCCTTTAACTATGACTACCTGCCTCTGAATGGATTGGAAGCATTCGTCCGTGTGGCCACAGAGTTACTCGTTGGCCGACATAGCCCAGCCATTGTGGACAACAGGGTGAGAAGGCTGCTTTCTCTCCTTCACTTTGTTCTAACTAGGCTTCAACAAAGTAAGGGGCATCCCTGGAGGTTTTTGAGCAAGGTAGTTTCAAAGGGCTCAAAGTGTTTTACCAACTATACTTTCATTGAGAGGAATTTTCAATTTACTCAATTGTAAATTGGAGTTGTACTAAGTAACTATGCTGCACTATTAGTGTTCACTGCCAGTTCTTTACTGTGTGGTCATCTAGATAAATCCTCCTATGTTACTAAGGCTGTTAGATTTCTAGCAAGAGGGTGGCGACAGCAAGTGAGCTTGACTTTCTCACTCCCTATCCCCAACCAAAGGAAAAATTAGGCATAAAAATCTAAACATCTATGGAAACAGAGTAATCTATACCAGGCTAGAGTTACCACAATAAGAAAAGAGGAGGAAATTGAATTTTAAGTGATTTGCCTCAGATTTTAGATCTAATTAAGAGTGTGATCCAGATTAGAATTTTGGTCTACTGGCTCCTACTCCAGGGCTCTTGCCATTTTAAAGACTATCTCTCAATGAAGCAACAATAAAAAAAAAGCACTTTGAACTTTTTGAATCTACACTGCTCACAAAACTTTAGGGGCTCCTTACTGGTACAATACAAAGTCTTTAATTTGACATTCAAGGCCTTCCTTAATTTGGTTTGAATCTACCTTTCTAACCCTTATTTCACATTGCTTCTATTTGTATGTTCCATGTTCCAGTGAAATGCACAGAATATTTCCCATGGCTGAAATGAGCTCCCTTTTCCTCTTCCCTCTACCTTCCTCTACCAGTTGAAATCCTTTTTTCCTTCAAGACACATCTTGGTTCAAAAGACTATTCTCATCTTTCTCTTCCTTCTTTTCCTCCTCCTCTTCTCCTTTTCTTCCTTCTCCTCCTCCTCTCCATTTTCTTTCTCTTTTTCTTTCTTCCTTCTCTTTCTCCTTTTTCTCTTCTTCTCTCCTTTTTCCTTATCTTCCTTCTTTTTCTTCTCCTTCTCCATGAGACCTATTCTGATCTCTCAACTAGGAGTGATCACTCTATTTGTGACTATCTCATTCTCCTTTCTCCAGTTTAAAATTCAAATTTAATAAACACTTATTACTTTTTAAAAATTTTATTTATTTAAGGCAATGGGTTAAGTGACTTACCCAAGGTCACACAGCTAAATAATGTTTAAATGTCTGAGGCTGCATTTGAACTCAGATCCTCCTGAGTCCAGGGCCAAAGCTCTATTCATTTCTCCACCTATCTGCCCCCATAAACACTTATTATTAAGTGCCTACTCTGTGCAAGGCCTTCTGCTAGGTACCAAGGATTAAAAAAAAGAAAAATAACAAAGTGCTTGCCCTCCATCATCATAAAATTTAATTAGAGGTTGAAAGTTGATATTTTGGGGACACATATCAATATGATAGAAGGTAGACTGTGATTTTGGAAGAGAAGCTAGAGAATATTACCTGGAGACATTTGAGGAGGGAAAAAATCACTTTCTTCTGGGAGTAGGGGAATAGCGAGGGAGGTGTTTCAATAAGCAGCTAGTATTTGAAAGGTCATTGAAAGAAGGTAAAAACTTCAACAGATGGAACTAGGAAGGAATCTATTCCAAGGGGGATGCCATGAGCAAAGGAATAGGGATAGGAGAGAGCAAAATAAAAATAGAGGGTTCTAGAATATTAGAGTACAGCTTGGTTGGAAAATAGAATGTGAAGGGAGATATTCTGAGATTAGGCTAGGAAGATAGGTTGTAGTTATGTTGTGAAAAGTCTTGAATGTCAGAATCAGGATTTTAACTTTAGATAATGGTGAATCAATAAAGATTTTTGCATAAAGACATGATATTGTGATGGTGCATTAGGAAAAGAGATGGACAGGTGATGGAATGAACTGAAAGTCAAAAGACCAGTTGGGAAACTGTTATGATAGTCTTGATCAGGAGAGAAGGACTTGAACTAGGATGATTAAAGTAGGGGTTGCCAAAAAAAGGGAATGGATGCAGAAGACATTTTAAAAATAGAAGGAAGAGGAGTGGCGTAGTGGCGTAGTGGATAAAGCACCGGCCTTAGAGTCAGGAGTACCTGGGTTCAAAATCGGTCTCAGACACTTAATAATTACCTAGCTGTATGGCCTTGGGCAAGCCACTTAACCCCATTTGCCTTGCAAATACCTAAAAAACAAAAAACAAAAAACAAAAAAAAAATAGAAGGAAGAGGAATTATCAAATTATTGAATGGGTGAGATGAGGAAGAAAGAAAAATCAAAGGAAACTGAGTCAATGAGCCTGAGAAACTGATGCAAGGATGGAGCTATCAGAAGAGAAAGGAATGTTAGCAGAAAGATAGAGGGCTGTTTTTTGGGAGAGCAGATTGTGAGATGGGCAGAAAAGATAATATTGACAATGCACTTATCTCATTTGATCTTATTTTATCATCCTTACTTGTGTGATCATATGCACCCTGAGGACATGACATTTTGTTTTTCTTTTTGTTTTTAGATTTTTGCAAGGCAAATGGGGTTAAGTGACTTGCCCAAGGCCCCACAGCTAGGTAATTATTAAGTGTCTGAGACCGGATTTGAACCCAGGTACTCCTGACTCCAAGGCCGGTGCTTTATCCACTACGCCACTTAGCCGCCCCTGACTGCACCACCTAGCCGCCCCAACATTTTGTTGTCTATCTTTGTGTCCCAGAGTCAAGCAGCCAGCCTTGGTTGAATAGAAGTTTGTGTAATATAAAACTATTTGATACAGCTAAAGGTATAATTATTATTGTTTATTTTCTTTACTGGTAGGTTGGGGGTGTGCATACTATTGGTGGGAGCGGTGCCATTCAGCTCGGGGCAAAGTTCCTCAAGGAATGGTATCGGGGTTCTCGAGTGGTGTATATGCAGCCAACGCAAAAGGGTAAGTGGTGCCAAAGGGAAGGGACTGTCTCCCATTCCTAGAACAAGTTTCTTTCCCTCTACTCACTTGTTTTGGAGGCTTTAGCTTTCCTAATAAGATGCCAGATTGCCAGAAGGTAACTTATATTCTTTCTTTCTTTCTTTAAGGCAATGGGGTTAAGTGACTTGCCCAAGGTCACACACCTAGGCAATTATTAAGTGTCTGAGGTCAGATTTGAACTCAGGCTGACTCCAGGGCCAGTGCTCTATCCACTGTGCCGCCCAGCTGCCCCAAGAGGGTAACTTCTTTTAGCTCCATCTTAAGGGACAGATTCTATTTTTCTTCCTTCTTACTTTCCACCAGTGATAACAGGGAATAGCTTAAGACTTTCTTCACCTCATTCTGTCCTTTGACCAATTCAAACTCCTAGGTCATCTACTTGGTAGTTAAGGGCATCATCCTCAGCCAATGAATGACCCATATTCCAATATGGAAAGACTTTGGTCTTCCTTTCTCACCCTATCTGGATTGGCTGATGTGGAGGTGGAGTGGAAATGAGGGCTTGTGTATGTATGTTTCCACAGAGCAACATGGATTCATCTTCCAGGATCTGGGTTTTATTATTCGTGAGTATACCTTCTGGGATCCTTATCGGCTGATTTCAGACACAGGCAAGCTTTTTGATGTACTAGAGGTAGGAAGCTCCACCCCCTTACCTGCTTTTCTTTTCTTTGACAAATCCCTCTTCCTACCTCCATTACTTTAGCCCTCTCTCCCTTCCTAACACCATACTTTCCTTCTAGCTGTGGAGAGTTTCCCTCCTCACCCTTGCCACCAACCTCTTGGGGTAGGGTGAGAGTGGTTAAGATGATCTTTGCCTACAGCATGCCCCTGATAGAAGCATCCTTGTGCTATACAACTCTGGGAGCTTCATCCTGCCTAGAAATAATTGGATAAAGTTGTCTAAAGTAATGAAGGTGAGCCCGACCAGTCTGCTCTCCTCTTTGAACTGTCATTTCTTTTCTCCCTACCTTCTCCCCACTCCAGCTGTCTCGGTTCTTTCCTACAGAAAAAGCAGATTTTCCTCTTTTTCGATGTGCCAGATCAGGGCTTTGTCAGTGGTGACCCAGACCGGGACAACAAGATTTTACGCTATTTTGTGGCTCAAGGCTTTGAGTTCTTCTGCAGTCAATCTCTTTCCAATTCTTTTGGCCTCTATGGTATAATCTGGGAATGGGTCAGTGGGGAAAGGGAGGATTTGGTGCTGACTTTGGAGCTGCATAAATGGCAGCAAGGAGAAGGCTAGTAGTCCACCATTCTCCTGGGAAAAACCATACATTCCAGAAAATGTAGCAGCAGAAGAGCCCCTGAAGTATTTATGGGGCTCTGACCTCTTTCGTCCAGCTGGGTTAGGGTCGGAGGGATGGAACTATCTTTGGGATGGACATGATACTGGAGTTAGATGAATTTTCCCTCCCCAGGGAGGCTGAGAATTTGGGGGTCTGTGAAACACTGGCCTGATTGTTCTTCTGGTCTACATGGCTATGTTTGTGATTGCTGCAGATGAGCGTATAGGCAACCTGGTCGTTGTGGCAATGAGCAATAAGGCCTTACTGTGTATTCGCTCCCAGTTGGACAGCTATGCCCGATATATGTGGGGCAGCCCTCCTGCCTTGGGGTCAAAAATGATCGCCACCATTCTCAATAACCCTGCCCTGAGAGTAGAATGGTAAGCAGCGGAGGGGGAGAAATAGAGAGCAGAGTAGCCAGAAATGTAGAGCTTAGGAAATTCCCACTCCCAGACTGAAAACATTTCAATTCAATTTTATTTAGCTCAGCTAGCATTTATCACCCATCATCTCATCCTTTTCTTACAACATAGATAGGTGGGTAGTATAATTAAAATATCCCCGGTTTATAAATTAGGAACCTAAAGTTCAAAGAAGTGAGTCCACCTAACAAATGTTAGGTCAAGGGACTTGAATGGGATTCAATGGACATAAGAAGAATGTAGTATTTACTATGTTGGATTTGTTGGCAAGTTCAGGACTTTTAATCAGTATTTAGGTGCACTCTTCTGATTCCTTAATAGCTCTTGAAAAAGCCAGAAGAACTTATAACCATTAAGTTGAGAAGAGAAAATCAACATAATTATAACCTATCTTCAGTTAGATTCATCACATATTAATCAAGCATATGACTCTGGGGGTGCTGGGATACAGAGAGATTCAAATGATACAGTCCTTGCCCTAAGAAATTTCCATTCTCCTGGACTGTTTGGTTGAATAATATATTCTGCATTCCATCAGCAATCAAAATTTAGTATTTCTGTATGCAGGGTAACATATATATCCAAAGACATATCCAACATAGAAGGTAGAGGACATTGAGAAGTTTAGTTGGGCAGTATTATTAAGAATAGATGCAGGGCGGCTAGGTGGCGCAGTAGATAGAGCACCAGCCTTGGAGTCAGGAGTACCTGAGTTCAAATCCAGCATTAGACACTTAATAATTACCTAACTGTGTGGCCTTGGGCAACCCACTTAACCCCATTGCCTTGCAAAAACCTAAAAACAAAACAAAACAAAAAAGAATAGATGTAAGATGGGACTTGAGGTAGGAAGACTTGTTATTCCCTCTAGCAAGTCTTCAGGCAGCCCTAACCTTTGGTGAGGCAGAAACAAGGACATGCAGGTGAGTATTGTTACATTTTTCTTGTTCCTTGGATTATGTAGGAAGAGAAGTCTCAAAGGAGTGGTAGAGAACATCATGCTAACTAGAGAGAAAGTAAAGGAGAAGCTTCGACTCCTAGGTACTCCAGGATCCTGGGAACATCTCACAACTCAAGATGGGATATATAGTTTCCTTGGCATCAGTGGTAAATAGGATAAGGAATCGCTTTTTCCCTCTCTTTGACCCTTTCTCCATCACCAGCTCCAAGGATGGCCCCTTTTCTTTGGTCCTTATTTGCCTTGAGAAGAAAACCTAGTCCATAACCCTATTCTAGATTTTAGAAATTTATAGAACTTGGGTTCAGTATGCTAATCATCTTCAGGGAGCATTTCCATTGGTCTTTGATAAAAAGCCTTACAACCTTGTTTTTAGAGAAAGGAATAGTTCTTTAGGGAAGGGATTAATGGGAATCATATCCCTCCCATGTGCCAAAGTGGACCTATGTTCTGGATCAATGGAATCAAACTCAAATAGGAACAGGAACCACTAAACCTCCATAAGGATCCCTACAACTCACATGTTGACTTAGAAAATATTAACATCATCTATGTTCCATTGTACTTTTATTTCTTTTGTTAAATATTTCCCAATTACATTTTAATTCCATTTCAAGCACTCTGTGGAGGCTTTGGGGACTTGGAATGCTCAGATCTTTTCTAGATCCTTATTCATACCTGAGAAAAGGGATATTGACTTTAAAACTTCTCTATAACCCTAGGAAAATTTGTCTTCAGAAAGTAGATCTTCTCTTCTAGCCTTACTCCCCCCTCCCCCAGGGATGTACCCCAGGCTGGTATAAGGTATAACAGATCTAGACTCTAGAATCCTATGTTTTATTCATCAGCTGATCAGGTGAACTACCTGGTCACAAAGAAGCATGTCTACATCCCCAAGAGTGGACAGATCAACCTCACCTGTATCAACAGTCAAAACATTGACTATATTGCCCGGAGCATCAACGAGGCCATCCTTGCAATAGGACCAGGCCCACAGCCCAGAGAGCCGCCACCCAAGGAGTCTGTGGTGCCTGATGTTTCAGAGCCCAAGGTTCCAAAGGCTTTAGGGAAGATTTCAGGATTGGCAGCTCTCTTACAAAGTAAAAAGTAGTGTTCAAAGACCCTCTGTTTGCTTCTCCTTGCAACAGTACTTTCCCTTTGCAAAGCATTTCCTGTTCATCACAATCATTACCTAGGTCCCTGCTGAAAATAGACTGAAGTGCATTGGGGGGTGATGACTTTTGCCTAAGAAATAACATTAAAAGGGCAGCTAGGTGACTTAGTGAATAGAGCACTGGCCCTGGAGTCAGGAGTACCTGAGTTCAAATCTGACCTCAGACACTTAATAATTACCTAGCTGTGTGGCCTTAGGCAAGCCACTTAACCCCATTGCCTTGCAAAAAAAAAACAACAAAAAACAAAAAACCCTAAAATTAATAAAAAGAAATAGCATTAAAGATATACTAAAGGATAGTATGATGGGAAAAGAAGGTGGGATGGTTAGGTGGCAATGAATTAATGAAAAAAGCTTTAATTGCTCATGTGCAAAGTTCTTGGGCTACAACTGGAAAAACAAGCTAGTCACACAATAACAGGAGGATGTGGTTGCGAGACAGATAGAAAGATGATCTGGTTCTGAGGCAAAGCAGAGGATAATATTCCTTCTGAGAACACCATATCCATTTCTGAGGCTGAATAATTTGGTAGTGCCAAGGATTTTGGTGGAACTTCACAATTGCCAAGTGTCACATCTATAAGAGTTGCTTCCCCGGATAACAGCTGCTAGAGCCAGATCAGAAGTAGGGCTGGCGATCTGCTGGGGTGGGATACAGAGGAGGCATTACTATTGTCCCAGTGCTATGGGTATACATATAGGTGGGCAGTAGGTGTTTTCTTGTGTTTTTATTAAGTATGACAGTAAAGCTCTGCAATAATGCTCTTCCAGTCAATGATTGCTGTGGGAACCAGACTAGCAGCAGGGCTGTTGGTCTGGAGGGAGACACTGCTATTTCCAGGGCTTTTTGAGCCTTCATGGTCCTGGACTGTTACTAGGGTGTGAGGGGAAATGGTGATTGAGGTGGTTTAATTCACTCCCTCTGGGACCCTCACTGTATCAATGTATCAATGAAGCTGCCTTGCCTACCCATGAGCCTTGGTTTTATTATGTAGATTTCTGCAATTGAAAATGTTGAATGGAAAAAATGATGAGTGAACTCTCCTTTGAATTCCTAATACATTTCTTAGGGACATCTAAAAATACATGTGCATATATATATATATATATATGTATATGTATATATATATATATATGTATGGGCTATCAATATCAAAAGAATATTGGAATATGGTACCAGAAAGCTTCTAGTAGGACAAAGACTGGCTATGGTAGAACAAGTATACAGTGGTATTGAAAGATTTTGCTCTGTGGAAAGTGTTCAGGAGAATAGTTGTTCTTGCTTGAACAGTCCTTAACTAAGAATTCCCTCAGACAGGCCAGGCTCCAGTTTTCTTGTCTGCAGAGATGCCATCATTTTTGAAATAGCTGGGATTCAAGACCAGGTATTACAGACCAATAGATACAGAAATGTTTCCACCAAGCCATTACGGAACTGAGTTTTACAGTTTTTCTAGAGATTGTGGCAATACTTAAGGGATCCTTTTGAAGATTATACTTTACTCATTGGTTAGCACAATTCATCCTGGTAGAATATTATTATTAGAGTAACAGGTGGTTACTCAGTTAGTGGATTGGTCTTCCGGGTGGTAGGCTCTGGCCAATTGGTAGAAAGCAGGACAAATGTTTGAATGAACTCATCCCATTGGCTAATTTGAAAATTTGAATGTTAAAGGTAAAACAGCAGCAAATTATATATATATATATAGTAACCCAAACTCTGGACTCACGTGGCTTGGTTCTAATTGTAGGTGTGGTCCAAAAGATCCTTATCTCTTTGGCTAATATATCCTTGAACAGAGTTTACTCTCAGAAATCTCAAAATATAGTTCATGTCTAGGTTTCCACTGATGTGGCTAAATGAAACCCCCATATAAGCACTCAAGGTAACAAATGAAGATGACAGACAAAAAGACAACTTTATCTCTACCCCACAGAAAATGAAACATGGAAGATGATTTGGACTCACAGAAGCACCCAAAATATAGAAAGTGTAGAAAACACATAAAATATTCATAATTTGTGCATATGAGTTTAATCAATCTAATGTCTTCTTTTCTGAGGTGCTTTATCTTTCCACTGAATCTTTTTTAAAAATTTTTATTAAAGATTTTATTTATTTTGAGTTTTACAATTTTTCCCCTAATCTTACTTCCCCCCCACCCCCCACAGACAGCAATTTGTCAGTCTTTACATTGTTTCCATGGTATACAATTGATCTAAATTGAATGTGATGAGAGAGAAATCATATCTTTAAGGAAGAAACAAAGTATAAGAGATAACAAGATCAGACAATAAGATATCAGGTTTTTTTCTAAATTAAAGGAAATAGTCCTTGGACTTTGTTCAAACTCCATGGTTCTTTATCTAGAGATAGATGATACTCTCCATTGAGGACAGCCCCAAATTGTCCCTGATTGTTGCACTGATGGAATGAGCAAGTCCATCAAGGTTGAACATCACCCCCATGTTGCTGTTAGGATGTACAGTGTTTTTCTGATTCTGCTCATCTCACTCAGCATCAGTTCATGCAAATCCCTCCAAGCTTCCCTGAATTCCCATCCCTTCTGGTTGCTAATAGAACAATAGTGTTCCATGACATACATATACCACAGTTTGCTAAGCCATTACCCAGTTGAAAGACATTTACTTGATTTCCATTTCTTTGCCACCACAAACAGGGCTGCTATGAACAGTTTTGTACAAGTGAAGTTTTTACCCTTTTTCAGCATCTCTTCAGGGTGTAGACCCAGTAGTGGTATTGCTGGATCAAAGGGTATGCACATTTTTGTTGCCCTTTGGGTAGAGATCCAAATTTCTCACCAGAAAGGCTGGATGAGTTCACAGCTCCACCAACAAGGTAATAGTGTCCCAGATTTCCCACAACCCTTCCAACAATTATCATTATCCTTTCTGGTCATATTGGCCAGTCTGAGAGGTGTGAGGTGGTACCTCGGAGAAGCTTTAATTTGCATTTCTCTAATAAGTAATGATTTAGAATAATTTTTCACATGACTATGGATTGCTTGTATCTCCTCATCTGTAAATTGCCTTTGCATATCCTTTGACCATTTGTCAATTGAGGAATGGCTTTTTAAAAAAAATATGACTCAATTCTCTGTATATTTTAGAAATGAGTCCTTTGTCAGAAACTTTAATTGTAAAGATTGTTTCCCAGTTTACTACATTTCTTTTGATCTTGGTTACAGTGATTTTATCTGCTTAACACAGAATCTTAAAACAGTTGCCCACTCTAGTGCTACCATATGACTTTTGAAGGGAAAATACAGAGGGGGTCTTCATAGAAAACACTCTGATATTCTTAGGAGTCTCTCTTACATCCCAAAGAGACCCTCTGATGCTTGGATTCCCTGAAAGGTAAGCACACAATGGAAATGTTAGATAAGAAACCCACATCTCATTGGACTTGTACTATCTGAATAATTCTTAGTAATCACAGGTGACAAAGTCTGTCATCTTCATTTGTTACCTTGAGTAAAAGTAACCTGATTGATAATTATTTTATGAAATTATGCAATATAGGCAGGCATACCTGATTCTTAGGGAAAGACCATGAAGGACAATGAGAAATGAAGCAGCAATCACATTTTAATATTCACAAAATGTCTGACGACAAACAGCACATGAAAGATAGGAAGAGATACCAAGGGGATAGAGAATAGGATGGGTGAGAGTCAGAATCACACATTATAACCACAGATTAGAGTTGGCAGCAAGGACCCTTAGGAGAAGGAAGAGTGCTGGAGGGGGCGGGGGCGGTGTTACAAACGTTTGAGATCTCATTTTTATAGGGGCTTTTTTTGGTGGGGGAGAACTCTTATATGTGCCACTTTGGGATTGGTTCATTAATGCATCCAAAAATCATCTCAAAGTTACCACCTTTTTGATGTTCTGCTGGGAAATTGTAGAGGTCTGGAATTTGTAATTTACACAGCCTAGATGGCTTTTGCTGATTCAAGACATATTATTGGAATGTGCATTTTGGTTAATGTATGATACAATTTGTAAATTTTACTCTGATGTTTTGGATTTCTTACCTCCTCTTTGCTATTACCTCCTTCCTGCTATTACTTCTTTATACTGGCTACTTATAATATGAATATATACCATACCTACTAGAAGTGGGATAGTGTTCTTCAGGGGGACCAGAACAAGATACCACTTTGCCAAACTCCCCCATGTTGTGGTTGCAGTCCTTTACTATTCATCCTCAGCCATCATTAATCATTTTTGACCTCTGTCTTTCCATGGGACTCTGATGACTCTGGAAGAGAGCATGTGAGGCTGATGACTTTGCACAGCTCTGTCTCACTCAAACTCAGTTCTTGTGCAAGTCAAGACATCATACTCATGGTATCATTGGTCCTCTAGAATGTAGGACAATCCTCTATAAAGAAGGCACTATGATCTATGAACAAAGCAGAATTATAGTAGTTCCAAAGAACAAAAGAGATGTGCAAATTTAGAGATAACTCTACACTAAATGTTCATATGTATTGTTTATGCCTGACCTGTGTAGCGCATTCCTAGCTTATGTTACTCTGATAGCTATGGTTGGACACACTGTAACTTAACTAACAGAGCATGACATTTTGATACTGTTTGAGAATGAAGCACAACAAGTTTTAACATAAATGTACATCTTCCTTATTACACACAGGACATTACAGAAAGGTTACTTTAGGTTCAAAATATTCTGTGTGCATCTCAAAATCACATAGTTCAGAAGTCTTCTACTGATGTGTTTACTTTTACTGTTAACAAGGTGATTTACTATCTGGTTCATTCAGTGTAACAGATATCTGGATTTCATGCAAAAAAAATTTTAAGCTACTGAGAGAACATAACTTTAAGAACCAACCTTTAAGGATTCTATCTTTGGAACTCAATGGTTAAATAATGGTAGTTGGCATTCATATGACTCTGCAAAGTGGGATGCTCTCAGGAAAACCTGGGAAGACTTTCATGAGCAGATGCAATGGGAAATGTACTGATGATATTTGTCCTTCATCCTTATGGAAGACCATGACATCAAGGAAGGTGATGCCAAGACAAACTCATGAATTGGATTTGAGTGAGGGGGTACTGTGCTATGTTACCAACTCACTTTCTCCTCCAAAACCATATGAATCCAGTGGCCAAATGTGAATCAGGATGACTGGAGATGGCCCTGGATGTGAGGCTATCAGGGTTAAGTGACTTGCCCAAGGTTACACAGTAAGTGGCTAGTGTCTGAGATTAGATTCGAACTCCCATCCTCCTGATTCAAAGGACAGTGCTCTATTCACTGTGCCACCTACCATATACAAAGTAAAAGCAATGTTGTGGGATGATTAGCTGTGAATGACTTAGCTTTTCTCAGCAGTTCTATGACCCAAGACAACTCTGAAGGACTTATGATAAAGAATATTCTCTCCCCATTTGAAGCATACTTTATTTTTCTTGAAAATTTTTTTTGGAGGGGAGGTCTATGTTTTCTTTCACAACATAAATATTATAGAAATGTTTTACATGACTGCACATTTTTTAAAATTTATTTTTATTAAAGATATTATTTGAGTTTTACATTTTTCCCCCAATCTTGCTTCCCTCCCCCCTCCCCCCCACATAAAGCACTCTGTCAGTCTTTACTTTGTTTCCATGTTGTACCTTGTTCCAAATTGGGTGTGATGAGAGAAATCATATCCTTAAAGAGAAGAGAAGTCTAAGAGGTAACAAGATCAGACAATAAGCTATCTATTTTTTTTCTAAATTAAAGGGAATAGTCCTTGCACTTTGTTCAAACTCCACAGCTCCTTATCTGGATACAGATGGTTCTCTCCTTTGCAGACAGCCCAAAATTGTTCTTGATTGTTGCACTGATGGAATGAGCAAGTTCTTCAAGGTTGAACATCACTCCCATGTTGCTGTTAGTGTGTACAGTGTTTTTCTGGTTCTGCTCATCTCACTCAGCATCAGTTCATGCAAATCCCTCCAGGTTTCCCTGAAATCCCATCCCTCCTGGTTTCTAATAGAACAATAGTGTTCCATGACATACATATACCACAGTTTGCTAAGCCATTCCCCAATTGAAGGACATTTACTGGGTTTCCAATTCTTTGCCATCACAAACAGGGCTGCTATAAATTTTTTGTACAAGTAATGTTTTTACCCTTTTTCCTCATCTCTTCAGGGTATAGACCCAGTAGTGGTATTGCTGGGTCAAAGGGTATGCACATTTTTGTTGCCCTTTGGGCATAGTTCCAAATAGCTCTCCAGAAGGGTTGGATGAGTTCACAGCTCCACCAACAGTGCAATAGTGTCCCAGATTTCCCACATCCCTTCCAACAATGATCCCTTCCTGGTCATACTGGCCAATCTGAGAGGTGTGAGGTGGTAAGAGAAGCTTTAATTTGCATTTCTCGAATAATTAATGATTTAGAACATTTTTTCATATGGCTATGGATTACTTTGATCTCCTCATCTGTAAATTGCCTTTGCATATCCTTTGACCATTTGTCAATTGGGGAATGGCTTTTTGTTTTAAAAATATGTCTCAGTTGTCTGTATATTTTAGAAATGAGTCCTTTGTCAGAATCATTAGTTGTAAAGATTGTTTCCCAATTTACTACATTTCTTTTGATCTTGGTTACATTGGTTTTATCTGTGCAAAAGCTTTTTAATTTAATGTAATCGAAATCATCTAATTGGTTTTTGGTGATATTCTCCAACTCTTCCTTAGTTATAAACTGTTCCCCTTTCCATAGATCTGACAGGTAGACTAGTCCTTGATCTTCCAATTTGCTTATAGTATTGTTTTTTATGTCTATGTCCTGTAACCATTTGGATCTTATCTTGGTAAAGGGTGTAAGGTGTTGGTCTAATCTAAGTTTCTTTCACACTAACTTCCAATTTTCCCAGCAATTTTTATCAAAAAGGGAGTTTTTATCCCAATGGCCAGACTCTTTGGGTTTATCAAACAGCAGATTACTATAATCATCTCCTGCTTTTACACCTAGTCTATTCCACTGGTCCACCACTCTATTTCTTAGCCAATACCAAACAGTTTTCATGACTGATGCTTTGTAATATAATTTTAGATCAGATAGGGCTAAGCCCCCTTCTTTTGCACTTTTTTTTCATTAAGCTCCTGGCAATTCTTGACTTTTTATTTCTCCATATGAATTTACTTACAATTTTTTCTAACTCGTTAAAGTAATTTTTTGGAATTTTGATTGGTAGGGCACTAAACAGATAGTTTAGTTTTGGTAGAATTGTCATTTTTATTATATTAGCTCTACCTATCCATGAGCAGTTGATACTTGCCCAGTTATTTAAATCTAATTTAATTTGTGTGAGAAGTGTTTTATAATTGTTTTCAAAAAGATTGTGAGTCTGTCTTGGCAAATAGACTCCCAAATATTTTATATTGTCTGAGGTTACTTTGAATGGGATTTCTCTTTCTAGCTCTTCTTGCTGTTTCTTGCTAGATGTATATAGAAAAATTGAGGATTTATGAGGGTTTATTTTATAACCTGCAACTTTGCTAAAATTGCTAATTGTTTCCAGTAGTTTTTTAGATGATTTCTTGGGATTCTCTAGGTAGACCATCATGTCATCTGCAAAGAGTGACAGTTTTGTCTCTTCCTTCCCAATTCTAATTCCTTTAATTTCTTTTTCTTCTCCAATTGCTGATACTAATATTTCTAATACAATATTGAATAGTAGTGGTGATAATAGGCACCCTTGTTTCACCCTGATCTTATTGGGAATGCCTCTAGCCTCTCTCCATTGAATATAATGCTTGTTGATGGTTTCAGATAGATACTGCTAATTTTTTTTCAGGAACAGTCCATTTATTCCTACACTCTCTAGTGTTTTTAATAGGAATGGATGCTGTATTTTGTCAAAAGCTTTTTCAGCATCTATTGATATGATCATATGGTTTCTGATAGGTTTGTTGTTGATATAATTGAGTATACTAACAGTTTTCCTAATATTGAACCAACCCTGCATTCCTGGAATAAATCCTACTTGATCATAATGTATTATCCTAGTGATGACTTGTTGTAATCGTTTTGCTAAGATTTTATTTAGGATTTTTGCATCTATATTCATCAGGGAGATAGTTCTATAATTTTCTTTCTCTGTTTTAACTCTTCCTGGTTTAGGTAACAGTACCATATTGGTTTCATAGAAAGAGTTAGGCAGAGTTCCATCTTTCCCTATTTTTCCAAAGAGTTTATATAGGATTGGAACCAATTGTTCCTTAAATGTTTGGTAGAATTCACTGGTGAATCCATCAGGCCCTGGAGATTTTTTTTAGGGAGATCAGTAATGGCTTGTTGAATTTCTTTTTCTGAGATAGGGTTGTTTAGGTATTTAATCTCTTCTTCATTTAACCTGGGCAACTTATATTTTTGTAAATATTCATCCATTTCACTTAGATTATCATATTTATTGGCATTGAGTTGGGCAAAATAATTTTGAATTATTACTTTAATTTCCTCCTCATTGGTGGTGAGTTCACCTTTTTCATTTATGATGCTAGCTATCTGATTTCCTTCTTTCTTTTTTTTTAATCAAATTGACCAGGGGTTTATCAATTTTGTTGGTTTTTTCATAATACCAACTTTTGGCTTTATTTATTAATTCAATAGTTTTTTTGCTTTCAATTTTATTAATTTCTCCTTTAATTTTTAGAATTTCTAATTTGGTACTTAATTGGAGATTTTTGATTTGTTCTTTCTCTAATTTTTTTAGTTGCATGTTTAGTTCATTGATTTCCTCTTTCTCCAATTTATTCATATAAGCATTTAGAGCTATAATATATCCCCTGAGAGTTGCTTTGAATGAATCCCATAGGTTTTGGTATGTTGTTTCATTATTGTCATTATCTATGATAAAATGGTTAATTCTTTTTTTTGCAAGGCAAATGGGGTTAAATGGCTTGCCCAAGGCCACACAGCTAGGTAATTATTAAGTGTCTGAGACTGGATTTGAACCCAGGTACTCCTGACTCCAGGGCCGGTGCTTTATCCACTATGCCACCTAGCTGCCCCTTAAAATGGTTAATTCTTTCTATAATTTGTTTTTTGGTCCACTCATTTTTTAAAATGAGGTTTCCAATTTGTTCTGGGTCTATATCTCCTTGGCCCAGTATTGCATATGACTTATTGCATTGTGATCTGAGAAAGATGTATTCATTATTTCTGCCTTTCTGCAGTTGATCATTAGGTTTTTATGTCCTAGTACATGGCCAATTTTTGTATAAGTTCCATGTACTGCAGAGAAAAAGGTATATTCCTTTCTATCCCCATTCAGTTTCCTCCATAAATCTACCATATCTAATTTTTCTAACAATCTATTTACCTCCCTAATTTCTTTCTTGTTTGTTTTATGATTCGATTTATCTAGATCTGATAGCGGGAGGTTGAGGTCTCCCACTAGTAGAGTTTTGCTGTCTATGTCTTCCTGTAATTCTTTCAGCTTCTCCTCTAAGAATTTGGGTGCTGTCCCACTGGGTGCATATATATATTCAATATTGAAATGACTTTATTGTCTATGGTACCTTTTAGGAGGGTGTAGTTTCCTTCCTTATCTCTTTTAATGCTATCTATTTTTGCTGCTGCTTTGTCTGAGATAAGGATTGCTACCCCTGCTTTTTTTTACTTCAGCTGAAGCAAAAATATATTTTGCTCCAACCTTTTACCTTTACTCTATATGTATCTCTCTGCTTCAAATGAGTTTCTTGTAAGCACCATATTGTAGGATTCTGGTTTTTTAATCCACTCTGCTATTTGCTTATGTTTTAAGGGAGAGTTCATCCCATTCACATTTAAGATTATGATTACTAATTCTTTATTGCCCTCCGTGCTATCTTCCCTCTGTTTGTATTTTTCCCCCTTTCCCCCCTTTTTATCCATATTCCCCAGTCTTTTGTTTCTGAAAACCACCCCCTTCAGTGTGTTTGCCCTCCTATATCACACCCTCCCCTTTCTTTCCCCTTTCCCTTTTTCCCTTTTCCCTTCCCTTCCTTTTATTATTTCCCCTTATTTCCCCCACTCCCCTTCCCTTTCTCTTTCCCCCCTCCCCTTTTCCCCTTTTAATACTTGAAAGGTTAGATGTTTTATAAGTTAACTGAGTATGTGTAGGTTGACTTTAAGCCAAGTCTGATGAGAAGAAGATTCAGGTGTTTCTCCTCTGCTCCCTTCTTCCCCACTATTACCATAGGTTTTTTGTACCTCTTAGTGTAATGCGATTTACCCCATTCAATCCCCTCCCTCCTCCCGTCTCTTTCCTGTCCCCCTTTTTAGGACGGTAGTGTTTTTTTTAGATCATTCTATCTATGACTGCACATTTTTAATCTATATCAAATAACTTGGTTTTTCAAGGCGGGGGTGGGAGGGTGAGAAGAAGGGAGAGAATTTGGAACTAAAAGTTTTAAGAATGAATGTTAGGGTAGCTAGGTGGCACAGTGAATAGAGCACTGGCCCTGGAGACAGGAGGATCTGAGTTCAAATGTGGCTTCAGACACTTAATAATTACTTAGTTGTGTGACCTTGGGCAAGTCACTTAACCCTATTGCCATAAAATAAAAATAAAAAAATAAATTTAAAAAATCTGAAAACACTTTAGAAATTACTAAATTGTTGAAAATTCTTAGGGATAATCTGCTGGGATATCAGCTTATTTTCCTTTAACCAGTGTACTATTTAAAAATGAATTCTGCTGTCATTGTGCTATCTCTTTGCTCCATACCAACCATCACACTTCACAAAAAAACAAACCTAAAAGAATGAATGTTAAATAAATGTACACATACAACTTTTCCCAGACTGTTCCCCACCAGAGGAGGGGGACAGGAAAGAGAGGGTGGTAGAAAAATATTTAACTTAGAAATTTGCAAATGGATGAATATTGAATAACAACCATAAGCATGTAATTGGAAAAATAAAGCAAAATATCAATTTAAATAAAAAAAGAATGAATGTTAAAACTTTTTAGATGTAACTGGGAAAATTAAATTCAAAAATAAAAATAATAAATTAAAAAATAAAGTCAGCAAAATGCTTTATTATATATGGTTTTCTTTGAGAATGAACAAAACAATAGTAACAGCAACCATAGGCAGACACATATATGAATGGAGTGTAGGGGCAAACACACTGGGGACATGGGTATCCAAGGAAGATGTTTGGAGAGACAACTCAAGCTCTTCATGCTGCTTCTGATGTCTTCTGGTGATAATACTTTTCTGGACCTGTTTTCTGTTCTATGTTCCCCTTCTTCAACCTGCCCACATTGCATCAGACCTGTACTATTACAATAGTCTGTTGGTTGATTTCCCTACCTTGTCTCTCCTCATTCTAATTATTTGTTATTTAAACTGCCATATTGATCTTTTTAAAATCCAGTTTTGACCATGCCACCTCCAACAACCATTCAATAGACTTCAATGGTTCCCTATCTCTTCCCAGATGAAATATAACAATCCTTTGTTTGGCATTCCAAGTCCTTCATAACCTGCCTCTCATACCTTTCTAATCTTTTTTTACTTTTTCTCCCTGTCCCCCTACACTCTTCAATTCAGTGACTCTGACCTCCTTATTGTATTTTGCATAAGGTTCTCCATGTCCTGACTCAGGGTATTTTCTCTGACTAGAATGTCCTCCCTCTTCCACTCTGACATTTGACCTCACTGGTTTTCTTTAAGTTCTTTCTAGAATCCCCTCCTTTTACAGTAAGTCTTCTAAATCCCTTTAATTCTAGTGCCTTCTCTCTGTTGATTATCTCCAACTTTGGGGAGTTTATTTAGTCTGTTATGTTACTTGTTGCTGTTGGTTCCTCCATTGGACTATAAGCCTCTTGAGAGCAGAGAATATCCTAGTCTCTATAGTAGATATTAAATAAATGTTTATTGACTGACTGGTTTTCCTAAAATGTAGGTTGGATCATATTGCTCTTCTAATCACTAAACTGTAGGGACTTCCTTTTGCCTGAGCAAATATAAAAAAGCTCTATTTGGTACTCAAAGTCCTTCTTAACCCTCTCCTACCTTTCCAGTCTTCTTACACCTTATAACCCAACCTGTATTCTTTGATCCAATGATACTGGTCTCCTGGCATTCCAAAAAGAAGACAATTCATCTCTCTGCTCTGACATTTTCTACGGTTGCCCCCCAAGTTTGGAACACTTTCTTTCCTCCTTTATAACTACTGAGCTCCTTTGCTTCTCTTAAGCCCCAACTAAAATTCCACCTTCTCCAGGAAACTTCACCTAATATCTCTTAATTTCAGTGCTTTCCTTCTTTTATTTCCTATATATATATATATATTCTATATACATATACATATATATTTATAGTTTGCTTTGTATATATATAGTATTGTATGTATATATATATACATATATATATAGTTTGCTTTGTTTATTAATTGTTTGCATGTTATTTCTCACACTAGATTGTATGCAGGTACTATCTTTTGCCTTTTTTTTGGTATCCTTTTTTTTAAGGTTTTTGCAAGGCAAATGGGGTTAAGTGGCTTGCCCAAGGCCACACAGCTAGGTAATTATTAAGTGTCTGAGTCCAGATTTGAACTCAGGTACTTCTAACTCCAGGGCTGGTGCTCTATCCACTGCACCACCTAGCTGCCCCTATGGTAGGTTCTTAATAAATATTTCTTGACTGATTGATTGACTCATTGACTTTGATGGATAATAATTTCCTACTACCAGCTTCTGTACCACCTGCCATCCACTTGAGCTACAACACTAGATTTTATTATGTAAAAGACTCTCCTTGATAAGGATAGGTGGATAACTTTTAAATCACAGCCATACCACCCCCAGCTAATAAAAACCTGACAGACTGAACTCAAAATAAGTTTCTCTTTCTTCTTAACCCCTAGCTGGTGCTGAGATCATTGTTCTTTGTCCCAAATAATTTAATGAATGTTTGAAAATCACAAGTTTATCTCTAGCATAGAAATGATTTTGAAACAGATCAGAACACAAATTCATTGATCTCTGCTATTTTGTCCACATGTCAGCCTTTATAATGTATATCTGGCTGCCCAACCTAGTTTAGTGTTTTATTTTGTTTAGCAAAAGCTCTCATTAACCTTTTACCCAAGCAATACTTTTTTCCTCTTCCTTCCTTCCTTCTTTTCTTTCTTCCTTTTTCTCCCCTTCCTTTCTTCTTTCCTTCTTTCCTTTTTTCTTTATTATATCAGCTTCATTTTCAAATATAACCCACACAAATATACCCATTAACAGTTCTTGGGATAAAAGCTAAAGACCTTTAATTCAAAAAAGAAAGGCAAGAGATGAAGATATCCAGATACTGACTGCTACCTCTATCAGTACTATAGCAAAAAAACTTTAAAAAGGAAGAAAGGCAGGAGAGGAGTTTGGTTTCTCACAGGAGAAAATTGGGGCAGTAGGATACTCAAGGACCCAGATGTCTTCAACAGAGGAGTCAAACATGACCTCAAAAAACACTTACTAAGTCTGACAATGACTGACAAACATAGTCTTCCACATCCCACATCTGAAAAAAAGAGGTAGCTAAGTGGCATAGAATGTTAAATTTGGAGTCAGGACGTTCTGAATTCATATATGATCTCAGATATTTAAGAAAGTCACTCAACTTCTGTCTATCTCAGTTTCCTCATCTGGAAAATGGGCATAATAATAGCACCCAAGTCCCAGGTTATTAGGATCAAATGAGGTAATATTTGTAGAGTTTTCAAATATTAAAATGTTATATAAATGTTAGCTATTTTTCTTCTCTCTTCTTTGAGGCCTAGCTTGAACATTATAAGCAAACATATTCAGATTTTTAGCTGTTTTTATTGTTTTGTCACTGTGTATGTTTATTTTCCTGGTTCTGCTTATTTCACCTTCTATCAGTTCATGGAAGTCTTTCCTAAGAAGTATTAATATTTTGAAAATTTAAAATATGATAATCTAGAAATATGTGGCCTCTTTCTTTAAGCCAAAATTCTTATACTTTTTGATCTTGAGACCCATTAAATAGTTTTAAAAACTACTGGAGGTTCCCCCAAAGATTTGGGTTATATCTATTGATATTTATCATATTTAATTAAATAAAAATATCTTAGTAGTATTATAAAAATAATTTTGATTTTTCAGACCTCTGAAAGGATTTTGTAGACCTCCAGTGGTCCTTGGACCACTCAAAGTATACTTTGAGAACCACTGGTTTGGATGCATGCTCACTAGGTAACCACATTTAACTTACATTTGCTTGAAACATGAGGACTGCCCTTGCCTTTATTGTAAAATTTATGGGTATTTCCCCCTCATTTTAGATATGAATATCTTCTAGATTGGTGTAGAACTAATTTACTATTGATAATAACTTTTTAATTTGAAATTCTTTTCATAATTATATTATAATATTCATTTTAATTGATGGTTTTCTCTTTTATGGAATAAATTTTTAGTTTGGCAAAGTCTAAGACCTTTAAATCAAAAAAGAAAAGCAAGAGATGAAGATGTCCAGATACTGACTGCTACCTGTATCAATACTATAGCAAACAACTTTGGAAAGGAAGAAAGGCAGGAGAGGAGTTTGGTTTCTCACAGGAGAAAATTGGGGCAGTAGGATACTCAGGAACCCAGATATCTCCAACAGAGGAGTCAAACATGACCTCACATGAAATATAGTAGCACACCTAAGAACATCCTGAATAGATCAAAATGTATTTGGGAAATATTTAATGAAATGAAAATAAAAATGTACAATAAAACATAGATAAAATTATAATCAATCTGCAGTTTATATGCATGAGATGCTTATGTAAGAATTAATGTCCCTTCCCTTCATTTCCATTCTATTTGAATTTAACACCACTATTCTACACCAATGTTCAGACTCTGGGTAATGAACTAGAGACAATAATTCAAAGAAGTAAATATGGATTGGTTGGGGGGTTGCTACTTATGACTGGGATATGGCAATGGAAGGGAACAGATGAAATAAATAGATGAAATGAAGTTATTTTGAACATTAAGAAAGTATTCAATTGTGTAGAAATTCATAAACTTGAAGGGGGCAGTGAGGTTAACATGGTTGACAATATTTGGGTGAGGATCAAAGAAGGAAGAAGAAAAGTAATATGGTGGTAGGATTATATTACAGGTCTCTGGGCCAGCTAGAGGAATTGGATAATATGTTCCTAACAGACTACAAAATTGACTCAGAACAATAGATATGAGGTGACTTCAACTAAATGGATATTTTTCGGTTTCATAAATTATTGATTTGTTCTGGTAATAATTCAGAAAGTGAAAGAAAACACATGTGAAATTTGTCAGATGATTTTTTATTGGATAAAAATTCAGTGCCATTCAACAATCATTTATCAAGCCTATAAAATATGCAGGGAAACTTGTTTGACCCTGGAAATAAAAAGGAAATAAGATGAAGTCTCTATCTCTATAACTGAAGAGGTGACAAAGACATGTACAAAAGTGACTATAACTTACAAAAGAGAGTTCTAAAATACTATGAGTGGGGTGGCTAGGTGGCGTAGTGGATAAAGCACCAGCCCTGGAGTCAGGAGTACCTGGGTTCAAATGCAGTCTCAGACACTTAATAATTACCTAGCTGTGTAGCCTTGGGCAAGCCACTTAACCCCGTTTGCCTTACAAAAAAAAACTAAAAAAAATTAAAATAAAATAAAATACTATGAGAATTCAGAAGAAGAAGCAGCCAATTGGTCCATTAGAGAAGGAAGAGGTCATCTGGAAAGAGTTTATGAAATGGATAGAACTTGAAGTAGATCCTGATGAAAGAAAAGAGTTTCAATAGACAGAGATAGAAAAGAATCCATTCCAGACATTGATAAAAGTGTGATTAATGGTACAGAGAAGGGGGAGATATAGGTGAGAATAGGGTATAGCAAATCGTTTGGTTTGACTGGTATGTAGACTAAAAAAAGTGTGAGGTAAGGTGAACAAGCCAGGGAAGATTACTCAGGCAGATGTGTGAATGATCAGAGGTGGAAAAAGCAGCTAAGAGGCCATTACTGTTGTCTTCATTAGAAGAAATGAAGACTTGAAAGAAGGATGTAGCAACAGAAATAGAAAGTAAGGGGTGGGTATGTGAGACATTGTAGAAATAAAATAAATAGAACTTGACAAATGATTGAACATGAGATTTGATGAAGAAAGATGAACCAAGAATGACCCCCAAGTTGTAAACCTGGATGACTAGAAGATGGTGATACTTCCAACAAAAATGGGAAAATTAGAGACAGTGCTTGAGTTTTTTTTTGGGGGGGGGGGGGTTGAAGGAGGTGTGAGGGATAATAAATTCATATTTAAATGCCATAGAAACATGGGTTCATCCTTTTTAGAGCTGGAAGAAAATTTCCATTCCTTGTTTTATTATTGAGAAACTCAGGTTAAAAGAGAAGAAATGTCTTACTGGCATTACTTTCCCAACCCACATTTGGACAGGTAGCTCAGATCTCCAGGGTTCAGCTCCATCTCCTTTCAGGGATCTAGGGAAGTAGTTTAAGTTGTCTTTTCGCTACTACTGTTATGCTCAAGCCCCCAATTCCATGTACTCCCCTTTATATTAATTCATAAATACCACCTCCATAATATCTTCTAACAAGTAATTAGTGTTCCAATATGATTTTGACCATTTTGTTTTGATCAGTATCAATATCATTAATAATCAATTAGGTTTTATAAAGGGTTGTTTGTTCTTGAAAAAGACCATAACATGATGGAGGTGATGCCATGGCATGCAAGTGAATTGGATTTAAAATGAGGAAGGGCTAAGCAAAATAACCAGCTTCACTTTCTCAGTGATGAACAGCTAGATAATATAGTGGATAGAGTGCTGGGCCTGGAGTCAGGAAGACTTATCTTCCAGAGTTAAAATCTGGCCTCAGATGCTTACTAAGTAAGTAAGTTACTTGATCCTGTTTGCCTTAGTTTCCTCATCTGTAAAATGAACTGGAGAAGAAAATGGCAAAGTACTTCAGTATCTTTGCCAAGAAATACCCTAAATTGGTTCACAAAATTGGATATGACTGGGAAAAAGTCTGAACAATTTATTGATGACATAGAGTCAGAGGCTTAACCAAACCTCCCAAACCAGATCATATTTTCTTTTCTACATCTTGGTCCCTGTGGGGAGTGAACTCCAATTTAAAGTGATTATCTGAAGAATCCAAGCCCTTGGTAGTCAGGTCCATTCACTTCAGGTCAATGTCAAACAGGTCATCTTTTTCAAAATTAACTTCTCACTCAATTCAGTTGTTAACAAATTCTACTATGGATTCTCCTTTGTTGAACTTCTAGTGACTCTTCCAATCTTTGAAGTTCACTAGGGTGAAAGCTGTGTCTTTTCTGCCTCTTAAACTCATTCAACATATTTGTTTTGTTTTGTTTTCTCATTGTGTGTGAAGGGTTAAGGATGGGAATCAGAGAAAGAGAATCTTTGTGAAAAGAAAAGTAAACTTAATTTTAAAAAGAAATTCATTCACATACAATTAGTAAAAAATAAATATAAGATGAACTGAAGAGATATAGGCAGCATGTGTTCTGGACCATATGACAATAAATGAGGTAGAGGACTTTTCACCCACCTATTATTATATACAGAGATAGTTGGCTTATGGAACACATGAGTGATGGGGAGGATAGGCATTTTCTCTATTGGAGAGAGAAACAGAGGGAGGGGGGAGAGAGAGAGAGAGAGAGAGAGAGAGAGGAGAGAGAGAGAGAGAGAGAGAGAGAGAGAGAGAGAGAGGGAGGGAGAGAGAGAGAATGAGAGGGAGAAAGACAGAGACAGGGTCAGATAGAGAGAGAAATAGACAGACAGAGACACATAGAGACAGAGATGGGGCAGGGCAGGATATGAGGACTGGACCTCCACTGGCCAATCCCTTTATCATATTAATAAAAACAAAAGCAAATACTAAACAAAATTCCCATGCTTTATACTATTAATTCTATATATAGCTAATAATAACAGTCCAAGACTATTCCAGATGGTCTTAATTTTATTCTCTTCAGTCTTTAAATCTTTAAAAGATCTTGCATACAATTTTTCCACATCTAAGATTGCTCTGGATATTGGATCTTTTTTTCATGAAATATGCAAAGTTATTTTGATTTTTAAGTCTTCCTTTTTTTGTCTTGGAAAAGAATTATTACCTTTGCTAAGAAAATTGAATTTGGGATTAAGTTATATTTTCCTTTACTTTCTAAATCATAACATTTAGAATTATGAAACACTTAAAATAATATTCCAGCTTTTTCTGTTTCTCATTTTTGTAGAAAAATCTTATAAATCTGAATTAATGTTTTACTATGTGATGTCTTTCGTACAGCTGCACATAGTCAATGTCTTTGTTATTGTAGTCTTGAAATTTTACAATCATATGACAGGATTTGTTAAATTTCAGATTTTTCTTTTTTCATTCATCTAACATTCAGTCAAGGACAGGAATTACTCATTTATTGCATTTTGCTTTATTATGCTTGCATATATTGCTTTTTTTTAAACAAATTGAAGGTTGTGGCAATCCTGCATTAAGTCTTTTAGCATTATTTTCCCAATGCATTCACATTGTATCAGGCTCATCAAGCACATTACAATATTTCAAACATTTTCATTGTAATTATTATAATTATATAATCATTATAATTATATCTGTTTATGTTGATATTTGATGTTACTATTGTAATTGTTTTGGGGAGCCATGTATGCCATATATAAGTCAGCCAACTTAAATGATGAATATATGTTCTGATTGTTCCAATTCCGCCATCTCTCTCCCCCTCTCCTTGGATCTTCCTATTCCCTAAAACACAACAATATTGAAGAATATTATATAAACTTAGTTGATAAATCAGCTGCAAATTTGAGAGGATTGTCTCCAATACTGAGAGAAGTTCTACTGTGGGTAAAATGCTAACAAACAGCATCAGATGCTACAGAAAACTTTTTCATTAAAGGAAGAGTTGATTGATCAGCAAACTTCTTTGTTGCCTTACTTTAAGAAACTGCCACAATCATCTTAACCTTCAGCAAATAGCACACTGATATGTCAGTAGCCAGTAATATTGAGGCAAGATGCTACACCAGCAAAAAGATTAGAACTTGCTGAAGGTTCAGATGATAGTTGGTATATTTTTTAGCAATAAGGCAAAAACAATTTAAATTAAAGTATGTAATTTTAAAAGACATAATACAGCATAGTACAAACAACTTTTATAAGCCCTGGGAAACCAAAAAATTTGTGTGACTCGCTTTATTGCAATATTCCCTTTATTGTGGTGATCTGGAACCCACCCTATTTCAAGTCCACCTATCAACAAGGAAAGGTGAGTCTGATGGTCAAGAGAGAAGTTTCTGAAATCTCATTAATAGATGAAATAACCTACCTAATGACCCTCTCCACTGGTTTTGCTCTAATTTTTCTTTTGTGGTCCAGTCTAGGACTTGGACCTAGGGCTTGAATACTGATATCAATACTTAATCTGTTCTTCATGAACAGAGGGAACTGGAAGCTCTGGGATATTTAAGGTGGAGGCTCCCCCTTAAGGGAGCCCTTAATTTTTTCCTTTGTATCATTTCAGGGATAAAGTAGACACTGAAAATTGGTTACCTATATAATATAAATTTGAAGGTTTGAAAATGAACTAGGAAATTTCTCATATGTGAATTGGGAGTTCTAGAACAACAGATTTTTCTATTTAATATAAATGATTTATTAATTTAAATTAATTTATATAGTATTTTACATTAGTCCCCAAAAAAGAAAATGTCTTTCTTGTCCAATTGATTAAAGCACCAAAGATTGATGGTGTGGGAGCAGGAGTGAGCTTGAGCCAACTTGAACCAGCTCCTTAGCTGTTTGTAAAATTTTCAGTGTGAGAATTATACCCCTGATATTATGCCTACAAGTCACGGCTTGATTTATTGCTCCAAGATTTAAGAAAATAAGGAAGAAAATATTAATAATGCAGTCTATACTTAAAATATGTCACACATCCATTCTCTTCCTTCCCCCACCTCTGACTCCAAGCCAGTTGTTAATCTTTTACTTAGCACATCCATATGTGTGACTTTTCTGAACATGTGTCCGAAAGATCTTGATGAGACCCTTAGGAAGTTGAATTGGTTATAGCATCTCACTGTTTGAAAATTACATGTTACACTCCCTTTCTGGCCAATTATAAAATGATACTCTGTCTTTTTTTGGAGGCTTATAAAGGCAATACAAAATGTAGTATGAGCTTCTACTGAAATATTTCAGCTGTCACACTGTGACATTTAAAAAGTTTCGGGGTAATTATTTATAATGCTAGCATATTACCAATAAAATGGCTCAGTGACACTCTCCAAAGTCAAAGACAAAATAATGGCAGTGAGTTCACAATTTATATTTCCTTATAAGAATGGGTGTTCCTGTGGGTGGCTGTCAACTCTGACTGGTTAACAATTAATGAAAAGAATAATTATTACTATGAGGGGCTCTAAAGAGGGGGCTGGGGATATGATTCTGACCATGTCATTTATTTCTAAATTGTCCAACCTTGGGCAAACTAATCAAAGAATTTATCCTCACACAAACTTGTATATAGTACAATAGACTTCCCTACCTGGCTAGGGTCTGAACAAGATTGAGGAGAGTTATTTCAATCTCATTATTAGCTCATTATAATCCTATTATGTCATTACATATATCATTATCTGAGTGAATATGTCCTTCATAGACTGAATTACAGTCTTCTGAAGAAATCCTGGTCCTAATTCAGTAGCTGATTATTAATATGAGAAAAATCATTTCTCAAAAATATTGCTTGGAAAATTTTTCCTATTTGATTTCCTGAAACATAGAAATCAGATTTGTTTTCTTCCTTATAGTTTTTGGGAAGCCCCATACTTTTTGGTTATTCTTTCTTTTTTTTTCTTTTTTCAAGGCAATGGGGTTAAGTGGCTTGCCCAAGGCCACACAGCTAGGTAATTATTAAGTGTCTGAGGTTAGATTTGAACCCAGGTACTCCTGACTCCAAGACCAGTGCTCTATTCACTGCGCCACCTAGCTGCCCCTGGTTATTCTTTCTTTATCTGCCTTGCAGATCAGGTATTTTATCCATATTGCTTCCAAACTTTTTTTGATAGATACATCATTTTTCTAAGTTTATGCTTTTGTTTTCATATTAATTTTCCCATTAATTCTTCTAGCAAAATAATTCTACAATTCCACTGATATGTTTTTCCATGAATATTGCTAAACTATTGAGTTTCAGTATCATTTCATCTTGAAATTCCCTAATGGCATCTCTTTATTGCTTCTTGTGATTTGTAATTCATCCCTTTTTTCCTTTAATTCCTTCAGTGTGTTTATTATCACTGTTATTAATTGTAGACAAAAATTTGAACTTTATTATTTATGCCACCATTGATGTCATTACATTTTTATTCTGGTGTTTTTGCCTCTGCTATGTATATATGCATATATATACATAATTTTTTGTGTTGGATTGCTTATTCTCTTTTATGATTTAAAATTTTTCTTTTAGTGTTTTTTTGGTAGTTTTGCTACTTTGAGGTATTTATATTGTCATTTTTGAGGGGGATATTGAGGAAGTAGGCTCTTTTCACTCTACCCACTTCCCAGGTGTCTTTTTTTGGTAAAGATATTTAACAGACAGTTGGAAATGCAGTACTGAAGGTCTTGGGAGAGATTGAGTCTAGTGAAATAGATATGAGAATCAACAGAATAAAGGTGATTATTGGATATGATTACTAAAATAATTGAAGATGATTAACAAGATTACTAAGAAGAGCAGAGGGCCCAGGATATAGCTCTGGGAAGCATGTAGATTGTTATTCATCCTTTGCTTTCTGAAGAGGACCAATGACATCACAGGTGATGCACATGAATTGGAATTATTGATGGGGACCCGGAGTAATAACGGTGTCAGATAAGAAATAGAACTATGACTAAAATTTCTTAGAAAACAAGATCAACAGAGATTCATGGAGGAGATATTTTAGGGTGATTAAGAAATATGAATATAGGAAAAAATAATAGAATTTGGTGTCATTGATGTAGGATTTTCAGAAATGATCTATTCCATTCCCCTTATTTTACAAATAGGAAACTGAAGTTCAGGGAAGTTAAGTGACTTAAGGTCACCCAGGCCCTCCAACTCCAAAACCAGTGCTCTTTCCACTGTCCTACTCTAAACATGATTGATGAATGCTCATCAAATCTAGCTGGCCAACACCCATAATATTGAATTTTTTGATTTTCTTTCTATGTTGCCAGTATTCATATATCCTCTATCTTCATATTCAAAATAATTGGCAGACCAGAACTTCTAACTGTAGAACTTCTAACAGTTTTCTTTTCATTATAACCATACTGGCTAAGACAAAGTATAGCTTTGCTTATATCTACATATTTAATATTCATTTGCATATAATACAATATTAAATGTAATGAATAAAATGAATAATAAGACAACTCATATAAGAGCTAGATAATCGCTAATACTGGTACCAATCAAATTAGTACTACTAAATGTTCACCTGAGTTCAGGAATTCCTAGAGTTGTAGTAAAAAAAAAATTAAAATAAGCATTTACATAGTGCCTATTATATGCAGGCATTGTACTAATACTTCTACACATATTGCTTCATTTGATCTTCACAATTAACTCAGATGTTATCATTGTTTCTATTTTATAGTAGAGGAAACTGAAGCAAGCAGGACACACAGCTAATAAGTGTCTGAGGTTGGATTTGAAAACCAACCCATCATACTCTCCACTGACCTACCAGCTGCCAATAATTTACCAAAGTCAATAATCTGGTGTTGTTCCTAAATCTCAAACTAACAGACTGGGAGGAGGGGTTTACCAGGCTGCCTAAAAAGGGTTGTCAGCTCAGGTCAGAGAAATGGAGCAGATTAAAGTCCCCATGCCTATCAAAATCAGGATCAGTCCATATTGCACTTCCAACCTAGATAAGATCAAGAAATCCAATCTCAAAAAAAAAACAAAAATAAAAACAAAACAAGATTTGACCAATTATTTAAGGGAAAAGTAGTAAATAAGGGAGTCTCAACATTTCTTTCCCTATCTCCTTGTCTTCAAAATTACATTCTAGCAACATGACTTTCTCCAGCTATGTACGTATATTTCATAATTTAAAATTTTTATTTTAATTTCATCAGTCAAGGGAATTTTCAGTAAGGAAATTCCTTGGACCAATCCAGATTAGCATTTATTTTGCAATTTATACTCTTAATAGAATTTCCTAGGCCTTGAACCTACATCTTTCTGACTCCCTAGGCCCATTCTCTATCAACTTTGATACACTTACTACATGCTTGGTTCATTACACAACAAAAAGATATACACTACATTTCAAAGAATAGACAAAATTATGAAAAGGAAAGATCAAATGCATCATTTTTTCCCTCTCACAAATTAACTCCTTGAGATTTATTTGTAGGAGTATATGATATAAGATATATTTTCTTGCGCAAGGAAAGCTCTTATGTATAGTTTTGTTAATTTCAGTTTATGGATGGATCTCTCTTATAATGCTACCATTATGGGTAAGTTTAAAATATTCTTATTGTCTTGTCTAAGCTTAGATAAAATTAAGTGAACTTATAAGTAGGTATTATTTTGAGGAGGGCTAATGTTATTGCCAACTCTGGAAATGATTCATAGTACCTGATGTTTGATGCTTTCTATTTCTAATGCAATATTTGCAGATTTTAAATAACTGCTATATTTTCTTTTCTATTGTATTCCTATTGCAACCATTAAAAAAAAGTTGCTTCTAGAAATTCACTTTGTTTATTTTCTTAAAAATTTTTTCATTGAATTTCTTAAAATCAAGTTGGCTCTACATTGCATCCAGAATATTTTTAATTTAGAGTTTAAACAGCTGTTTGGCTGAAAGATGACTTCCTTCACCTTGTGACTCACCTCTTCCCTTGGTAGTCGATAAGAAAAAGCTAAGGAACTTCAGTAAATTGACTTTTTGGGTGTAATTTTCAGGGAATTCAATCTTTGAGACATTCTTTTAACATTTTTTTAAGTGAAATTCTACTTGATTTTTTCCCTCTACTTTATAAAATGTTTAGTTTGTGAATTATTTACCTCTCTTGATGCACAAATAAGACTTGCAAAGCTTTGACCAAAGTGTGTTTTGTTTATTTTCAATAAGAGAGCTAAGGGGAAAAAAAATTACTCCCCACCTCCCTCCATAGACCCATGATTTCTTTGGTGTTAGGGAAGGAAATGATCAAGGCTGACAAACAACTCTTTTGAAACTTTAGAGAATTGCCTGGGGGTATTGAGAGGACACTGCCTAGGATCAAATAGTTGGTAGGTGTCAGAGATAGAACCCAGGAGTTCATGACCCTAAGCCTGGTCATCTTTTATGCTATACTTCATCTTACTTAAAGATTATCCACTCTAAAAATCTAATTTTTCCATTTGAAACAACTGAGGCTAAGCTCACACAGTGATCCAATGACAGAAACTAAGGCTTCTCACGTTCGTGTTCCTTATATTACACTATATTGCCTGGGCAAGCACTCCCTTTCCTGATATAATTCCTTATTCCTTCATTGCTATTCACCTTATCCCTCTTACTTCCAAGTCCTATCCTGCTCACCCTTCCTCTTTCATCATGCTCTTGTAACACCTATTCTAAATTCACAAATTGTCTCACATTTTTGCCTCCTTTCTCTTTGAACTCACAGAAACTTGGTTCCCCTCAAAAGACACTGGATTTCTGAATATCTTTTCTGTTTCTATCCTTCTCAAAACACACACACACACACACACACACACACACACACACACACACAAACACACACCCCAACAACTGAGAGATGGAGAAATAGTCACTTTGCTCCTTATCACCATTTGTGTACCCTTCCTCAGTCACTCAACAACATCTTTTGAACTTTATCTATCTAGAGTCTAATTTCTAAAGCCCTCAGACCATTCTTACCTTCTTTCTCAAAGGGTCAACCAAGCTGACATGGCTCTACTCACACTTTTCTTCTCTGTGACCTCTTATTTGGGGCCTTTAATATAAATGTTAATGTTCCCTCCAATATCCTAGATTCAGTTCAATAGCCTCAGTTTCCATGGTCTACATTTTAACCTTTACCACATAAGGATGGTCATATTAATGATTTCCCCAGCACTTTTATGACAGGGGTATTCAGAGGAAAGTCTGATTTATTTGACTGTGACAGCCCCTGTGGGGTTACACAAGAACTCTAGTGCTTTGCCTAGGAATATGTAATTTGTGGGAATGCCACAGGAACTCCAGATCCATACCTAGTGACTAGAGGCTGTCTCAAAGATAATGAGTGACTGATAATAGACAGACTCCTGAAATCTCCTGCCTTAGGATGGTTTCAGAAAAACCTGGGAAGACTTATAAGAACTGATGTAAAATGAAGTGAGGAATAACTAGGAGAACACTGAACACAGTAAAGCAATTTTGTGAGGATGATCAACTGTTAAAGACAACTCTGATCAAGATAATGATCCAAAACAATTCTAATCAATGATGAAAAAATGATATCCACATATAAAGAGAGAATTGATTGCATACTGAAACATACTTTTGTTATATTCTGTTTCTTTTTTGTCTGTATTTTCTTTTGTAACCTAGTTAAAATGCAAATACATTTTGCATGACTTTACATATATAATCTATTTCAAATTGGCTGTCTTCTCATGGAAAGGAAGATTTGAAGAAGAAGGGAGAGAATTTAGAACTTAAATTTTTTTTAAAATGAATGATAAAATTATTTTACATGTAATTGGGAAATATTTATTGAAATAAGTAAAAATTTGGGAAAAAAAAAACTCTCCTGGGACAGGTAGGTGGCACAGTGGGTAGAGCACTGACCCTGGAGTCAGGAGTGCCTGAATTCAAATCCGGCCTCAGACACTTTATAATTGCCTAGCTGTTGTGACTTTGGGCAAGTCACTTAACCCCATTGACTTAAATTAAAAAAAAAAATAAACCTACTGCCTTGGAAGTCCATAAGAAAAGCTAAAGAGAAAAAGTTTTGCCCTTCTCCCTTCTCTTTTAGGTCTCTTTTCTTTCTTTTGAACTTTTAGTAAGGACTATGTGGAAAAAGGTCTAGATTTCCCTCTTTTCCTTCCACCCCAGTGACTTAATTACCATGGTAGTGGGAGGCATGTTTGGTTAAGTAAGCCTGAGACTCTTGCTGGCTTCTTATAGCACTACTGAGAAATAAATGTTTCCAAAACTTAGTAGTAACTTTGTGTAAAATGCAAGTTCCCTTGTTGTGGATTCAGGCATCAGCTGGGCAAAGAAAGGAGATTCTTATAATAGTATGCTTCTCAGAGTAGATGTCTACTCCCAGGATCATCCTTGTAGTTGAAGAGAGAAGAACGCCATCCCCTGAGTCTCCTGGCCAATTTGTGAAATAACTGCAGATCCACAATTTCACTTTATTTCCCGGGGGGGAGTAACATAAATGTAACGAGCATTTGAGATGTTTTATATTTAATGTATTTGTTATTGCCTGTTTGTGAATCTTTGCATCTTAAGCCATTTCTTTAGTAGAGAAAATAAGCAGTTGTTTTATACCTGATTCCCTTATATTTTTGTTTGTGATTTTCAGGGAATTCAATCTGTATCCTTACTTTGAGACATTCTTTAACATTTTTTTTGAAGTGAAATTGAATACATTTTTCGAAGGGTCCCTAGTAATGCACCACCTCAATCTAGTTATTACCTCCCCATCCAATTTTACAATGAATTTAATCTAAGATGAAACCCTTGACCCATTGTGTTCTATTCAGGCTTATGTAGAGGATATAGATCCATTGTTTAGATTTCCCCAAGGCTAGGGTGATTTAGAAGTTTGTGCTGCTCCCTTAGGCTCTTATTAGAATAGGTCCACTTCTCAATGAAATATTAATTCTCTCATTAATTGCTACTCTCAGTAATACCCCATGCTTCCAAGAGCATATAAAAATGTGAGCCTAAAAAAACCTAGATTCCTCTTTGCTACAAGAAAATAATTAAATGATCATTTCTTTTATGATAAAATGCTTGCATTATTTAAAAAAATTAATTACCCAGAAATTATTTCTCTCAAACTTTTAAATATCACAAAACCCAGAACTCATTTTTGGAGCCTCTTCAGGATACTCAACTACCCCAAAATATTTGGTGGAACTTTCTTCTTTGCCATTTGAGGTCCCAGCTTGTCATGTTTTCATTTTAAGAGAGCCCCAATTCAATTTAATCATTTAATGCTGGGTAGCCTTTACAAAGGAAAATTTACTTCAAAGAAGTATTCAGAACAAAACAAAAACATTTTCTCCAACATCTCCCCCTCCCTCCAATACACATACTCACTACCTTGGTCTCTGAAGAGAACCAGGGGTCTCACCATATTCTTGTTCAAAGTTGGCATCACTGCCATCTTCTGCTGAAGGGTGCATGAACCCTTATTTCCAAAGGCATCATTGCTGAATTGGCTGCAACAACCAACTTGTATTCTTCAATTATTAATTCCTTTTTTAAAAAAAATGTAGGTCCTTTTTAATTTTATTTTTTCCAATTGCATATAAAGATATTTTTCACATTCATTTTTGTAAGATTTTTCTGAATTCCTAATTCCTGAAGTTCATACTCGGAGCCAGGATAGAGATTGTACTCCTTATACCTAAAATAGTGAAGAATGAATTAAAAGGGCAACAAGAGTGGAGGGTGTCCTAGAAGCTCTCTCATAAATCTTTGAAACTAAGGACTTTAACTAAATTTTCGAGAGACAGAACCCACAGAGGGACCCAATAAGGCAGTTCTCCTACTCAAGGTAACCTGGAAAAGAGCAGAAAGGCTCTGCTCCCCGGGGTCATAGGGGCGGCCCACCGGAGGGGGTGGCCTACCAGAGCGAAAGAACTTCAGCATCCCGGAGGCAGCCCCAGGGCGCTGGGAGCCGCTGCAGCGGGAGTTTCCTGACCTGCACCCGGGGGGAGCACAGGGCACAAAGTGGGGGAACAGTGGGGGACCTCTGTTAGAGTGAGCATGTGGAGCCCAGCCCCCAGGGCACACAGCAAGCTGCCTGGCCACTGCATTCCAGATCCAGGAAACAGAAGCAGGCAGAGCCGGTAAGCAGGAGCCCCCAGGACATGAGTCCATTGAACTGAGGGAGGGGAGTGAAGAGAGACTGCTGAGCTCTGTCCTCGGCCCCTGGAACAGGACTCTGGGGCTCTGACCACATTCAGATCCTGATCACAGTCTAGGCCCCCGCATAGAACATCAGGACCCCCCCCACCTCAGCCCCGTGGCAGAGGGGGGTGCTTATGGTCATTCACAGACCAGGAGGGAGGACAGAGCCTCATACACTGAGACCCTTGTGGGAGTGTCCCAAAATCTCAGGAAGCACCCCCAAAACAGGCGCAGGCTGGGAAAAATGAGCAAGCAGAGAAAAAAGAGGAACACAATTGAGAAATATTTTGCAAATGTGCCCAAGAAGGAGCAAAATACTCAGTCTGAAGATGAGGAAGCACAAGCTCCTACATCTAAAGACTCCAAGAAAAACAGAAATTGGGCTCAGGCTATGACAGAGCTCAAAAAAGACTTTGAAAATCAAATGAGGGAGTTAAGAAAAACTGGGAAAAGAAATGAGAGAGATGCAGGAAAAACATGAAAATGAAGTCAGCAGCCTAGTCAAGGAAATCCAAAAAAATGCTGAAGAAAATAGCATGCTAAAAACCAGCTTAGGTCAAATGGATAAAACAGTTCAAAAAGTTATGGAGGAGAAGAATGCTTTAAAAAGCAGAATTGGCCAGATGGAAAAAGAGATAAGAAAACTCTCTGAGGAGAACAAATCCTTCAGACAAAGAATAGAATTCAGGGAGATTGATGAATTTGCCAGAAATCAGGAATCAATACTTCAAAACCAAAAAAAGAAAAATTAGAAGAAAACGTGAAATATCTCATTGAAAAAACAACTGATATGGAAAACAGATTTAGGAAAGATAATTTAAAAATTATTGGAATACCTGAAAGTCATGATCAGGAAAACAACCTTGACATTATTTTCAAAGAATTACTACAGGAAAATTGCCCTGATATCCTAGAAGCAGAGGGCAAAATAGAAATGGAGAGAATCCACCGATCCCCCCAAGAAAGAGATCCCAAAAAATCAACCCCTAGGAATATCATAGCCAAGTTCCAGAACTCCTAAGTCAAAGAGAAAATATTACAAGCAGCCAGAAGGACACAGTTCAAATATTGTGGAGCTGCAGTCAGGATCACACAAGACTTAGCAGCAGCTACATTGGAAGCTCGTAGGGCTTGGAATACAATATACCAGAAGGCAAAAGAGCTTAGAATGCAACCAAGAATCAACTACCCAGAAAGGCTGAATGTCCTCTTCCAGGGAAAAAGATGGACTTTCAGTGAACCAGGGGAATTTCAAATGTTCCTTTTGGAATGGCCAGAGCTAAACAGAAGGTTTGATCTTCAGATACAGGACTCAGGTGAAGCATGGAGATTGGAGGGGGGGGGGGGGGTATGAGGGACTTAATGATGATGAACTGCATGTATTCCTGTATAGAAAAGTGACACTGATAATACTCATATGAACCTTCTCAGTTAATAGAGCAGGTAGAGAGAGCTTTTATAGTTGAAGCACAGGAGAAAGCTGAATTCGAAGATAAAATATGGTGTAAAAATGGAGTCAATAGAAAAAAAGGGAAATGTAATGGGAGAAAGAAAAAGGAGAGGGGGAATAGGCCAAGATATTTCATGTAATAAGATTTTTCTTTATTATAATGAGCTATTGCAATGATATGGAAGGGGGAAAGGCAAGGGGGAACAAGGGAATCTTCACCCTTATCAGAGGTGGCTAGGAGAGGAAACAGCATATATACTCAATGGGGTATAGGCATCTGGAGTAAGAAGGAGGGGGGGACAGGGGGAAGGGGGGGATGTGAGTGATGGAGGAGAGGATGGACCATGGGGGGAGAGTGGTCAGATATAACACATTTTCTTTTTTACTTATTGCAAGGGGCTGGGATTGGATGGCCTGTCCCGGACCATGGGGTCAGGTGGATGCTGGGCCTAAGGGGTGGTATGGGGGCTCTGGGCCTCTTGGCCCCAGGACCAGGGATCTGTCGGCTGCACCACTCAGCTACCCTACAGCAGAGTCAGAGTGAAAGGAGAGAGAAAATATAGTACATGGTAGTGGAGAAATAAGAAAGGAGGGAGTTGCAATCAGCAATGGCAATGCTGGGAAAATATGGAAGTAACTGTTGTGATGGACTTATCATAAAGAATGTGATTCACCCATGACAGAGTTGTTGGTGTTGGAACAAAGACTCAAGCACATCTTTTATTATTATTATTTTTTTGGGGGGGTGCAGGGCAAATGGGGCTGGGTGGCCTGCCTGGGGCCACATAGCAGAGTGATCCTTGGGTGTCTGAGGCCGGATTTGGCCCCGGGTGCTCCTGGCTCAAGGGCCAATGCTCTGTCCACCACCCAGCCACCCCTACTATTATTACTATTTTATTTTATTTAGGGTCTTTTTTTTTCTTTTTTCTGGTTTTTGCAGGGCAGTGGGGTTCTGGTGGCTTGCATATCAATCGCACGGCTGGGTGATTTTTGGGTGTACAGGGCCAGATGTGGGCTCGGGTGCTCGTGGCTCCAGGGCTGGTGCTCCGTCCATAGCTCCACCTGGCCATACCTGCAATTATTACTATTATTTTTTTTAATTTTAATTTTTTTCTCTCCCCTTTACTTTATCGCTGAAGCAAGTCTGTATTTGTGGGGGGAAGGGGTATCTTGTTCACTCTTAAACAAGAATATTTTACTAATGTAAAAATAACATTAATTGTACAAAATGAGAATAAATATTTAAATAAATGCAAAAAAAGGGGAAAAAAAAAAGAATGAATTAAAAGACCCAAGTCCTAGTCAAGCTCCTTTCTCACAGGCCTCATTGCTTGAGGTTAAGGGGAAAGAGGACCTAAAGTTTTTACCCAAGGTGGCAAGGTGGTGCAGTGGATAGAGAATCGGCCCTGAAGTCAGGAGTACCTGAGTTCAACTCTGTCCTCAGACACTTAATAATTACCTAGCTGTGTGGCCTTGGTCAAGCCACTTAACCCCACTGCCTTGCAAAAAAAAAAGTTTTTTTCCCCATTTTTTTCCCCACCATTTCCTAAATGGTGTCATTAACTCCCTTGGATTGGAATATCACAAAATTCCATCCTGTCTTGTGACAGACTCTGTGAAAGACAAGGAGGGTCCCATTGATGTGGTCAGTTGAAAACAACTGCTCCCAAACACATAGTAAGTCAAATGTATTCTAGTCCTCTAGTATCCCAGAAGCAGCTCCCTAGGATCCTCCACTTGGGCCATGCCATCTTTTTTTTTTTATTAAAGATTTTATTTATTTTGAGTTTTACAATTTTTCCCCAATCTTACTTCCCTCCCCCCACCCCACCCCCACAGAAAGTAATCTGTCAGTCTTTACATTGTCTCCATGTTGTACATTGATCCAAATTGAGTGTGATGAGAGAGAGAAATCATATCCTTAAAGAAGAAACAAAGTATAAGAGATAACAAGATCAGACAATAAGATAGCAGTTTTTTTTTTCTAAATTAAAGGGAATAGTCCTTGAACTTTGTTCAAACTCCACTGTTCTTTATCTGGATGCAGATGGTATTCTCCATTGCAGACAGCCCTGGACCATATCATCGTTTTTTTTTTAGGTGTTTTTTTTTGCAAGGCAAACAGGGTTAAGTGGTTTGCCCAAGGCCACACAGCTAGGTAATTATTAAGTGTCTGAGACAGGATTTGAACCCAGGTACTCCTGACTCCAGGGCCAGTGCTTTATCCACTATACCACCCAGCCGCCCCTGGACCATATCATTTTAACCAACTAATAGTGTCTGGACATGTGCCAGATCCCTCATTATATCTACAAGAATTAGAGCCTCTCTAAAAAGATGAATCAGTCAAAGGACATAAACTTAAAATTCTTTAAAAAAAATTGCACAAACTATCATTAAGCATCTAAAAAGCACTTAAAATGACTAATAATCAGAGAAAAGCAAATTAAAATAATATTGAAATATCACCACATGTTCATCAAATTGACAAGGATGGTAAAAGTTGGAAAAATTGAATGTTGGCAGAGATATGGGAAAACAGGAATGAGAATTTATTAGTAATGGAGCTGACAATTGGTTCAGTCATTTTGGAAAATAAAATATTTGGATTGCATAAATTTGTCATCTCTAACTGAACTAAAATTGTTATTTAACTTTCAATATATTGACTAAAACCAATAGGAAGGCTGAAATTCAAGATCTGGCAATCTATACCATTCCCTGGTATTTATTTAGTCATTGAAGTTTGTCTGAGTTCTAAGTAGGGGAAATGAGCTTCATTTTTTTTCTTTTTTTTTTTTTTAAGGTTTTTGCAAGGCAAATGGGATTAAGTGGCTTGCCCAAGGCCACACAGCTAGGTAATTATTAAGTGTCTGAGACCGGATTTAAACCCAGGTACTCCTGACTCCAAGGCCAGTGCTTTATCCACTACCTCACCTAGCGGCTCAGAAATGGGCTTCTTAATGTCACACTCATAACCCCACCCCACCCACAATCCTGGTCTTGAGGAAAGTTGCTGAATCTAGGAAACATTCTAAGACTATAAATTACAGAAAAGATGCCAATCTATGTGTGGGGGGAGAATGCCCTTACTTGTGATATCTCTATATTAGAGAAAACAGAGGTCAAGTTCCTATTCTCTAACCTAATGATAGAAACAGCAGTGAACTCAGAATCTAAGGGTTTCCCTCAAGGAGAAGGGAGAAGTAAAGCAGAAGTACCACAAAATGTAAAGACATGAATAAATGATAAGCAAAAGAAAATCATTAACACACCATATAATGATTAGAATATTAGTTGACAATATAGTTTTTAGCTGCAGATGCACTTGGCTTGGGAGCCTTTTACAGCTAAACTTTATCAACAGCTTTTGCAAACTGCTTATTAGGCATGACACATTTCATCTCTGCACTGGTATTGTCTGATCAAACTTGATCTTCTTTCCTGGTGGTGGAGAGAACATCCCTTACTGCCACTGCCTAGCTAGTGAAAGATGCTGCTGTCCAACGATATCCTTTTAGGTATCTCATAAGGTCCTAGCCACTGCCCCCCCCAAAAAAAAGATAGTGGGAAAAAAAAGGTTGTCCTATTCTAGGCAATGGACTATGCTTTAGCACTCCTCCTTCCCCCTTCCCAATCTTCCTGACAGCTTAGGGTCTTCCTCATACTTGGAAACCATAAGGAAGAAAGTAGCCAAGAGGTAGTTACTATCATTATTATTATTATTATTATGTCCCCAGTAGCCAATTAGCTAATGAGTCATAATCAACCAGAAACTGAACCTCTTCTACCTCTAAACCCCTTCCCCCAAGTTATCCTTGAGGTCCACCAGATTGGTGACTGTGGTGATCTGGGGGGCACTTACTACACATTATTTTAAATGTTTCTGTTTTCTTGGCATTTATTTAGGATTCTTTGTTAAACTGAGGACCCATATGTAATGGTTATATGCAGATTATATACATTACATCCAGATTAGTGTTAGTTAGCATTTCTCAAAACTTTACCTAAAGTTCTCATGCCTTGGGTTTTTTTATGATCTTTAGGTGAATCACAAATAAACATTTTAACTAATAATGTACTTTGCTTGTCTCTCTTGAACTTGTTTCCTTCTGTCTTCTCTTCTTCCAGATACCTTTAGTACCCCTGCTGCTCATGCATGCCCAATCCCTATTAGACATCTCTTCCTTGATCTCAACATCAAAATAAAAATAAAAAATAAAATAAAAATGAGGAGTTTCCTCCTAGTTTGTTTCAGTTTGGGTTTTTTTTTTTTCCCTTTTCTTTGCTCCTTATACCAGAGAGGGAGAAGAGAGGGGTAGACAGCAGGTGGTGCTGTTTAGCAATTTGGAGTTAAAAGGAGACAAGGAAAAAAACTCCATATCTGGATATGGATTTTAGTTTGAGCAATTCAACATCTCCACCCACAGAACTCTTTCTTCAAACTCAGGGGAAGGTGTGGGAAAGAGTGAAACCATTTTTTCCTGCTTGGCCTCTTTTGATATTCTTTGGCTGACTATAGAGATACGGGGAGCCTGCAATGGGACTGTGTTGGCATCTAAAACATTCATTGAATGTAGTTTTGGCACAGCCCATGGGTGGTGACTGCATTGGGTCCATTCTGACTTGCCTGGAAGTGGCACAAAGCCCTTCAAACCTTCATGATATTCATCCCATTCCATCAGTTATGTGTTCTGCCTCCAACATTGTTAGGGTTCTAGGGCAAGACCCCTTGAAAAGATATACAATAGTTAATATAGGATCTTAGATCTGGAATTGGAAAGACCTCCCAAGAAATTTAGTCTAATTCCTTCATTTTACAAGTGCAGAGACTGTGATGCAGGGGGAGAAAGTCAACTGCTCAAGGTCAAGTTGTTCAGAGGTAGAGTTTGAACTGAGATCTTGTGAATCTCTAGAATTTTTTTCATGGGGAAATCTATGTAAGGAGACACTGTACTTTATCAAAGAATATTTATTAAGTATCTATTTGCCAGATACTGTGCTATAGGCTGATGGTACAAGAGAGGCAAAAGACAGTCTGTCTAATGGGAAAGACACCATGCATATCAATACACACAAAGCTTTATACAGGATAAATAGGAAGTTATTAGAAAAAGGAAGGCATCAGAATAAGAGGGGTTAGGAAAGACTTTCTGTAGAAGATGAAGTTTCAGTTGTGAATTAAAGCAAACCAGGGAGGTCAGTCAGTAGGACAAAAGATCACTAATTTTATATCCTGGGTTTGAGTCACAGATTTCTTTTTACTTCTTGTATTCTGTGACTTTCTAGGTATGTGACCATGTCAGATTCCTTCAATTCTCTGAGCTTCAGTTTCTTAATTTCTAAAATGAAAAATGGGATGAATTAGATGATCTCTAAGATAGCTAAATACTAGCTTTAAATCCTGTAATAATTCTTTTAATTACTACCTTACAGAGTATTTTGAAATCTGGCAGGGCAGTCTTTCAGCAATTTTATTTTTTATAGTTCCCCTTGCTATTTTTGCCTGCTTGTATTTCCATATACATTTTTATTATTTGATATAGTTCTATAAAATAGTCCATTGGTATTTTGGTTGATATTTCATTTGATCTATAAAATACCTTAGAAAGGTTTTTAATTGTTAACATCTTGGTTTGACTTTCCTGAGGCAGGGGATTTACTCTCAGGTATTTATGTTCCTTTATTTCTGTAAAAAGTCTTTTTAAAAATTACCCTTATGTAATTCTTCCATGAGTGTTTGTATATTTAACACCTACTTCAGTCATTAATTACCTTTCTGGGCCTTGACTTCCTCCTCTATAAAAGGAAAGCAGGGGCTGTACTTAATGATCTTTAAGGTCCTTTCTAGCTCTAAATCTATGGTCCTATGATCTTGAGCATTAAAAAAAAATTGTTGGTTCCCTATTATCTTCACAGAAAAGGTCAAACTCTTTAGCCAGACATTCAAAGCCCTTCAAAATCTGGTATTGTTTTACTTTTTATATTGTTGGGGTTTTTCATATTTATTTTTATTAGAAATTTAGCATTAAACATCAATATTTGCTTAATAATTATTTACATGCAAATTAACTAATTTTAATGAATAAAATATCAATTCTTTTTCAGTTGCTTTTTTCTGTCTCCAACAGAATTCTTTGTTTTGTGATTTATATTCACTTTTCCACAGAAGATCATCCTATGAAACTTCATTCCTTTTTTTTTCTTTGCGTATTTCATATAAAATTCTTTCCCAAGTTTTCTCAAAATTTCTTTTCTAAATGTCTTCATAATATTCCATTAAGTTGCTTTAAGTCCTTTAAGTATTCTTCTTTTGTTGGAGATTTAGATTGCTTCCATGTATTTCAATTCCTTATATTATGAAAATCTTTGAACACAGATAATCCTGTGAACTTATCAACAAAGGAAATATTAGTTCAAGGGGGGGTATAATCATTTCTGTGACATGTTCCGTGCAAAAGAAAATTCATGAGTTTGCAATTCTACCTGTAGTGAATAAGTGTAGTTGGTCCTCATTATCCCTCCAGCAATGAATTTTCTTTCTTGCCCCTCCACAGTGTCATGTTGTTTTAATTTGAAACTCTGATTATTAGCAAAATTGGATATTTTTCCCCCAAGTAATTATTAGCAAATGTATTTTTCCTTTTTAAAAAATAACTCTATTTCCTCTGACCATTTATTCATTATTAATTGGGAATGACTATTTTTGAAGTTTCCCTATTTTCCTGTTTAATGTACCCTGCACTGTAGCCTAGCAGTTCAGACTTTTTGGTCTCAGAGTTCCTTTACATTCTTCAAAAATTATTGGGACAGCTAGGTGGCACAGTGAATAGACTGGCCCTGGAGTCAGGAGTACCTGAGTTCAAATCTGGCCTCAGACAATAATTACCTAGCTGTGTGGCCTTGGGTAAGCCACTTAACCCCATTGCCTTGCAAAAACAAAAAACTAAAAAAATTATTAAGGACTTCTGTTTATATGGGTTATAGATAGTGATATTTACCATATTACAAATGAAAACATTATAATTTTATTAGGAAAATAATTTTGACCTCACAGACCCTTGAAAAGATTCCAAAAAGACAGCTAGGTGCTACAATGAAGAGAGCACTCGCCCTGAAGTCAGGAGGACCCGAGTTCCAATCTGATATTTGTTACTAACCGTGTGACCTTGGACACGTCACTGAAACCCATTACCTCACTAAAAAAAGTAGAAGAAGAAAAGATCCTGAAGATCCTCAGGGGTCCATGGGGCCACACCTTGAGAAATATTTCTCTAGACAGACTTTACTACTCTCTATTTCTATATTTTTCTGCTTCTGTGCTTTCACTCAATTAGTTACCTATGCCTTGAGTGATATCCTCCCTCTCCTTCTGATGAAATGTTGTCCATCCTTTACAGCCTTCCTCAAAAAATTTCTTCTCTCTTCTACCCCTTAGCCTCACATAGTAATTTGCAATTTTAGTCTCATAAAACTATAATGAACAATGGGTTCATTAGATTTTAGAGTTGAAAGGAATCTTAGAGATGTTTTCTATATAGGTATTAGCCCAACACTTCTTTATTTTTATCTACTCATTCTAACATCTTCCATGAGCTAATATAATTTTTCTGCACATGGTAGTCATTAAAAATGTTTTTGAATGAAGTTTGAGTATTACAACAATGATTCTCTAGTCTGGAGGCAGGAAGACATGAGTTTGAATCAGACCTTAGACACATACTAGTTTTTGTATATAAAAAGTTTGAGAAACATAGTTTCTGGGTAATTAATCATTTTTTAATTATTACTAGTGAAGGAGCAGAGCCAAGATGGCAGCATGAAAACAGCCTTTCCTAGGAGCTCCCTCCAAAATATTTCAAAAACTTAAAATTATGACTTTAAATTTTTGAGAGAGAACCCACAGAAAGATCCAGTGAGTCAGTTCTCTAGCCCAAGGTAACCTGGAAGATCATGGGAAGGCTCTGTTCCACGGAGTTGGAGGTGGCAGCAGCACAGCCAGGATCATCACTCCAGAATGAAGGAGCTCCAGCCTACTAGGAACAGCCCATGGGGTGCTTGGGTCCCTGAGAGTGCTGGCTCCTGGCAGCAGAAGCAGTTTCCTGACCTGGCAACCCAGGGAACACCAAGCACAACTTGAAAGATCAGCAGGGAAACCTCTGCCAGAATGAATGGGAGCCAGTGTGACCCTCAGCACAGCCATGGCCATCATCGTAGCTGAGGCCCTTGGCGCAGCCCAGATCTCAGGAAATGGAAGTAAGCTGACAGAGCTGTCCAGCAGGGAACCACCCAACAGCTGCTTCCAGTGCACTCAGTCCATGGAATGTAAGGAGCTGGGGGGAGATTGTTAGTGTTTCTTCTCTGTCCCAGGGACAGGATTCTTGTGCTTTGTCCATATTCAGATCCTGGTTACAGTGTGGGGTCCCCCATTGCCATAGAGCAGGGACCCTCCTCACAACTCCAAGACAGAGAGGAAAGCCTGTTGTTATCCACAGACCAAAGCATAGGCCAAGAGAGCAGTCAGAGCCTTGAAGGGACTGAGGTTCTTGTGGGGGTGTTCCAATAATACTCAAAAGCTCAGGAAGTATCCCCAAATCAGTCAACAGGCTGGGGAAAGGAGAAAACAGAAAAAAAGGAACCTGACCATAGACAATTACTTTGGTCCCATGGAGGATCAAAACATACACTCAGAAGATGAGAAAGTCCAAGTTTCTATATCCAAAGCATCCAAGAAATATATGAGTTGGACTCAGGCTATGACAGAGCTTAAAAAAGATTTTGAAAATCAAGTAAGGGAAGTAGAGGAAAAATTGGGAAGAAAAATGAGAGAGATGCAAGAAAAACATGAAAATGAAGTCAGCAGCTTAGTCAAGGAGAGCCCAAAAATGCTGAAGAAAATAAGATGTTAAAAACTAGTTTAGATCAAATGGGGAAAAAAAAGTCCAAAAAAGTTAATGAGGAGAAGAATCCTTAAAAAGCAGAATTAGCCAGATGGAAAAGGAGATAAGAAAGCTCTCTGAAGAAAATGCATTCAAATGTAGAATGGAGCTAAAGGAAGCTGATTTGGGAGGAATCAAGAGACAATAAAACAATACCAAAAGAATGAAAAACTAGAAGAAACATGAAATATCCCTTTGGAAAAAAAATGATCTGGAAAACAGATCCAGAAGAGACAATTTAAAACTTATTGGGCTGCCTTAAAAGTCATGATCAAGAAAAGAGCCTTGACTTCATTTTTTTTTAAAGAAAGATTTTATTTTGAGTTTTACAATTTTTCCCCCATTCTTCTTTCCCACCCCCCCACAGAAGGCATTCTGTTAGTGTTTACATTGGTTCCATGTTATACATTGATCTCAGTTGAATGTGATGACAGAGAAATATCCTTAAAGAAGAAAAATAAAGTATGAAACAGTAAAATTGTATAATAATATAACACTTTTTTTCTAATTTGATGGTAATAGTCTTTGGTCTTTGTTCAAACCTTGACTTCATTTTTAAAGAATTTCTACAGGAAAATTGTCCTGAATAATAGAAGCAAAGGACAAAATAGAATTAAGGGAATCCACCAATCTTCTCCTGAAAGAGATCCAAAAAAATAACCTCAGGAATATTATAGCCAAGTTCCAGAACTCCCAAGTCAAAGAGAAAATATTACAAGCAGCCAGAAGGAAACAATTCAAATATCATAGAGCTACAGTCAGGATTACACAGGACTTATCAGCATCCACATTAAGGGCTCTTAAGTCTTAGAATACAATATTCTCAAAGGCAAAAGAGCTTGGAATGCAACTGAGAATCAATTACCCAGCAAAACTGAACATCCTCCTTCAGGGAAGAAGTTGGACTTTCAATGAAACAGGAGAATTTCAAATGTTCCTGCTGAAACAGCCAGAACTGAACAAAAAATTTGATCTCCAAGTACAGGACTCAGGTGAAGTATAGAGAGGGTAGATGAAAAGGGTAAATTATGAGAGATTTAATGATAACAAACTGCATGTATTCCTACATGGGAAGATGATACTGATAATATTCACATGAACTTTCTCATTTATTAGAGCATTTTGAAGGAACTTTTATAGACAAGGCACAGGAGGGAACTGAATTTGAAGGTATAATATATTGTAAAAATGGAATCAATGGGTGAAAAGGAAATGTACTGGGAGAAAGGAAAAGGAGAGATAAAATAGACTAAGATATTTCATGTAAAAGAGTCAAGAAATAGCTTTTGCAATGGTATAGAAGAGGGGAAGGTGAAGGAGAATGAGGGAGCCTTCATTCTCTTTGGAAATGACTCAGAGAGGAAACAACACACATACTTAATAGGGTATAGAAATCTAGAGGAAAAAGGAGAAGAAAGGGATAGGAGAAAAGGGATGGGGGAGGGGAGGAGGATGTAGGTGATAGAGGAGAGGGTAGATCATGGGAGAGGCCTGTCTGGGGCCATGGGGCTGGGTGGTTGCTGGGTCTCTGGGGTGGGATGTAGGCTTGGGACCTCTTGGTCCCAAGGCCTGTGCTCTGTCCGCTGCACCACTCTGCTGCCCCACAGCATACTTTTGAAGAGGGATAGAGTGAAAGGAGAAAAATATAATAAATGATAGAGAGGAGGTAGAGAGAATTACAGTCAGCAGCAGCAACTGTGGAAAAGTATGGAAGTAACTTCTCTGATGGACTTATGAAAAAGAATGCAATCCACCCCAGAGATGGCTGATGGTGTCAGAACACAGACTGAAGCATATTTTTTTTCTCTCTCTCTTTCACTTTGTTTCTCTTGAGGATTTTACTTTTGTGGGGAGAGGGGGATTATGTTTTTACTCTTACAACAAGATTATTTTAGTAATATGTTAATAAATAACATAAATTTTAAAAAAAATAAAAAATTAAATTATTGAATTGATTAAATATATAATAAATATAAATTAAATTAAAATATTACTAGGTGATTTAATAATAAAAGGGATCAGTGGTACTCTCATAGTCAAAGAAAAATCATGGCAGCTTCTTGCTGCTTATATACCCTAGGAAGAGTGGATGTTACTGAGAAGTGGCAATCAACCCTAATAGATTGACAATTAATGAGAAAAGTTAATAACAAAATGAAAGAAGGACCTATTCTAATGAAGGGAGAATGAGGTGGTGGGGGTGGGGGTGGGAGGCTTTAGTTATGTCACTTTTACTCTGGGATCATCCTCTGTCCTGAGCAATCTAGATAAAGGATCTATCTACTCCCCCCACCCCACCCCTTTCCCACATCCAAACCTAAATAGAAGACAGTGAATGAACTTCCCTGCTTCAGTGAATTATGAACAAAATTTAGGAGAAAGGCTCTCATAATCAGTAAAGTCTTTCAGATGCTGATTTGACCTAGTAGAGAATGAGGAAAGAGGAAAGCTATCATTAATTAGTTATAAGTAGTTATTTGATATAAGAGAGAAATAATTATTTCTCTTATTATGTGACCCTGGGCAAGTCATTTGACCTCTGTCTGCCTTAGTGTCTTTATCTGTAGAATGAGGATAATAATAGCACCCATCTCTTAGGGCTGTTTTGAGGATCAAAAGAGAAAATATTTGAAAAATGCTTACCATAGTATCTGACACACAGTAGGTACTCAATAAATGCTTGTTTCTGATAGTACATGTACAATCTATGTCAGATTACTGGTTGTCATGGGGAGGGAGGAGAGAAAAGGGAAGGTGGTAGAAAAATGTGGAACTCAAAAGCTTGCAAAAGGATGAATGTTGAAAACTATCTTTGCATGTAATTGGAAAAATATAAAATAGAATAACATTAAAAATAGCTAAAAAAAACTGTTTTTTTTCCATTCCAGCTCATCATCCTTTAAAAACTATTAGCATTTCAATTAAATGATCTCTAAAATCCTTCCAACCTGCAATATTCTGTTATTTTATGATTTTATAAGTATTACTTAGTAGAAATCTTTGCGGAATATGCTTTCATATATAAAGATGATTTTTCCATTACTATTTAACTATTTGTAGAGGCAGCATGGGTGAATTATTAAATTCCAGTCATAGAATCTCTCTGAGTTTCAGGGAACTTTTAAAAACTAAATTGTGAAGGCTTCTCTTTTCCACATAGAGAAAATCATAGATCTTTGACACACTGACATATAATTTGCAATATAGAACTGGTGTTACAGTACTTGAGAATAGTTAAAACTATCATATTAAGTAGTTTAAATGGTCTTCTCACAGTCTCCAAACGAGTTGAGTTTCCATTATCTTAAGATGTCTACACAATAATTTGACTGGCAAATGCTTAGTACAAAAGCAAATATAATTCCTCATCTGAAAAAGGATCCTAGATTCAGTCAAAGAAGTAAAATCAATGACGTTTCATTTCCTACTGTGACCCAATTTTAGCAAAGACAGGACATAGATAGAGAGAAAATCTGACTTACTGATTAGAAAACTTTAGAAGATCTGTGATCTACTTGGAGCCAAAGACCAAATGTCTTATGTAAGCTTTATTTAACCCTTTTGTTGAAGATTCCTCTGACAAGAAGGATCTGAGTTGGAGATACCTCACTGCTCTGACTCATTTTCCCCCTCTACCTAGAACCATAGAATGTCAGTATCTAAGCTCTCCCCAGTTATAGACATCAGTTCTCTTTGGAAATACTCTGGATTATAAGACTTAAAACACAAAACAGTTTTATTTACAAATGAATGGACTGAATGGAGGACCAAAAGTATTGTGACCTAGAAAAAAAGCAAGCTTGCCCTATTTTTAGTAGTGACCTCTTAGGATGTAGTTCACTTTTTTACCTTTTCTTTGAATCTTCATGGAGAATGCAACAAGGGAATAATAGAAGGGGTAGATGAAGAAAGCAGAGATATTTCTTTCATTGCTCTCTCCGCCCCCCCATCAACAATGATATCTTGTAATAGAAGCACATGATAGCAATCCGGTGGATAGAATCCAAATGAAATTGATGAGGAGTAGAGAATCTTGTGCTGGGGACTGAAATCCTGCTGAAGAGGTGGGTCCCAGAACCAAGGTGCCTGTAGTGCTAAGGTATGTGTTCAAATTCTTTCCGAAGAGACTGCAGTACTTTAGATATGGATTTTAGCTGAGTTCAGAACTGGAGGAAAAAGAGACTATAGTCAACCATCTGCTTGCTGGTATGGTTCTGATTGTCAAAGGTACAGTAATATTCTAGGTCAGGACATTAGCTGAACTCACATCTGCAGACTAATAATAATCAGAGACATATACTCAAGAATGCTAGGGAGCTCTTCAAGGTGACTTTACTAAGACTGCAATCTAAGACAAGCATGAAGATATCATAAGAAGATATGAATGGGAGGCATCCTAACTTAGAATTTCTGGAAGTCTAAATTTTGTTATCCACATGTGATTCCTGTATTTATGCCTTTATTCTTTGAAATTCACAGGTATCTGCTCTTCCAAAAGGCACAGTTGTTTTTGTGGGAGACTTTGCTCCAACTTTATGGGGGGAGAGGTACTCTTCTTACTGTGCCATTTTATTGTTGTTCAGTTGTATCCCACTCTTCATGAGCCCATTTGGGGTTTGCTTGGCAGATACTGGAATGGTTTGCTATTTCCTATTCCAGCTCATTTTACAGATGAGGAAACTGAGGCAAATAAGGTGAAGTGACTTTCCTAGAGTCACACAGCTAGTGAGTGTCTGAGGCTAGCTTTGAATTCAGGAAGATGAGTCTTCCTGATTCCAGGCCCAGCATACTATCCACTGGACTACCTATTGCCCATTATATGTCATTTTAGTGTCTTTGAGCTAACTGTTTTTTCTGATTGACTATCAAAAAGTAAACATATTTCAGAGGACTTGTGAAATGTAGGAGAACTAACCTACACATCCCCTGGAATCTGGAAAGGTTATCCTTCCCCTTCAAGGACCCAACCTGAAAATATGGGTTGGGTGTGCCACAAAGGATTGCTAAAAGAATAATAGAGCTATACACTAGGATCTAGGCTAGGAGGTAGAGATAAGTGAAGACCACCTTGCTAGGTACTGAGCTTCAGGAGTCAAAAGAGCATAATGAAAACAGAGGCCTCACAAAATCTTTTGGGGATGGGTTTGGGGACAGCAGCCTTTAGAGACAAATAAGGAAATGCAAGTAAACAGATAGCAAAGGAGAACACTGGTTCAAAGGATCAAAATCCTACCATAAGCTACAGAAACTGTATGTCTCTGGAGGAAGATTTATCCTACAAGGTATGTGAGTTTAACTCTCTATTATTAGATGAGAATCTTTTCTATAACCATTAACTTATTTTAAAATGTTATTGATAGTTTTTGTTTTTATATTACTTTCATTTCTCAGTATCTTTCCTCCATAACTTATAGCAAAGAACAAAAATTAAAGAGGAAAATAAAACATTAGAGTAAAACTAAGGCAGCAGCAAAGTTCAATAGTATCTGTGTTCTATTTCTATAGTTCCCTACATCTGGAACTTTCAAACTAATAGGAGAAGACATGTACAAGTAATTCAACATATGGAAATAGAGAGAAGTACATTTCAGGCAGGAGGGAACAAAGAAATAAAGATGGCAAAAGCATAGAAACAGAGAAGGGCAAAATGAGAACATTGGGCCATAATGAAGGGCATTTGAAAAGGCATGATGTGAATTAAGTCTTGAGTAAGTATGTGGAGAGCTTTGAATGACAAGATCAAAAATTTATATTTAAGCACAGTGCATGTGAAATCAGACACCCTGGGTTCAAAATCTCAGCTGTTGTACTTACTACTTAGGACCTTTGTGCAAATCTATTTATTTCTACTCACCTCAGTTTCTTTAACAATCAACAAATCAACAAGTATTTCTTATTTATTATGTGCCAGATGTTGTGTGAGGTTCAAGGGATACAATAATAAAATGAGAGGAAGAAAGTAAATATGTATACATAAAAATAAATACAGAATAAACTAGCTATTTTTTCAGGGGGAGGCACTAACAACTGGAATCATAAAAGTTTGATGTAGGAGGTAGCACTTGAGGTGAACATTAAAAGAAAGTAGGGATTCTTTCAGGTTGAAATGAGAAGGGCATACATTCTGGGTGAGGTTCACAACCTGGGCATAGGCTCTGAGATGGGAGACTGAATGTCACCAGGAAGGAATGGTACAAAATGACCAGTTGGACTATAAATATAGCATGGACTTGAAGGAGTAACAAGCCACATTACATAGGTTAGAAATGAAGGCTTTAAGTGCCAAATAGGAGATTTTGTATTTGATCCTAGGTAAAACAGGGAACCATTGGATTTTATTGATCAGGAGACTGATGTGGTCAGGTCTGTGTTTTTAAAATATCAAGATGATTGTTATTGGTGGTGTGAAGGTCCCTTGTTCTTGGAGACATAGAAAATATCAAGATATATTAGAATGGGAAGAAATTTAAGGCAGTAAAATAAAAGAATTATACATAATTCCAAGGGACGAAACTAGGAACAATGAGTAAAAGCTACAGAAAGGTAGATTTAGGGATAAGAAAAAATTTTCCTACAAACAAAGGTATCCAAAAGTGAAATGAATTTCCTTAGAAGACTGTGGATTTCCCTTCACAGATGGTCTTCCAGCAGAAGTTAAATGGATCACTTGTCAGGGATTTTTATAGAAGGTAGTGGTTATGGTATGAACTGGATTGTCTCTCAAATTCCTCCCAGCTCTGACATTCTCTGACACTTTGACCTCTGAGATTCCTTCTAGCTTAGCTCTTATGAATAACTTTATTTGGTAGGCAATAGGGAGCAAATGAAGGTTTTTGCATACTTGGTGTTTTTAATCCAAGCAGAATATCCCCCTATAAAATTTCTATTTTAAAAAACTCCCTTTTATCCTTTCTCATGAATTTTTGTAAAATACCCCCATGTATGTTTATCTACATTTTCTTTCATCTGGCATTTGGAATGGAAATTCCTACAGAGCAAAGAACCTGCCTTGTTTTGGATTAGCTTTGGGCATTCTTTGAACACAAAGTAGAATAGTCTGCATACTAGGGCAATAGATATTTGAGAGAACAGGTCATCAGCAGCTCTTTCTCTCAGTCTAATGACACTCAGACAGCTAGAGTTTTTTTTTTTATTAAAAAAAATATTTTTATTATGAGAATGGACATTTCAGTATATAAAGAAGAACACCAAAAGAGGACTGCAAATGAAACCAAGAACATCTATTACTTAATATACCTACATGAAGTGAGACTCCATGTGAAGCTGAGGCTTGCCCAACTCCCAGATAGTCTGAAAGGAGGCAGAATAGGCATCGCTAACCTCTTCTAGCCTTTCTGTCTTATCTAGGGGAGATTTTCATTCCTGCCAGGAGAGAAAGAAAGAAGTTGAGGCTCTGTTCTCAGAGAAGGAGTGCAGTACATTAGAAGTATATCTATCTGCTCCCTTAAGTATTATTAGTCTAAGGGATATGAAAAATTTCAAGCTAATTTCTGACTGCTGTGTCATTATTGATGGGGAAGGAAGACCCCAAGTTTCATATTCAAGGCTTGACCACCAAATATCAGTTCCATAATGAACATACATCTAGGGCCATCTCTAGTTGTCCTAATTCATATCTGTCTATCGGACCCAAATGGTTCTGGAGGAGAAAATGAGGTTGGTGACTGAGCACCAATCCCCTTTACTCAAATTCTCCAATTCATGTACTTTTCATGGTATCACTTCCCTGATGCCATGGTCCTTTTCAAGAATGAAGGACAAACACAGTGAATATTAAAGACACCCATTTATTCACATCATAGTAAAACAGAGATCAGAGAAGGTTTACATAAAAGAATATACAGAGTAAAGGAAGAAGCTCTTCCATTGGGAGGTAGGTAATTCAGGTCAACCAAGAGAGTATATGTTTCATCCAAGGGGAAATTCTAGAGTAGCAAGCTGGGTATAAGTATCCAATGGATACTAATGGTTCTTCTCAGATCTTCTTAGAGTCTTTTCCTTTAGCAATTTGAAGTGGGATTGGCCTCTTCCATTTTCCCTCTCTGAAATGGAAGGCAGAAGAGCTCAAAGCAACTTTAACTTTGAAGAGTCTTAAAGAATATTGAAGAAGTCTAGAGCTCCTCTGTTTTTTCCAACTTTGCCATGCAGGAAATTCATCTCAGTAACAAGAGAGTCCCATGCAAATGGCCTTTGACACTAGGGCTACCATTACATTTTGTTTTTTTAAAAGATTATATTAAATTTGATGGCAGCTAGGTGGTACAGTGGACAGAGCACTGGCCTTGGAGTCAGGGGGACCTGAATTCAAATCCAATCTCGTACACTTAATTCTCACTTAGCTGTGTGACCTTGGACAAATCACTTAACCCCATTGTCTTGCAAAAAAAAAAAAGAAAAAAAAAAGAAAGAAAAGATTATGTTGGGGTGGCTAGGTGGTACAGTGGATAGAGCACTGGCCCTGGAGTCAGGAGTACCTGAGTTCAAATCTGACCTCAGACACTTAATAATTACCTAGCTGTGTGGCCTTGGGCAAGCCACTTAACCTCATTGCCTTACCAAAAAAAAAAAGATTATATTAAATTTGACACAATAGTAGTAAACACCTGCCCATCTTACCTGTGTTCTATTCTGAATTTTCTTTGTGCTCTCTCTCTCTATCCAACTCCCTCTTTCCCCTTACTTTTTGCATGTTACTTTTATTTATGATTACTATTAGATAATGTTCATTTCTAGGGCAGCTAGATGGCACAGTGGATAGAGCACTGGCCTTGTTTTCAGGAGGACAGGAGTTCCAATTTGGCCTCAGACTCTTGACTTTAACTAGCTGTGTAACCTTGGGCAAGTCACTTAATCCTGATTGCCTCACATCTATGGTCATCTCCAGTCATCCTGATTACTATCTGGCCACTGGACTGGGATGGCTCTGGAGGAGAAAGTGAGGTTGGTGACTTGATACTGCATCCCCTCATTCAAATCCAATTCATGTCCTTGTTGTGGCATCACCTCCCTGATTTCATGATCTTCAAAAATGAAGGACAAACATTATTATTATTATTAATAATGTTCATTACTAGCTTTATCCCTTTCTCCTTCCCATCTCTGCTAGTTAATCCTTGGTTTTAAAAAAAAAGTGTTGTATTTTAGAAACTTTTTTTTAGGTTTTTTTGCAAGGCAAATGGAATTAAGTGGCTTGCCCAAGGCCACACAGCTAGATAATTATTAAGTGTCTGAGGTCGGATTTGAACTCAGGTATTCCTGACTCCAGGGCCGGTGCTCTATCTACTGCACCACCTAGTGGTCCCCAAGTGTTGGTTTTTTTAAAAAGAAAAAAAATCAGTTCAGGAAACGAACCAAACACTAGAAAATCCAAAGTACAAAATAGTCAAAATAATGATGACAATAATAACTAGTATTTAAGGTTTGCAAGTTGTTGTATAAATATTATATCTTACTTTATCCTCACAACTTTGGGATGTAGGTGCTATTATTATCCTTATTTTACAGATGAGAAAACTGAGGCAGAAAGAGGGTAACTGATTTTGCCTAGGGTTTCTCTGAATATTGTAAATGTTTCAACAGTGTTCTTTTTTACTTTTTTTTTCTATTTCACTATTACTACTCCTTTCCTCCATAACTTTATTCACTCTGAAAAAAAAAATTTAAAGCCCCTCTCCTAAAAAATAGCCAAAGTATAGTGACAAATATAATCAAGCAAAACAAATGGACACCTTGACTGTGCTGAAAACATGTCTACTTATCCTCCTCTAAATGCATCATCTCTCCACCAAAAGGTGAGAAGCATGTCATTGATAATCTGAAGCTAAGATGGGTCACTTCAAGCAATTGTGGTACTTAAGTCTTTCAAAGTTCTTTTCCTTTACATCATTGTAGTTATATAAATTATTCTCCTGCTGGAAAACAATTTGGAACAATGCCTTAAAAGTTACTAACCTGTACATACCCTTTGACTTAGGAGTACCACTATTAAACATAGCTCAAAGAATCAAAAGTGAAAAGGTATATGTACAAAACTATAGTAACTTTTTGTAGGGATGAAGACCTGGAAACTAAAGGAATTCCCATTGATTAGGAGTAATAGAAAAAGTACAATATGAATCTTATTTTGTTATAGAAAATGATGAAAGGGGATGGTTTCAGAGAAACCTGAGAAGGTTTTGAGGAACTAATGTAAAGTGAACATAATAAAATGAACAATTTATAAAATAACAACATTAATAATTATGGTTAATTATGCATATGAAGAAATATAGCTTAACAGAAAATAAATTGTGACATAAATATAAGTTTACAATCACCCTGTAAATGATGTGTAATGATTCTTTATTTGTATGCCAGCTATTTGATGATTTTAGGGCATAAAAATTTTTTTAATATTAAAAAATAGAAAATGTGAGTATGAAGAAACAGATTCAAGTATACAAAATCAGGCATAAAACTTAAGAGATATAGGGCGGTAGGATCCCTTGGTTTATTTGCATATAATTGATTTTTGATGTTAAAAGAATTATTGGTTTCTTAGAAAAAATTTTTTGATTCATTACCTTTCATATTTTTTAATTTTATTGATATCTTTAGCTTTTCTTTCAACAAAATTTGTTCCAGATCAGGGTTGTTCTGGTATATGTTCAACAACTTGTACTCTGTAGGAAAAAATGTATGGAGGACACACATTTAAACTTAATTTTCATTATGAACATTTTCTAAATAAGTATAAATACACAGAAGTCATCAGCATTCCTATATATCACAAACAAAACCCTACAAGATGAGGTAATAAAAGATACCCCATTTAAAATAATTGTAGTGTAAAATACATAGGACTACACCTGCCAAAAACAAACCCAAGAACCATATGAACAAAATTTAGAAAAAAAATTTATACAAATGAAATCAGATTTAAATAAACTAATTGTTCATGGGTAGACAGGGCTAATATAAATAATAAAAATAACAATTGTTCCTAGACTAATTTATATGTGAGGCCTCTAGGTGGTGCAGTGGATGGAGCCCTGGCCTTGGAGTTGGGAGGACAGGAGTTCAAATATGACCTCAGATAATTGACACTTAACTAGGTGTGTGACATTGGGCAAGTCACTTAACCCTGATGGCCTCACATCCAGTCATCTCTAGTTGTCCTTATTCATATCTAATTCAGGAGGCTCAGGATCCAGATAGTTCAGGGGCAGTAATTTAGCACAGCACCACCTTACTCAAATCCAATTTATGTATTTGTCATGGCATCACCTTCCTGATGCTTTTGTCTTATTTGAGAAAGGACAAAATATCAACATTGATATATTCAATGTCATTATAATTAAATACCCCTAAAATTATTTTATTGGGTTAGAAAAAATAATAAGATTCATTTGGAAGAACAAAATGTCAAGAATATCAAAAGAACTAAGGAAAAAGTACCAGATCTTAAACTATATTATAAGGTAGTAATTATCAAAACTATTTGACTCTAGCTAAGAAATAAAAAAGTAGATCAAGTAGACATAAAATTTACAAAAGGAAATGTGATATAGTAACCTTGTATTTGACAAGTGTAAATATTTAAGTTTTAGGATTGGAAAAACTGGAAGACTATCTGACAGAAACTGGGCGTAGAACCTTACATTTTTTACCAAGATAAGGTCAAAATGAATACATAACCCAAATATAAAGAGAGAAAATCTGAAAAACTTGGAACATCTTACCAATTAGACTTATGAATAGATGAATAATTTATGAATAACCAAGAGTAGAGAGTGGTATGATGTGTAAAATGGACAATTTCAATTATATCAAATTAAAAAGTTTGTACAAATAAAACAAATATAGCCAAAATCTAAAGGAAAAAAGAAAAATCAAGAAAAAAAATTTTACACACAGTTTCTTAAAGGTCTCATATTTCAAATATATAAAGAGTTTTGTCAAACCTGTAAGTATATGAGTCATTCTCCAACTGACAAATGTATCAAAGGATATGAATAGTCAGTTTTCTGATGAAGAAATCAAAACAATTTATAGTCATATGAAAAAATCTTTTAAATCAATGCAAATTAAAATGATCTTGAAATATTATTTTACACCAAACAAATTGGTTAAAATGATTGAAGGGAAAAGTGACAAATATTGGAGAGAATGTAGAAAATTTGGAGCACTAATTCACTGTTGAAACTTTGTACTAATCCAAATATTTTGGAAACCCATCTGGAATTATTCTCCATCTCTTTCTTAAGTCTAGACAAACAACAGAAAAATAAATCTAGTCCTAGTTTGCATCATTTTGTTTTCACCGCAAATATAGCAATGGACTCTTTAAGAGTCTGAAACACAAAAATGTATGTACAGTATTTTACAGTGACTGTTCGCCATTGAGGGGAGGGGAGTGGAGTGGAAAGGGAGAGTGGAAGGAAATTATGTAACTTAAAAATATGCATATGCATGTGGATGAAAGTTGAAAAACTTTCATAAGAGGTAATTGGAAAAAATATCAATTGAAAAAAAAAGTCTGTTTTAGATGGTTCTAATATATTTTCTCTGCCTACCAAACCTCCCTTTTCCCTACCTCCCAGAGAGCCATTTTTAAAAAAATAGAAAGGGGAAGAAGAAAATTAGTTAAACCAATCATCTCATTGAAAGATCTATTGTTATACACACCCATGGACTCTGACCTATGCAAAGGCACAAGGGAAGGATATCTTTTTTTTTTTTTTTAAAGAGGCTTGTCTGACCCTTGCTGGTCCCAAGAAATGATTTTTTTCTTTTTTTTAGCTTTATTCAAATCTTGGGAACCCTTTGAGCCTCCTACCAAGATGAGGTTGCTCTCAAACCAAACCCCTAATATAAAATTTGAAAATCCTGACACCAGGGACATGTTCGTGACAGCTTGTACTTGCTCATTAGAACAGATTATTCAGTGCTTAATTTATTGTTTTGGTTGATTGTTTAGATTTAATAAAATGATAGGAAAAATATTAATATTGTGAATTAAGCCTAAAAGTATGTCATAGTTTTTCTGGAGAGCTGATTGTTAAATATTTACCAACACACTTCTGCTGATACCCTAGGAATATTATAACTTTGCCTGTTCCAGCTCAGCTATTTGCTAGCTCTGTGCACCTTCCTGTGGCAGGCTGTCCCCAATCTTACAAGGAATATTTTACTTATAGTCTGTCTCACCATTTTTATTATCTCACAAGTCCTTTGCCCTTTTCAATTCAGACAATGTGCTATAGTGGAAAGAACATAGGTCTTAAGGGGCAGAGGACAAATAGAGCTTCAAGTTCCAACCTTGTTCTGCCTGCCAGACAAACTATAAACTTGTGCAAATAATGTCACTTCTGAAAATCGAATCAAAAAATCAGATCAAACCAAAAAGCATTTATTGAGCACAATGCCTGAATGCCTAACAGGAGGTCTCCACCAGTCCAGACATTTTGAATTGTAAATTAAATAAACTTTCACTGCCTTTAACTCTAGAGATACAAAGGTGAAAGATAGTTAATTTTTTGAAGGAGTTTACAATATAATGGGTAGAATGATAGATATACATTTAAATAACTATTATACAAAGTATGCAAATGTATACAACTATATACAAGTAAAAAGCAAGGTCTAGGCATGTTCTATGAAAAATATGAGGAAGAAAAATAGGAACAATAGGAACAATAATATACAGTTTCCACCCATGGTAAAGTAAGGGAGTTAAGTCATCATGGAGCTCTTTGATCCTCTCTCATTGGCTGTAGTCAAGACAAAATGCATTCTTCATCAGAAGCAGTAAAAGCACTCATCTGTAGGATCTATGAAAAGTTAGTTATTTGTGCCCAATAAGCTGGAGACCCAAAGATTTATCCTTTAAAGCAGGGGAGGGGGGTCGGCTAGGTAGTGTAGTGGATAAGGCACTGGCCTTGGAGTCAGGAGTACCTGGGTTCAAATCTGATCTCAAAAGCTTACTAATTACCTAGCTGTGTGGCCTTGGGCAAGCCACTTAACCCCATTTGCCTTGCAAAAACCTAAAAAAAAAAAGCAGGGGAGGATATTTGCTGAGTATACAGTGTTAGATGGCATGCTGATTATTTGGAGGACATTTAATCTCAAGATCAAACATGTCACTCCACTGGATAAATTCTTTGCAGGGTTATTGGATTAGTAAGATCAGAGAAATGCCTTGTGCAGTTCTGCAAGTTATCTGATGTTTTGTTTTGCTTTGGGTTTTGTTTTTTTTTTGTGGGGGAGATAAAGAAATGAGGACTAGAATGCTGGCTGGAGTCCTTATGTTAAATGGGACCTGGTTGAATGATTAGACCCAAGGAGTGGTGATTATAGTTGATGTCAAACTGGAGGGAAGTTTCTGGTGGTACCTGTCCCTGGCCTTGGGCTATTTCATATTAATATAACTTACTTAGATGAAATATAGATAGCAAATCTATCAAATTTACAGGTGTCAGGAAACTGGCACCATAATATAGAATACCCATATGTAATAGGTAACATATTTCCCAGTACAACATGGATTCAAAAAGATACCAACAGGTGAGAACAATATGTTGAACTTAATTTGGGGAGAATTAATGGTTACAATGTAAAATCCTACACTTAGCTTCAATTTTTTTTCTGATTTAAAAAAAATTTCCCACCTATTACATGGAACACTAGGGTATTATTATTTTTAATCTAGTGTATAAAATGCTAGATGGCACTAGAGTGCTGGGCCTGGATTACGGAAGACATCTTTCTGAGCTCAAATCCAGGCCTAGACACTAGCTATGTGACCCTGGGCAATTCATTTAACCCTATTTGCTTCAATTTTCTCTGTAAAATGAGCTGGAAAAGGAAATGGAAAACTACTCTAGTATCTCTGCCAAGAAAACTCCAGTTAGGGTCACAAATAATCAGACCAGAATGAAATGATTAAATAAAAAAAAGTATGGGATGGAGAATGTACAGGTAGACAGCAGTTCATGTGAAAAAGATATGGGAATTTTAGTAGACTAAAAATTCAACATGAGTCAGCGGTTTGATACAGAAGCCAAAAAAAAGCAAATAAGCAAAAACTTAGGTCACATTAGGAGAGGCATAGTATCTAAAATACTATAGGTGATTGTCTCACTATATCATGGGTTTCTTAGACAATAGTGTAAGGATTGTGTTTAGTTCTGGGTACTCTGGTATTTTTTTTATTGATAATTTATTTTTCCAATTACATACTATAATTGTTTTTCAACATTCATTTGCATATTTATAACTCTCGCTTCTCTTTCCTCTCCCCTTGGGGGGGGCACAGTCCAGTAAAAGTTGTAAATGTATATTTGTGTTTAATATATTAGTCATTTTGTGTAAGAGGATTTAGGACTGAGGAGAAAAGAAAGAATACCATGTGATAGGAAGGAAAAACATAAGAGAAGTTTTAAAAAAGTGAACATAGTATACATTCAGATTCTGTGTTTTTTTTTTCCCTTCTGAATGAGGATGGCATTGTCCATAACAGGTCTCCCAGGGTTGTTCTTGATCTCTGAACTTCTGAGTGGAGCTGCATCCATCATGGTTGAGCAACTCACAATGTTGTTGTTAATGTGTACAAGGTTCTCTTGGTTCTATTTCTATTAAGTCTGACAATTGATGGGTATCCCCTTAATTTCCAATTCTTTGTCACTTCTAAAAGAATATGTGGAACTTTTCCCATTTTTTTTATTATTTCTTTTGAATCTAGGTCTAGTTTAGGTAATGCTGGGTCAAAGGGTATGATCAGTTTTATTGCTCTTTGAGCATAGTTCCAGATGGGCACCATATTTTAAGCACATTGACAAGCTGAAGCATGTCCAGAGGACATGGTGAGGGTTTTAGAAACTTTGCCATATTACCACTGATTGAAGGAATGGAAGACAATTACCCTGGAAGAGAGAAGACATAGTAAGAGGCAATTACTGTCTTCAGTTGTATGAAAAAAGTTATCATGTGAAGGATTGGGAGGTTGTATTAGACTTATTTTGTGCCTCTGCAGGGCAGAATGAAGATTACTGGATAAATTTTGGATCAATAAAAAGAACTTATTAAGATTTTCTTGAGGAGAGAGAGGTTTCCAGACCTGTGTTTTCAAGGGTATAGAAAATTCTCAATGTAGACATTTCTTCCATTGATTCAGATCATTAACATGTATAATTTTAAAAGAGCTGGTTTGTACTTAAGAGGTCTAATGAGTACATAGTCAGATAACTGTGGAGCAGAACTTGAACTCAGATCTAGCTATCTCCAAGGCTGATCTTGGTAGCATGATTTAGGTTACACCTGATCTAAGAAAATCAGGATCCCCAAGTACCAAGCAGTGCTATCTCTTTGGATAGTTAAACCTATCCAAAATGGACTGACTTAGTTTGCACTGATTTCCCTCAGACCAGAAAGTTTCAAAATGATCATTTATCTAGAATGTTATAAAGGTCTTCCTTGTTCATGTATAATTTGAACCAGATGACCTCTAATGTCCCCTTCAACTCATATCTTCTGGAATTCTATTTCTTCATCTCTAGAAAAGAGAATTAAGACCAATGAGTAGATCACAGGCCCATAGCCCCATAGATTTAGAATGGGAAGAGATTGCAGAGGTTGCTTATTTGAACACCCTCATTTCACAGATAAGGAAACAAGAGTCCTGAGAGATTAAGCAACTTTCCTAAATTCTCATAAGTATTAAGAGGTAGAGCTATAATTTCAACCCAAATTCTCTGATTCCAAATCCAGTGTGCCCTTTGTCACTATTCACCCCCTTACTCCCCAAGATATAGAAAAGCAGATTTTAGTTAACATATAGAATAATTTTCTAATAATTAGAATGATTAGGATACCTTTTCTCTCTTTTCCCCTACTTGCTTTTTAGCTCCCCTTTGTGTTTAGATTGAAAGATCCTTAAGAGCAGAGATTGTTTAAATTTTTTGAATTTGTAACCCCAGTTCACAGCACAATAGATATTGGTATATGTTGTTTGGTCATTCAGTCATGCCTGACTCTTTGTGATTGATGGATTCAATACTGTCCATGGTGTTTTCTTGAAAAAGATAAAGTAATGATTTGCCATTTCCTTCTCCAGTGGATTAAGATAAACAGATTTTGAGTGTCTGAGGCCAGTTTTGAAGTCAGGTCTTCCTAACTGCTGGCCTGATATTTTATCCAGTGAGCTACCAGCTACCTTGCCTTAGTACATAGTAGGTACATAAAATGCTTATTGACTGTCTTTCCTGAGACATCATCATTGTAATTCCCTTTTTCTATTAATTATTTCCTCTTTATGGCTAACAAATAGAGCATTGGGGCCTAGAGTCAGGAAGAGCTGAGTTCAAATGGAGTCTCAGATCCTTGGACAAGTCACTTAATCTGTTTCTTCAGCTGTATCTAGCAAAGGAAGTTTTACAAAGGAAAATTTTTTACATCAAAAGCATAAACAAAAATATATAGACTTCCCTCAATTCTTCAGAGGCATTCTCTCCCCTCTTTCTATTACCTCCAGGGGAGAGGATTAAGTTCATAGCTTAGCTCAGTTCCCATAAAAGACATGAAGATAATAACAACACCTATCTTGCAGGATTTTTGTGAGGATCAAATGAGATAATATTTGTAAAAGAGCTTAGCACACTGTTCCAGACAGAATAGGAACTATAAAAATGTCTCTTCCTTTCCTTTCTTCCTAGTACATATGTGTTTGTTTGTTGTAACCTTTTAGAAGGCAAGGGACTGTCTTTTGTCTTTCTTTATATCACTCAGTACCTGACAGGAGGCACTTAAATTCTTTTGATTGATGGATTTTCTTAAAATGCAATGAACTGGCTTGTAGTGGTCATAAATTCTATGGTGCTAGAAGTTTTCAAGCTGAGACTAGTGACCACTTGGGAACTTTATAGAGGACATTCTCAAGGGCTCATAAGGTTGCCCTTAGTGATCTTGAAGCTGACTTTCAACTCAGATTCTAGAACTTGTCAAACAAATTTACAGAGTAAACAAATAGCTACAGAGAAAAGACCTAGTCATCTGATTATCTGAATCCTTGACCTTTCCAATGTATCCCTTTCCATTTGGGGGCCAGGGAAGGGGTGTCACAGATTTGTCCTAATGTTACATAAGGAACTAAGGAAAGGGTTTCACTGTACTCACAAGAGAACAGAAGCAATAAGGAATAATGCTCTAAACTATACAATGCTTTAAAGTTTACAAAATCTTTTCCTTACAATGACCCACCTCCTTGCTGCAAGGTGGCTAATGTAGCATTTATATTATCCTGTTTTATAGATGAAGAAACTTAAGTTGGATGTGAGGGTGGGGGTAGGTCACTGGGGAATAATTTGTCCATAATTGCACTATTAAACGCCTGCTGATCCAGGATTCATAAGAAAATCCTGAGCAGGGTGCAGCTGAAGTATTTGGAAGATTTGAAGCCAGACTTCTATACAGTCTCCCTGCCAGCTTCCTACTTGCCTTACAAGAAACATTGTTGAAGGAGCCATGCAAGGTGAAGTCTTTCTCCTCTTAGATTGTAAACTTCATGAGGGTAGGGACTGTGATTTATTTAAACTGTCTAACCCAGAACCAGGCATGTTGCTCTTCATAAATATTTTCAATTGATAAAGATGGGTAACCATAGGCAGTATAAAAGACAGAAGAGGGAGATGGTTGGTGAGAAGCTAGGTACAAATGACTAAGTAGGCTCAAATGTGGATGGATACCACACCCTGTAGCCCAAGGTGGAAGATAACACAATAGGGCCATCATATCACTGCCCCCAGTCCTCTTTCCTTTTACCAGCATCCGCAATTCCTCTTTGGAGGTCAGCACAGACCAACACAGAAGTTCCAGTTAGGATTTTCCTGTTTTTGAATTTATTGCTAGGAACTACGGTAGAGAGATCATAGGTGGAGTCAATGTTCCACTTTTGATAGGGCCCATAAATATTTCTCCTTAAAATCCTGTTCCCATTATTCCTACAGATTACTTTCCTTGAGAAGAGATGGGGTATCTGATTAGATGGGTCTCCACCCAAGTCTTAAAACTTCTATTCTGAAGTCTATCTCCTCCAGCATGGTCAAAGGGCTAGACATGATATGCCTCAGCATTTCAGTAAAAGCTTTTTATTAACCTTTTCATCTATCAGACATAAGCTAGAAGACAAATCATAACATTCAGAGTTGCATGGAGCACTATTATTAGGGTCTAACCATCTGAAGTTTCTTTTTTTTTTTATTTTAGGTTTTTGCAAGGCAAATGGGGTTAAGTGGCTTGCCCAAGGCCACACAGCTAGGTAATTATTAAGTGTCTGAGACCGGATTTGAATCCAGGTACTCCTGACTCCAAAGCCTGTGCTTTATCCACTAAGCCACCTAGCCGCCCCTGAAGTTTCTGAGTGACATAATTAGAAGCAATGATCTGGTTCAGGCAGCTTGGTGAAAGTATATTCTCTTTCATGAAATTGCTGGAATAGAAATCTATGGAACCTATAAGTATGGATTTCTACCTATGTGACCCACAACTGAAAATACAACCAAGAAGTCTTGAATACTTCTGTTATATTATGAAGGATAAAGGATTACCCTTGTTTGGAATACAGGCGCTCTCATTTCTGATGCTGTAAGAGAACAATTTTTCCAGTCTAACCTGCTGGGCACCTTGCCCAGGTGCTCTGGGCTGGCTGAAACTATCTTCCTCTTTCCTCTTTCGGTCAAAGAGCGAGGGCAGGGCAAAGGAGCTCTCATCCTCCCCCACCCACAGGAGGAGTTCATAAACAATCCTGTAATTTATTGGAAGAGTCAGATATAAGTCGTCCCTGGGGTTGTACTCCCCCAGAATTGGGGAACATATAGGGATGGCAGCTAAGAATGTGGGCATGTTGTGGTGCCAGCTCTGTCAAGATCTTGTAGAACACACATCCTTGAGTTCTGACTCAATATCAGGAAAATGTGGAGAAGTCAAGTTCAGTATAAAAGCTTTCTATAGTTGAACCTGTAGGAGTGAAAATATAGGTTGAGAGAGCAGGGAAGAAAGTATTCTAAGCAAGAAGATAGAGTGAGGGTGAGGGTAATAAACTTTAACCTAAGCAATAGGAACTGCTGGATACAGTATTCTCTAATTAAACTTCCATTAACCATCCCTTTTCAGAGTCAGTATTCTCCATTTCTTTTACACTTTAAAAATTTTGATATATTTTTCATATCATCTTTATTTCCAAATACATGCATCTCTTCATCTTAACTCTCGTCACTCTTGCTAATTTCAAGGAAAATGATCATGATTACCCAAAACCCAGCCAACTTGTGTCTGACACCAGACACTGAAAATTCACTGTTTTCCTCCCTTTCTCTCCAGTGCCTGTGAAAGAGGATCTCAAATTTCACTGTTAACCAGTCAGGTTTCCCAGCTGTGTTTCTCTTTACCCATATTATGAGACATTTACATACAGGAGACCTTGGAATAAAAACTCTGTTGCTTCAGTGTGGTATGGAGGTTATCTTTGGTTCTCAAAGGATATGCCAATAGTAGACGTGAGGCTGTAGCGGGTCCAAGCAAAAGACTTTGAATATAATCCAGAGATGAGTTATCAGTTATAGAATGTAAACTACTTGAAAATAGAGATGTATCATTTTTCTCTTTGTATCCATAGTTTCTGTATAGTCCTGGCACCTAATAGGGGTTTAGTATGTTGATTGATTGTTGTGGGAGAATCAACCATTTAATTTAATCTCTTTTTCAACTAGGTGGTGCAGTGGATAGCCTCAGGCACTTGACAATTCCTAGCTGTGTGACTTTGGGAGAGTCACTTAACTCTGCTTTTCATCCAGGGCCATCTCTAGTCATCCAGATACATATCTGGTCACTGGACCCAGATGGCTCTGGAGAAAAAATTTGGTGATTTCAGCACAGCAGCCCCCTCACAAAATTCATGTACTAGTCATGGTATCACCTCCCTGATGTTACAGTGTTCTTTGAGAACAAGGAGGAACAAGGATGAAGGACAAACATCAGAGAGGGTAATTCAATTGTTCAACCAATCAACATTTATTAAGCACCTAGTATATGTGCTGAAGATATAGAAAGAGTCAAAAAGAGTCAAGAAACTCACAATCTAATGTGGAAGACAACATGTAAATGAATATATATATAAATAAAGCAAATTATATAACAACAACAACAATATAGGATAAATCGGAAATAATTAACAGAGGGTAGGTAATAGAATTAAGAAAAATGAGGGAAGGCTTCTGATAGGTTAGGATTTTAGTTGGGACTTAAAGGAAGCCAAGGAGGACAATAATTATAATGGAGGAAGGATGACACTCCAAGTAGAGTGGACAGTCAGGTTTACTATTAATTACTTTCTGGTTGTTCATGAAGACTTGATGACATTAGAGGTTCCTTCCATCTCTGACATTCTATGAAGATTTCAGTACCCACATGGATGAAATTATAGATCTTTTTATTATTTATTGTTATTATTATATTTATTTTTCCAATTATATGTAAAGATACTTTTCAATATTTATTTTGTAGTTCTCTCTCACCTTCCCTCCCTCCAACCTAGATGGCAAGTTATATGATATAGGTTATACATATACAATTGTGTTATACATATTTCCATATTAGTCATGCTGTGAAAGAAGAATCAGAATAAAAAGAGAAAAACCATAAGAAGGAAAAACTAAAAAAAACATATTTTAAAGAGGAAAAATAGTATGTTTTGATCTGCATTTAGATTCCATAGTTCTGGATGTGGATGACATTTTCCATTGCCGATCTTTTAGAATTGTCTTTGATCACTGTATTGATGAGAAGAATTAAGTCCATTATAGTTGATCATTGCACAGTATTGCTGTTAAGGTGAACAATGTATTCTTAGTTCTGCTCATTTCATTCAACATCAGTTCTTGCAAGTCTTTCCAGGTTTTTTTTGAGATCTGCTTGTTCATCATTTCTTATGGTCCTATTCATATACCACAAAATCTCTTCAGCCTTTCCCTAATTAATGAGCATTCCCTGAATTTCCAATTCTTTGTCACAACAAAAGAGCTGCTATGAATATTTTTATACATGTGTACATGTACATTTTAGGATCTCTTTGGGATACAGACCTAGAAGTGGTATTGCTGGATCAAAGAGTATGTAGTTTTATTGCTCATTGGGTATAGTTACAAATTGTTCTCCAGAAATGTTGGATAAGTTCACAACACCAGCTATGCAGTGGTATCCTAATTTTTCCACTTTTCCAACACTGATCATTTCTTTTTTCTGTGATAATTGCAAATTTGATTGGTGTGAGGTAGTCAGTTCCCTCTCTATCAAATCCAATTCATGTGCTTGTCTTGGCATCACCTCCCCCATTGTCATGGTCTTCTTCAAGATCAAAGGACAAATATCATTATGTAAAAGATATTTAAGATGCAGGTGAGGAATAGATGATCACTAGAGGTCCTTCCAATCATGATGTTCCTTCCATGTTTGATGTAACAGACAAATGAAGAGCCATTAACAAATGGCTTTATTTATTTGCTCGTTTATTTGTTTGTTTGTCTATCTCTATCTATCAACCAATCTAACTGGAATTAAATTGAAGATTTGAGCAGAGGAATAACCCTATCACCTTAAATAAATAAAAAAAAAGGATCAGACATAGACAAGTGGGTAGTTTTGTTATTCTTGTATTAAATTTAATTTATATGAAAAGCCACAAAATCTAAGTAAGTTCAAAGTTTCATATGCAAATTTCATTTTCTATCCTTTGTATAAATTCACAATAAAAAATAAAATTAAAAACAATAAAAACATATGATTTTTAAAAGATTAAGTAGCAATATGGAAGCTGGATTGTAGGCAAAGGCGGAGGTAGGAGGATTAATTAAGAGACTGTTGAGGGGCGGCTAGGTGGCGTAGTGGATAAAGCATCAGCCCTGGAGTCAGGAGTACCTGGGTTCAAATCCGGTCTCAGACACTTAATAATTACCTAGCTGTGTGGCCTCGGGCAAGCCACTTAACCCCATTTGCCTTGCAAAAATCCTAAAAAAAAAGAGACTGTTGCAACCCAGGCTTGGATTTTGTGGCAATAGGAATAGAGAGATATAAATAAATGTGAAAAACATTTGAATAGAAGAAGATAGTGGAATATAAGATTCGACAGAGGGGAAAATGAGGTCTTGGACAGCTTTGGGAATGAGGGGATGAAAGGACAATATCTTAAAAATTGCTACTTTTCATTTTTATATCAGCTTCATTTCTGAATATATCCTTGCACTCTCCTTAACATATTGAGTCACCGCTTGTGACAAAGTTTTTAAAAAATTTTTCAGCAAAATCAATCAACACATCAACTGTGTCTTACAGAATAGGACACCCACTTTCCGGTTTTTAGCAGCCACTAGTGCTATTATGACTATTTTGGAAAAGCCATTTATACAAAAATTGTCATAATAACACTTTTGTGGTAGCAAAAATGAAGCCTATCTTGACAGACAGGAAATAAGTGGTAATTGAAGTGGGAGCTCATGACAAATCAGTTGGTCTGTGTGCTATCAAACCATCAATTAATGAGATCAAATGTTGAAATCCACATCAAATTAGAAGAAAAAATAAAGTACCTCTGAAAACAAATGAACAGCTTTAACTAGACCTATTCAAATAAGTAGTTGGTATCAAGATAAAGAAATTGACCTGAATTATCATCATTTCCTTGAAAAGTTTAACTGATATAAAACAGTCACCACAAGGAGGACAATAGTGCCTGGAAATCACCTTGGCCAGAAATATTTGAACTCGGCCGGGCAGAGCTATAGTAAGCAAAATACCACAGAATAGAATTGCAGAAGATTATGATCACTATCACTTCATAAAATAGCAAAAAGGAGAGAAAAAATAAATCTTTTGCTTTGATGTGAGCCCTGTTACATAATATCAGGAGAATTCATAGATAAAACTGACAAAAGATAGATGGAAAATAAAATTTCTATTATGTTATTTTCAAAACCAGTGATACTGATAGCACCAAATTTGGATCCTTTCATCTTAGTCCTTCATACACTTGGCATATGAATATATTGAAGGCCATTCTAAGAAGCATGCCTAGAATTGTCTTTTTTGGTTCTTCTTGACCATATGTGACTCAAGAATAAAAGACTTTGCTTTGAGATGCTAAAATCTTGCATTTGGTAGAAGAGTCAAAAAACATTGATAGCTTAATAAATGTATAAAAGGGAGAAGCTATCTCCTTAGCTTTTTTTACAGTTTTGACAAAACAATTTTAAGTCCTTCCTATATTCACCAATCATCACTTATAGCACAGTAATATTTTTTATAGGAGTATCACAATTTATGGACCCATTCTCTAACTGATGGACAACTACTGTTTTCACCTTTTCTATTACAAAAGAAAGCTTTTATAAATGGTTTTGAACATATGGATCTTTTTGTCATTGAACTGCTGCTATGTGATTAACAGTGAAATTTCTGAGCTAAAGGCTCCAGGTTGTTATTGTTGTCATTTTTTAAATACAATTCCAATTTGCTTTCCTGAAGGATTAGATCAAGTCACAATTCCACCAGTAATGCATTATTGTGCCTATCTTTTCACAATTCCTCCAATATTATTGAACCATCTTTTGTCATCTTTGTCAATTTACAGGATATGAAATGAAATATCAAATTTAAAACCCATCTCGTTATTTTAATTTTACTTTTTTAGGTTTTTGCAAGGCAAATGGGATTAAGTGGTTTGCCTGAGGCCACACAGCTAGGTAATTATTAAGTGAATGAGGCAGGATTTGAACTCAGGTCCTCCTGACTCCAGGGTCAGTGTGATATCCACTGCGCCACCTAGCTGCCCCAAAACCCATCTCTTTAAATGAAGTGATCTATTGCTGCTGCATACTGTGAATTCTGGAACAAACATCTCTGAAGAAAGAAAGTGGGTGTCCCAAAGTATAACGGAGAAAAAATTGGTGGGTACAAGTAGACTGCTGTGCATTTACAGAATTTACTTATTTAAAAGAACATAAAGAATTAGACATAAGGGCAACTAAGTGACACAGTGGATAAAACACCAGCCTTGGAGTCAGGAGGACCTGAGTTCAAATATGACCTCAGTCATTTTAGTATTCCCTAGCTGTGTGACCTGGGGCAAGTCACTTAACTTCTTAAAAAAATAAAATTTTAAAAAAGAATAAGACATAGACAAGTGGGGTATTTTGTTACTCTTTTATTAAATTTAATTTATATAAAGAGTCACAAAATCTAAGTAAGTTCAAAGTTTCATTCTAGGCTTTGGTTTTCTCAGTAAAATGAAGGAGTTGGGACTTGATAACCTTTAAGATACCTTCCAACTCTAAATATTGATTATACTTTTTCAAATATATATTTGATATCTTTTGTTATATAATCCATCAGTAGCAATATGCTGGTATGGTCTATTATTTATCCATAAATAACAGGAGAAATGTGATTGGGACAAATGATCATAGATGGACAACCCTAAATGTTGCATGGAGTAGTAATGAAATTTTTTTTTAAAAAAAGGAAAAATAAAGCTTTGGGAAAGGCCTCCAGAATATTAAGTAGATCTTCCACAGACAAGAATTAGATAAGATCTGGACTGATTTTGATATGCATTGATGGATGTGCTTATAGTTCCATCATACTAAAGAGAACAGTTTGTTTGTCAAATCTGTAAGCTTCGGTATTCAGTCACATACAAAGGGGACAAATTTGTAATCTTGTCTGCGTTGTAAAAATCAGATGGAAGGGGGTGGCTAGGTGGCACAGTGGATAAAGCACCGGCCCTGGAGTCAGGAGGACCTGAGTTCAAATCCGGTCTCAGACACTTAATAATTACCTAGCTGTGTGGCCTTGGGCAAGCCACTTAACCCCATTTGCCTTGCAAAAAAAAAATCAGATGGAGGAGTGGAAGTAGTCAATCAAGCCTGGTAGAATGAAACTGCTTCTGATAAAGATTGACTATGGTAGTTCCCTGGGATATGTCAGTTGTTTAATCAAATGCTTGCTTATGAAGCTTATTATTTGAACTGTGAGGTAGGCAGCCTTAACCCCTTAAATATTAGCTTCTCTTCCACTGAAGTCTGGAGAATTTAGATGACTGGTTCAAGGTGAGCTCAAGGCGGTATCAGGAATGAGACTTGAATCCAGGGCCTGACTACAGAGTCAGTTTCTCCCCCCCTCCCCAATATAGCACTGTTTCCCAATTAATTACTCCTGGTTTATAAAAAATGAGTCTAGATTATTTCAAACATCCCTTTCAGTTGTAAGCTTGTGTTCTCAGGCCCCTTCCAGCTCTTCCGTTCTGTGTTCTCAAGTCCCTTTGAACCTGAAACCTTATGCTTCTATGACTGACTCCCCGAGCCAGCTGACGGCTGTAATCTCATAAAGACAACCTTCCAGACCATTCTCTGGCTTTTTAAACCACCAAGCACACTCCCGTTTTCCTGGAGAGATCCGGGGCACGGGCTCCAAGGACCTGGTGTCCTTTCCCACTCCCTTGTGGTTCTAGATCATGCTCCTGGCCAGCCCGTCCAGCGGTGGGTTCAGGTCCGGCTCCAGCCGGGTCTGTGGGGAGGGGTGGGTTCTCAACCAGAGTGGGCTCAGGGGGGCAGTCGCGCGACGGTGGGCGTGGGGGCCTGCCCCTTCACATGGTCCCGGGGCACTTTCGGACCCTGCATTTCCCGCCCATCGGCCCGCCTCCACCCGAGCCCCCGCCGGCCCAGCTCTGGCCCTCAATCCATCCTTTCGGGGTTAGGATAGCGGGGCAGGAGAGTCGGTCCGGCGGGCAGGCGCGCCCCGAAGGAGCACCAGCCCCGCAGGGGAGGGCTCGGCTGGGGCTGGGCGCCCGGGCAGCCCGGACGGCGCCGGCTCCAGGTGGGCCCGGCGGCCCCTTCGCCGAGGAGGGGGCGGGGTCGCTCGGCTCCGGGACCAGCTCCCGGAGGGGCCGCGCCGGGCGCGCGGACAGGTGGGGGGCGGGGCCGGCTCGGGGGCGGGGCCGGAAGCTTTAAAGGGCCCCGCGGGCCGCGAGCCCGGAGCCAGACTCCCGGAGGCGGCGGCGGCACCATGTCCCTGTCGGCCAGGGGCCGGGGGCTGGGGGTCGAGTGGTCCCCGACGCACGTGCAGGTGACGGTGCTGCAGGCCCGGGGGCTGCGCGCCAAGGGCCCCGGCGGCACCAGCGACGCGTACGCGCTGATCCAGGTGGGCAAGGAGAAGTACGCGACCTCGGTGTCGGAGCGCTGCCTGGGCGCGCCGGTGTGGCGCGAGGAGGCCACCTTCGAGCTGCCGCCGCTGGGGCTGCCCCCCGGGCCCGGGAACGCCGCCACCTTGCAGCTGACCGTGCTGCACCGCGCCCTGCTCGGCCTCGACAAGTTCCTGGGCCGCGCCGAAGTGGACCTTCGGGAGCTGCATCGGGACCAGGGCCGGCGGAAAACCCAGTGCGTGCGCGCGCGGGCCCGCGGGGGAGGGGAGGCCGGGGCCGGGGCCGGGGCCGGGGCCGGGGCCGGGGCCGGGGCCGGGGCCGGGGCCGGGGCCGGGGCCGGGGCCGGGGCCGGGGAGAAAGACAGAGAGACGCGGGAGCGAAGGCGCCGCGCCGAGGCCACCTGGGGAAGTTGCAGGACTGGGAGCAGAATGGAGCCGGTTTAGTGAATAAAGCGCTTCTAGCCCGGCAGCACCGGGGGGGAGCATTTGCGAAAACAGTCACGGAACAAGCTGCATTTTTACTTTTGTGATCCAGAAAACAAAGCCCGAGACGACTCGGTGACCGAGTAATGTGTAAAGTGGTTCCGAGGTGAAATCTCTGCATCAGCAGCAGGGTGACTTAGGGTTCGTTCCTCTTATTCATAAAGCGGTAGCTATGTATCTAGGTCAGTCGGCGTTCGATTAGCAATTGTGTCTCCTGAAACCAGGAACTTGGAGCTAAGGCAGAAGTGAATCAGAATTTGTCGTTTCTTGGAGGAGGGCTTATGAGGGATCCGGAATCCAGAAACTAGAAATGACCCAAAGATCAAATGGGTAGAAAACTGAAGGCTTGGGAGAGACATAGGGTGACCTGAAGTATTGTGGGGAGCAAGAGAAGACAACAAGGAGATGCAGAAGAAAAGTTAGAACTGGTTTGGTATCTATTAGAATAAAGAGATGTTAAATTTCTGCTATATTAGATGCACTGGTTCTGGAGCTTTTCTTGATTCATGGGGCTTGGGTCATTTACAGCACTTTTCTTTCTTTGGGCTTTTTCTTACTCCCAAATTAGATGTCTCTAAAACTAGTATTAAAATGATAGGGATAGAATTGATTACTGTTTTCCCTCTTAGGCAAGACTTACCCAAAGATGATTTTGGAGCAGGCTCAAACTATTTGGGGGAGATATTTTGAAGTAAAGAATGATACATTTTAAGTTCAGTATGTGGCCCAAAGGGATTCTTAGGTATGATATAGTGGCTTCCATTTCTATTTGTATTTGATATCACTGATCTGAAGAAGGAAATCAAAAGAGCATAGCTCTGAATTAGAGGGCTTCCCATTCGTTGGACAAGTCATTTTTGTTGTTGAGCCATTTTCAGTTGTGTCTGATTGTGTTTGCCAGTTGGGATATTCTTAGCAAAGAGATTGGAGTGGTTTGATGCTTTCTTTTCCAGCTCATATTGAAACTGAAGCAGACAGGTTAAGGATTTCCCCAGCTAGTGTTTGAGACCAGATTTGAATTCAGAAGGATTTAAAATGAGAGGGTTGGATCAGATAGTTAGCAAAGACTCTCCCATCTTTAGTTGCATCAACTTAAGATAACGCCTTAGATGAGTAGGTGTCAGCTAAAAGGATTAATTCTTAAATTGGGCCTCGGATGATCTTGTATTTCTGATGGGCACAACCCCGTCTGCCTCCATTCACCCATACTAACTAGTTTCATAGACCTCACTGAACTCAAGACAATAAGCAGAAAGCTTTTATAACATGGTCACAGTTAATCCTGGCTGCCAGGTCCCTGTGGTAACTGGTATTTTCAGTTCAGTCTTACTTGAAACTACAGAAGGTTGCTTTGTTCTTGGAGTCCTATGTACCTGTTTTTACTATTCTGATAAGAAAGTTCTCTCAAATACATAGCCCCACCCAGCAGAAAATGCCACAAAGTGCAGGTAATTATGGGGATACTACTTTGGGCTACTCTACTTCCTCCCACAGTTCAACAAAGGGAACAGACTGCTGGCCAAAAGACCTGCTCAGGTGGACTCAGATCCTTGTTAAAGACTTTCCAGAGACTGCTGTTTCCCTCTGATCTCTCCCAGGCTCCCCCCACCCCTTCTTTTTTAACTTTGAAAAATAAAAAAAAATTAAAGAATTTCTTTTTTAACTTTTTTATCACTGAGTATTTTTGAGGGAGTATCTTATGGAACCAGCATTTGTAAAGTAGATGAACTCTGTCTTTCTTTGAAGGAAAGGTAGAGAAACAGTTCTATCATTTGATAAAACTTTTCAATTTAGGATCACATTTTGACCTTCTCTTTGGTCTATTTTCTTCCCCAGGATAAGGGAATAATAGCCTTATACTGACTGTATGTTACTGACATGAATTTTTTATCCATTTGAAAGATAAGGTGCTTCTCTCACTGGCTTGATCAGGGGCCTGGAATCTTAGCTTCCTGGTCTGGTTCCAGCTTTGGCTCTGACTCACTTTGGGGCTTTAGGCAACTCAGTCTCTGGACGCCCAAGTTTCCCTATTTATAAATTGGGATGTTGTCAGGCTTAATTGATGTTTGCAAGACACTATTAGGTCCTTGGATTAATGGAACTATTGTATAGATCAGTGAGGTACAGTAGCTATTTGTGTTTCAAAAGGGGAATGAGGACCTTTAATAAAGAGAAATACTTTTTGCCAGTTTTTTAGTCAAGGTTTGTTTTGCTAACTTCCCAATTTTCTTGACCCTCTTGGTTATTTGACTTGATTTTGTGACAGCCTAATGTACCAGATTGGATTAAAGGATGATAATGCTCCTATATAAATTGATGCCAATTTCTGATCTGTTAGGTCAAACAGGCACATGACTGGAACTTCCCAAGTGTTTGTGACAGCACACCACTTAGTGCATGTTAATTTTTTGGAATTCATCCTTCAGAAAAGCTTTGCAGTACTAACAACACAGATTTGATCTAATAAGCAGCATTCACTAAGAACACTGCAGAAACAGAAGTTGAAGAGGATAAAAATGGGTTGGTTTAGGAAACTAAGCTAAACTATTCAGACAGAAAAGACTTATTATTCAGACTGATTCCTATTAATTTTTTTGTCTTAAAAGTCTAGGAAAATAAGTTTAAAAGTCAGATCAGTAAGTTGTTACTGAATAAGCTTATTTAGCATTCTTTCAGAAAGGATTCATTTTATAAAGAAACTTCATTGCTTGAAAAGACTTCTAGATGTCTTCAGGATGGGCACTCTCTGTACCTCTTTCCTTGCCCTTTAATGATGTTTTCATTTGTAGTAGTTCATTTTCATGAACTGAGCACTTACACTGGTTCTCTGTTAATCAGCATTCACATTTTCTCAGTTGCTTAAATGAGATAACATGCTATGTAAATAAATGCCAGCTGTTATTGCTACTGCTGAATCTGTGCACAATTCATATTGGTTTTGGGACCTAGTAGAGGTCTAAATGCTGTGCCTTGCTGGAATAGCATTTTGGTACTTGTAAATTTCTAGAAAAAAGGGGAAGAAAAATAAATTCAGGTTCAGATATTGCAAACTCATTGTCACTTTTCTGAATGTGCTAATGTTCCAAAAAGCTTTTTTCAGTCATGGTTTTTTAGCATCCTAGGAAGTAAAACTCACTGATATTTATCTTTTATTTTCTTTGTTTATAATAGGGTCTTGATCAAGCACCTAATAGATATGGTAGCTGTCGGACATTTAAAATACAAAGTGAAGTTGACATGTACACATATACATTTATAAGTTGACATTTAATATTGAAAAAGACTTCAATTTAATGACAGACCAACTTCATTTTGGGGCCAGAATATTAGAGAGCATCTGACCTGCAAATAGAGCCAATAAAGATTGGGGTTCTTACTGGACTTATAAATAAGTATAAATCTTCAAAGTAGTCCTGATTCATGTCCTCCCTTGGGGGAGGAGAGAGTGAGGTTACAGCACCCCCCCTCACTCAAATCCTATTCACTTGGCTGTCATGGCATCCCTTCCCTGATGTCATGGTCTAAAAGAACAAAGGACAAACATCAATCAGATACTAGAATATACTGTCCTGGAGACTAACCTATGAAATTTGGTTATTTTTACTATCACATAGGCATGTGTTTAATTTTTGCATCACATAATTGTCTGATGTAAAATAGCTGAAAAGTACATAAGATTGTAGCACAAAGTAAATTATTTTGAGTGTTAGCTCCTATCTCTGAGAACAAGTGAAATCCACAAGGGTCATTTTTACCAAAATTTATAAAGGAATCTTGTGAATGATGAAGATTTTTTTTTATTTCTACTAAGGATAAAATGGAAATGAACTTGTAACTGAAGAGACTTAGACCTTAATCTTTGGGGCTAGATATTAGGAAATGTCATAGTTTGATAGAATTTAGAGTCAGAAGGAAATTTAGGGCTTGTTTAGTCCTGTCCCCCCCCATGAAATCTTTGGTAAATCTGAAATTTATTTATTTATTTTTTTAGATTTTGGCAAGGCAAATGGGGTTAAGTGGCTTGCCCAAGGCCACACAGCTAGGTAATTATTAAGTGTCTGAGACTGGATTTGAACCCAGGTACTCCTGACTCCAAGGCCGGTGCTTTATCCACTAGGACACCTAGCCGCCCAATCTGAAATTTTTAATCTGTCTCTGGCATAGCGTTTTTAGAATAATTTTTAAAATTTAAATTTATTTTTTGACTATTTTCCAGAGTGAGTATCATAGATTTAGAATTCCAATGTATTTTAGAGGTCATCTAGTCCAACTATCTCATTAAAAAAATATTATTGATAAGCTTTTGCTTTGTATTTTACTCCCTTTCCCTCCCAGGAAGTCATCCATTATAACAAATAATTTCTGACATTTTATATATAATGTACCACTCCCATAAACCCTCTATGTTGCAAAGTTGGGAAGGGAGTTGCCTTCCTATTTCTTCTCTGGGTTCAAGCTTGGTCATTATCATTTTATCTCATTGTTTAGTTTGTTTCCGCTTGGATTTTCATCATTATTTGTATTTTCTTGTTATGCACACAGTTTTTAATTTATCAAGTCTTCTGCTTCTCTGTATTCATCATATTTATTACTTCTTAGCAGTAATATCCCATTTCATTCTAATATCACCATTTGTTTAGCCAATCCTCAGTTAATGAACCTTTTATTTTCCAAATCCCTTTAATTTTACAGTTGTGGAAATAGGTCCCTTGAGGGAAGTAACTTGTCCACAGGGTCACACAGATGGTAATAGATTTGCAGGCCTAGTCATCAGTCTATGAATTCAGCATTTCCTCTCCTGCCTCCCACCCTGCTCCTCCTCCTCCCTCACCTTTCACTCTGGGAAACTGGAGTTGCCTCTAGGGAGCTTTAAAAAAATTTTTTTGGTAGTTATCTTTTCAAGTTAATTATGCCTGAAGGCACAGAATTAGTTAACCCTAAGAATCTGATTAGAAATGTTAACAATCAGTTCATGCTTAATAGGCTTTGTTCATATGTAATTACTTTTTATAACATGCTAGCAAATCAGAGTTAATGTTATTGTTTTAAAATTAGGTTCCTTTTTCTCTGCCTACCTTTTTTCTCTCTAGATCTCTGATAGCTCTGAACCTTACTGGAAAACTTACTCTTCTCACTCTTCCAGAGAGCCTCCCCTTCCATTGTGTAACAAGTTGAAGAAAGCAGATTGCTTTCTGTGTGCTCAGGGTAAGAGTTCTGAGTAGGTATATGACAAACAGCCCTGACCTAGAGACCACAGTGAAGTGAAATGACTAAGAAGGTCAAGTGTATCTGAGAGCAGTTGCTTTGGTGAAAATGAAAGAAATTTCCTTTTGTTTTTAATGTAACTAAAGTTTATAATGAATTGATTCATTGTTAGGGCATCCAATCCCCATTAAGAGAATTGCTACTGCTTCCTCCTCCACTCCCTTTTCTCACTTTACAAAGGGGTAAAGAATGACATAATGAAAACCTGGTATTGAAAGTGATCCAGGTTCCAGCTTTTTTTTTTCCCCAAAATAGCCACAGGAGTAATAAAGGGAGCTCCCTATCACCAAAGAAAACTTTGTCATAGTTACACCTTTGAGTCTGTTCTTGGGATGAATCAGTAGGTGGATACCATCCGAAACCATTTTTAAAAAGTGTTTAGTGTAATGGTACAAGTCATTTCTTTGTTTTGTAATAAATGGTATACTGGTGTTTCCGCACTGGTCAGATTCCTGCTGCAGTTCATTTAAGTGACAGCATTGAACACTGCATTAGTAATATAGAAACAAGTATCATGTGGTTGATAAAAATAAAATTTTGGAAACAAGTAGCAATTCATTTGATGAATGTTTTGGCCAAATTACAAAAGACTATTTTACTGGCTTAATGATTTGAATGTCTCTGTTTACAGGTTTCATTTCAATTCAGTTTCCTTTAGCTTTATGTCCAAATCAGTTGCAAAGATTGGTGAAATTATAATGAACTTTAATTAAAGGAAAAAGGGTTTTTGTATATGTGATCTTTCTTTGTAATTATTAAACTTCTAACAGGATCTTTGCAGATATATTAAAAACAGTGTGTCTGCTAAGTCTGTTATTACCCCAAACTTGGGATCATAAGATCATCTAGATTCAGAGTTGGAAAGGTCATCTAGTCCTCATTTTAGAAGTGAAGACACTGAGGTCTCCAAAGAAGGGAAATGATATATATGCCCAAGGTCACACAGGTATGAAAAAAGCTATGATTCAAAACAGGTCCTTGAACTCTGAATCTGTCTACCCCCTCTTTCTACTACTGTTCTATATTGGTAGCATTCCTTTGTTCTTGCATCTCCAAACTGGTTTCAGAGTTCTGAATAAGTCTTCCTGTATCCAGTGAAATGTAACATATTTATTCTCTAATAATCCTTAACCTTTCTACCTCCAGAGGACAATCTGATCTACCTCAACCCTCGGAGTATTTCTGGTTCTCTTCTGACCTTGCCATGATCACAAAACTCACGAATTTCTAGAACTGAGTGTACTTTCCTTGATGAACGCAGTTGATTGATTGGTTCTTGTCCTTCCTTATCAAAAAAGACCAAAATGACATCTTTCTATTTGAGAAAAATTACAGTGTGGCTGATCAGACCACGATAAGCTTGGAATGCTCTACCACAGGTTGGGCACAAATGGTCCATGTGAACACCTGGGGAGGGTACTCAACTTACTTATGTCATGTTTCCTTTGAGCTGCTTAAATTCTGCCTTCCTCATAGAGTGCAGCACCCTCACTGATGAGGGCACATCATGCTGGGTGGTCCTGTGCCAGTGCCTCCCAAGCTGTACAGTCAATTAAAAATTTCTTCAATGAGACCTTCAGGGAGTCTTGGTATTACTACTTCTGATCCCTTTGTAAGTATTTGCCCTGTATGAGTTCTCCATAAAATAGATGTTTTGGCAAGTGTACATCTGACATTCTAACAAGTGTCCAGACCATTGTAGTTGCACTCTCTATAGTAATGTTGGAATGTTTGGCAGTTTAGCTCAAGCAAGGACTTCAGTGTCTGGTATCTTCTCCTGCCAGGTGATCTTCAGAATCTTCTTAAGACAATTTGAATGGAAGTAATTCAATTTCCTGACATGGCCCTGGTAGACTTGTCCAGATTTCACAGGCATATAGCAATTAGGTCAACACAACAGCTCTGTGGACCTTCAGTTTGTTAGTCAGTCTAATACCTCTTCTCTCCCATACTTTCTTTCGGAGCATCCCAAATACTGAGCTAGCTCTGGCAACATGAGCATCAGCCTCATTGGCAATGTGTACCTCCTTGAAAAGGACACTGACTGCCAAGGTAAGTAAACTTGTCCACAGTACTCAAAACTTCTCCATTTGCAATACTCAATGGTTCCACATATGGATGGTATGGTGCTGGCTGATGGAGCACCTGTGCTTTCTTGGTGTTAATTATTAGACCAAAATTAGCACAAGCAGCAGAGAATCAATTCATTCTTTGTTGCGTCTCAGCTTCAGAGGATGCATTGCATGCACCATCATCTGAAAACAAGATTATGCACCAACACTCCCTCTACTTTGGTATTGGCTCATAACCTTTTCAAGTTAAAAAATTTGCCATCACTGCGATAACTGACCTTGAAGCCATGTTCATCCTAGTTGAAAGAATTTGATAATATGACTGAAAACAACATGCTAAAAAGTATGAGAGCAAGGACATATCCTTGTTTAACTCCATTAGTGAGTGGGAAATGTCAAGAGCATCATCCACTATCCAGAACCTAGGTACACACGCTGTCATGAAATTGATGCCCAATACTGATGAACTTCTCGAGGCAACCAAATTTTGACATGATTTTCCATATTCCCTCATGACTGATGATATCAAAGGCTTTGTTCAGATCTATAAATGTTGTATATAGACCTCTATTCTGTTCCTGGCATTTTTCCTGGAGTTGCCAGGCAGCAAACACCATATTGACTCTTCCTCTACCGTTTCTGAAGCCACACTGGCCCTCAGGAAGGTGACCAACTTCCAGATGAAGAATCAGCCTATTGAGAACTCTGGCAAGAGTTCTTACCAGTAATGACTAAAAGAGTAATACCATTGTGATTGTTACAAGTCAATTTATTCCCTTTACTTTTACAGAGACAGATGATGGAGGCATCCTTGAATTCTTGGGGGGGGGGGATAAACTTCCAAAGAGATCATAAAAAAGAGAAAGGACCCATATGTAAAAAATATTTATGGCAGCTCTTTTTTTTGTGTGGCAAAGAACTGGAAACTCAAGGGACACCCATCAATTGGATAATGACTGAATAAGATGTGGTATATGAATATAAAGGAATACTGTGGTTCTATAAGAAATGGTGAGCATGATGATTTCAGATAAACCTGGAAAGACTTAACAGGAACTGATGTTGAATGAAGTGAGAAGAACCAGAAAAACACTGTACACAGTAACAGCAATATTTTGGAATGATCAAGTCCATCAGGGCTGATCATCACCCCCATGTTGCTGTTAGGTTGTACAGTATTTTTCTGGTTCTACTCATCTCACCCAGCATGCAAATCCCTTCAGGCTTCCCTGAATTCCCATCCCTCCTGGTTTCTAATAGAACAATAGTGTTCCATGACATACATATACCACAGTTTGCTAAGCCATTCTCTAATTGAAGGACATTTACTTGATTTCCAATTCTTTGCCACCACAAACAGGGCTGCTATGAATATTTTTGTATAAGTGATATTTTTACCCTTTTTTCATCATCTCTTCAGAGCATAGACCCAGTAGTGGTATTATTGCTGGATCAAAGGGTATGCTCATTTTTGTTGCCCTTTGGGTGTAGTTCCAAATTTCTCTCTAGAAAGGTTGGATGAGTTCACACCTCCACCAACAGTGTAATAGTGTCCCAGATTTCCCACAACCCTTCCAACAATGATCATTATCCTTTCTGGTCATATTGGCCAGTCTGAGAGGTGTGAGGTGGTATCTCAGAGAAGCTTTAATTTGCATTTCTCTAGTAATTAATGATTTAGAGCAATTTTTCATATGGCTATGGATTGCTTTGATCTCATCTATAAATTGCCTTTGCATATACTTTGACCATTTGCCAATTGTGGGGAATGGCTTTTTTTTTAAATATGACACAGTTCTCTGTATATTTTAGAAATGAGTCCTTTGTCAGAATCATTAGTTGTAAAGATTGTAGGAAAATATTTCTTGAGGTGCAACCACTTTATTTTTTTGAATAATTCTTTTGAAATTCTTTAAAAACATGCTATATTTCCCTAGGAGAATAAGGAAAATCTTCCTCACAAGACTGTCTGAACCTCTCTTTGTTATCATGAAGTTTGGAAGAACTTGAATAACAAAAGCTAATATTATTCTTGTTCCCAATGTTACCAAAGATTTCATCTTAGAATATTATTATATTAATTATATTAATTTGCACGGAAATTTGTCAGTTCACATATATCTTTCCTCCCAATTTCTTATTCAATGCTATATTCCCCCACCTCACCCCACCCAACTGAACCTAAAATATAAAAGGATTAAATTAAATTAAATAATCCTTGCTCAGACTCACATAGCCAGTACTGTTACAGGCAGGACTTGAACCTAGGGTTTCCAAACTCATAGGCAGATCCTCTATCTCCTGTTTCTCTGACATTTTGGGATTTTAAGAACAGTACCCTTAAGCTGGCAACTTGTTCTCATTTTAAAGATTGGGAAATGAAGAGGCCACTTAGATGGTAAGTGATAAGAGCCAGGTCTTCTGTTTTTGTTTTGTGTGTGTGTGTGTGTGTGTGTGTAGCAGTTTAATTTTATGATTACTCATTGACCATGCGCTCATTCATCAGACTGAGGTCGAGTTTCTGTTTCTGGGACTGACCAGGACAGTGTTGGTATTCATTGCTCCCACCCAGGACCCCAGGTTATGTATTTGAGTCCTTCTCCCCCCCCCCCCCCAACCTGATGCCAGAATGTCCCTCCCACAGTGGGGCTCAGACCCTGTTCTACTTACCTTTGTTGTAAGAGTCAAATGTATGGAAAAGTTCTTTGAAAAATAAGTACTAGTCAAATTTAATGGGAGTGTTATTGTGTTTGCCTTCAGGAAAATCTTAAGTTTGAAGTTTCTTTTTAGTTTTAACTTGGGAGGAGAATTAATTTTACACACAGGTATGATAGATTCCAGCCTGACTTGTGTGCTAAGGCTTCTGTTAAACTATGAGTCTTGGAAAGAGCTGTAATCCAAGTATTTTCAGAAGCCTCTGGTCTCACCTCTCTCCCTATATTAAATAAACAGCACACCCAGTATTTGTAGAGAATCATGAGCAAATGCTGCTGAGCACTGGTAGTTTTGTTTTTTGGTTTTTTTTTTTGGAGGCACCTTCATGGCAGTGTTTATTCTTCATTTCAGAAAAGATGACCTGTTCCTTGACAGCCCACCTGAAGGTAGTATCCCCCTTGAATGGTCCTCGGTTGACTCATTTCATACTGAGACTCCCTCTGCTTCAAGAAAAAAGATATTACCAAACGGGTCTGGGTTTGCTTTGATGCTCTTGATGAGGCTGGAGGTGATGACTTTGTTATCTTGGTGAAAGAAAATATCCTGAAACTCATCTTTTTTTTTTTCCTGAAAGTCTTCTAAAGCATATAACACACCATTTCACTGTCCTGTCTTCTCTCCCTCCTGGAATGCGGAAATTGAACACGAGACATTTTGAGAAACCATTCACTTTTAAAATAGCATTTTTCAGGGCAGTCACATTTTGGTTCAGTATTTAGGAGTTTCACAAGCAGAAGTGCACACTGACTTCTCTGTTTAATAGTTTAAACCCTTCCTCAGGGATTACTCATTACCTCCTTGAGCAGCCCAGCCCAGTGCTTGCTCCATCTTCTGTGGGCTGATCTTCACGTAACCAGCTGCTGGACCTTTAATGGGCTCTTTGTAAAGCTTCAGCTGGGCTGCCTTGAGTCTTTGTGCAGTTTCCTTTCCCTCTTCTCTGACCATACTGCTTTGTCTCCCTGTTCTTTCCCAAGCACCTGCAAAGCCTCAGATACTTTTAAAATTAGCTTTTGCTTTATTTTACTTTTTGAAATTAACAACTATTTGCATTCTTTCCCTCTTTCTCTTTTATTAAAAGAAAAAAGAGGAAAATTCTTGTTCTTTGGTCAGTTTCTTAGGGTACCATTTATTTTGTTTTACATCTTCAAAAAAATGCAAAAATGGTAAGGAGCTTGTAGTGTCTTCAGAACTAAATGACAGTGGCAAATTAAAAAATTAATATTATATATCCTCATGTGCTTAACATATTGCTTGGCAAATGCTTACTGACTGACATTTGTTGCTTTCTTTTTAAAAATTAAAATTAAATTTAAAAAATCTGCTAAAATCTTGATTTTTTTTTTTCCTCCTGAGAATTAAAAACAAGTTAATTAAAATTTCCAATTATATGTAAGGATAATTTTCAACATTTATTTTTGTAGTTTTCTCCCTCCCATCCTTCCCTCACCCCAATAGCTTATGATGTGATACTTTTTTTTTTAGGTTTTTGCAAGGCAAATGGGGTTAAGTGGCTTGCCCAGGGCCACACAGCTAGGTAATTATTAAGTGTCTGAGACCAGATTTGAACCCAGATACGCCTGACTCCAGGGCAGGTGCTTTATCTACTGTGCCACCTAGCCGCCCCCTGATCTGATACTTCTAATGAGAATTAAAGAAAAAAAGACTATATTACAAACATGTGTTGTCAAGCAAAACAAATTTCTGTATTGGAAACATCCAAAAGAATTTATTTATTATCTTTTTTTTATTATGCATTTACTATGTGATATGGTTCAGAAGAGACTAGATTGGGGTTAGTTTTAGGAAAAGATTGCACCTTCCTAAACAAAATTAATTCTGTGAAAACAGTTTTAAAATAAATGACCTTAGAGGAAAACTGGGTCCATAGGGACAGTTTTTTGGGATTGGGGGATAGGAGTGGATGGAGGATTGAGGTGGGGATGATTTATTCACTTTAGGGAATTCCCAATGAAGAAATTTCCTCTGTCTTGCTGTTGTGCAAATTGTTCTGCAATTTGTAGTTTTAAAGCAGGAGTTATTATCCTTTTTTGTTATGCACAGACCTTTGTGGTAATCAATTGAAGCAAAGAAAGACTCCTTCTCAGAAAGTTTTTATATATTTAAAATATATAGGATTAAAAGGAAATCAATTATATATAAGTGAAGTTAACAAAATATTAAAAAAAAGTTCACAGCTTCCAAATTAAGAACCCTTGTTTTAAATAAAAAATTGCCTGGGACACTAGGGTTACTTAAGGCCCAGCTCACACAAGCTGTCTTTTGTTAGGGGTAGGCACTGAGTGTAGAACTTCTGGAATCTGAAGGCTGATCTTTATCCACTTGATGATGTTACTTTCCTGAGACTGTGATAGAAAGGAGAAATGTATTCCTTAGCAGACAAAATTAGATCATAAAACATTAAGATAGGAGGTGAGGGAACCTACAGATGAAATAAGATGCCCCTGGCTTCATTTTCAACTTCTAGAGCCTTTATCTCAAACTCTCATAGTTAACTCTTATACTTATTTGCATTTATTTTCTTTGTTATATGTATTTATAGATCCTTATCTCTCCCATTAGAATATAAACTCCTTATTATAGCATTCATTTCATTTGAATTACCAGAGTTTATCAGGGTCCCTGGCACATAGAAGTCACCCTAATTGATTATTAGTTGATTGACTGGACTAGAGGGGCACCATCTTTGATCCATTTTTTTGATTGGTTGAATTTAACCACTTTTTACCAGTTAAAGGACAGATAGTTACCTTGGGAACAAGTGAAGGAGATAGCCACAGAATGGGGTTACAGTTCATTTCATCAGGCACCTCTGAATTTTCTAAGACCCTATGTTAAATTCTAGGAGTGGAAAGACAATGAAAAATAGTGCTCTCAAGGAGCCTGTGTTGGACTGGGGGAATAAAATATGTTAACAGATAGGAGAATTAGTCAAAGTGTTGTGGGAAGGCTTCTGGTAGGAGGTGGCATATTAATTGAGGCTTTGAAAGTTAGGGATTCAATATGCTGTGCCATTTTGATTTTTATTTTGGTTGGTTGAATAAACTCGAGATACTCAAAACATTTGAGGAGAGGTTTGCTAAAGTGATACCAGTATTTGTTCCAGTTTCATCTCAACCTGGACATTTTAGATATTTATCAAAGGTCTTTTATTGGGAAGAAATTAAGTATATGAAATACATGTGTGACATTTATGAGTAAACAAACTTTTGAAAACTTAGTTGACAAAACTTTGAATCATTTAAAAAATAGGACTTTTGAAATCTCTGAATGCCTTGGTTCTCAGTATTAGCATTCCTTATTGAATTTATTTCTTATTAAAATGTGTAGTTTTAAGACTTTCTGACAGTATTATGTAATTTTTTGAGTGGGTAGATGGGAGTGTCACTTGTAAGCTACCTTAGAAGCTGGCACATATTTTGTCTTTTCTTTATTATCTTAGTAGTTTCATGCTATGTATATACCATAACCAACCTATTGCCTATGAGAAACACGTAAGATAATGTAGTTACATTGTTACAAGTTTATAATGTATTTTTCCAATTTTATATGTTATAGCATTCAAAAAGAATTTTTTTTCTGATTGAGAAAAGGATACAAAATGCAGAACCCACAATTTTGATAACTGAAAATTCCAGTTGTTTGCAGTACTTTATTAGAGTGAGAGTGTTGTCTTTTAGTTAGCTACTGAGTAAATACATTAAGCACAGTCAGGTTTTAGTTGGGATTTTACATAACTTGCATTTTAATTCTTTGGCTCTTTGCTGTCTCTATTAACACATAGCATTTTAATAAATGTTATAATACCCACTTAAAAAGAAAAGAAAGTTAGGATTCAGAGAGAATGATATGAGGAAGGAATAGTTTCTAGGTATGAAGGGCTGAAAGATCAGAGTGTATTGATACCATGATTATAAGATGACATGCAGGATGCGCTTGTCTCGTCATTTTAAATTTTCTTTCAGGGAAGCTGTATAGATTTGCTATGATCATTCCAAAACATTTGAACATTTCCTTATCTAACTCTTAGTTTTCTATGTTTTACCTTTATCTCCGCCAATCAGAGAACTGGATTTGGTAGTTATAAATAGAATGTGGCTCTGCAAGTGGTGTGGTTTTTAAGATTAATGTCAGAAACTTAGATTCCTTCTTTATTCAATAATGACGTTACAAGTAGTTGACAGGCTCTAAAAGGAACTTATACTCAACAATAAGATCATGGGTTCAAATCAGTTGACCAAACATAATCCTGTTTATATATAAAATGCTGGCTGAGTTTAGGTTGATGGTCTAGGTGAAAGTGACTGACACAACCATGGGGAAAACTTGTTGGATCAGGGGGCATTTGAGTTGGACTTTAAAGGATCCAGAGACATTTACTTGATTAAGAGAAGGATGAAGCACATTCCAAAGATAGGAATGTTATGGGTTAATAATAAGGCTTGAAGGTGGGATTGTGGTAGGTATATTTGGGGGCAGAGTTCGATTGTTGGAATATAGTCTACATGAAATAAGACTAGGAAAGTAAGGGTTCTGCTAGGTTGTGGAGGGCCTTGAATGCCAAGCAAAAGAGTTTGAACTTGATTCAGGAGAAGTGGGGAAGATTTTTTTGAGCAAAGGAAGTACCATCTTCAGATCCTCTGTTCATAAGATTAATCTGGTGGCATAAAGAGGGAGAGCACATAGTTAGAAAAACATAGTAAGGAAACTATTGCAAGAGTTCAAGTGGGTGGTAATGAAGGCCTATAATACTAGGGTGGTGGCAGTGGTGATAGAACTTGGGGAACAGATGATTGAATGAGAGAGAGATTTGGATTGGTTAGAGCGATCTGCATTCCAGGTCACAGGTAATGATAGCCAGTAACAAAACTTGTTAAACTACATACCTTTTTATAGGTTTTTAATCACACTTTATAGGTTGCAAAAATTTCCACCTGTTTTTTCTTGGAGTCTGTCAAAAAAGCATCTACCAAGTAAGTTCCTATTAAGTGCAGCACTAATAAAACACCAGAGATAACGGTGAAAGGCAAAAACAACCCTTGCACTTGAGGAGTGTACATTCTGAGGAGGGTTGGAAGAGATGATTTGTAAATAACTAGGAATATATAAAATATATACAGAGTAGATGGGAAGTTATTGAGGGGAGAATGCACTTTTGAATTCTTTTTATTTCTTAAAGTTAAAGCAGTGATGCAGTGTTTCATCATTTTGTCCAAATGAAATGAATTTTTTTCAGAGTCTGTCAGTCCTGAATTTAACACTCCCCAATAAGAATATTTTCATATACAAAATAAGAATGAAAAGGGCAACTAGGTGGCACAGTGGATAGAGCACTGACCTTGGAGTCTGGAGGATGAGAGTCCAAATCCAGCCTAAGCCACTTAACACATACTAGTTGTGACCTTTGGGCAAATCACTTAAACTTCATTGCATCTCATTCAGGGTCATCTCTATTGGCCATTGGATTCAGATGACTCTGGAAGAGAAAGGCAGGCAGTGGTTTTGTATAGCACCTTCTCACATAAATCCAATTCACTTGCTTGTAATGCCATCACCTCCCTGATGTCACAGTCTTCAAGAATGAAGGACAAAACATCATCAGGAGTGAAAAGTAAGATTATATTTGAAAGTTATGAATCCCTATTATGTACAGTGTGCTTTAGAAAAAATAGTAAATTTAACATATTACTTTCAAAGCTTTGCTGCTTTTGTCCGTGTTTTTTCCTGAAATGAATTTTTTGGCCCTATCACTACCTTTCTCTCCTTTCCAACCCAACCCTCCCTTCCAATAGAAAAATCAAAACAAAGACATCCTTGTAAACAATAATAAGAACCAAGGAAAAGAAATCGACAGACCCTTTCTAAAAATGTGTAAATCTTATTCTATACCTATGTCCATCACTACAACATTAGGAAGTATGGATAGCATGTTTCATTTTTATTCCTTTGGAATCATGGCTAGTTATTTCATTCATCAGAATTTTTAAATCATTCAATGTTATTTTTCTTTACAATGTTATTATTAAGTAGATTGTTTGTCTGGTTCTGCTTATTTCAATCTGTATCAGCTCTTACAGATCTTCTGAGGTTACTTTCCAAACCTTTTAATTATATAATGCTTCTATCTTTATGTTTTATCTCATTTTTTCCTGAAAAAAAATTTATTTTTTTTAGGTTTTTGCAAGGCAAATGGAGTTAAGTGGCTTGCCCAAGGCTACACAGCTAGGTAATTGCTAAGTGTCTGAGGCCAGATTTGAATTCAGGTACCCCTGACTCCAGGGCCAGTGCTCCATCCACTGTGCCACCTAGCTGCCCCAAAAATGAAATTCTTAATAGACTGCTTTCTTCAATTTTTTTTTTCCCCTTACCATCACAGCTGATAGGCTTTTGTGAGGCAGATTACTAAGGAGGTCAAGTAACATAATTGAAAACAAAATGGAGATGTGAATATACCTTGTGAAGGAACAAGGAAAATCCCTAAACATTCTAAGTAAAACCTGAGGGGTTGCTTTTTCCTTTATTTCAGGAAGTTACTCACCTATTGAACTGTATCTGATTTTGTGTGGTCCTATAACTCCTCTGTTGGATTGGGTCAGTTCTTGTTGGGGGGGGAGGATGAGCAACATAAAGTGTGTGTATATATTTTAGAAGTAAAGAAGTAGAAGTGTATATTTTAGAAGTACGAACACAAGATGCTTTCATTTCACAAAATTTTTACCTTTCTTCATTGTCAGAAAATGGAAGTAATTATTTTAAATGTCTCTCTGACTCTTGGTGTTTGAAACCTAGATACTAACTGCTATTTTCCCAAATCTCTAAATGTTTCATCTGAACTCTAATGAATTTGAGGCATACTATCCAGTTCTTTATAGAAATGATTTCTGGGAATTTGTATTTCCCAATAGCTGAAACCAAATTACCTTTGTTTGTCTTTATTTTGACATTTAGATAGACTTCACAGAGCGATATCTGTTATCTGTTGGAAATTTTGAGAAGCTCTATCTCCTAAAGAAAAATGACTCATTGCCAAAGAAAAAGTATGAGGTTTCAGTGTGGTTTGAAGTCTTTGGATATGGCTCCAAACTTGACTAATATACAACTGGACTCAGAGTAGATACTTAATTTACTCAGTTACCAGTTTCTTATCATAGATTTAGAGTTGGAAAGGTTTTAGAGACCCAAGGAGTGCCACTTTGCTGCCACTTCCTTTTTATACCCATTTGTCTTTGTTCTTCAGCAGGATAATTTAAAGGGGTATGAGTTAGATTTTTTTTTTAAGCTGGCATTTTAGATTAATTAATTGAAAGAATTAGTTTTAAGTTTAGTTATTTCCCCACTTTCCAGGCTTTCAAAGATTCTTTCATTAGTCAAAGGAATCTTCTATATATATTTAAAGACTTCTTTTTCTGTATAGATTTTTTAAGTGGAGTGATAGAATTAAGTAACTTGTCCAAGGTTGCATAGGTAGTGAACACTATCAAGTGTCTGAGGTCAAATTTGAACTAAGATCTTCCTGATTTCAGGGTCAGTGCTCTATCCACTGTGCCACCTAGCTGCCCCCCAAATATAAACTTGAAATCTTGGACTTAATGCTAGACATATGATATTCTGATAAATATCCTTAAAATCTTTTTTTTAAGGTTTTTAAGGTTTTTGCAAGCCAAATGGGGTTAAGTGGCTTGCCCAAGGCCACACAGCCAGTGCTTTATCCACTACGCCACTTAGCCGCCCCAAAATCTTTTTTAAAAAACAATCAAACTTAGTTTTTTTTTTATTTTAAGGAGAGGTTTTATTATTTATAAGAGAGATTGAATAATTATTCAGTTATTTTTAGGTCTTTGATAAAGATTGTTTTTGTTTCTGAGATTTTCTGGCCTAAGACATTTGGTCTGATATGGGTTGATTTTTTTCCCCCCTACCTTTTAATCTTTATGGACCTAAAATCTAGCAGACCTAATGTCTTTGCTTAGTGTGGTAAGGAGCTAGTTAATTTTGAAGTTGAAGATTTTTCTAAGATGAATGATTTTTAATCAAGAAAGGAAGAAAGTAAAAGACCTGTAGTTCCTTGTCCTTTGGACCTCAGAAATGGACCCAACCCTGTTTTCTGAGATAATGAAAGCTTTCTGAATTTACCTGAATAGATTGGAGCACTAGCACACACCCATACTCTTACCACAAGCTGTTTAGTGTATGCAGAGGTTTTATTATTCACAGAGGAGGAAAGGGAGAAGTTGTTTAGTCAATATTTTTTAAAAATCACTTGAGATTGAATAGAATTTATTCAGTGCAATTGAAGTCTTATCAAAGATTGTTCTGATTTCCGCGGTTGTTCAGTTTGAGACTTAGCTAGTATTGCTGCTTGCTGACCTTTAGAAAATTATGCCTATGGCTTGTGACGTTTGTTTAGTCTTCATGGCAGAGTGGTGTATCAGCTCTTGTTCCATGCTCATGTTTTATTCAGTCAATTTTATTATGCCTAATAAAGGTTAATGATGAGGATAATATCTATATTTTAAAAATTAAAAATTTCCTCTTCCTCTTCTTTTTTCCTGTCTTGAAGGAAAATCAGCACGCATAGTCTGTTTGAAGGACCCTGGCTCTTGCAGGATTAATTTTCCTGCTTGGTTAAGGGTATCAGTTTTTCACATCCTCAAACTGACTACCTTCTTAGGTGCTTTTGGCAGCTTTATGTTTTATCTTTAGCTGGCACAGAAGTCTGTGAAAATAGGTTAAACAAAAACAATTGCTGAGTTTCTCTTCACACTTAGAGAACAGTGTTGAGGTTTCCGAAACAAGCTTCATTTTGGCACTAAGGAGTCATACCAAGGATCTGCCCCATCTGGCATTAAGTAATTTCCCCCCAGGGAAGATTCCCAAGTGACTTGTGAGATGTAAACCAACATTACTAGCATTGTTACCTCTGGTAGGAAAGACTGACCCTCCTAGCTGATGAGTGGCATTCTTGGAATGCCTAAGAAACTCTGCCTCACCGTCACATTTTAAAAGACCCTATGTATAGGAGAGATGACTGTAGAATAGCCATGGTACTTCAAAAACAGGTTTAGCAGATACAAGTTAAGAGACTCCTTTGGAGGAAGGCAGTATTGCCCCTTCAGCCTCAGACTGTCTAGGTTTTTCTCCAGCAGAAAGTAGGGTGCTAAGGGAGAAGTTATTTTGACAGGCCTGTGTAGTCATTGGAATGCTTTCTTCATTCACAGGCAGCTTCCCCTTTCTGGGAAGCTTGAAGTTGCTATTTAAAAATAAAAACAAAATCCAAACCACTAATCCTCCATCACCAAAACTACCATTAGGCATATGATGCTTTGGAAAGAAGAGTTTAAATAACCTCATCAATTCTTAACTGAAAGAGGTACAGACTCCCTGGCAAGATATTGGAGAAATGTGTGAAGAAGATAGGACCTACAAGGGTTGAATCTGATATAAAGTGTGAAACCTTTAGTGAAAAATTATCATCCTCATGGTGACATTCTAGTAGCTTTAAAGTATGCATTGTACAGTGGGTGGAAGAACCCTCTTGGAGTTAAGAGGACCTGGGCTCACATCCTACTCTGACTCAGTCTGACCTCTCATCTACAGAGGGAACACACCTGAAGATTCAAAGTTAAACCTCCCTGCATACTGATGCTAACTGTGGACAAAGGGTCTATGCAAGGAGCTCTTTGCTGTTGAATTTAGACAGTTGGATGGAAAAAAATGTTATCAAGGCTCTTCTAAATACATCATCTCACCCATATTCACCTTCTCTGAGGCAGGCAGAACAGACTTTTCTATCCCCTCCCTTTTATAGGTGAGGAAACTGAGCTTCTGAGAGATTGACTTGCCTAGTCACCCTCCTAATTGATAGATCCATTACTTGAACTCCAGATCTTTTGATTCTAGTTGGGCACTTTTTGCTAATTACATAGCATCCTGAAGACGATAGCATAATGAAAATGAAGGTTGTGGTGTAAAACCACAAGATTTCTTAAGTGTCCCCATTTTTAGCCCACCCATTTTAAAAAGAACCACAGAAAGATTTCATTTAATTGAACTTAATTATAGAGTTATAGAAATTAGCCCTTTAAAAGACCTTAGAGTTCATTCAATCTTGGTCTTTCCACTGAGACTGAGAAAAGTGAATTGACTTTTGTCTCCAAATTGTTAGACTAGGATACCCTCTCTCTCTTTCAGATAATACCATAAAAAAATCTGGGTCTACATTTTTTTATCCATCATGAAATGCTTAAAATCTGACTCCTCTTAAGCTAAAAGATTTGACAGGTGAGTTATAGTGATTTTGAGCATTAGCATTAAAAAAAAGAAACTTGGACATAAAGAATCGGATTATTCTACAGTTTATGATCTGAAGATCATTTAACCCAACTCCATTTATGGATGCTAAAATCTAAAGTGCCCATTATTTCATACCAAGGAGGTTGGGGCAGAGCCCTAATTAATCCTGTTTTATTGACTCTTAGGCCAGGGGTCCTTCCATTCCACCATGAGAGTTTCCCTTAAAATTACCTTAAAGTAGTTTTATTGTATGCTCTCATCTCTATCATTTTGAGTGCCAGGTTGCCAAAAATGACCAATGGAAAATATTCTGGAAGACAATTTGAGGAAGTATCTTCAGGGTCACTGGCTATTTTTTAGTGTTTAATTAAACAAATTTCCTCTGATGCCACTGGCTGCATTATCAGTCTGACATGACCTTAGTTTATCCAATAGTGGAGATGGAATACACTGATCTAGTCTAATTGAAGGCTCCTACCTAGATAGAAGCTTAGGAAAAGTTTCTTCTCTGTTGAGTTCACTCTGTAGTCATAGAAGTAGGATTGTTTGTCTTTTACTGCTGTTTGTTGGATAAAATATAAGTATGTCTTCAAGTGGTTTTCCATAAAATACCAGGTGAAATACTTTTAAAATTAGATAACATTTGAAATGTGGTCACACTCTTCAGATTTACTGAGCCAACATCAAGCTCGAAATGAAATGTAATGAATACCTTCTGTTGTTGTTCTTTTTCTAAATCACTTGGCCTTTTTTTTAAACCTTTTTTTAAACTCTGATTCAAAACATTCCAGAGCTTCCTAGCAGGGACTGTTCTTTCCTCCAACCTCTTTATTTTCCATTGCAATTTACGTAGAGGTTATGACATATCATTTATCAAGCACCTTTTGTTTGACCTCTTGTGCTCTTCCCTTATTCTAGCTACATCACAGAACATGAGAATAGACTGGTTAGACTGGTTACTATTTTCTTTTGAATTTTAAGAACAAATATTTACAGAGTGCTGGCAGGATAGTTGGTGATAACAGAATTAAACATGTTCTTTGTCCAGTGGGCTTCTTCTCAAAACAAAAATCCTGTATTTTCAGGTAATTTAGGGGTAGGAGTAGGATGCTGATACGTCTGTAAAAGAGATGGGTGATAGGAAGGAGGAAAAGGATGCATGTTGCTTACTTTTGGAAACACTAAAGTGCTTTTTGCAAACCATCTAGAGTTTGTATAGATATGAATTATGATTCTCATAGGCTCCTTGACTCCTTTATTGCAGGTGGTATATTCTGAAATCAAAGCCAGGGAAGAAGGAGAAAGAGCGAGGAGCTATTGAAGTAGACATCCAGTTTATGAGAAACAATATGACTGCCAGCATGTTTGACCTGTCCGTGAAGGATAAGTCCCGTAATCCATTTGGGAAATTGAAAGACAAAATCAAAGGGAAACGGCATGAAGAACCTTCTGACACTGCCTCAGCCATTGTCTCCAGTACGATGCACACCATAGATAGTGATGATGACGACTCCCCTACAAAAGACAAGAAGAAGAAATCAAAGATCAAAAACTTGTTTTCTAGGTCTAGCTTACAGAAAACATCCCTTTCCCAGTCTATGTCTGTCCTTCCTACAACTAAGCCAGAGAAATTGACACTCCACCCAGGAGACTTCCAGTCCCAATGGGAAGATGATGTGGAAGATGAATCCTCTTCACCCTCCAGCAGTGAGTCTCATTTCCCTTCTCATGGTGCTTCTTCCATATCTCTCTCAGTACAGAGAGAGTGTTTAGTTTACAATGGAGCAAGTATAAAATGAAACTACCCTTGTTCTTTAGAAAGGATACTGGTGAATCTTCTAAGCAAAGAAGGATCTTCTTTTTTCATGCATTTCTATAGGGATAGTGTTGTTGAGGAAGCCTTCTGTTTTTATTTATAGGTTTCCTTAGTGAATGTCTGGCTTCATAGTTGAGTGTAGTAGCATGAATTCTTGGCACCTATATATAGTTCTCAGACTTTTCTTTACAAGCTGCTATGACCAGGGTTTTCATTGGTTCCCTGATACCTAGTCCTCTTTGGATGAACTTCCTTGCTCTGAGGTAGTAGGCAGTTCCTTGGTCAATAGCACAATCTCTTCTAGGCTACCTTTTTAGCTTGTTAGGTCCCAGCAGAGCTTACACTCTACTGACATAAAACTTTCATGTAAATATTGGGAGATCAAGTAGATGGTTCTGAGAAATGGTGTGAAGTACCCAAATGGTTGTTTTTTTAGTCATTCAGACAATAAACATTTATTATGTACCCCTCTGCCAAGCATTAATAAGCCTTCACTGAGGATGCAAAGAAAGGCAAAAGATAGGATAAATTGGAGATAATTAACAGAAGAAAGGTACTAGAATTAAGGGGGATACACACACACACACACACACACACACACACACACACACACACAAAAGATATAAATAATCACTTGGAACATAGAATAGAATTTTTAAAAAGTTTACAGTACAGAGAGCAGTGGCCTCACACTCAGATAGAAAGGACTATGATCCCTGAAAGTCACACATTGATTTAGAAAATGACTTTGGGCTTAGAATGTAGAAAATAACATTTATAGAATTACTGAGGAAAGCAATTGTAGAAATATAGCATTCAAAACACATACACCTATATAAGTGTGTGTATGATATATGTGTGTGTGTGTGTGTGTGTGTATATATATATATATATATATATATTACAGAGACACAAGTTCATGGGACTCTAGGTTAAGAACTTCAACTTTAGAAGGATAAAAAGTTCAGTTCACTCTTCTTGCATTCATATTTTTGAATCCTAGACTTAGATGGTTACTCCTGTCCTAGTGGAGGGTCTTTCTGCTATTGCCCATTGATATAACTTGTTATTCATCCACCTTCTTTACTTGGTTAAGATTTGTGTATTTGTGACATCAAAACTGTTTGCTCTTCTTCCTATAGGCATGTCTCACAGGAGAACTGCAAGTGCAGATATCAAGCAGCTAAGTCAGATGAACTTTACCCTTCCTAAGAAAGAAGGATTATCCTTTTTTGGTGGCCTTCGGTCTAAGAATGACCAACTCTCCCGATCTAATGTATGTATCAATGGAAATCACATTTATCTAGAGCAGCCAGAGCTCAAAAATGAGACCATGACAAAGGACAGCTCCCCATCTTCCTCCCCATCTCCTCAAGGATTTAGGAAGAAGCATTTGTTTTCATCTACAGAAAATCTATCTTCCAGACCTTTTAAGGAATCTGGGGAGACAGGGCGGATGTCTCCAGACCAACGACTATCCGGGTCTCTTCCAAAAGATTCTTTAAAATCTCTGACTCTGCCATCCTACAAACCAGTTGTTACTGGAGATGTGAATGTGGCCCCTATGAGTACAGAAAGTGAGAAAGAAAGTAAGGAGAACAGGAAGCAGGAGAACAAGAAATCTTCTTTGCTATCTTTGGTCACAGGAAAAAAGGATGCTCTGAAAAACAGTGAATCGGAAAGCAGCATTCCTAGTGTATTGGTGAAGGAAAAGGAAATCACCCCTATGGAAGCCACAGCAAAGGAAAAAGAGACAGGACTTGTTGAAATTCCAGTAAAAGCCCTTGATGAGAAGCCTGAAGAAGACTTGTCTGCCTCTATCTCTGGACAGGTCAAATCTCCAAGTCCCACTGAGGAAGTGCACAGGATGCTGCAGTCTGGAGCAGAATCTGAACCCACATCTAGGCCACCTGCCCTTTCTGCACGGGGGCCCCAAACCAAAGCTGTTAAACCCAGGTGAGTCTTAATTAAGTCTCTTCATTCATTTCCTTTATACCTTGCTATAAAGGAATCTTCAGTTGCACCTAGTTTTTGATCCCCATTCTCATGATTATGGTTGCACAAGATCTAAAATGAAGGTAACTGGCATGGCAAGAAAGCACTGTTGACTCTCCTTTAACTGGACTTGCTAGTAAATTTGCACAGCCTACAAACTTAAATGAATGCCAGCTCTAGGCCAGGAGTTGTTTTGTGCCCTGTGAACCTTTAATTAGCAGTTAAAACCATCCAAGTGAAGTTTAAACCCTATTTTTTGAAATATTAAAAATTTCCTATATTGAAAAATAATGAGAAATCAGAGAAGGGAAATTAAGGAACAATCTATAGACAGAGATATAAATAAAAAGATCAATAAGAATGGGACTGTCTTTACAGAGTTCTTTCTTTGTAGCATCTCATCCCTGGAGGGACCCTAGTCCTTTTACCTTTTATCCCCAGGATTTTTTAAAACCATTTCTTTTTTAGGGACACTGGAAGTATACAAAGTTAACCTGTATTTTCAGTCATTTGTCAAAATTTGGCAATTGTAGGAATACAAAAGGTGTTTGTTCCAGATTTGGGTTGACTTACCTCAAAAAGAAGATAAAAGAATATGGGATCAATCATAAACTTCAATCAGTTAACTTGTGTTACCACTATTGTGTGCATAAACCTATGCTAATTGTGTTCTCTTGCAAATTGGGCATTTTTTCTTGAAGACTAACACTATTTCTTCCTTGCACTTGTATATAAAAAGAAGACTTGGGAAAGTCTAGTTTACTCTGGAATATGCCTTGGGCTAACTTGCTTGGTGTTTTGTTCCAAGAAGATTAACTAACCTTGGGACATTTCTGCTTGGCATGACTCACATTCACAGCAACAGTATTTCTGTATTTTGGGCTATGCATTACTTTTTTTTGGGGAGACTCTGCTCACTTTTGACACACACACACAAACACAAACACACACACACACACACACACACACACACACACACACACACACACACAATACACCCAGCATACTTCTTTTCAAAATCTATCCCCTGCTTTATCATCTACCAGCTTTAATGCTTTGAGGATTTTTAAGTGTCTTTTTATAGTTATAAGATCAAGTGGATTTATCTTCTAAATGAAATTCTAAAGACATTTCTTACTCTCTGTCCCACATCATAACTGACATGCCCAAGTATGGTAGACATGCTTGATAACAAAATATTCCTTTTGTGTTTCAAGCATTGGCGTCAGTTCTCTTAGGATGTTGAGATTCTTTTGATTTATAATCATGTTACCAAAAGTATAAAAATTCCTCTTTTGAACATCGTGTGTGTGTGTGTGTGTGTGTGTGTGTGTGTGTGTGTGTGTGTCGGTAGGTAGGTAGGTATGTGTGAGTGTAGGGGTGTGTGGATGTGACATCACATCTGCAACTGACCTGCAGATTTTATTTTGTCCTTTTCACAGACTGGGAGTGTCTCCAGAGGCTCAATCCAAAGCCAAGCTTCCTCCTTCTCTTTGTGATTCTTCTCTTTTCTTTTCTGCTCCTACTTCTGGTTCTAGTCCTGATTCCTTACATTCTAAACTGGGACAAGAATCAAAGACAGAACCCTCAGAAAGCTTTTCTGATCTTTCTTCTTTCTCACCTTCCACCATAGCTCCTGTTTCTACTTCTACTCCAATTGAAAACTGGCCTTTTTCTCAGGAGAACCAGGCCAATTCTAAAGAACTTTCTTTCCTTCTTGCTGTGAAATCTCAAAAAGAGGGTTCAATTCTAGTTTCAAATGCTTCCTCTGATTCCCTGGAATCACTTGATAAGCATTCTTCATTGCATAAAGGAAATGGAGTCTCTATAGAAGAGATTGGGGAGAAAGAAGTAGGAAAGAATAAGGCAAACATGGAATCCTCTAGATCCTCATCAGATATACTGGAAAATACAAATGATAAGCACCTCACAAAAGAAGAAAAGGTCTCAATATTTCCTAAAATCAACAAATCAAATTATCTCCCTATATCTAGAGATCCCCAACAAAATGTTACTCTCATTCAAGACAGAAGTGAGACTGGAAAACCTTGGATGGAAGGAAGTAAAGAATTTACATCTTTATGTGCGCCATCTTTAGAAAACCAAGTCAGTGATAATGGAGTAGTTGCTACTAATGAAGGAGCTGAGTTGTCCCATAAAATGAAAGATTTGGGCACATCATTTGACTCTATAGTTGGAAAAAGCAACTTAATTGGCCTGCATGATAGAGAGGGCCACAAGAAGATCAAGAAGCGTGTGTCCTTCTCTGAAGAGCTTTTCTCAGAAGAGGAAGTAGAAAAGCCCATTTATTTTACAGAAGAGGAGAAAAACAAACCTCTAGAGTTAAAGACTAAAGATGTAGTGAACAATACATTATCTGACAGAGAACCAGAGGAAATTAAAAAGAAAATAAAGACAGCTGAACCAAACAGTCTTTCTTTGCCACTAAAAACAGGAGTGAGGACTACTTTTGAACTGAATCATGATGAACCAGCTTCCCTGACTGACATCTTTCCCTCTGATCCACTTGTTGGTAGTGTATTGATATCTGAGTCTCATGGGAAGCATCCTTCAGAAGAACTGGTGAGGGAATCCAGATCAGAAAAAGTCACTCCATTCATTATTGAGCGATATGAAAATTATAGTGAGAATTATCAGAGCAAAGCCAGTGATCATGAAGGCCTGCTCTCTGATCCCTTCAGAAGTCTTGACTCGGTTTCAGATCTCAAATCTCCAGTTATGGGGGATCTGAGCCTGACACTTCCCTCCATTCCAGAAGTAACATCAGATGATGAGAGAGTAGAACAATTGGAAGATGTCAGAAAGACTCCAACTATAAAGAATCATCTGAAAACTGAAACACCATTTTCCTGCTCATTAACCTCTTCTTCTGAAGAGGAAAACCAAAGTCCATCAGTGGGCCATGCATCTACATTCTTTCAAGAGGAAAAAAATGTCCTCCAAGTGGAAAAACCTAAAGCTGTTGTTAACTCCTCCATATTGTCTTCAGAGCAGACCACAGCAGTGGATGTTTGCAAACTGCTCCAGGGAGAAGGCTTAGGTTTAGATAAAAACATCTCAATCTCTGAGAGTTTGGAGAAACAGGTATGGAGGGAGGAGGTTAACCATACTGAGGAAAATAGGAGTCAAAGGTCATCTTCTCAGGGTTCTCCTGTTTTGGGTCACTCCCTTTCTGAGACCTTTAATATAACACACTCTTTTCCTGACTCTCTACACTTTGACACTTATCACACAAATAGAGCAGAATCTCCCCAAAAAACATCAGCAGACTGCTCGGCTGCTAAAGTTGAAAATTCTGACAAGAGGAAGCAGCTTCTCCGGGCGTGGGTTTCGCCCTCAGAGCCACATCCATTCCCAGCTCAGCCAACTGGTGGAACCACTGTGTCTGCCAAGCACAGGTGAGAGACTGGATCATCTACATAAGTGTGGGATACTTGATTTTTTTCTGTCACACCAAAGACTTGTTTTCAAGTCCTAAAAGCCCTGCAAATTGCAACCTTTAAAAAGATTGGCCCTTCTATTGGAGATAGAGTTTTACCTACTAATTGGTAGATAAATGAGCTGGTAGAAGGCCTTTTTTTGGGGGGGGGGGGGGGTCTTGTCATATTTGTAGGTCCCTATTTGTAAAGCTGGGGTTAAAACATTTTTAATTTACTTTTTTCTTATTTTTCTGGCCCTTGCTCCAGTGTTGTTTTTAAGTATTAGCCAGATGAAACACAGGTACAGGCAATTTCATAGCCTTTACTTGTTTGTAGAAATGGCTCTATTGAGAAAAGATAGTTTGTCGGATCCTGGTGTGCATTAATGTACTTAGTGATCAGTGTTTTTGGAAAGGTCAAAACACCTGGGTTGGGTAGTACTTGACTGTGCTTCTAAATGATAAGTTTTGACTTGTTTTGCTTCATTAGGATCTCTAAGATTGGAACATTTTGGGCTTGGAGAGAAGAAGAGATCGTTGTTTTATGACTTCTCTTACTTGTCTGAATAGTCTAAATATATAGACCCACTTTTCCTACCCCTTCCCTCCTCTTTCAGAACTCATCCTGTGAAGCCAATGAATACAACAGCAACAAAGACCCTTCCAACCAGTTTGGGTACTGCTACCATCATCAGTGAGAACTTGCTTAATGAGGCCATTATAAAGGTATGTTTCCCCTGAGAGTTCCATATTAGCATGTTAGCTGCTCACTTTGCAGTAGTTTCTCATTTTTAGCATAGATATACTACTTTTAAGTCAGCCTTTGTGAACTTTGGCCCATTTTCTCACTTTTAAAGCTCCCATCCTCCAGTGGAATGATAAGCTCTTTGAGAGCAGGCATCTTTTATTTTTGTTTTTGTAGCTCCACTATCTGGCAGATTGAGTTCAGTGTGCTCATAGGTGTTATGATTGGTATGTTGTATCCTTTAACTCTTCCAAGGTTAACATGTTGGGGTCCAGTTCTTCTTGCAATTCAATAGTACAGGAAAACAAAACAAAATTCTTTGATGTTTGAAAACAGCCAGTCAGTTGTACATCTGCATTTGATAGTTCTTCTAGATTCTGACCTCTTCTGCAGTATCTTGTAATAGAAAATGAGCATGCTCATTGCTTCACTATCATAAGAATGTGAAAGAGACTAGTTGTTCACAAAGGATCTGGATTCCCTAAAGCAAGCACAGTTCATTTTTTTGAAGCTTACAAAATATTTTCCTTAGGTTTAAACATTTCCTTTTTTTTTTTAAGGTTGAAAGTTAGAGCAGTACAGGTCCAGCATCAGGCTAGTAAATGGCAGCAAGATGATTTGAAATCTCCTTGAAGACTTGAAGGTTTTCTGAGTCCAAGTGGATCACCTAAGACAGACATTCTGATGATTGTAAAGGAGGAAAGGTAGCGGGTGTTACAAATTATCTATTGGGAAATGTTTGATATTAGGTGCCAAGGCAAAAAGCTTTGTTACCAGGAGCTATTTTAAAGGTTTTCCAAAAGCTTGTTCATTCTTTCAGCAAAACAGTAAAGCTTTTACCATGCAAGACTCTAGGGGAATATACAAACTCTAGACAGACATAATTCTTGTCCTCATGTAACTTCCTTACTCTGGGCATAATGAGTCGTTGGTAAGGAGGCTTAATTATAAAGATGTGTAATTAAAAATGAGTTAGCACCTTCTTACCCCATTGCCTTGCCTTCCATTTCCTTCTAGTCTTACCATAGCTGGTAATCATTGTTCCGCAAATCATCATCCTCTGTTAACATTTACTCAACACTGATGTGTGTGCTAATTAACATGAACTAGAAATTAACCATCACATGTCTGTCTACTGACTTTTGTGGGGAAAAGATCCCTGGATTTGGGGTCAGAACGTTTGGATTTAAATACTTGATCTTCTGTTTAGTAATGATGTGACTTGAGACAATTATTTTCTGTCCTTGGCTCAGTTTCCTCATATGGGATTGTCCTCATAGTTAGTTGGAAGGAGCAGTGGTTTGGGAGTCAAAGGATCAGCTGAAATGCCAGTTGTGCTGCTTACTCTCTCTGTCACTTTGGGCAAGCCATTACACCTAGATCTTAGTGCCCTCAGTAAAAGAAGGGGGTTGATGACCCTTAAGATCCCTTTCAGCCCTGAGACCTGTGATATGTAAAATGAGCCATTGGATTAGCCCTCCTTCCAGCTCTAAATCCTGTGAGTTTCCGTATCCCCACACCCCCACCCTCCCCCAAACCCTCCAGAATTCAATAACTCTAAACAATTAAAAAAACTTTGCCTTCTAGGAGAAAAATAAAATAAGCTTTTTTTTAAACTATTCTTGGCTTAAATTATGACTAAGCTAGTTCCTGCTTGAAAATCTGTGGTAGACATTCAACAGAATAGAGGCACTTCTTAGTCTCTAAGCTGTGATGGCAGCAACTAGTAAACTAGGGAAGAGACTAGGACAGTGTGAAGGAAGGGTTCAATAATAAAAACTCAGAATTCTCCAACTTCCATTCCCCTCGTTGGCTTAGCTTTGGAATGGAATGCAGTTGGATTCCAGAATGGAGCACCCAGTTCTCTGTCAGTTAGAGATGTATACTTTATCAGAGTAATGTGCTTTGATGGGTAGAATACTATTAATAATTACGTGTCCTCTCTCCTCCTTCCCCCACCCCCCTAGTTTGCCCTTGAACATGTATCACCAAAGGGGATGCTGCTAGTGTCTTTTCTAACCTCTGACCTTTTTTTGTCTTAAAAATATTTATTGTATTACACTATAGTCTTCATATTCCAAATTAATATAGTGTTATGCTTCCTGGAGTCATGCAGTAACTGGGCCACATTTATAATAAGTGCTTTGTACTTCAATTCTAAGACAATATTTATGTTAATGCCTCTCTTTGGAATGTTGCCATAGCAAGAGGGAGGTTAAGCAAAGGAATTGCATAGCTGGAGTTATTAAGACCTTCTCAACTAAACAAGAAACAGCAGGGTCAGTACAGTGCTTCTTTTCTCTCTGCTAATGTGTTAATGCCCCAGCTCTTTATAATTGCGTATTGGGAGCCCTAACCAGACTGAAAATGCACTTGGTACACAAGTGACTTAAAACTTCAATTTGAAAGTAGTAAAATTAAATGAATTCCAAAGCTCTTGAGCTTCAGCCCCTGCAGGGTTTGTGTGATGTGTTGCTCTCTCCCTTATCCTGGCTGCTTGCAGAAAAGGGTCTGTTTGGGGAAGCACATTGTGGGCTCTATTTGCTAATAAGGCCTTGTATTGTTAAACATGGCCAGTGCCCTAATTTGTTTTACATCACTGCAATTCTTTGTTGCAAAAGAGAATTCTATTGGGGGTGAAGCCCCAGGGCTTCATTGGGAAGCAGTACCTGGGGAAAAAACTTCAACTTAACACCCCCAAATATCATTTAACTTTCTTTGAATTCTGTGTTAAGCAGTAAAATGAGAATTTATTTTTTTTATTCCAGTTCTGAGGGTAGAAATTCTAAGAAATAATTTTAAGCAAAGAAGCAATTTTAAAAATATTGGTACATACTGTTTTGCCACATCAGTCACTTCCAGGATCTCTTAATTGACTATAATTGCTTAATTCTTTTTGGGGTGATATGGAAAACCCCTGATGCCTCCCTGACTCTCAACTGCCAATGACTTCATTTCCTATTTTACTGAGAAACTCGAGGACATACATCTGACTGGAACTTCCTACTGTCATCACACCCACTCTGCTCCTCCTGTCTTCTGGAGGCGGGTGGTGTAATAGCTAGAGTACTGCAGCTAGACTTAGGGAAATGTGGATTCTTGAAATCTCACCTCCACTTCTTGCTAGCTATGAGTTTGTGAACAAATTACTTGACCCCTCTGCTTCTCAGTTATCTATAAATTGGGCCTAATAATACCTGTCGTATTTGCCTCCTAAGTTCATAATGAAGATCAAAATAAGGTAATATATGTAAAGTACTGTATAAACATTAATGTATTATTTTTCCCAGTCTAATAAAGAGGAACTCTTTTCTTCGTTCAAAGATAACCTCTTCCTACAGTCTCACTACCAAATCTGGCTTTATTTCCATTTTTTTTGTAAACCTTGCCTGACTGCTAAATCCAGTCACCTTTTCTCTGATCTCATCTTTGTTAGGACTGTAGCCAATCTTTTGACCAACTATTCTTTCCTTGGTTTCTATATTATCTTGTATTTCCTCCTTCATCTGTTTCTTCCATCTCTTTGTCGGGTTTCTTGCCTCTCTACTGTTTAAATATAGGTACTTCAGGGGCAGCAGTGGATAGAGCACCAGCCCCGGAGTCAGGAGGATCTGAGTTCAAATTTGACCTCAGACACTTAATAATTCCTAGCTGTGTGACCTTGGGAAAGTCACTTAACCCCATTGTCTTGCAACCCCCCCCCCAAAAAAAAGATCAAATATAGGTACTTCAAGATTTTGAACCTTCTTTTTTATGAGTCATCTAGATGGTACAATGAATGTATAGAGCACTGGGCCTGGACTCAGAAAGACCTGCCTCAGACTCTCTGTTAAGTGTATATCTATACTGTCTGTGTATCTTATATGGAAAAGTCACTTATCCCTATTTTCCTTGGTTAAAATGAGCTGGATATGGCAGAATCCTCCACTATCTTTGCCAAGAAACCTCAAGTGGACTCTCAACAAGTTGGACACAACTGAAATGACTGAACTACAATAGTCTCCACTCTCATTGTAAACCTCTTTTAAGATTGGGGACTCTCTGTTGTCTTGTATTCCACATAACTTCTAGTACCATGCCTTTCTGATGCTTAGTTGTATCTCAGAGCCCACTGGATGAGTGATCCAGCATCAAAGGTTGTCATCTTCTTAGAGAAAGAAAACCGTCTTCTGTAAATGGAAGCTTATTGCTTCTTCTCATGGAGCCTAAATGTAAACCCTTTCCTTATCTCACAAGATAATGTTAGTTAAAAAAGCAAGAATAGAATGGGATTCAAAAACTGTACTTGTCTCTCTCATTGGTAACTTAAACTTTGTTAACCCTTTCTACTGCACCACAAGAGAGCACAATGTGGTGGAAAGAGCATTCCCTGGCTTTAGCATCAAAGTGTCTTGGGTTCACACTCTCCTGCTGGGGAAGGGATAGGAGACATTGTGGCAGTGGGTGCTGAAAGGTAATGAAAAGATCCCAGACTCTGGTACAGGAAGTTTGGGGTGGGGGTGGGAGGAACTTCTGTTAGCACAATTCTTGGGATTTTTCTAAATTTGTACTTCTAGTCCCTCTACTGAGGAACTGGAGCTTTGGGGCATCATATTGCTTCTCTGAACTTCTGTATGAGTCTAAGAGCCTTGTGGAGAATACAGCTCAACTCTAAGCACTCTAAGTAAATCATCAGTGCCCGTGAAGCATAGGATCTCTTTATAGATACTCTGCCCTTTCATTATGAGAGAGAACATGAAGACCTGGTACAGAGAGTGCTGCGACACCCTGAGGGTGCTCAATAAATGTTTGATGGTTTGGATTTTGATCTAGAGATGTTTGGCTTTGATTCCCTATATACTTGAAATAAGTATTCCCAAATGACTTAAATTGGGGTCTTTGCATGGAGTTTAGAGCTTGTAATGCCACTCCTTTAATGTTTTACTGGTGCTTGTAATCAACTCCCAGTAACAGATTTGGAAAGTGAGCTATAATTTAAGACTTTCTATCTCTTCATATAAGTTAGAGGATCATAGGGTTACCATAATAGGAGGGAGAGATTATCTGTCCCAATTCCCTCATTTTACAGATGAGGAAATTGAGATCTATGGGGATGTAAATGATTTGCCCCAAGTCACCAAGGTAGTAAGTAGCAGAGCTTGGATTCAAACCTAAAGCTTCTGACTCAACAGCAATGTTCTTTCTGATGTAGCAGATTGCTGTTTCTTCCAATTGTATATTAATAATTTTGAAAAATTTCACATTTTTCCTTGTTATGATTGATAGCATGAGATGTCACTTTCCACAGATCAACCTTACAGTGGAGCTGTCATTGTCATCTTTTAAGGACTGGGATGTGTGATTGAATTGACAAGTCTTCCAAGGGCCCTAAGTTACTAATTATTTTCCTTGTGTTGCTTTTAAAGCTTTACATTCCTCCTCTGACCTTTCTTTTTTCTTTTTCCTTTTAGAAAGATTTTATTTATTTTGAATTTTACAATTTCCCCCCCAATCTTGCTCCCCCCCTTTCTTATGGAACCTCTTCTTCTCCCTCACCTATCTGAAGACCTCTTACTTGCCTCATGTTTCACCAAAAAAATTGAGACCATTTGATGAGAAGCTCCTTCCTCTCCTTGTCTAATATTACTCAGATGTCTTTCTGTCTCTCCTTTGATACCTGTCTCAAATGAAGGGGTAACCCTTCTCCTTGCCCCAGGCAAACCCTTCCACATAATATCCATGATTCTTTTCCATATTTCATATTTCCATATTCCATATTTCCAGCAAATTGTCCCCTCTGTCAACCCCACCCTCTTAATATTCAGCCTCTCTAAATATTGGGTACTTTCCTCATGCCTACAAATGTAACCATATATTCCCCATCCTTTAACAAACAAAACAAAACAAAAAAACACCCTTCATTTGATCTGAATATCCCTCTTAGCTGTCATTCTCCCCAAAGCTAAACTCTTTGAAAGAGTTTTAAAAGTTTGAAAGACTTTGAAAAAAAAGTTTCTACTAAGCGATTGTACTTCTTCTAGTACTTCTAAACCTTTAGCAATATGGTTTCCACCTCATTATTCAGACCAAAACATCTCCAAAGTCAACAATGATTTTCTTTTTTTAATGTTTTTAAAAAAATTTTTTTGAGTTTTACAATTTCCCCCCCAACTTTGCTTCCCTCCCCACACCCCACAGAAGACAGTCTGATAGTCTTTACTTTGTTTTCATGCTATACATTGATCAAAATTGAATGTGTTGAGAGAAAAATCATATCCTTAAGGGGAAAATAAAATATAAGATGTAGCAAATTTACATAATACATAAGGTAACTGTATTTTTATAAATTCAAGGTGATAGACTTTGCTCTTTCTTTAAACTCCTCAGTTCTTTCTTTCTTTGGATACAGATCATATTCTCCATTGCAGATACCCTAAAATTGTCTTTGATTTATTGCACTGATGAAATGAGCAAGTCCATCAAGGTTGATCATTGCCCCCATGGTGCTGTTAGGATGTAAAATGTTCTTCAGGTTCTGCTTATCTTGCTTGGCATGAGTTCATACAGGTCTTTCCAGGCTTCCCTGAATTCCCATCCCTCCTGGTTTCTAATAGAACAATAGTGTTCCACAAAGTACGTATACCACAATTTGTTCAGCCATTCCCCAATTCATGGACATTCACTCAATTTCCAATTCTTTGCCACCACAAAACTGCTATGAATATTTTTGTACATGTGATGTTTTTACCCTTTTTCATGATCTTTTAGGGAATGGACCCAGTAGTGGTATTACTAGATCAAAGGGTATGCACATTTTTATTGCCCTTTTGGCATAATTCCAGATTGCTCTTTAGAAAGGTTGGCTCAGTTCACAGTCTCATCAACAATGCATTAGATTTCCCACATCCCTTCCAACATTGATTATTGCCCTTTCTGGTCATATTGGCCAACCTGATAGGTGTGAGGTGGTACCTCAGAGATTCATTAATTTGCATTTCTCTAATCAGTAATGAATTAGAGCAGTTTTTCATATGACTATGGATAACTTTTGATTTCCTTATCTGTAAATTGCCTCTGCATATTCTTTGATTATTTGTCAATGGGGGAATGACTTGGGTTTTTTTTTAATAAATTTGATTCAATTCTCTGTATATTTTAGAAATGAGTCCTTTGACAGTAATACTAGTTGTAAAAATTGTTTACCAAATTTCTACACTTCTTTTGATCTTGGTTACAGTGGTTTTGTTTGTGCAAAAACTTTTAATTTAACATAATCAAAATTATCTAGTTTGTATTTAATCATGTTCTCCATCTCTTCCTTGGTCATAAACTGCTTCCTTTCCATAGATCTGACAGGCAAACTATTCTTTGATCTCCTAGTTTGCTTATAATATTGTCTTTTATATCTAAGTCCTGTACCCATTCTGATCTTATCCTGGTATAGGATGTGAGATGTTGGTTGAATCCAAGTTTCTGCCATACTAACTACCAATTTTCCCAACAGTTTTTATTGAAGAGAGAGTTTTTATCCCAGAAGCTGGACTCTTTGGGTTTATCAAACAGCAGATTACTTTAATCATTTTCACCTAGTCTGTTCCACTGATTGACCACTTGTTCTTAGCCAATACCAGTTTTGATGACTGATGCTTTATAATATAATTTTAGATCTGGTAAGGCTAAGCCATCTTCTTTTGCATTTTTTTTTTCATTAAATCCCTGGATATTCTGGATTTTTTGTTTCTCCATATGAAGTTACTTACAATTTTTTCTAGTTCTTTAAAGTAATTTTTTGGAAGTTTGATTGGTAAGGCACCAAATAAGTACTTTAATTTGTGTAGAATTGTCATTTTTATTATATTAGCTCAGCCTATCCATGAGTAGTTGATATTTGCCCAGTTATTTAAATCTGATTTTATTTCTGTGAGAAGTGTTTTGTACTTGTTTTCATAGAGTTTCTGAGTCTGCCTTGGCAGGAAGACTCCCAAGTATTTTATATTGTCTGAAGGTACTTTAAATGGGATTTCTCTTTCTAGCTCTTGCTAGAAAGTAATCTTTTCAACAACAAATCTAATGACCTCTTCTCAATCCTCACCTGCTTTTACCTCTTAGCAATCTTTGACACTGTTGCTTGGCCTCTTCTCCTTTATACTCTTTTATTGCCTACTAATGTGGGTCCTTCCAAGGTTCTGACCTGGGCAGTCTTCTCTCTTCTCCCTCTGAAGTCTTATTTCTCTTGGTGATCTCATCAACTCCCATAGATTTATCATCTCTATATGAATGATTCTCAAATCTTTATCCAGTTCCAGTCTCTTTCCTTTCCTCCGTTCTCACGTCATCATCTTCTTGTTGAATAATTCAAACTGTCTCATGGACATCTCAAACTCAGCTTATCTAAAACAGAATTCATTATCTTTTCTCTGAGGTGCTCTCTTTACCAACTGCTTTATTACCACTCAGGCCTTAAGTATCATGCTCAACTCTTGCTTATAAACCCCAGATAATGCTCTATCTGTTGTCTACTTTTGTGGTTTTCACCTTTACAATGCTTCTAGTGTACATCCACTTCTCTCCACTATTGCTGTGCTGGTGCCTCATGTCTGGGCTACTGTAATAGTCTTTTGGTTTATTCCTTTGCATTGTTTCTCCCCATTCCTATCCAGCCCCCACTCAGTTGCTCAGTAATCTTAAAGCTCGACTCTGACCATCATATCTCATGTGTACATGATTCTTTGGAGTGTGAGCTCCTTGAGAGTGGGGACCCTGGTTTTTTTTGCCCTTCTTTATAAACCCCCAGAATTTAACACAGCGTTTCATAAAAGTTTACTTGTCTTTTTTTTCTTTTCAATTTTAAAGAAATACAAACCATCTGATCCTGAATTTGCTTATACTCAACTAACCCATGATGAGCTGATCCAGCTGGTCCTGAAACAGAAGGAAACCATAAATAAGAAGGAGTTTCAGGTTCGTGAGCTGGAGGACTACATAGACAACTTGCTTGTCAAAGTCATGGAAGAAACCCCCAACATCCTCCGCTCTCCGGCACAATTAAAGAATAAAGCAGGGAAGATGTGAGTCATGGCAATAAAGGAATGAAATGATGTTTTGTGAGTTTGTATGCACCTCCTTTTGAGGTTATGGACTTTCAGTATGACAACTGGCAAGTAACAGCTGAATCTGAATCACCAACTAACTCCTTCACAAGTGTGCTGGCAAGAGAGTCCCTTCCACTGACTGAAGGCTGGTTAATTATGACAGTGCATCTCTTAATGTACATTCCCAGAATTTTATTCAAGGCACTCTCCCTTTAAGTGCGTCATAAATATTTTCTTCATACTAGGGGCATAGTTATAAGATCTAATCTAGGAGCCAGAGATTCAGAAACACAGAAACCATTCGTGCATTTTTAGCTCTAGGGTTTTCTAACTTGGATGTTTGAATTTCTCTCCTCCCTTTCACCCTAGTTTCAATTTGTGAGTCTTTATGACAGAGTGGACTCATTTTCTTGACTTTTATTAACTTAGGTATACGTTTCCTGACCTTAGATGATACATTTTGATACTTTAACATTTTTGATACTGCTTCTTGGATTTGACTCTGGTTGTTTATTTAACCTAAGCAGGTACATTTAGGGACTACTTTTTAAAAGTGCCTGGGGATCTGCTAAATGAAGTATGTTGTTTTTTTTTTTCTGAACACAAACTCCTGGACTCATACTGTACTTTGAATAGGCCCATATGATCTTTTCACTGCAGGCTATGAAATTAGGAAATACAATGGGGAAAGATTGTAAGCATCCCAGCTATCCTTGACCTTTTTGTTTGTGGTCAGGGAGACTCTGCAATAATAATAGGTATCTTGATGCCAGCTTGGAAGGAAGATTATAGAATTATAGAAAGTTACTCCTAATCCTCAAGTCACATAACTATTAAGAACCAGGATTAGTGTCTGGGTTTTAATTCAAAATCCAACATTCTTTCCATAGCACCACATTGCATCCTAAGAGTATTTTCTGTAAGGATGTTTTCTGTGGACTTCTTCAGCTAATTCCCACAGTGGCTGCACCCAATACTCCCAATTTCCTCAGTAGTCTTATCTTAAAAGAACAAAGTTTATGGTGGAGCATGCCATGCAGACCCTAGGGAATGGGAAATAGAGATCAGTCTGAGGGGCTCTAGAGAAAAAAGTATTTCTTGTAGTGAAATTTGGCTCATTTCTACATGGTTGAGGAAGTTGCAGCCTTACCCTATTTAGTAATAATTTTACAAAGCCAGGAGAAATTAGAAATGACCCAGATGGTTGATGCAACATAATCTGCCCATTTGCTTCAGTTTGCTGCTGTTCCTCTCTATTGGTTCCAGCCAAGAGAATAAAGAGGGAGAAAGTACAACAGGAATTCCTGGTAGGAATTGGGAAAGGCAAGAAGAAGGCATTTATTTCTGTATTTGTAGTTCTTATAACCCAAGCACAAAACTAGGCCATTTGTACTATTGTGATTATTGATACCATGGGACATTTCTGTACTGCGCATTGCAGCTCTAATGTCTTCTTCTGTGGCAACATTTTTGTGTGTTGAAGTAGAGATTGAGAATATTCACTGATGGTAGTAAATGTTGTTCAATTGGGAATAGTGTAAAGTTGCTCCTATTTCAAAGTTCAGAGTCCATACTGCTTGGATTGGTGAATAAAAAGGAAATCTCTCCTTTTTTTTAGGATTGCTTTTGCTGCAGTATTTGTAATATCACAGCACTTTAATCTGAAGGGTAGTACTATAGTTCCATATAGCTAAATAACTTTTTTAAAGTATGATTGGGTTTGCCTAAAACTTTTATTTAATGTTCTATAACATCATCAGAGACCACTGGAAGCTTCTTTTCAGGTAACTTATACTTTGTAGTGATGCAAAATATATTTATATATATACACACACACACACATAAAAATCTGTTTCTTCTTGAACTATGAAAAAATATATGTATATATTTGTTTCTTATTTTTTCTTACTTTATATAAAACTTATTTTTTACTGTGATGACCCAAATGTGCTGGAAAACTTGGGAGGCAAATTTGTTTTGTAAGGTTTCTAATTTTTTAGAAGAGGCTGATATGGAGACATTTAGTAATCCTCCTGATAGATGATTGGTTTGATGATCTTTCTAGGATCTCAGGTATGTAATAGCAATTAGTATTTGAGTGAGACAACTTCAGATGAGGGAAACGGCCCAAATGCTACTTGGGGATTGAGATGGAGAACTAAGGCATATTTGATTCAAGTGCTAATTCCCCAACACTGCTAGGGAAAAGCTCATTCTGTAGCAATATCTTACTAAATAGTAGTTTGGAGATCATCCTAGTAGGTCTCCTGAGTATCTCCTCTAATTTAATTTACATACTGGAAAAGCCTTAACTTTTTTGAGCCATTAGCAGAGTTTGGCAAGTTTATAAAAACTGATTGCAGCTCAATCTGGGCAGATCTCAGGGGCTTTTAAATTAACCAGAAGAAGAATGGAGACTTTCCTTCAAGCAGTCTAATTGATATCTGGACAGAGATATGTTCTACATATCTCAGCGGCAGGAGCTGCTATTTTTGACAATCCCTGACTGCCTCAAGAAAAGAATCAGTGCCTTCTGTAAACACCAAAATCATTTAGACAGTCAGATTCCTAAACTGTCAGACCCCTACCCAGAGAATTTATTATGCCATGTGGTACCTGGGATTTCCCCTTCTGTGGACTGTTTTATTTTGATGCCCTCTCAGGACCAAATAGAAGGGAAGAAAAGAAAAATAAATCTTCCTAGGTTAATGGTGAAAGAGAATGACACAAAGAGAGAATGAGAGAATATGAAAGACAGAAAGAGAGAGGGGGAGAGGGAGAGAGAGAGAAAACCCCAATAGTGGGGACTACACAAAAATTCCGGAATTGTGAAGGAAGGATGCTTCTTAGCCACTAGGATAATGCATATTAAAGTTATACAGGATCTAGCTCATTCTCCAGGGTTGAAGGATTCCTGCCACTAAGCTGAGAAGTTAATTTAGATCATGGAGGACTCAGTACCAAACTTCACTTTGGGCCTGGTTTCTCCTAGTCTGCTATAGAGATTGTTTATGAGATGAAAACAAAATATTAAAGGATCACCTGGTGTCCTTGGATTTTATAATGTTTGTGTTTGATATTTCCTGCATTGTTCCTTTGGGACCTTTGGATTTCTTTAACTTTGTTTTAAAGAAATAAACCTCAAATCTCTGAGAACACTAAATAAACGATTCTGTTCTAAGACCTGTGTCAGTAGTACACCTGTGCTAAAAGACTCCTTTTCTTCACTCACTAAGTAGTTTTCCACTTGTAGGGATGATCAGCTGTGTAGGAAGGAAGGGACCCATCTGTTGGACTCTTCTACTTGTACTTTCTAATCAGCCTTGGTGAGCTTAGAACTGAGGAACCACTTCTTTTCTCCCATCTGGCTCTTAAGCAACTGCCATAATTACTAAAGGCACAGACTGGATTTGGTGTTATATGATGGTGGGATTCAGAATTGGGAGGGACCATAGGGGTTTGATCCTTTGAGGATGAGGAAATTGGGACTCAGATCATACAACTAACTAGTAAGCTAAAGTGCTAGAATTTGAATGTAATACCACCCATGGCGAAGACCATAACATAACACCTCTATCAGGATCAGTGAGATTAGTATGAGGTCTGCCACACACCTCCCCTCCCCTCCCCCCATCCCCCCACTATCCTAGGTCTGAGTGAGAAGGAAAAAACCCTTAAGTTCCAGTAACTACCCCAGGACTATTCTACTGGAACTCAGAGTATGAACTCAGCTGGGACTCGAACCTAGGCAGAGGGAGGCTTACAAACAAAATAAGAAATAGCTTTCCTGAGAAGGTAAGGTTTTCTGAAGTCAGAGCCAATGTCTACTCCATGCTAATGCCAAAAAAATGTTGCAGATATGGCTGGCTTCAGAGGTTCAAGCAAACATGAAAGAATTCACTTAAAAGGGATCATCTCTTGACCCAGAAACTAAGGGGGAGAGAAAATAGGGGATTAGCAACGGCAGCCACTGTTATCAAGGGATAAGCAATAAGTCAGTGAAGAATGAGAGTTTATTTGGGGAATCACAGTTTCCAAGATTGGGCTGGCTTCGCATAGGAGACCAACTCTAGTGGGAGGATGAGCTTTTAAATAAAGGGGCAGGAAGAAGAGTTGATGTAGGCTGCAAAGACTTAATCCTTTCAGCTATTGGCCTTTTGTACCTAGGGGCAGGGATTTAGTGAGTCCTTCCTGGGGTGGGGCAAGATACTTGACCTCATTTCCACAGCTTGGACTTTGGGGTGAGGGTAGGGGAATATAGGTGGTCGGTGGTTTTGGAGCAATGGGATGATCAGTACAGAGGAAAGAGATTATAGAACATATTTCTTTGTCCAATATTTTCTCTACTACAGGAAGAACGTTTGTATTAGTGTTTCTTTCAAATGGGTTTTTTGACATTATGAACTTGGCAAACATCTTGATGATGTTTGCCCTTCATTCTCGAAGAAGACATCAGGGAGGTGATACCTTAACAAACAGGTGAACTGGATTTGAATGAAGGGGTGCTGTGCTAAGTCACTTTATCTTCCTGAGCCCTCTAGGTTAGATATGAATCAGGATGACTGGAGATGGGCCTGGCTTTGAGGCAGTCAGGGTTAAGTGACTTGTTCAAGGTCACACAGCTAATAAGTATTCATGTGTCCAAGGCCAGATTTGAACCCTGACTCCAGGGCTGGTGCTCTTATCCATTGCACCCCCTAGCTGCCAACCATCAACACGCAAGAGCAATTTCCTATACAAAGAACAGAAAAAGAAGTTTGTGTATAAAGCAATGATTCTATTCTGTACAGTTTTATGTCATAGCACTTCTGATAGGGAAAGCCTAGAATTCTCCAGGAGTAGAGGAGACCTCGCAATAATGTGCTCAGACTACCAGATGTTCTTGTCCTTCATTGTTGAAGATCAAATAACATTACTATGTTAGAGAAGAGTTAGTGTATCCTGTGGTTGATCAGACCTCTGTGAGTAGTGAATCTACCACAGGTGGGGCACAAATAGTCCATGAGGGCACCTGGAATGGTTTTTTTAAATTTGTGCATCTCATGTTTCTTTTGAGCTGCTTCAATTCTGCTTTGCTCATAGGGCATAGCACTGTCTCTGATGAAGTCATGCTCATGGTCCTGTGCCAGTGTCTCCCATGCTGCACAATCAATTCCAAAGTTCTTAAGAGAGACCTTCAGGGTGTTCTTGTATTGCTTCTGACCCACCTGTGAGCATTTGCCCTCTGAGTTCTCTACAAAATTGTTTTTTTTTGGCAAGTATATGCTTGGCACTCAAACATCATGACCAGCCCAGGAGTTGCACTCTCTGTAGTAACATTGGAATGCTGCCAGTTTAGCTTGAGAAAGGGACCTCAGTGTCTTCTTCCAGGTGATTTACAGATTCTTCCCAAGACAATTTAAATGGAAGTGATTTATTTTCTTGGCATGGCACTGGTAGACTGTCTAGGTTTCACAGGCATACAACAACGAGGTCAGATAGGGCAGCTGGGTGGTACAGTGGATAGAGCACTGGTTTGGGGATCAAGAGAATGTGAGTTCTAATTTGACCTCAGACACTTGATACTTACCAACTGTGTGATCTTGGGCACTGATTGCTTCACATCCAGGACCATCTCCAGTCATCCTAATTCATATTTAGCCACTGGACCCAAGTGACTCTGAAAGAGTAAGACTGGTGACTTCAGTTCATGTGCTTCTCATGGCATCACCTCCCTGATGTGTCATAGTCTTCTTTGAGAATGAAGGACAAACCTCATCATCTGTAGACCCAGTTTGGCAGTCAGTCGAATATCTCTTCTCTCCTACATTTTATTTTGGAGTCTCCCAAATACTGAGTGAGCTCTGGCAATGTGGGTGTCAACCTCACTGTCAGTGTGTACCTCCCTGTGCCAAGGTAAGTGAATTTATCCATGGCATTCAAAACTTCTCCATTTGCTGCCTGGAAGGGGGATTGGTAAACTGCCCTTCACCCACCTCTTCTAGGAGTGACTCACCAGTGCAGACATCAGAAAAGAATGGGAAACAGATTTTAAAGATTCCAAATCAAAATTCTTCCTGATCGATAACCAGTAAGAGAGTCCTCTTTCCCTCTTGAGTCCAGAAGGGTGGGCAGTTTTCAATATGCAAATTCTAGAGATTGAAATTTCTTGCTATTATCCTACAACTAGTTAATTTGTCCAAAATGGAATTTGAACTCTCAAGTCCAAGGCTCTTGAGACCTGAAGTCTCTTGATTTCAAGTCCAGCATTCTTGACATTACATTAGGCTAACTCAATGATTATCCTCAACCTGTAGATAGGGAATAGTTTGTGTGTACAAAAAAAATGGCATTTTTGGGATTGGGAGATAAGATGGAAAAAGAGAATTGGGCCAGAATTTAGTTTGTTCTGAATCTTGACTATCTTACTAGCTTCACCCTGTTTTGGAATGTGCTGGAGCTAGCTCTTACCAGCATAGTAAGCCAAATGTCAGATGTTCAATGTGAGCATTTACACTTTGGAAACTAGTAAACTATATATCACAGCTTGATTTATTGTGATGTTGATTGTCTAGATTTAAGAAAGTGATGAGAAAATGTTAATGATGCTGGTTAAATTTTAAGGTGAGTTGCACCACATTTTTGGAGAGCCATTTAAAGATTTTCTAGCAAAGAGTCCTTGAGGTGGAAAGGAGATTGGAGAATTGATTTGTGTTGTATACTGTGGATAAAGTACTGGACTAGGAGTCAGAATACATGGGTTTGAGCCCCAATTCAGATACTTACTTGCCAAATCATCTCATCATTTATTTATTTATTTATTTTTTTTCATTCATTTTTTCATTTATTTGTTTGTTTGTTTGTTTTTAGGTTTTTGCAAGGCAAATGGGGTTTAGTGGCTTTGCCCAGGCCACACAGCTAGGTAATTATTAAGTGTCTGAGACCTGATTTGAACCCAGGTACTCCTGACTCCAGGGCTGGTGCTTTATCCACTACGCCACCTAGCTGCCCCATTTTATTATTAATCATATTTTCTATATTTACCTTTACATTTTATCTATTTATTAGAAAACCAATATCCAGCTTGTAAGGTTAAAGAGAGGACTTTATGAACATTTAAGTCCTATTTTGTTGATGTTTGTCCTTCAGGGAGGTGATGCCATCATTAGTAAGTGAACTAGATTTAAGTGGGGCAGTTGGGGTGATGCTGTACAAAGTCACCAGCTTCACTTTCTCTCCAGAGCCATCTGGGTCCAGTGGACAGACATAGATCAAGACAGTTGAAGATGGCCCTGGATGCTGTAGGAGACCTTGGTATTTTAAAGCAGTTAACAATTTGACTAAGGCAATCATTCAGTCATTAAGATTAGATAACAGAGAACTGAGTCAAAGAGGCCAAGAATGACCACTTTCAAGGTGGCCATCAGATGGCCAGATAAAAGTGAATTCCAGAACAAGAAGCAGAGCTGACATGTATCACAGAGTCCAGCCTGCATACCTGGGAGCGGGGAGATCAGCCCCTGAGTTCACCTTTTGCCCCTTCTATCCACCAGCAGTCTTGTTTATACCTGCGATTTATGTAGGAGATAAGAACATGGATGAAGAGCGTCACCTTTATTCTTTTTCTTTTCCTTTTTGAGACTATTAGGGTTAAGTGACTTGCTCTGGGTTACATAGCTAGTAAATCTCTGAGGCTTGATTAGGACTCAGGTCCCCTGGACTCTAGGGTTAGTGCTCTATCCACTCACTGCTCCACCTAACTGCATCACCCTTTACCTTATAAAAGTAGGTCCTAGAATTTAGGGACTTTAAAGATCATCTAATTCAACTCTTCTTTTATTCAGATGGGGAAATTGAGACCCAGACCAAAAGAAAGTGACTTTGGAGAAGCCCTCTTTTCTTGGGCGCTTCTAAGATTTGATGAAGGCTTCTCATTGCCCCTTTCAGCACTTAACACTATCCTCTATAATCTTTCCTTCCCTAGAATCCTGGCCTTAGGCTATGACAATTTGGCAGTTGAAGCTCTCTTTTTATTTGCCTGGCTTCATTTCTACTTTAAAGTCTGAGATTTCTTCATCTTGCATTGCCACTCCTCCAAAAGATGGTGTCATCCCAAATGAAAGAAAACAACAAATAACCTCCAGGTAGTCAGTGTGCTACTGCTGAGCCTTTCAACATTTTGACAAGATGTTTTTCAAAAGACTGCAGTAATATCACCCTGACTTTGTATTTTAATAAGATCTCCCAGGACCTGAGTATTGTTAGTGTAGCCTTCAAGGTTAGTTCCATGCCACATTGGGGCACTGGAAGAAAACAGACCACCTACTGTAATACGATCTATTTTGGCCAGCCAAATTCATTTCCTTCCTTTTGCTCATACTATTTTCCCCTTACTCACCTCCTACAGGACCACGAAGTCAGTTTAAATTGTCAATAATTTGAAATCTAAAAGCCTTAGTCAAGGGCGCCATCTACTGACCTCAGTTCTGCCCCTTCAGACCTAGTTCATATTGGGTGGCATGGGGTTATATCTTCTAGTTCTTTGAAGTGCAAAGGCATGGAAAGCTGAATATGTGTGATTGTATAGGAAAGATCTGTGAGTTCTCAGGATGGAAAAATGCCTTCATTAACTCAGATCCTCTTTTCACCAATGCAGACATTTTATATGACTAGCCAGATACATCCTATGAAATTTACTGAGGCATATTAACTTGCCTAGGTCACACTGTCAATTAAAAAAAAATTTTTTTTGTTAAACTCTTCAAATATTTATTAAATAGAAACAGAATTTTAACTCAGATCTTCCTGACTACAAGCACAATCCTCTACCTACTATAAATGCTGCCTATATATATGAATGTATATGTCTATACAAATATAATCTGGGACATGCTTTTCTCTTTTCTAGGATTCCAGAAACACAACTCTCTTCTGTTCCTTGGCACAAATTTGTCTTGTAAGGGAATGGGGAAAGGAATAAGCATTTTTAGAGTGCCTATACTGCACAAATATTTTGTCATGTGATTCTTTATAACAAACCTGAGAGGGAGGCACTGTTATTATCCCCATTTTCCAGTTGAGGAAACAAGGCAAGTAGAAGTTAAGTGAGTTGCCCAGGCTCACGCACCTAGCAAATGTTTGAGGTAGGATTTGAATTCAGGTCTTCCTGATTCTAGGCCCAGAGTCCTATCTGCTGCTCCATCTAGCTGACTCTTGCAAGCAAGGAGAACACTAAGTGCCAGAAGGAAGTTAGATGAAAAAGAAAAGTTAAGTTATCTGCAAAAAAGTTCAACAGGTAAATTCTGTTATCCTCAGGTCCCATAACCTTTCTTTTTAATCTTTATTTTATTTTATCTTCCCTCCCCCCACTCGCCCCTATCGCCCCCCCATTACATGCAAAAACAAGATTCAACATTCACTTCCAGAATCTTCAATTCCAAATTCTCTTCCTTCTTCCCACCACACTCCCCCTCATTGAGAAAGTAAGTTACATCAGAAAGATTAAAAAATGTATAGGCATGGGGCAGCTAGGTGGTGCAGTGAATAGAGTACCAGTCTTGGAGTCAGGAGTACCTGGGTTCAAATGCGACCTCAGACACTTAATAATTACCTAGCTGTGTGGCCTTGGGCAAGCCACTTAACCCCATTGCCTTGAAAAGGCTAAAAAAAAAATGTATAGGCATGAAAAACATGCTGTAAAAATAAACTTAACTCCCCCCCATGAAAGAAACTTCAAGAAAAATAAAGTAGAAAAAAAAGTATCCTTCAGTCTGTATTCAAATGTCATCAGCCCTTATCTTTGTGATGGATAATATTCTTTATCAGTCCTTCAGAGTTCTCTTGGGTCACAGCATTGCTGAGGAAAAAGTAAGTCATTCACAGATGATCATCTTATTACAATACTGCTGTTACTTTATATAAAGTACATTTCCCATTGCATCAATTCATGTAAGTTTTTAATTGAGAGGATCCTGTTCAAAGTTTTCCAAAACATTTCATCTCAGTCATGGTTGGGCCTTTCCTGTTTACCTTTTTTATACTTCACTTGAGTCTTATATTTGAAGATCAAATTTTCTGTTCAGCTCCGGTTGTTTCATCAGGAAAGTCTGAAAGTCCCCTACTTCTTGGAATGTCCATCTTTTCTCTTGAAAGAGTATGTTCAGTTTTCCCGGGTAGTTGATTCTTGGTTGTAATCCAAGATCTTTTGCCTTCCAAATAGCATATGCCAAATCCTATGATCCCTTAATGTAGAAGCTGCTAAATCTTGTGTTATCCTGACTGTGGCTCCACAATATTTGAACTGGTTATTTTTAGCACAATGTTTTCTTCTTGACTTGGGAGTTCTGAAATTTGGCAGTTTTCATTTTGGGATCTCTTTCAGGAGGTGATCAGTAGATTCTTTCAATTTCTATTTAACCTTCTGCTTAGAGGGTTAGAAGAAATCTCAGACTTTAAGGGCAGCTTTCCTTCATAATTTCTTGAAACATTGGTCCTAGCATTCAAGTAGTCCAGTTTCCTGGATCTGTTTTCCAGGTCAGTTGATTTTCTGATGAGATATTTCATATTTTCTTCTAGTTTTTCATTCTTTTGATTTTTTTTTTGTTTCTTGCTTTGTCACAGTCATCAGCTTCCCTTTGCTCTATTCTGTATCTTAAGGAATAATTTTCTTCAGTAAGTTTTTGTATCTTTTCTATTTGACCAATTCTACTTTTTTATGGAATTCTTCTCTTTAGCTTTCTGGACTACTTTTTCCATTTGGCCCAGTTTGGTTTTTAAGATGTTATTTTCTTCATAATTTCTTTATATCTCCTTCACCAAGTTGCTGACTCAGTTTTCATGAGTCTCCTACATTGCTCTCTTCCCAATTTTTCCTCTACTTCTTTTACTATCATTTCAGTCTTTTTTGAGTTCTTCCATGGCCTGAGACAAATTCATATTTTTTTTGGAGGCTGTGGATGCAGAAGCTTTGACTTTATTATCTATATTTTGGTCTTCCATATGACCATAGTAACTCTCTGTAGTAGGATTTTTTTTTCTTCTGTAGCTTGCTCATTTACCCAGCTTCTGATTTGATTTTACCTCTTTATTAAGGTAGAGTTCAGCTTCCAGGGTGGAGGACAAACTGTCCCAAGTTTTTGAGGGTTTTGCAGATATTTTCAAAGATACCTCCCAGGGACCTGCAAGTTTTCAATTTCTTCAAGGTCTTTTGAGAGGCTCTGACTACTCTGCTGGCCTTGCTCTGGTCTGTGGGTGACCACAAGCTCTCCCCTTTGCCCTAGAGCTGTGAGAACTCTTGCTCCCTGTGACAGTAAACTTTGTTGTACTTACTGGGACTGAGGACCCAGACTTTGACCTGGATCTGAGTATGGGTGAAGCAACAGAGTCCTGCCTCAGGGATAGCAAAGAGACCTCTGCAGTCTCCTCTGACCTCCTTACCAGCTATGGAAGCAGCTGGAAACAACTGTGTGCATGTCAGGGGGTGCTTCTGAGTTCTGTTCCTGGTCTACAGGGGCCACATCTGTTGAGACCTGTGTGGGACTGGGTTCCACTCTTAACCTTGGTGCAGCAGTCAGTTTTCCTGCTGACCTTTCAAATTTTCCTTGCCAATCCCTGCACTGAGAGATCTAGAAACCACCACCACCACTGCCACTGACCCAGGCACCTTGCTGTCTATTCCAGGATGACTGGGGCCGGTTTAATCCAGAGACACGGACTGCACTACTGGTCCTTTCTAACCCTGGTGCAACAGATCCTTCCCTCAGATCTTCCAAGTTGTCTTGGGCTGGAAAGTTGTTTCACTCAGTCTTTTTTGTGGGATCTGCCATTCTAGAATTTGGTTAGAGTCATTATTAAAAGGTATTTGTAGTAGTCTGGGGGAGAGCTTGTGGGAGTCCCTGCTTTTACTCCACCATCTTGGCTCTACCTATCTCTCCTGTAACCTTTCTTATAATTTAATAAACATTAAGCCTGTATTCTACGCAGAACACTGTGTTCTGCTCTGGAAGAGATACAGATCAATAACATACATGCCTGTTTTCATACAGCTTACAGTATTAATATTACACACAAATACCAAATGGTGCAAAGTGCTATTTGGAGGAATGAATTAAGTATTTCAACAAACACCTTTTTTTTGCATATTTTTTAAAATTTATTTTTGAATTTTACAGTTTTTCCCCCACCCTCCCTTCCCTTTCCCCTCTCCATTCAGAAGGTAGTCTGATAGTCTTTACATTGTTCCCATGCTATATATTATCAAAATGGAATGTGTTGAGAGAGAAATCAAATCCTTAAGGAAAAAACAAAATATAAGAGATAGCAAGATTACATAATAAGATAATTCAACAAGCACTTATTAAGTTCCTATTGTATACACACTGAAAATTCAAGGCAAAAATTAACAACCATCCTTGCCTTCAAGGAACTTACATTAAGTTGAGTAGGAGATAAAATATATTAAAATTCAAATGAAACAAAGAGTAGAAGGCCATCTATCCATCCAAGTTGTGTTGATGCCTTTATTTTTATTGTTTTAGGTCTGGTTCCAAGCTCTTGAACCCACCCTTGTAACAGAAAAATATTTGAGCAAAAAGAGTTGACAGTAATTCCATTTAACAAGTACATGCCCTTGCTACAAGTTGTCATTGCTGTTTCTGAAAGAAGGGGAATCTTCCCCTGGTTTCATGATGGTCATGGTGATGACATTTATTCTTTGTTCTTGAGGAAGATCATGACCTCATGGACGTGATACCATGTCAAGCATGTGAATTAGATTTGAGTGAGGGGGTGCTGTGCTAAGTCACCAGCATTTCTCCTCTGGAGTCATTTATCTAGGTCCAATGGCCAGATATGGATCAGGAAGCCTGGAGATGGCCCTGGATGTGAGGCAGTCAGGGTTAAGTGACTTGCCAAAGGTCATGAAGCTAGTAAATGTCAAGTGTCAGAGGTCAAATCTGAATTCAGGTTCTCCTGACTATCACTATCTTTTTTGAAAATGAATCATCATCTATCCACTGTACTGTCTTCATGGAAATTAAGGGATGGAAATCATTGAAAAAGAATCCCAAGGCAAAAGAATATAAAAAGAGTGTACATACTCTTTTAGGTTACAATGGTAGAGGAATATGAAGGTAGTTTCCTTCAACAAGAACCCCCTGACACTCAATTGCTGATCATCTTTGAAGCAGACCCACAGTCACTGCAGATCAATCGGGAGTTCTCTGTATCATTCTCTAGCAAGGTTTTAGAGCATACTTCTCTGGCAACAGCTCTTTCAGCCTCAGTTTCCTCATCTGTAAAGTGAGGATAATAAAAGCACCTATTTCAGGTTGTGAATGTCAAATGTGTTAACATTTATTATTACTGTTATCATCATCTCTGTAGTGGACATGTTCACTTCCACATTTCTGACAAAAGTCCAAATCTGTAATCTCATAGATACTAATAAACAGTTTACAAAAGAGTAAGTATAAGTGATCAACATCTGAATAGGAAAAAATGACTACAAATAATGAGAAATGCAAATTAAAACAATTATTTTACCTTATACTCAAGAAATGTTCTTTTAGGGTCAGAGCACTTGGGTTTGAATCCTGGCTTTGCTGAGCAATAGCTGTGATCAACTCAATTAATCTTTGTGTCCTGGTTTCCTCATCTGTAAAATGTGAAGGTTGGATTAGTTGATCTCTAAGGACCTTATATCCTTAAATTTATGGTCCTATCTAAAATGATCAAAATGGTCAATGTCAGAAGGCCAATGAAAAGACAGGCATGCTAACACATTGGTGGAGAATATGAAGGTCCAACTGCTTTGGAAAAACTGAAGAATTATTTGTTTTGCTGGTTTCTTTTTGTTACAAAGGAGGGCTTTATGTATGTGTGTGTGGGGATGGGTTTGGTTTTAGGAATTCATACCGTCTGGCTGAATGACTCCACTCTTGGTCATATATCCCATTTAAGCCAATGACAGAAAACATGCCAAAACACTCATAGTAGGATTTCATTTGAACAAAAAGATGTAAAGAAGTTGGATGCCATTGATTGAGAGTTGAACAATTTATGACATGTATATATGTGTGTGTGTGTGTGTGTGTGTGTGTGTGTATAAAATGAAATTATATGCCATAAGAAATAGTTAATATGAGAAATTTTGAGAAACATGGGAAAACCTATTTGAACTGATGGTCAATAGTCAATAAACTTTTATTAAGTGCCTATGAAATGCTGAAGATACAAGTAAGAAAAATACAGTGGGGGCGGCTAGGTGGCACAGTAAATAAAGCACCAGCCCTGGGTTCAAATCCAGTCTCAGACACTTAATAATTACCTAGGGAAATTACCTAGGCCTTGGGCAAGCCACTTAACCCCATTTGCCTTGTAAAAACATAAAAAAAAAAAAATACAGTAGTCCCTATCCTGTAGGGGCTTTTTATAATAGGGAAAGATAATACATTTATAATATAAAAGATATGCAATATAAAGGAAGACTTTGGAAGGAATTCATTGTTCCTTCCTCCAGAGTCCCAATCAGAGGGGAGAGGAACTGAGAGTGTTGAAGAGGATTGGGTTATCTAAGAAGAATCAATTTCCAGGATGAGATTATCCTTACTGTTGCAGTAGTGGGGAAATGATAAAAAAAAATGAAGAAATTACAAACTGAAGAACAATGATCACAATGACTAGTCAATAATATCTATAAACTGGAGATAATCAACAGAGTGAAGGTACTACCATTAAGGGTGATCAGAAAAGGCTTCTAGTAAAAGATAGAACTATAATAACATAAATGATAACTACCCTCAATGGTAGTTAAACTCTTATTAATTGCATTGCTCCATCTTAAGCTAGGATGGAAGATTATTAAACACATTTCCTTCTTTGCCAGAGAGATGGTTGCAGATTGCTGCAAAGCTGCAAGATGTAGCTCCTTTGTAGGTAGGTTTTGCTTCATTATTTTTCTTGTTACAAGGGTTTAATGGGGTTTGGGGATGAGAAGATGGCAGGAATAATCAGGAAATGATCATAGTGATTTTTAAAAAATCAATAAAACTTGAAAAATATTCCCTACTTTCTCAAATTGTTCTAAAATCATTTTGCCCTCATCATTCCCTCTAGCTTGTATTGTATACTTATCTATGTAATCTGACTTCCCCCCAGTACCATATACACATACACATATAAATACATATTTTCTGTCCATTCACACACAACATATATATATCTAATGTTGCAGCCTGGGCCATCTCTGGTCTTATTGCTCCATATCTGGCCACTTGATCCAGATGACTCTAGAGGAGAAAGTGAGACTGGTGACCTCACACAGTACCCCTTCACTAAAATCCAATTCACTTACATGTCACAGCATCACCACCTTAATGATACAGTCTTCTTTGAGAGAGAAGGATAAACAATAAATTTAATGTTATTTAAGGGAAGATATTTTGCATGCTTCAAGTTTCTCTTTGTCCCCAGTACTTAACATAGAACCTGATGAAAAGTAGGTTCTCAATAAATTCTACTTGACTAACATTACACATAGTATTGAAATGAACAAAGATAAAGGCACAAGAATGGTAAAAGTAGTGTAGGGGCAGGTCTGGAAATTTGGACTGGGTCTTGAAATACAGGTAGGACAAATATATTCTTGGTAAAAAGAACATGGAAATTCTCTTGAATTCATAGTTTCAGCATTGTTTTAGCATAGTTTTCACTGTGTAGTGAAGTTTGTATAGGTGGGATTAAAATTTACAGGATGATACCTAATGATGCAAGGTGGCAAATTAGTTCCATTGAGTTTATCCCACACTCTTTTGAAGCTCACTTGTTTTCTAAATGTTAGGACACCCCCCCCCTTTCCTTTTGTCCTTGGTTTGTCTCAGAGTCACCAGCACTGATCCTTCTTAGGTAGGAATGTAAAACCTTACTTCAGCAGTGATCCACCTATCTCCTTAAAATAAGGTACTCTAGTTGCCAGGAGCTATCTAAAACCCCAGTCAACTCCTGTTTGATTCTTTGGTTACTGGGCAGGACCCACAGTGACAAATACTGGTCAATCCCACTAACAACCCAGCTCCCATAACCATCAGTGAAAGTTGTAATCACTATGCATAATGGGTCCACCTTCCTCAATACTATTAGAAGCAATCAGTGAACACAAATGAGGAAAGCCCAACAAGCCTGGGAATGGCAGTATCTCTAGGGTTCTGTTTCCATCCCAACCCCTGAAGCCATTACTCTGGGAAATTACTTTGGAAATTCAACCTGGCAATTACTTTCACTAAACCATCACATACTACTTTTACTACTACTACTGATGCTGCTGCTACAAATACTACTACTACTACTACTACTACTACTACTACTACTACTACTACTACTACTACAGACCCAGAAAAGATAGTTCTTAGCAACACAGCCCTTGGCAATGTCAAATGATTCAACATCAAAAACTTTTAATTTTTTCAAGGGAAATGACATTAAAAAAAGATGCATTACCATATGCTTTGTTCTTGCCCCCAATGACTAATCTTTTCCATTTGACTTGCAACTAGGACTTATATTTATTGCCTCCCCTGTGAAACTGTGGACTCCTTGAGAGAAGGGACTGTTCCTAATTTTATCTTTGTATTCCTAGAGCTAAGTACTGTGCGTTTCTCATAGTAAATGATTAATAAATATCTTTTCATTTATTCAATATCCTCACTGGGAAACCTGATTTCAAATTTCTTGTCAAGAAGGGTAGACCACAGCTCAGGATCTTTGCTTTGATAAAGCTACCAAGTCTATCCTGATTCATGTAATTACAGAGTAAGAAAGGACTTTCAGTATCCAGTGGTATTCAATAGATAGCTGTATCTATTGTGGTTATTTCATCCATTGTAATCTATCTTTGCCCTCTGATGATATTTTTGACCTCCTCCTTCAAGTCATTCTCATTTCATTTCCCAGAAAAGCATCTAATTTGTTGACTTTATGTGGGATTTGTTATTCCATTGGTTTAAAACGGTACCAACAAATAATCCCTCTTCCCTCTTACAGATTACAGGTTCATAGATTTAGAAGGGGAAGGGACCCTTGGAGACCAATAAACCCAGTCCTCTCATTTTACAGATGTGAAAATTCAAGCCCCCAAAAGTTAAGAGACTGGCCAAGTTCTTTCTGACACCCATTCCTGGACCCTCTCCACTCTGATATCTTCTCTCTTTTGTTGACTTTTGATTAAAAGCATCAATATTATATATTTAGTCAATAGTTAATATAACACTTCTAAAGCTTCTACTTGTAGCAGAAACTAAGCACACACACACAAATCTGCTGCCCTCAAAGAGCTTACACTCTAATGGACTTGGAGTCAAGGTGACCCTGGATTCAAATCCATCCTCCAACACTTGCTTCCAGTGTCTCTATTGGCAAGTCACTTAATCTAACTTCTCTCATTTGCAAAATGGTGATAAAAGTAACTGTAGTGCCTGTCTCAGAGGATTGTGTCCATCCAATGAGGTCCGATTTCGCATGCAAAATGATTTCTAAACATCAAGCGCTCTATCCATGTCGGTTATAACTTTGTAAGTTTAAAAACTCTCTATAAAATAATCCGTAATCGTTATCCTTTTTGTGAACGTTACCATGGGCGGTTAGTTGCCAAAGTTGCAATTTCTCAAACTAACTTTGCCCCAGGAATTTCAGTAGGATGCCCAACCCCAGTTCAAAATCAACATTTTGTTTCACAAAAAGAAGCTGTTCTTGTTTGTCACCCCTTCAGTGCCAGCCCGCGTATCACTGAAATGAGGGGTTTGGGAGCATTCGAGCGTTTGTAGGTATACACAAGGCCTTTCCTAAATTTTATGGAAATAGGAGAATACGGGAAAACCCTTCGAGCTCGCGGTTCCGTCGGGGGGGGGGGAGCGGGAGGCCCGGCCTGCGGGGCGGAAGTGACGCGCGGGGCGGATGTGACGTACGCGCCGGGCCGGGCGGGGCAGGAGGCGCGGCCACGATCGGGAGCAGGAAGATGCGACACCCAAAAGCGTCCCCCAGCCGATTGCGGAAGCCCGGAAGGCGGCGGAGGCGGCGCGAGGAGGCTTAACGCCGACGCCCAGAGCTCGGCCCGGCTCCCGCGGCGCGAGGCACGGGCTGCACCCGTGATGTCGGCGGGCGCCCGGGGCCGCTGCCCGCACTGCGGCTGCGCGGACCTCGTGGAGGACTCGCACTACGCTCAGAACCAGTTAGTGTGCGCCGACTGCGGCTGCGTGGTGTCCGAGGGCCTGCTCACCACCACCTTCGCCGACGAGGGCCAGCTCCGAGGTGCCTCGGCCCGGGACCCTCGCTCCTCCCCATTCACAAGCCCGGGGCGCTTCCTAGGAAGGCCGGTCCGCGTCCGGCTTCTCGCACCTCCTCCATCCGGGGACTAATCAGTATTTTTGGGGGGGGTTAGTTTGGGGTTAGTTAAGTGGCTTGCCCAAGGCCACACAGCTGGGTCATCATTAAGTGTCTGAGGCCGGATTTGAACTCGGGTCCTCCTGACTGCAGGGCCGGTGCTCTATCCACTGAGTCACCTAGCCGCCCTGTCAGTATTTTTGAAAAATAGGTTCTTTAGGTGGGGAAGTGGTGGCTTCAAGTTTATACCCCTGCCCTTAGATGCATGTAGGGAATACTGTTAAATTGTGAAGAATTAGGTGATTTAGGTGAAAAGTTGGTGACTTCAAGTAGTGCATGCTGTAGATACTTTTTAAGATAAACTGAATCTGGCACAGGCCCTGGAGTCAGCACTGCCTGAGTTCAAATCCGGCCTCAGACACTTAATGATGACCCAGCTGTGTGGCCTTGGGCAAGCCACTTAATCCCATTGCCTTGCAAAAAAAAATTTAAAAAGGATGAACTGAATTGACTTTGCCCTGGCCTTTCTGGATGGCGCCAATTACCAGTGACTAAACTACCTATTACAGAACCGTGTCTAGTAGAAATAATATACTCCAGGAGTGGAACCTTCTCCATACTTTTTTTAATGGGATCCTTAGGTGGGAAGGTGGTGGCTTAGGGTTATACCCCTTCCATTGGGTGCTTGCCATAAATCTTTATTAAATTGAACTGAATTGAACTTTCTCTGGCCTGTCTGGGTTGTTCCTGAGTAACTAAATCACCTATTGTTGATCCTTGTCTTACAGAAGTGACATATTCAAGGAGTACAGGGGAGAATGAACGGGTCAGCCGTAGCCAGCAAAGAGGTAAGGCCCAACCCTTTACCACAGATCAGGTCTAAGGTAAAAGTTTCATTTTGGTTGGTTCCACTTGGGATATCTGAAAAACACAGTAATTAAGGGAGTAAAAATGAAAAATAAGAATGAGTTTTGTTCACCATCATGGAGAACTCATAAAGTATTTGATTAACCATGCTGTGTTGGAGGTTTGGGGCCAATTCAGGGTGAGTTTGAGGTGATCTCTTGAGTTCCGAACTGAATCTGACTTACTTCTGGGGGAAAAAAAAAGCTTATTACTGGCCTCTGAGTTGCAAGGGAGATGTGCTCAGTGAGCTGTTTCCTTCCACCTTCAAAATGATCCCAACTAAACCTTTCCCCAGCCTTTAGTGTCTGGGAAGAAAGTGATATGAATTGATAACTGGGTTTTAGAGTTTTTGGACTTTGTAGAGACTGTGCATAAGCTTTCCTGATACCCAGCCTTTAGAACTAGTGTTAACAAAGCACTGTGGATTTCTTCAGGGCTTCGTCGGGTTCGAGATCTCTGCCGAGTTCTGCAGTTGCCACCTACCTTTGAGGACACAGCGGTGTCATACTACCAAAGAGCATTCCAGCACCCTGGCCTCCATGCTGCCAGACTTCAAAAGAAAGAGGTGTTGGTGGGCTGCTGTGTGTTAGTCACCTGCCGACAACATAACTGGCCCCTGACTATGGGCACTGTCTGCACCTTGTTGTATGCCAACTTAGAACTGTTCTCTGGCACATATCTACAGATAGTGAAGGTCCTAGGACTGGACGTTCCTGCCTTGAGCTTGGCAGACCTAGTGAAGACTTACTGTAGCAGGTATGGGGGCTGCAAAGAGGGATTGGGAGAAAGGGAACATGAGGCATTTTTCCTAGAGCTAAATCTTAACACCTTTTGCCTTTTTTATAACTTGACCAAAGTCTACTAGACAAGGTTTTGTCTATATTTGTTATCATGCCACTTTTATGGGTATACTTTGTACCTAGTATTGATGTGGATTGGCAGTATTCACTACTGTCTAAATTATATTAGGTATTGAAGAAGGCCTTTCTTTTTGGTTGTTACAGCTTCAAACTTTTCCAGGCCTCCCCCTCTATGTCGGGCAAGTTTGTGGAGGACAAAGAAAAGATGGTATCCCGGACCTTGCAGCTGGTAGAGCTGTCAAGTGAGTCATGGCTGGTGACAGGAAGGCACCCTGTGCCAGTGATAACAGCTGCTGCTTACCTGGCCTGGAGATCCCTGCGGCCCGGAGGGCGCTTAACCTGCTCCCTGTCCCAATTCTGCAAGTTGGCAGGTGTTGACCTGCCCCATCCAGCATACCTCCGAGTTCAGGAATTGCTGTCCATACTTCTTCGAATGGCTGGGCAGCTGGCCTGGCTACGGATATTGAACTTAGATAAGCAGACAGTAGTGAAGCATATTGGAGACTTGCTCCAGCATCGGTGTATTCTCCTGCGCCAGGCTTTTCGAGATGAAGCTGAAGAGGAGGAAGATGACCAGAAACGAGAGGAAGGGGAGGAGGCAGGGAGTGAAACTTTAAAAAGCCATGAAAAGAAAAGGCCAGCTAGTTCCCCACAGCCTCTGCTCCCTCCCTGCATGCTGAGGCCTCCAAAGCGGCCCTGTCCCCCTCCTGCTGATTGTAGTATTACTGGAGATGAGGATATTTCTGACAGTGAGATTGAGCAGTATTTGCGAACACCTCGAGAAATCAAAGACTTCCAGAGAGCACAGGCTGTGAGTCAAGCCACCCCAGGTGCCCCTGCCCCTTCCTGACCAATTTCTTAACTGGAGGACTTTGCATGTGGCCCTGGTGTCTCTCTGGTGGAACTTGGGATGTTCCCCTCTAGAGTGATGCAGTGGATTTAGAAGACTGTGGCTCAAGTTGACGCCTACTTGGGCAAGCAGCATCAAATGGAGTGTCGGAATAAATGCTCTCAAGACCCCACTCTATCTCTGACGTGCTGTGATTTGACAGTCCTACAATGGGGACTGTGCATGTCCAGGGAGGAGGAGATGTGCATGTGTGTCATTTACCACAATGTGACGTAAGCAGAAAAGACTGTTTGGTGTGATGGACACCATGACCCTCAAAGAGCGGGAATGAATGACAGAATGCAGCAATAGGCTGCTTCCCTTCCTCTGTACTTGCAGCAGGGTGACTAGAAGATCTGGCTGTGAGTTAAGGGTCGAAGATTCTCCCATTCTTTCCTTCAGAATGTACTGTTTCATCTTGTCCACGAGCTAAAGCTCATGTGTTTTGCTAAATGATTAAATGTCCTAGGTTATTACAGATGAAATCCAAGGATTTGGGGGTAAAACAGGGATTTAACATTTCCCCTTATGCCAAGACACAAAAAGATTGAGGGTGAACTAGAACTAAGTTCAAGGGACTTTGCAAATCTTTAATATATTAAAACAAGAGGCATCTGCTAGAAAACATTCTATTGTATAAAACTCGAGTTTTTAAAAAACACGTTTTCTTTGGCACTTTTCATTCCCTCCCCTCAAGTCCCCTTTCCCCAGCATATTGCAAAAGCTCTCCAGTGCTAAGGCATTGGCAAGGTATGTAAACAGCAGCCAGCATATGTGGAAGAATAATACAAAGCTTTTTTTCTTTCTTTCTCTAATATAGTCTCTGTGCAGCAAGCGTAAATAACAGAGCCCACCCCTAAAGAATGGGATCTCCCTCTCCCAAATGCCCTCTCTGGACCTTGGGAGACCGTACAAGGACAAGAGCAGAGAAGCTGGACCAGGGTCGTCTAGTCTCGCCCTCTCCCTCCCTCTAAAAGCTCTGCTAGGACTGATGGTCAGTTTAGGAGAAAGCTCAGGGCCTGGGGGGAGAAGAATGAAGGCAAAGGACGGAGCTGTGCAGCTTGGGTGGTGGTGGGGGGCAGTCTCCACTATGAGGCTTCAGCCCCTGCCTTGCCCTAGGGTCCCTTGAGAACAGGAAGCTGGTTTGATCTCTGAGGGGCATCTGAGCGCCATGGAGCTGAGGCCTGATACTCGGGGATCCCTGGAGCTCCTGTCTTAGGCTCTTTTTCAAGGAAAAAGGAAATTCCCCTCTGGGACCCGAGCCAGAGAGTGAGAATTAGGCTTCAAAAGGCGTCTCCAGTGCTGTGAACTCCCGGCGACTGCTGCAGGGGCCCGGCCCCGGCCCGTCTCAGCCCCGGTCCTCCTCCGTCCTTCCTCCGAGTCACCGCACCAGCAGCTTCTCGGGCCGGGATGGCTGACGTTTGGCCCCACTTTTGTTCCGATGGGTCGGGGTGGTCACGCCGGCACCTGCCCGGGGTCTCGGGCCTCCTTAGTAAGCCGGGCCGCCAGGAGGCCCAGCCTAGCCCCGTCCTTCGTGGCCCGGGCCCGGCCTGTGCTGCCGGGGGTGGCCGGGCCCGGAGGGCGCGGAGCGGCTGGGGGGCCGGGGGCCGCCGCCGCCGCTACACCGTGGTCTCGCTCTTCCAGAGGCCCGTCTTCATGCAGCCTCCGGCGCCCGGCTCGCCCGCGCCGGCCTCGTGCTTCCCGGCCTTGAGGGCGCCGTTCTGGCCGGCGCCGTGCAGCGGGTAGGAGCGGCGCTTGGGCTCCTCGGCCGGGCCCCCGCCGCCCCGCAGGCTGTCCCGGCTGGCGCAGCGGCGGCGGCCGGCGCGGGCGGCCTCGGGCCCGGGGGCGCCGCTCGTGTCGCTGCCCTCCGAGGGGCTGAGCGCGGGCTCGGGCTCCGCGCCGGGGCTGCGGCGGCCGCTGCCGGCCCGGCTCTCGGACGGGCTGGGGCGCGGGCTGCCGCTCTCGCTGGACGGCGGCTCCGCGCCCCCCCGGGGCGCCCTGGGGCGCGGCCTGCCCCCCGCGTCCGCCGCCGCGCGCTGGCCCTTGGCCCGGCCCCGGTGGCCCCGGCGGCCGTGCGGCGCGCTGCCGGCGCGGGGCGGCGCGGGGCCCCGCGGGCCCGGGGCGTCGGGCGCCTCCCCGAGGGCCCCGGGGCCCGGCTCGCGGGCCTGGCTCTGCGCCAGCTGCAGGTTGGTCAGCTTGCAGGGCGCCGCGTGCGCGCCGCGGCCCGGCCGCAGGGAGGCGCGGCCCTCGGCCGGGCCCGGGGAGCCGTCCTCGGCGGCCGGGGGCGAGGGCGCCCGCGGGGGCCCGGGCGGCGCGGGGCGGCAGGCCCGCCAGGAGGCCCGCACGTCCCGCCTCCTGGCGCAGTGGTGGGCGAAGACGAAGAGGCCCAGCGCCACGGCCACCAGCCCGTAGAGGCCGCCGCACAGCAGGCTGGGCAGGCGCCGCTGGGACACGGCCAGGGCACCGCAGGCCCACAGCGCCAGGTACAAGAAGTGCGTGGTCACCAGCGCCCCTAGCTGGGCCCCCGGCGAATAGGCGCCGTCCGCGGCGGCCGGGCCCCGGGCGGCGGCCGACCAGAGCGAGCCCGAGTCGCTGGGCGGGGCGCCCGGAGGCCCGGCGGGGCAGCGCCCGTCCTCCCCCGGCTCCGGCGAGGCCCCGCCGCGGCCCGCCTTGGGGCCCCGGCCCGGGGGCGCCCTGAGGCTCAGCCCGGCGCACACAAAGTAGATCCAGGTGATGAGCAGGATCAGGGCCACCGGCACGTAGAAGGCGCCCAGGCTGGGCCGCCACACCAGCCAGCAGCTGCGGGAAGACGGGCCGCGGGTCAGGCGGGTGGAGGCGCCCGGCCCCCGAGGGGCCAGCATCGGGTCGGGGAGCAGAGGCGCCCCGTGGCGGGCCGGCCCTCCCCTCCGGGGTCTCTGGGCGCATACTCACTAGGGGTGATGGTCGCGGTAGTTGTGGATGTTGACGGCGGCGGTGATGCCGCAGATGATGAGCGGGATGCCTCCGGCGATCAGGTAGAACCTGCGAGAAGAGAAGGGCGGTGGGAGGTGAAGCCTGGCCGCCGGCGCCCGCTCCCACCGGGAGGGCCAGAGACCCTCACAAACCGAGGCGGAGCTGTCGCTCCACATTCCTCCCCCAGGTCATCACGCCTCTAACGGCGTGATCAGAAAAATCTGGTTTACGTGTGTTGCATGGCCCTGTCCTCTGTCGACTGACTGCAATATTGCCCTCATCCAGATCTCTTCTCATGCCTTGCTTCACACAAGCTCCGGAGACTATTCGGGGGATAAACACTTAGGGGCATCTTTTACCGGAGCATTGGCCGGGGAGTGGGCGGGGCTGGCTCCCCTTCCTGAGGTGGGGGCGCCCTCCAGGTCAGCTCCTTGTAGAGAACTCGAGCCTTCACACCCATCCAGAGCAGCGTGGAGAGCGATGAATAGTGCAGGGTGATGCCTACCTACAGTTAGGGAGGAGAGGGGACATGGCAGCTGGGAAGAAAGCCTGGGCTATTGCTAGCAGAACCGTCCCAGAAGCGCAGCTGCTGCCTGGGAAAATTCCTTTCATTTTTCCCTTGATTTCTCTGACTCATTCCTTATGATTTTTCATCTTCCCACAGCAATTTGTCTTTTTCCTCCTCCAGGATCTCTGAGGTGATAGCTTAGCTACATCTATTTAATAATTCCCCATGGAGATTCCTACAGGATCCCTCCCTCTTTCACCCCATATTTCCCATGGTTCTCATGGCATCTTCTCCTTCCTAAGTTTTCTTCTCACTGGGTCATCCTCACCTTTTACTTCCCTTTGACATCTTTCTTTGCCCTGCTTCCCCATTCCACTTGCCCTTGGTACCATTACTTCCCATCTGCCCTTGCCCTTCACCTAGAATTTTATTCCTTCTCTCCATAAAGCTGGCAGAGCATTGGTCAGTCCCAAGAGTATAGGCCCCTCCCCTGGTAGACTCCAACATTGCATAGATGGTTATGTTCCTCTCTGAGGTCACCTCTCCCCAATCTTTTCTTCCCCACCCTGAGCACTCTGTTCTTCAGTCGCTGTCTTACCGCCTGACAGACAATTAGGTAGTTGGTGAGGGTGATGCCGCCTGCAAAGACGGCCGAAGTCATAGCCATGTGGAAGCATAGGTTCAGCAGCATATGCCAGCCTTTTCTCGAGACGTGGATGGAGCTGCCATAGATACAAGTCATACTGCTGGCACCAAGACTCAGCCAGGGATCTCCCATAGCCCACCCACTCTGGGCAGGAAAGGAATGGGAAAACTTTATCCTTAACCCTCAAAATGATGCCCTCACCACAAAAATGATGGAATTGGAAAAGTTAATTCTCCAGAACTAAGGACATCTCCCTCTTAAACTCATAGGGTAACTCCTTTTCCTGTTTTTCCATTTCCCTCCAAGGACTCTCACCTGTGGTTGAGGATGTAGGTGATAATGGTAGAGAAGAGGCAAAGCAGCAGCAGGGCAGTGCAGGGATAGACAACAGGATGCAAAACTGCTCCTGGGCCTCCTGCTTCCCGGGGGAAAGTGCTCAGCTCCTAGAGGAGAGATAGGGAAAAAGTCCAAGGTTCTGAGCAGAAAGGATAGACCCATCTACAGTGTTCATCAATCAATACCCATTTTTAAGTGTCTTCTCTCTGCTAGCATACAGCCCTTAGAAGTGCTAGGGATCTAAAGAAAGGGGTGTGTGTGTGTGTGTGTGTGTGTGTGTGTGTGTGTGTGTGTGTGTGTGTGTAAAAACCCTCCATTGCACTTGTCCTCTTATCCACTCCTTAGGAACATGCCTTCCTTAGGAGAGGCTAAGTTTATCTTTAATAAGTGAACTTTTCAGCCACAGTTGATCTAGGAGCCTGCTTTACAGTTTTCTATCAGCCCACCCCTTCTCCTGGACTTCAGAGAAAAAGTTCCAGGCAATGTATACCAGATCCACTACCTGCACTGACCCTAAATTAAACCAGAAACTCTGCATTGTGTGTTTCACTGTTTGGGCCAAAATAAGGACAAAAAACAATCATTTTTTCAGAAATATGCACATGTTAATTTTTTCTCTTAAAACTCCATTCTCATCAACTACTGCCTGAATATTTCCTCTGGGATGTTCCCCAGGCATCTCAAATTTGACACATCACAAATAGAACTTGGGTAGTAATGTGGCAGAGTAGAGAGAATACCAGGCCTGAAGTCTGAAAGATCTGAGTTCAAATCCAGCCTTGGATATATCCTAACTGCATGACCCTGGCCAAGTCACCTAACAATGTTCCTCAGATTCCTCATCTGTAAAATGAGCTAGAGAAGGGAATGACAAATCACTCCAATATCCTTGCCAAGAAAATCTCAAATGAGATCACAAAGAGTCACACATGAATGATGAGATGATCAAGATTGATCATCATTGCAACAAAAACAGAATTTATTTGTCTTCCCTCTTAAATCTTCCTCTCCTTCAAACTTCTCTGTTTCTGTTAAGATACCACTGTCAGGGGCTGCTAGGTGGTGTAGTGGATAAAGCACCAGCCCTGGAGTCAGGAGTACCTGGGTTCAAATCTGGTCTCAGACACTTAATAATTACCTAGCTGTGTGGCCTTGGGCAAGCCACTTAACCTCAATTGCCTTGCAAAAAAAACAAAACCAAACCTAAAAAAAAAAAATACCACTGTCAGCTCAGTTACTCACACTTGTAAACTCAGGATCACTCTCCACTCATATAATCTAGTTCAAATCCTAAATATTTTTTTCCTTTCCCCCCTTCTTTCTCTTTTTTTTTTTTTTGATTTTTGCAAGGCAATGGGGTTAAGTGACTTGCCTAAAGTCACACAGCCAGGTAATTATTAAGTGTCTGAGGCCGGATTTGAATTCAAGTCCTTCTGACTCTAGGGCTGGTGCTCTAATCACTGTACCACCTAGTTGCCCCTATGTCTTTCCTGAGTTAACTGGTCTCATAACAAACTTGGGAGATGGGTGCTATTATGATCACATTTTACAATTGAGGAAACTGAGGTAGACACATTAAATGACTTGCCCAGAATCATGGTTGGATCTGTGGCTAGATTTGAACTCAGTCTTTTCTGACCCTGTCCAATCTCATCATTTAATAGAAGATGAAACTGAGGTTCACAGAGAGAAAGTGAATTGCTTCACCATTCCTTTTCCCCAGACATTGCAAATACATATTACATCTCTTACATCTGACTTTTGCTCAGGGAGAGGAGAAAGGGAGTGGGACAATTTTGCTTGACTTTGAGAAAATGAAAGCAAGGATTTGAAAAAAATATCTATCTGGATCATTACTGATTCATCTTCTTTGGGCATGGGTTTTACACCATGAATGATGCAGCCTTGTGAGGGAGACTGAAGAAATGAGCCTCACATTTATTCAGTTCCTTCCTTTCTCCTTCCCCTATCTTGCTGTCTTTCTTTCAGTCTATCAGTCTATCAGACTGCCTCTCACACAGAGACATATAGATGTACCATGAGCACTGCAATGTTGCCAAGGTGCTGGCAGTATAGGGAGCTGACATTGGCCTGGCTGGAGTGGAGTTGGCAGCCCTCTGAACTCCAGCCTCCTGGTCCTCCTGGTCCTTCCATGCTCCATGAGGCAGCCACAGGATCCACCCCTTCAGTCCAATGCCTTAGAGAGACAGCCACTGGCTCTGTGAGATTCCCAACACCACAGCCACCTAGGAAGAGACAGACAGAGAAGAGAAATAAAGATGAACTGGGGAGGACACCCTCTTGTACACACACAGTCACTGAGTACCTGCTATGAGTGGAGCTCTGTGCTAGGAAATGGGGAAAATGTAAAGAAACGCAAGACACAGCCCTTCCCTTGGAGAGACTTAGAGTCTAGTTAGGGAGATGTGCCTTTAACCTACAGAAATCATTGATCCAAATTTAGGCCACACCCCTAAAAGTAGTCTCTTTGAAAGCAAAATATAGAGATGTATAGGCATAGATTGAAAACTAATTACACATAGTTGACCTTTTTTTTGCAGTGAGCCTGAATAACTCACTTCATAGTACAGACTATATCCCCTCTTTATGAATTGCTGTGATAAACTTCATTCCCTTGTGTGATGAGCCTCTTGACCTTCATTTAGCTAAGCTGGCCCTCAGGACAGGCTACATCCCTGAACCTGTACACAAACTCTTGACAATTTTGCAAGCTTGGGACCTAGAACTTGTGGGCTGGCAGGGCTTTCAAGACACCTTCTATGACTTGATGGGGCATGGAAGGACTTTAATGTACTTTATTAATGTACACCATTATTGTATAAAATACTATGTGTGCATATACATTTATATTTTTAAATGTGCCTATATACATATAATTGCTAATATTTACTAGGGAAGGACTTTTAAAAATTCCTCAATTTAAATGAAGATTTTTGTTCATTTTTATTAATAATATTCTTTATCTCTATTACATTCATTGCTATTTTCTTAGAATGTATTCTCTTGCATTCACTTATATTCATTCCACATATAGCACATACATAAAAAAGATTAATAGCAACACAGGGCAGCAAATGACAAGAGTCAAATAAGAGCTTCAGATAATTAGATAATTATGCCATAGGAAGACAGAAAAGGGAGAAAGGCTGAGATGATGAGGAAGGGCCCCATAGGGTAAAAACCAAAAATATCAATAATCAACTATTTTTAAAATGTAATGGAGGAGTTGTGAAAAAGAGGATTTGGGGGGAATGATAATGAGTTCTATTTTGAATGTTTGAATTGGAGCATCCAGTTTAAGAGATTTAAGTTTAAGCATTAAGTTTAAGAGTTTGGAGATCAAAAGAGTAGTTCTATAGATCTGGAGGGGAAAAGTCTACATAGAGATGATAATTGAATGCATTAGAGCTAAAGAGGTCAATAAGGGAGAGAATAATAGAGGGAGAAAAGGAAAGGGCTCAGGATAGAGTCTTAGGGGACATCTACAGTTAGTGAATGTGTTAGCAAAGAAGCAAGAAGTGGGAAGTGAACTAGAAGAATAGTGTCATGAAAATGTCCAGGAGACAGGTCTGCAGAGAACTCAGGAAGGATGAAGAATGAGAATAAGTCTTTAGATTTGGAGAAGGCAGTTGTATATGAATGATGGGGTCAAAAACAAACTGCAAAGAGTTTAGAAGTGAATTGGGGAGGGGAAGTAGACACCCAGAGTAGATAACTTTTTCAACCAATTTAGCCTCCAAGGGGAAAGAGAAATATTGATGGTAGCCAGTAGGGAAGCTTTCCAATCACTCTATCCTATAAGGATCCCACAGAATTAGAATATCAGAGTTGAAAGGAGACTCAGAGGTTATTTATTCTAACTTGCACTTAAGCAGAAACAGATGGTACCACATCCCCAACAAGGTTGGCTTAAAGGTGAAGGGCTCCTGTACCTCCTGAGGCACATCATTCCACTTTTCTAACAGCTCTCATTGTTAGGGAGTTTTGCTAATACTGAAGCAAAATTTGCATCTCTGTAACTTCCACCCATTATTCCTGGGACTGTTCTCTCAGGTTAAGCAAAACACATTTAAAGCCCCTTCCACATGACAACTCTTCAGATGCTAGCCCCTTCTGCTAGTATTTCCCATGTCCTCTTCCCAGTCCAACCTTCTCCTCTCCGGGGTATATGTTCTTAGTTCCTGCTATCTGTCCTTTCATAGGTCAGTTTTGAGGCTTCTCATTATCTGATCACTGTTCTCTGGGTGCTCTTTGGCTCTACCTAAAAAGTAGCACCTGGGACTGAACACAATATTTCAGATGTACTCCAACTAGGGTAAGATACCTTCCTCTTTCTAGATATTGCTTCTGTTTTTGCATTTTCTTCTTTGGTCATCATGTTATATTGTTGTAGTTCACCATTAACTATGGTCTGGTTACCTCCCCCCATCTTATACTTATAGATGCAAAGTTCATATCTATTAATTTTTTTACCTGACTCATTTCAAAGATTATTGTAATAATTCAGAGGTAATGAATGAGCAAAATTTGTTGAGATCACTTTGGATCCTGACTCTGCCATCATCTATATTAGCTATTGTTTGTCTTTGTATTATCTACAGATTTGATGTAGACAAAGTCTTCTGCAGCTCTGGTACTATTCCTAATTGCTTCAGTTGTGTCTGATTCTTTGTAACCCCATTTGGGGTTTTCTTGGCAAAAATACTGGAGTGGTTGATCATTTCCTTCAGCTCATTTAAAATTTTTTTTTATTTAAGGCAATGGGGTTAAGTGACTTGTCCAAGGTCAGGGTGCTAGGCAATTTTTAAGTGTCTGAGGCCAAATTTGAACTCAAATCCTCCTGATTCCAGGGCTGGTGGTCTATCTACTATGCCACCTAGCTGCCCTTTCTTCAGCTCATTTTATAGATGAAGAAACTGAAGCAAAGTTAAGTGACTTGCCTAGGGTCATACAGTTAGACCAGATCATTTTTCTTAATTAACTGTTATTTACTGTTGTTTAATTATTATCTTGCTTTACATCTAATGTGTTTGTCCTGTTTTTCCAATTAGATAATGTATACAACAATATAGTTTTGTGTGTTTGTGTGTGTGTGTGTGTGTGTGTGTGTGTGTGTGTGTGTGTGTGTGTGGTGGATGGGAATGCAGGAGGTATGGTGAATGTGGAATTGTGGTTGTGTGTATTTTGGGGAAGGGACATTTTCTCATGCAGTTAAGAATCCCACAGCCCTTCTGGAGCTTAATATCTAATCCTGTATGGAACCTTCTCTTCCTCTCCCCACTTTGGAAAACCTTGGTTGGTTCCATTTACCTCTGTTTCAAGCACCAGGGAACTCATAGATGCTAGAGGAAGACTGAGGGAGCAGGACATCCACCAACAATCTCATGAATGATCTTGTTCCTCCTTCCCCAGGGTACATTTCTCATCCCTGGAACCTTGGTCATGCACTTCTCAGCTCACCTGGAATAGCTCGAAGGCTTTACCCACTCCTCTTCATCTCTTAATCTGTCCTTCAAAGCTCAATTGATTCACTTTATCTCTGAGACTTACCCTACCCCTCTCCTTCCATCTTCTCCCCCCCCCCCCACAGGCCACAAAGATCTTGCCCTCCTCTAGGATCTTGGGGAAAGATTGTGGTCTCTTACTGGTTCCGGCAAAGATGACAGGAGTGGCCACCCCACGCCTCTTGCTGGGCCCCGTTGTTCCAGGGCGGGAGGTGTTGCCATGACTACGGAAAAGGCGGCCATTGCGGAAGACGAGCAATTGCAGGGTGCAGTCTGGGGGAATTGGGGGGGCCAGTGCCGCTGGAGGGGATGCAAACAGGCTGGGGGGCAGCTGGATGGAAGCCAGGGCCACGCTGTTCTGGGGGGAACATAGGGGTTCCTCAGAGACACCAAGGTTTCTTGACCCTTTGAGTTTTTGACTTCATTAGCCTCATAATCCCTCTGGTCTTCCTCCCCTTTCCCCTCCATAAAACAGATGTTTAAACCTCAGCTCCAATTTTGACTCTCCTCATTTGCCCATTCCTACCCCCCCCCTTTTCTGGGCCTTACTTCTCCTCAAGATCCTTTATCTCAGCAATACTCCCCTCTACCCCCACCTCTACCTCTTCCCCCAGACAGTTTTTCCTACCTTGATGTGGAAAGTGGACAGGGAGATATTGGGTCGCCCAGTGGTACAGCGGAAACGGAGTTGTTGATCAGCCAGGGTCTCGTGCTCAGGTTGAGGATCTAGTCCAGGAGGTCCTGGACGTTGCCCTGAGACCACTGACTCCCGCTTCTGGTAGGCTGTACAGCTGAGGCCCACGTAACTGTGGGGTTTGATGAGGTATGCTTCCAATACCACATTCCTTGAATTCTAGGGATAAAGATCCAATCACTCCATAAACTAAGAACCCTCACCTCCCTTCATATACCATGAATTCAAGTTACAGAGAATTGTACTTGTTCCCTCTGCTCCAGCAGTCCCAAATGGAATGACTAATGGAGGAGTATTTCCCAGGGGGTTACTAGTTACACCCTCATCTCTTTAATTGGGAGTAGGATTCTCCCCATCATCCCTCTTATTTCCAATTCCTTCAAGGCATGGAGCCTACTCCCTCCATTGATTCCATTCATCCTCTTTAAGAGGTTTTCCTTGAGACTTCAACCAATACTGGTCTATCTTTCCTCTGAATTCCCTCATCTCCCCTGACTATATTATAAACTCTTTGAAGTCTGAGGCTTTAACACATTGTTTTATATATCTACATTCCCACCTCCTCCACAGCCCTCCAACACAGAACTGACACACGAGTGTTTGGTGAGTACATTTTGCATTTTGATTGCCTCTCTTCAGCCATGGAATGAGAACAATCTCTATGTCTTAAATTTCTGAGCAATTGAATTGATGCTTAAGGTTCTAGCATGTTCTTCTGCCCCTTTGTTACCACAGAGATGTGCTGGGCATGGGGGCTGAGGGCGACTCCTCCAATACGTTCCAGGGCTCCAATGATGCCACTGCAGGCCTTGTCCTCTCGCTGGGCCAGCCATAGTAGATGTTCATCGACAAGCATCAGATTACTGGCCATGTCAACCATCACCTCCACCAACTATTGGAGAGAAAAGGCCCCAGATATTGGATGATGACAGTGAAAATCCATGAAAAGTTAGAGAATTGGGGGGCCTGGGAAGTCAGGGGGTCTAAATAGCTGACATAGGGTGAATCCTTAAAGAAATCTCACCTCCTTAATCTGGTCAACATAGCCCAGAAATTTCTGGATCATTTGTGCCACGTAGACCACATCCATCATATCTGTGAAGCCTGCAGCTTCGGCTGTGTAGACACGCAGCTGGTGGGCCAGGGTCAATGCATTGGAAGCATTTATGGGCATCTGAAAGAAGCATTCGAGTGGGAGAAGGAAGGCCCAGATCTCCTGGCCCCCACCTCACCCCACCCTGAACCTAAATAATGAAGATAGAGAATTACTTTTTCTGATCCAGTGCTCTCTCTAGCTAGTGTCATTGATGGGTCATGAGAAAGGCTTTAGGGGACCAAGGCCCCTTCCACCAGCTGCTGCCACTGAAGACTGAGGCTCTCTCTCCCCATGTGATCAGACCATGAATCAGAAGCAGTATGAGAGAGGAAAAGGGAGTAGGACTAGCTCTGTCTCTAAACTTCCCATACTCTATTCTCATACACTTACAGAACTGGGAAGAGCCAGTAGCCCAAGAGTGGGGAGCTACCAAGAGGTCCTGTTTCCTTTCCTCCTGTTAGTTCCCTAGCCATTCATCCAAGCTTTCCTTCAGATTCTACTCTTGCCTCTCCAGAATTTCTCAACCATGTCATAGCATCCTTCTCTCTCTGGAAGGGTACGCTATCTCAAGACTTTTCACATGGGGAGTGTTCTCCACCCCTGCCTGTGGTATCAGTGGGGGAGGGGGAATAGTGGTCCTTTTCATCCCAATCCCTTCTTTCCCCATTTCATAGCCTTACCAGGACAAAGGTGTAAAGCACTCGGGTGATATCATTGGTGTAGAGGCAGTGGGAATAGTCCCCTGGTTCCCATCTCCCTGTTCGGTCACAACGTCGGGAGGCCCTGGTCCCTGGAGTGCCCCCACTGAGTGGCACTGAGGTGAAAGGGTACTGAAGGCAGGACTGATATGCTGTGATCCCTCCTAGTGTTCGAGGCCATCTAGGAGCAAGGGAAGGTTGGGGGTTCAGGGATCATAGTCTGACCCACTATGTTTTAGTTAACCTCCCTCTCCCCACTCCTCCCTGTTTCTTAGCCTTAGTGCTCTTCTGCTTATGCAGGAACAAAGATGGGGAGTAGGCACAAAATGAAAGAGAAAAATACATTTCTTCCCCCCCCACCCCCTGCACAGGACTCTTTGGAATTTTTCTTCTAGTTCTTTAGTTGTCATCAAAGGATCTGAGTTTAAATCCTATTCTTGTTATTAATAGCTCTGTGACCTTAGGGAAGATTTCATCTCATTAAACCCATTTTCTTTTAAGTAAAATAATGGAGGTTGGACTGCCCATTATTTTTTTCAATTAATAAAATGACATCTTTTCCCCTTCCTTCTCCCCATTCCCTAAAAAGGAAGAAAACCAAAATCCTTGTAACAAATATGTAATCAAGGAAGCCTTAATTCCTGCACTGGCTAGATGAGGAAACTGAAACTAAGAGGTGAAGTGACTTGCTCAGAATGATTTAATAGTTATGTGAGAGAGATGTTTTTCAACGATTTAAGCAGTCCAATCTAGTGGATTGAAAGTGGAGTTAGGAGAGATTAAGAAGAAAGCTACAGCTTGCTAAAAGGTACCATAGACAATGAAGTAATCTCAATACTAAACATAGATGCACCAAGTGGTAGAGCATCCAAACTCTCATAGGAGAATTTACTGACTTTCAGGAAGAAAAAAGATAGCAAAACTATATTATTGGGGGACCTTAACTTTCCACTCTCAGAACTAGATAAATCTAACCACAAAATAAAGAAAGAAGGGGGTGAATAAAATTTTAGACAAGTTAGAAATGACAGACCTTTGGAGAAAACTAAATGAGGATAGAAAAGACATATCTGTATTTGGTATAGGTGCCATGCAAGTCAGAAATATTAAAGGCATCCTTTTCAGATCATAATGAAATAAACTTATATTCAATAAATGGCAGTGGAAAGAAAATGAATTGGAAATTTAATAATCTAATTCTGAAGCATGAGAGGATCAAAGAATAAATCATAGAAACAATCACTAATTTCATTAAAGAGAATGACGACAATGAAACAACATACTAAAATTTATGGAATGCAGCCAAAACACTACTTGGGGAAAATTTATTCTCTAAACTCTTAGATCAGTAAAATAGTGAAAGAGCAGATCAATGAATGTAGACAACTAAAAAACTAGAAAAAAGAACAAATAAAAGTGGAGTTAGGAAAAATTGGTTCAAGTTCCATCTTTGTCCATACATCAGCTGTGTGAGTGATAAGGCCCAACTTATAAGTCCCTTCATAAGTCCCAACCTCTTTATGCTCCAGGAGATCAGCATTATTAAGAATGAATTGCCTTCTTAGGAATTTCTAATATTAATGGAACCACAGATTCTAGACCAAAAAGAAAATGACTTAAAGACATAAATGGGCATCCTTATCAGATTTGCAATGACACAGAGGGTAACAGTGATGATTAACACAATGGATGATAGTGAGAATTGAAAAAGATGTTGACATGCTAGAACCATGGACAGAATCTGCTAAGACTCCAGAGAACTGTGGTCTTATCATTGGGGGTATTCCTTACAACAAGCCAGTCTCAACCATTCCCGCCCATCTTGTCTATGTGCTTTCATAGTCCATACAATGTACCAGGGGCCTTCCTTCACATTTCAAAAGCAGGTAGATGGTGCCATAGTTAGTGTTGGTCTTGGAGTCAAAAAGACCTGAGTTTAAATGCAGCTTTAGACTCAACTATGTTACCCTGGGCAAGTCACTTAACCTCTTCCTGCCTTAATTTTCTTAGCTGTAAAATGAGGATATAAGCAGTGGCTACCTATTTCCCAATGTTGTTGTAGGATCAAATGAGATAATTTGCCTGACAAATAGAAGGTACTTACTGGATGTCTGTATCCTTCCTTCAAGGTTTTCAATGATGCATTTAGCAGTCTAGATCATTCTCTCTCAATCTTACCACAAGAACTGGCTCATATTTTTTTTTAATCTTGTATATTTCTTCGTTGTTTTTTCATCTTGATGGTTTTTTCCTTCCTAATTCCTTGTTCATGATATGTTAAAGTTTGCTTATGCCCATCATATACCTTTCCATTTTTCACTAATTGAATCTCAATTTCAGTTTTTTGGAGACTTCAACATTCTATGCCTCAGAGCTATATGACATCATAGGAAGAAGTTTGCTTTTGTTGTGCTTTGTTTTGTCCTATGATTTCATTGGAAATGGAAAGAAACTCCTCCCCTTTCAATGCAGATCAAAACTATTCTACAACTGATCATTTTAGAGCACTGACTAAGGTCATGTGAATATCGTAATAATAGCATTTTGTGCCATGCTTTAAGGTTTACAAAGAACTTTATATATATATATATATATATATATATATATATATATATATATAGTTTTATAATTATTTTTCCAATGAATAAAACTATATATTTTTTCCTTTCCCTCTCCCCACTCTCTAAAAAGAATGAAAAATAAAACCCTTGTAACAAATATGTAAACAAGGAAACCTAATTCTTGCACTGGCCAGATGAGAAAACTGAAACTAAAAGGTGAAGTGACTTGGTCAGGATGATACAACAGTATGTGAGAGGTAAGACTTGAATATAGTTCTTCCTGACTCTAAGATCAACTTTTTTAAAAAAAATTATTTTAAAGAGATAATTGAGGTTAAATGACTTATCCAGGGTCAAACAGCTAATAAGTATATGAGGCTTGATTTGAACTAAGGTCCTTGACTTCAGGACTGGTAAAGATCAGCCCTTCATCCACTATACAACACTGTATTGCTCTAGCATGGGAAGAATATTAGGATTGAAAAGATGGGTCTTTGTTTTAGGGAGAAACTTGAGGTCATTAAAATTCCATAAAGATAAATCAGCCTCTTCTCCTTTTGTTCATTCAGGGCCCAGATAATTTTCCATTTGCAGTGTTTGTCTAATAGATAGGTGAATGAGAGATGAAAGATGGAGAGATGACAAATAGATGCATAGGTAGATAATGTTGTTCAGTTATTTTCAGTTGTGTCTGACTCTTTGTGACCCAGTTGGGAGTTTCTTGGCAAAGATACTGGGGTGGTTTGCTAATGCCTTCTCCAACTCATTTTACAGGTGAGGAAACTGAGGTTAATAGGATAAAGTGATTTGTCCAGGGTCACACAGCTAATATGCATAGATTTGAATACAGGAAGCTGAATCTTCTTGACTCCAGATCCAGTACTTAATCCATTGCACTGTCTAGTTGCCCCAGAGATAGATACAAAGACATAATATAAATGCACCACTGGACAAGCTTCATGGGTTTTCTATCCAAGATTCCTTGAAAGATTTAACAGGTTAATGTTTGTCTTTCATTTTCGAAGAAGACAGAGACATCATGGAGGTGATGCTATGATGAGCACATGAATTGGATTTGAGTGAGGTGCTGCTGGGCTAAGTCACCAGCCTCACATTCTCCTCCAGAGTCATCTGGGTCCAGTGGCCAGAAATAAATCAGGATGATTGGAGATGGCCCTGAATATGGGGCAATCAGGGTTAAGTGATTTGCCCAAGATCACAGAGCTAATAAGTGGCAAGTGTCAGGCTAAATTTGAACTCCTGTCCTCTGAGTCCAAGGCCAGTGCTCTTTCCATTGCACCACTGAGTCAACAGTTCCTGATTATTAAAATCATAAAACAAGGGGATGCCTGCATGCCAAAGGTGTTTGAAACTATTTTGGAGATCTACTGCAGAGTCAAATTTGAAGGAGGGAATGTTCAATAAATGCTGAGACCCTTCAGATACCTCTATTTTTATATGACATTATTTTGATTGCATCAGTCCCCTCCTGACTCCCCATGTGATCCATAACCACTCAAAAGTTTGACCTGACCATATGTACAGAAAAAAAAATCCAAGCATATTTTGACCAGATTGTTATTAAATGAAAATAGAATGTAATAGGGGCAAATATATTCTCACACTTGGGTTCAAATAACTGACTTCTCAGATACAAAATAACTAAGACTTGCTTAAGTAACAAAAGAGCTGGAAGTTTTAGGGGACTACAGTTTCAATATGAGCTCACCATGTGAGATGGTGGCCAAAAGAAAAATTAATTTGATCCTCATAAGCCAATGTAAGTAAGCTTCTGAGGGGACAGACTGTCTTTTGCTTTTTTTTTTTTTTGGTATCCCTAGACATTAACTGTGTATGGCAGAAGGCAACCAGATGGTAAAGGTCATTCCATATGAGGAATGGTCAAAGGGGAGTGTTTGGCATGGAGAACAGAACACTAAAGGAAGACATGCTAGATGTTTTCAAGGATCTGAAAGTATGTCATGTGCAAGAGGGATTAAGTGTGTTCTGTTTGTCTTCAAAAAGTAGTATTGGGAACAGTTGGTAGAAGTTATGAAGTGAAAATTCTAAGTTTTATTCAAAGAAAAACTTCCTTAAAAATTGAGTTAGTTAAAAGTAGAATAGACTGCCCATTGGGGAAGGGGTTGGGATGTAGATCTTCCTGAAAACACTGGTTCTTGATGGGTATGCTGTATTGGGGATGTTTTCAGGCATGGGTTAGATTTCATGACCCTAAGGGTCTTCCAAACCTGTCAGTATGATTATTTGAGTTCTTTAGTATGAGATTACATTTTGAATTTCATTTGTACATAGGCCGAGAACAATCTTCTAGTTTTTCCTTCAAAATCATAGGATCTTGAGCTAAAAGAAAACTTAGAATTCACCTATCCTTACCCCTTAATTTTATAGGGAAGAAAACTAAGACCCAGGGAGAAGTCACTAACCCAGTATTATGTAACTGATAGCAATTAAAGTCAGGATTCAAACTATGGTTCTTTGAGTTAAAACCTAATACTTTATCCATTGTAACATGGATACATGATACAAACAGAGTGCTGAGTAAACACTGATCGTGGGACTGATGAAAAGGAAGACATTTCTCCAGAAGAATACCAGGGGGAAGATAGAAACAAAGTAGAGGTAGTTTGGAGGTAAGATACCATACTCAAATTCCCTCTTGGAGTATCTGATAGAAAATGAGGAAGAAAGGACCATGCTGAACATACTGGAGGTATTGCATATTTGGGGGGTAACCCCCTTCAGCCCAGCCCTCAAACCTGAAGTCTCCCCGGTTGTTGGCGACTCTCTCGGCTGGACAGTAGGAGGCTGAGGTCTCCAGCACTACAATCTCCACCTTCTTGCTGGCATTGCCTTGGGCAGTAGAGACAGAGCACTCCCATTCACCCGATGCCCACACATGAATGTGGGAGAGAATTAGCTCGCTGAGGGGGCACAAGAATCTATGGTCATGCTTTCCAGTGAGAAGAAATATTCCATGGCTCTTCTTCATTTACAACTTCATGACTTGACATGACCTCATTCCCCAAATCATGTACCCTCCCAGAACCTTCCCTATCTAGGGGCCTAAGACCCATCTGGTCTTCTTGGCATGGTCCTTCCCCCCACCCCCGACTTCCCACACTCTGACCTCTTCAGGTGAGCACTTGCCCTTTCACAAGCTCACCCTGGGAAGGGAGGCAATGTTTGTACCTGGTGATGAAGGTGCAGTCATGGATCAGGCTCTCCTCTAGGATGACACCTGCTTCCTCATCACCCTCCACGGGTACTCGGTTATGGTACCAGTGGATGCGGGTACTGCTGCCCAAGTAACTGGCGGTACACTGGAAGGGAAGCCGATCACCTTGGAACACCACCTGGCGCAGCGAGGGGATCAGGTGGTGAGTGTGCAGCTCCAGAGCACCCGCTGTTGTGGGGGAGCAGAATCACAGTGAGCCTATGGACAGAGGATGGGACTGGAGGGCAAAAAGGAGTCGGTAGAGACATGGGCTGAACTCCTTCTACCTGTGTCCCATAACCTACTGAGCAGGGAAGGGGAGCCAAAATGAGGTTAAAAAAAAATAATGCCACCAGTTGTGGAAAAAGACTCATGAAGAGTGCTGGGCAGTCTGCAAGCAGGCACTATGCAAAGTGCTACAGATATAAAAAAAGAAAAAACTGCATCCTGCCCTTAAGGAGCTTACATTCTAATTTGGGAGACAAAATAATGATAATGATGATCACACTTATAATCTTCCAGATCAATGCTGAACACCTTGCAAATATTGTCTCATTTGCTTTTTTTTTTTTAGGTTTTTTGCAAGGCAAATGGGGTTAAGTGGCTTGCCCAAGGCCACACAGCTAGGTAATTATTAAGTGTCTGAGACCGGATTTGAACCCAGGTACTCCTGACTCCAGGGCCCGTGCTTTATCTACTGCGCCACCTAGCTGCCCCCTCATTTGCTTCTGATAACAAGTCTGAGACATTGATACTATTACCATTTTTATTTTACAGTGGAGGAAACAGAGGCAGGAAAAGAGAGGCTAAGAAACTTGCTCAGGGTCATACAGCTAGTAAATGTCTAAAGTTGGGTCTGAATTCTAGTCTTCCTGACTTCGATATAAAAATATTTGTAAAAGCGGGGACAGGGCTTGGGGAAAGTAGGAGTAGGGAGCCAGCCAAAGACATTCAGAGCAAAGTATAGCATGGTGGAAAGAGCACTGATTCTAAAGTCAAGGATCAAAGTTCAAATTCTACCTCTGACATTTACTATGTGTGACCTTGGGGAAATCAATTAATCTCCCTGGGCCTCAGTTTTCTCAATTGTAAAATGAGTGGCTTGGACTAATGAGATCCCTTCCATCTCTAGCTCTACACCAGATCTTAGGTCTATCTCTGATATTCAGTAAAGGGAGTGCTTGGTGTTTTAAGTTGGATAAAAGATTTTTCAGTCTAGGAAAGGATCAAGAAAGATTATGATATATGTCTATAAAAATATAAAATGTACAGAGTGGGTGGACTAGAAACATGGTCACCAAAGTCCGCAATTTTTGAAATAAGGGAATTTCAGAAAAGGTGGTTTTGTGATTAATGTAAAGAAGTAGTCCTATCTATACTTGATTATCACTCAGATAATGAGTTTTCTCCAAAAAACTTTAAAAGAGACATAAATAAATTAATAATGACTGATCCATAATGGGTTATTAATGAAAAAGTGGGATTGTTTAGGGGCTGTCCTTCCCCTTGAAATTTCCATTCTAGGTTGGATGACCCATGAGTATCATAGGAGGGGGAAGAAATTCTTCTATTTTTAAGGAGTTTTATGAAATTGAACCTCAGGTATCTTAGGAGTTTGGAGCAAGACTGGAGGGCAGATTTCTCTGGCAATTCAGAAAAGCTTGAAGTTTCTTACCACAGTGGAGCTGATTATCCTGGAGACCTCGAAGGGCCTGGGCATGGAGGGAGCTAGGATAGGCACAAAATGTCCGCTCAGATAGTTGCACAGAGTGATTACGAGCCCAAGGCAATACCCAGTGTAGATGGCAGTCACAGGTCAGGAATTCTGTGCCAAAGTCCCTAAAATTGGTAAGGAATGAAGAGGGAAATCATGGTAGAAGGGTAGGGAAAAGGAAATTTGAGACTATGGTCAATGATGACCCAACAAGTCATGGGTTCATGGGGATAGGTGGGTAGGAAGACCTCTGGCTATCAGGAAAAGGAGGAATGATGCATATCTGAGCACCTCCCCCAAATGATATAGAGCTGGAAAAGACCAAGAATCAAAATCTATAGGAAAGATTTATGTGATCATCAGGGTCAACACAAGAAAACTGCAAAGTAAGTAGAATTTCTGAGAGGCATCTTAGTATAGTATATAGTAAGTGATCTTGGAGTCAGGAAGACTTAGGGTTCAAACCCTACCTCAGAATTATACTAGCTGTGTAACATTTGAGCAAATTGCTTAATCTCTATAGGAGTACAAATTGCAGAGGAGGTAAATATATGCATTGGGAAAGAAAGTTTCTTTAATGAAGAACTTACTACATCAATGAAATCATTAATTCATTCTCTATGCATAGGGAGAGCATATCAGTGGGGTATTCTCAACATTCCTTTTAGTTCATATTTCTTGCTCTGGAAAATTACTTGCCAAACTCACTGCAAAAACATTGTCTTGACCATTTTTTTTAGGTTTTTGCAAGGCAAATGGGGTTAAGTAGCTTGCCCAAGGCCATACAGCTAGGTGATTATTAAGTGTCTGAGATCAGATTTGAACCCAGGTACTCCTGACTCCAGGGCTGGTGCTTTATTCACTGCACCACCTAGCCACCCCAGTCTTGGCCATTTCAAAGAGTCTTTGCTTTCAGTTACTTCTTAATTAATTCCTTATGGTGTGGGATGATAATGGTTTCAGGTACCATCACTATCTCAGAGGAATTTGCAGTTTAATAAGGAATCCTTTGAGACTTGAAGAAATAAATCACTAATGATAACATGTTTTAGACAGCATGGCAAGCAGAGATGGGGATACTTTGGGAATAAGCCTGATCAATGCTCCCTAAGTCATCCCACAAAGGTGCCTGTCTACCCTATCTACTGACTTGGATGGTCCCAATGCTCACTTTTGTGCTAGTTTAGTAAAGTCGACATATCCTCACTTTGTGGATAAAGTAGGGAAGGAGGAATTTCTCTTGGAAATTAAGTGAACTGGGAGAAGATACTCACACAACTTTCAAGGCTGGAAGCTCATCAAACACCCCAGCTGGTAGGCTAGAGAAGATGTTCCCAGACATGTTTCTATGAGGGGAGAATAGCAAGAATGGATTGTGACACCTTGATAGGTCAAGGAGTTCTTATACTTTTTTATGCCATGGACCCCTTTGACAATCTGGTGAAAGTTTTGGACTTTTTGGAATGTTTTTACATGTATAAAATAAAATGCATAGGATTAAAAGGAAACACTGAAACACAGTTATCACATTATTAAAAAAAACTTTCAGTAACCTCAGGTTAAAGAACTTTTGCCTTCAAGTTAGGAATTTAGAAGGGGTCTAGAACCAAGAGATTCAACTCTTGCTTTTTCGAAGCCCCCACAATATCTTGCATTGGGTCTTTTCTATTGTTGTCATCCATTTTGCCCTCAGTTCTTCTCTCCCCCACACCCCCTCACTTCTCTAGCCTTTTCATACTCACAGTCGGAGGAGGTTGGAAAGGCCCTGAAAAGCTCCAGAAGAAAGACAGCCAATTCGGTTATTGGAGAGATCTCTAGAGAAATTGACACAGCCTTAGGAAGATTTTTGTTAACTTGTAGGTGGGTTGGGAGGGGGCAAAGGAAAGTAATAATTCCAAAAAATATGATGCTTTAAGCTCTTACAAATTACTTTATATGTGGTATCTTTTTTGAGTGTCACAGATACCTTCTGAGGTAAGTAGTATTATCCTTTTGTATGGATGGGAAAACCGAGGGTCAAGTTAGTGCCTTGTCCATAGTTGATAAGTGTCAAAGGCAGTATTTGAACTCAGAACCACTTGACTCAAAGTCCAGAGTGCTGTCCAGAAGCAAAGAGAGGGCTAAGTAAAAAAGGGCTAAAGATAGAGACTGAGTGCTAGATCTGGGCTTGAGATCCTTTTATGTACTTTGTAATCGTTAAGAGTATTGAATGTTTGGAATGAGGAGGTCAGGGACGTGAAGGAAAAAAAGTCATTGGTACTTACAAGCGCTTCAATTCTCCCAATCCTAGGAAGGCACCAGGATGTACTGTACTGATGAGATTGTTCTTCAGGTCCCTGGAAGAAGCAGGTGGAGGGAGGAGGCATTATAACCTTACTGCTTACTAACAGGCCTCCCCAAGGTAGGATATTATACCCTCTTCCCCTAAAAATGTCAGACTCCCTTGTGCATTATGTGCACTTCTTTTTCCTTGCTGCCCCTTTCCAGTCCCAAACCTTCTTTCCATTCCCCCACATGGCAGTCTCCCTTTGCTTCCTTTGATAGTAAATAAAAAAGCTACAAAACATAATTTTGGAGAGGAGAAGCCAAAAAGTGAATACGGTCAGGGACAGGTCTTTTACATAGTGAGTTGTTAGTCAGCTAATGAGATTCTTCTCCATTGAAGGGAGAAATTGAGAGCCCTGGGATGTTAAATGTCTTGATTTATTATCCTCCTTTGACAGATAAGGAAAAAGAGGCACTAAGAGGCACCTGGCTCTTGGACACAAAGCCAATTAGTGGGGGCAGAGAAGGGGCCTCAGGGACTAGTTAAAACCACCTCATTTTACAGATGAGGAAAAGAGGTAAGATTAGTTAGTCAAATATTTATTAAGCATCTGTCATGTGCAAGGTTCTGTGTTAAGTGTGTTAAGAGAAAGGTAAAAGACAGTTCCTGCTTTCAAGGTGTTCACAGTCTAATGGGGGAGATAATAAGTAAATAATTGAGTATAAATAAAATATGTACAGAATAAGTCATAATTAATCAACAGAGAGAAGTTACTAGAATTAAGGGATTAAGAAAGTCTTCCTGTAGAAGGTGAGATTTTAGTTGGAACTTGAAGGAAGCCCGGAAAGCCAGTAGGCAAAGATGAGGATAAACAGCATTCTAGGAATAGTAGACAGGGAGGTGGAAGCAAGATGGAGAAGCATTAGGAAGCAGTGTGGTGAACTCTCTCCCACAAGTTCCTCCAAATAAATCTAGAAAATGCACTAGAGAGAATTCTGTTGGGGAAATCTAGAAAAAATTACAATAATACATTTGTCCAACCCAACACAGCATTAGAAGATTTACAGGAATTCCTTGGACTCAAGGAGTAAAGATCAGATTGGGAGCATATGGCATGTGAAAAATTTTGATTCTTGGGGAGAGGCTGTGCATTAGGGAAAGAGGAGACTCCAGATTTCAGGGTATCACCAGGCCATGGACTGGGTCAAATGAGATCTGGCAGCTTTGTTAACAATACCTAATATTTGGTCACAGATTCAAGTTAGAGTGAGAAGAGAACCTTCTCAGTGTTCCTGGGTAGGGAGGTCTTGGGCAGCTTACAGAGAAAGGAGAAAGCTCAAAAGGCAGTAGTTGCAGCAGTGTGGCTCAGACCTCAACCTCAGCTCAGGATCTCACTTCTAGTATCTAGCCCAGGCTGAAGAGGATGAACCAGGCAGGGATCTCCCACTAAAGAGGAACCTACAATTCTGTTACTCTGACTAACAGAGTTTTCCTGTTGTTGATAGGTGTGGAGTCCAGAAGTGATTTTGCTCTTGCAAATTGTTGACCCAAACCCAGGTCAGGAACATGCAAACCTCAAATTGAGGGTGGAGGAGTAGTTCGGTGGCAAACAGATTTTGTTCTGAATCTGACCACTCTAGAAACACTGAAAGGTTTCAGCCTATCCTTGAGATCTTGGAATAACACATCACTTAATAATCTAAGAAAACCAAGTATGAGAAAAGCCTCAATGGAAATGTCTAGAGTCATTGATGGAATGTTTTGTTCAAAGAAGAGAAAGGAGGTTAAAAGTACATGGAGTGAGAGCTGAGTGAAGTTTAAGATATAAGAAGAATAGAAAGGTGAGTGATTGGTTCGTGATAATAGAACTAGTTTGTGGCAGAACCTGGTTTCAAACCTAGGTCTTCTGACTTTGACTGTGACCTTAGGCTCTCCATTGTAAGCTCTTTCAGAACAAAGACTACCTTTCTTTTTATCCCACAGAGCACAATGCTCTGGGATATAGTAGGTGCTTATCGAATATTTACTGCCTGCCTGACTTTAATTCTCATATTCTCTTCATGACAGTCTCTTCTAGTCAAGACTTCAGAGGTCACTTAATGCAATTTTAAATTAAGTAGAAATAAAGATTATCAGAGTTGAAAGGGATTGAGAAGTCTAATCCTTTCATTTTTACAGATGAGAGGATTCAGAGCTCTGCCTAGGCTCACAAAGTTTGCTCTTTCTAGTTTATTCCTGACATATCCAAGAACTTTCAGCATTCTTGTTTTCCTTTTAAAAATCACAGGTTACATAAATATAAATATTGGGTGAGAGAAAAGAACAAATTATTTTGCAACCTCCAGGTTGTATTCAGTCCAGGGAACTTACTCAGAAATGTCACAGACCAAGGCAGAGAATTGGATCTAGCATCTGCTAAGAGATTTTCTGAGCTTATATGAGGCACCAGGGACAGAAGTCTCATTCAGTCTTAAAGTTCTCAGCCTCTAGGAACACTAAAAATGAGTCATGGAAGGAAAGAGAATGGCACCTTGGGGGCATCCAGATCCTGGCTCTTGGGCATGGTGACCAGAACTGTCAAACAACTCCACTGTGAATAAGCCTCCTTTTTCTGTAAGCCTCTTCCTCTTTCCAGGAGGCAGATAGAGACCCGTGCAACTAAGTATGGGCACAGTGCTGAAAGGACAGCTCCCTCACCTGCAAGAACCTGTCTGGCACTATCAGGGCCAAAAAACTTTTCTCTTTCAGAGTAGAAAGCAGTACACAACCACTATCCTGGCAAGAGGGATGGGCAGATGTGACTGTGCATTCTCCAGTTTCCCCTCCCTTTCCCCCTCCTTTCCTCCCTCTCCCCCTCCCCCCATCCTGGCACATTCTGGAGGGAGGAAAGGGAGGAGGGGGTGGGGGTAAGAGATACCAGCTGTTCTGAGCTCACTCTGCTACATATCCTCCTTACTCCACCTGTTGCCGGCGACTGCTACTTCAGGCACTATTCATATCCTCTTTGGAGACAAGATCAGTGTCCCTACTCTCCTTTTATCACCCAGTTGGTTTTATTTCTATTTTCTCCATCACTCTTCCCTTTTCCTCCCTATGCCCTCCCTTCCTTCCCCTAGAAAAAATAATTCATTCATTTGTTAAGTATTTGTTGATAACTTACTACATTCAGAGGAAACATTGCTAGGCACTGTGAAGAATAAAGACAATTCACAACTATTTGGTTCTTTATCATTTATAAAATGCTTTCTGAATACAATCTTTCAAAGTAGGTGATATAAGTATGATTTCCCCTACTATATAGATGAGAAAATTAAGGCTCTTCTCTGAGAGGTTAAGTGATTTGCCCAGCATCACAACTCCACGTTTCACAAAACTTAAAGACTAGGAGGACAGTCGTATCAACTACAAGCCAACAAACATTTATTAAGCACCTAAAGATCATGTATTATGGTAGGATAAACTCCACTCCAACAATCAGGAGATCAAGGTTCAAGTTCACGTTTGACCATCCCGGTGGCTTATCTTGGGCTGGTCATTTAAGTTTTTTGAGGCTCAGTTTCCTTACCTGTAAAGACAGGATGATAGAACTCTCTGACTCAAAGGGTTGTTGTGAACAAAGCCTTACATAGAATATTTGTGCCTCAACCATGGTAGAGCATTCCAAACTTGTATTGGTCTGATTAGTCACAGTCAGACACATGGTAAGAGTCTCCAACATAGTGATGTTGTTTTGGTCCTCTGAGAATGAAGGACAACAAACACCAACCAAACAACATGAATGTATCAACACACACAAAATGGCAGCATTTCCAAATTGGAAGGGACCAGAGAGAACAATTAGTCCCAATTGTATCTGAACAAGATATCCCCTCCACAATATATCAATTAACAAATATTTATTAAACACTTACTATGCTCCAGACACTGTATGGTAATCCCTACTCACAAGAAACTTGCATTCAACTGGGAAGACAAATACAAGGAGAATAAATATGAAGAAAATAAGTATAAAAATGCTAGTTACAAGGTGGTTTGGATCAGAGGACACTAGCATTTTGAGAGATCTGCAAAGGTTTCATGTAGCATGTGGTGTTTGAGATGCATATTGCAGAAAGAGAGGGATTCTTTGAGATGGAAGTGAAGAGAGTATTTCAGGGAGGGGGAAGGTCAGTTTGGCTGAATGGTATGTGTGGGAGGGGAGGTAAAATTCAAATTAATCAGTAAAGAATCTAGGGTCAAATTATGAAGATCTTTCAAAGTTAAATAATCTAGAGAGAATAAGAAACCATTGAAGTTCTTTGAGTAGGGAGGCAACATGATCAGATCTGTGTTTAAGGAAAACCACTTTAGCATTGGTGTCAGATATCAGCAAACATTAAACTCCTATTAAACATCATGCACTATGCTAAGTATAGGGGATGAAAATAGAAGAGACAATAGTTCCTATCTTCATACAGGGATTTGATGCAAAGGCTCAAAGAAATCTGAATAGGGAGGGAAATAGGGAGAAGACAACTGTGATCTTTCCTTAGAAGGAGGTTTTGGAGGTCTTTGGCTCTGCCTTCCAGTCAAACAGGGGCAGAGGAGACTGAAGAGATGGAAATATCAAGGCTGATTCAATCTCTTAAGATAACAAGATTTGCACAAGACAATGAGATAAAGGAGTGTTGAGAGAGGAGGCAGAGAAACTAATTAAGAGACTATAATCGATTGTTCCTGTTCACCTAGAAAAGTGGTGAGGGACTAAAGTTTTAACAATGTGAGAAGAAAGAATGAGTCTGGGGGGTGGCTAGGTGTTGCAGTGGATTAAGCACCGGCCCTGGAGTCAGGAGTACCTGGGTTCAAATCAGGTCTCAGACATTTAATAATTACCTAGCTGTGTGGCCTTGGGCAAACCACTTAACCCCATTTGCCTTGCAAAAACCTTAAAAAAAAAAAGAAAAGAAAGAATGAGTCTGATGTGAGATAGAAATGACAGAATTTGGCAATTGTTTGGTTTGTGGGGTTAGGAAGATTTAAGGATAATGCATGCTAAAGTTATGAATCCTGAAGACTAGAATAATGGTGGTACCTTTGATAGAAATGGGGAAGCTTGAAATAGGGGAGTCTGGGAGCAAAGATAATGGGTTCAGTTCTGGACATGCTGAGTTTGAGATATCTGTGAGGCATCCAGTTTGAAAGGTCCAATAAGTAATCAGGACTGCAGGTTCAGAGGTAGACTAGTTAGAAATATAGATCTGTGAGTGATCTCTGTAGATATGATCATTACATCCATGGGAGCCAATGAGTTTTCAGACAAAGGGCATGCCAAGATTTTTCTTAACTTATTTTGTGTCACAATCCAATAGTCATTAGTCAGTAAATATTTATTAAGGACATTTCAGGCACTGCACTATGTGTTGGGGATAAAAATAATAATAAAAAAATCCTTTCCCTAAAGGAGTTTACAACCTAAAGGGGGAAGACCACACACATCAAAGGAAGTTGAAAAGTGTGTGCCAGAGGGTACCTCTGCAGGGGCATGATGTTTTTTTTATTTTTATTTTTTGTGGAGCTGAAACAAAGCAGACCAGCTAAATGCTAATTTTAAAATCTTTAAAGACAAATTGCTATCTTGTACAACTGCTCCATTTGGTACTAGTGGCCTTGATTTTTTGAAGCCAAGTATGAGATTTTATACCTGGTTGCTTCTGTCTTAGTGACATCTCTTTTATATACCTCCTTCTCTCCTCTGACTTTGCTATTGCCCTAGGGCAGGTCCTCATCACCTCATGCCAGGACTATATACTCTACTGGTAGGTTTCCCTGTTTCAAATTGCTCCCTAGACCAGAGTTCACCTTCCTCTCAGCTGTCAAATTGATCTTAAAGGACAGGTCTGATTATCACACACACACACACACACACACACACACACAAAAATCTCTCTCTCTCTCTCTCTCTCTCTCTCTCTCTCTCTCTCTCTCCCTTTCAGTAAATTTCAGTGTTTCCCTATTACTAATATAAAAAAAAAATCTTCTATTTGGCTTTTAAAGACTTTATAACCTGCCTCTTCCTACCTTTCCAATCTTCTTATACTTTATCTACTCTATAAATCAGCTCCACTGGCCTCCTTGCTGTTCTCACAAGACCTTCCAACTTCTAACTGTGGGCCTTTTCACTACTTGTCCCCCCATATCTATAACTCTCTCCCACATCATCTCTGCCTCATGGTTTTCTTCAGACCTCAGACAAAATTCCACCATCAGCAAGAAATCTTTCCTGATCCTCTTTAATGAAATTATCCCCAATTCATTTTAAATATATCTTGTTTGAACATTGTTTGGATGTTGTCTCTCTACTATGACAGTGAACTCCCCCAGGGTAAGGCCCCTGTCTGTTTTTCTTTGTATCACCAATGACTGACACATAGCGTTTAATACATGCTTGTTGCTTTGGCTATCTTTGTCAGTGCAACAAGAGAGGAAGGTAGATACACAGCATCCTGCTAACTGGGAGTCAGACACAGGGCTGGTGTGTGTCCAGGTTGCCACTGCATGAGGCACAACAGTCACAATGAAAACTGCCTACCTAATCACCTTCTGTCACACTCCAAGTGGGTTCTGGGTACTGCCCTTTCAAAGTCTCCAGGGAATCTCATATCCAAGCAGGGGTTAATGAAATCCACTCTCTCCTATTGTGGGGGGGGGGGGGGAAATGGGGAGGAAGCTGGGGTCAGTAGGGGGGAGGCCCTGTTCCTATCAGAGGCTTGTTTTGCAGAGTTGCACAGTCACTGAACAGAAATAGCTGGAGAGAGCAATAAAATACCCCACCCAGCCCTTCCCATCAGCAGGGCACTCACATCTCCGACCACCACCCCGTGCCCCTCCTCCTCCTGGGGGACCCAGCCCTTTCCCTCTAACCTCATCACTAACCCTGAAGCAGATGGGAGGGAGGGTGAGGATAGGAAGAAGCCAGATCCAATTCCCACTGTCCCCAAAAGGGAAGGAGTCAAGGGAAGAAGCTCTCAGAAGAAGGGACAGGCCTGGGGATGTCCACTCAGTGCTGGGCCAGATCACTCACATACAGACTTGCCCAGGATCTGTCCTTGCTCAAACACTACCCTTGGAGTCAAAGTCACCATCTTTCTTCCCAAAGAGCACCCTGGTCTATCTCCCACCCTCCTCCACTTCAGCATTCCCTGGGGCCCAGGCTTTGCCCCTTGGGCCAGTTGTACAGTCTCAGACTTTGGAAGGGCCTGGCCTCCCACCCCTCTGTAGGGGGGTGGGGGAGAGGACTGGCAGAGGGAAACACATTCCTCATTGTGTCACTTCCCTTCATGGGCTGCCAAGGGGCTGGGGCTGAGGCCGCAGCCCCTTCCCCCTCCACCCCCACCCCTTCCCTCTCAGCTAGCCAGTGTTTATTCCCATTTCCTCCCCCAGCCCCCACCCTGCCTGCCCAACTGATGCTTTGCAGATGGGGGCCTGAGTTGCGCCTGGGCTGCCCCTCTCCTCAGTCCCCAGTGCCTCTTCCTGCCTTTGGTTTCCTGCAGGCAGCCTTTAGACATTTTGGGGCCTCTTGGAGCCCAGGGGCCTGGGCTGGGAAGCCTCAGGTCCCAGGGAGTGGCAGTAGGGACAGCCTCTTTCTGACATCTGACAAGTCGAAGTCAGGGAGTTAAGGCAGGGGAAGTGGGGGGTTGGAAATAGGCTGAACCTGTGGTCCTTGGCAGAGTTGCTGCTAGCACCCAGATAATTGTCTAGATCTCACCTGGACACAGCTTAGTGATCATCTGGACTCTCCCCATTTAGGTAAAGGACATTTTACTACTAGATAATTGTCTAGATCCCACCTGGACACAGCTTAGTGATCATCTGGACTCTCCCCATTTAGGTAAAGGACATTTTACTACTACTTCTCTAATGAGCAGAGATAATCTCTCTCATAGACTCATAAAATGTCAGTTGTAACAGACTCTGTCAGAGATGATCTAATCAAGGGATTCTGAACCAGAGACCCATGGATAAAGTTCAGGATGTCTGAACTTCCATGAGAAAAAATTACATCTTTATTTTAATATGGTTGCTTTCCTTCATCATTTTATGTCTTTCATTCTATGGACTGTTTTCTTTTGTCATCTTATGTCTTTCATTTTATGCATTTAAAAACATTATTCTGCAAAGTCCATAGATTTCACCAAACAGGTCCTTGGCACCAAAAAAAAGAACTCCTCATCTAGACTAATCCCCTCAACTTATAGATGAGGAAACTGAGGTCTGTGGAGTGGAAGTCTTATAAATATTTAATGGTATAATCAGGCCTAGAACCCAAGTCTCTTGATTTTCTGCCCCAAGCTCTCCCCATCCCTACTCTCTTTTTAGATAGTCCTCTTTTCCTCTACTCCTTCCCTCATCCCCTCCCCCTTTACACACTAGTCCTCTTTTCCTCTACTCCTTCCCTCATCCCCTCCCCCTTTACACACACACACACACACACACACACACACACACACACACAGCCTTTTCTGTGGCCTAGAGAAGTGGAATGTGTCAATCAAAGTCTTAGGGAGTCTTAAGAGGTACAGACACCCTCACTTACAAACTGTGACACCACACATCATGTACCTTTACAAAGGCAGCTTTAAGCCACAGAGGAAGGGGGTGTCCCAGGAACCATCTCTCTGACATTCTATCCTCTGCTTGTCAGCTCAGAAGCTTATGAAGGGGCTGGGTGGAGTGGCCCAGAGCTGGCTCTCTGGAGCCCCCACAGACCTCCCTGCCTGTGAGTTTGGAAACCAAATTACAGGGTCTGAGGCCACAGAACAGCTTCCCTTGGGGCTCCACAGGACTTCCAGGGTTAATTAGAACGTAGAGCCTGGCTGACAACTTGAAAGAACACCCCCTTAGGCACCCACGTTATGTGTGTCTGGGAACAAATCGAGAAGGGGAGGGAATCTCTAGCTGGCAGCCGTGAAAACTTAGTGTCCTAGCTCCTCTTCATGGCCAGAGGCCCTCTCCAGTCCTTATAATCTTAGAAGATATCTTGCCTTTTCTCAACTGCCTCAGCTTTCCCTTCTGATCAAAAAAGTGGCCCCTTTAGTTTCTTCACAAGAGGTTTGGTGGCAGTTTCTCTCCCAAATTCCTCCCTAGTTAATATGGGGGTGGAGGAAGGAGAGGGGCGGGAAATGCAGCAGAAGCATCCTCATATCCCTGCCCCCACCCATGGGCTAATAGAAACCACCTGGGCTGTAAGGCACACACTCTCTCTCCTACTTCCTTCAGTCCTGATTCTGTTTCTAATGAGTGCCCCAGCACCAGCCGCATACCAGCCCTCAGGGCTCATTAATCTCATTAGGCAGCTACAAATCATTATGGGGCCCACAGAGTTACCTTCCCCAAGCCCTTTTCCTCCAGGCCAGACACACGTGTCTATGTGTGCTCCTAAGCATTACCCTTCTTTCCTTCCCTAACTTCTACCCTAAGAAGTAGCTTCTCCTAGCTGAGGTCCTTGGAACCCCTCAATGGATAGGGAAAGATTTCTGAGTTGACTTCATTCAATGTCCATAGAGTTAGAGCTGGAAGGGACCTTAGAAAACATTTTATTCAACTTTTTCATTTTCCAGATCCAACACTGAAGCCCAGAGAGAAAAGACTGACTCAAAGTGATATAGTTGGTATCAGAGGCAGAATTTTGAACCCAGGTCTTCCTAACTCCAAGTTCAGCAAGCTATATAAATCATCTAATCCTCGGAGCATGATGTAGTGAAAATAATCCTGGATTTGGAGCCTAAGCACTTGAAATTTGCCCCTGGTTTTTCTATTTTATTACTTGTGTCACATTGGATATTTTATTTCCCATCGCTAAGTCTCAGTTTTATTCTCTGTAAAATGAAAGGGTTGGAGCAGATGCTCTAAGGTCCTTTCTTGCTACGTATGCTCTTATTATTCTCCTCTATACTTCTGGTAAGAAGAATCACCATTAGGGCTAGTGTGTGGGTGGATATAAAGGAACAGAAAAAAGAATTTTCCATCTAACAACAGTTTTAATTTCATGTGAAAACTGCCTGAGACTAGACTAGGGGAGACTAGACTGGGTAGGTGGATGCAAATAGGTCACACATTCCAGGAAAAGAGAGGAGGGAGCAGTCTTTTTTGCTCATAATCAGGCTGAACTCTTCTGGGTGGTGGGTGCTGGAGGCTGGATCTGAATAGCTCCTCCTCTTGAATGTTTGAGCTCTGACCCAGGGCTCCCCAGATGAGACTTCCTGGCCAGGAATCAACTAAACGCCCCTCCCCTTTTCATATTTTTCCAGGCTCTGTAGTTCCCATCCAAAATCAAAGCTTTGGCTAACAAAGCCCTGTAAAAGAAGTATTCTTAAGACCATGGGGGTATTTTCTCCTCTACTTTCAGAGCACAGACCTCTGGAGATCATCCCAGACATTTCTTTTGCCTTCACACATTCACCTTGTCTCCCACACTCTTACAGATGTGTTATCCTCCCTTTCCTGCACAGACCAGGACTTGTACAACAAATAGGCTAATTAAGGGAGTTCAGGGGTAGAGGTAGCAGAATAAAAAATCAGAATAAAGAACTAGAATTTGACCTGTGGTAGATGGATGGACAGAGGAAGATATCAGTGAGGAGTAGCATACTACAGTGGGACTATCACTAGCTTTGACACTTTCTAGCTTTGTGTCCTCAATCAAGTTACTCTGAGCCTCAGTTTCCTCATCTGTAAAATGAGGAGATTGGACTAGTGTTCATCTCTAAGATCTCTCCTAGGGTGAATAGCTCATTAATGTAACAATTAATGAACTCATTAATGAGCTACTAGGTCATTAATAAAGCAGCAATCTGAGAAGAAGAGTCCAGGTTTCAAGCATCAAGGCTCTTCCGAAGTTAGGCAGCAGCGACCTAGATTCCTAACTGCTTGCGTAGAGAGATTAAAGCCACTTGGTCAGCTTTTGGCAAACAGAGTTAGTTTTAAAAATCTCTACTTTTGTATCTTCTCATTTTCTCTGTCAAATTATTTTAGGTTTATCATAGTGCAAGTCGCAGACCATGTACGAGTTCATGCACACATACTATCTACACACATTTGTACTACAGAGATACAATGAATAGATGCTAACTGTATACATTCCCCCTCCTATAATCCACACATAAACACAATCACTGTTTGGTGACTCACATACATATTCAGACATGCACATATTCTCATTATCTTCCGATCTGAAAACATGGCCTTTCCCTAATGGTGCCCAATCAGATTTCAGACATTTTTTATTTCCCAGTCCCTTCCTCTCTCTCTCCCTTATGCAACAATCCTCATATCCCAGATTTCAAATATCCCAACAGGATCTGATCAGTTTCCCCTCAACCTACCAGGACCCAAAAGGCACATTTTGGGGAAGGATCCATTTGATGTTCTGTGGGGGAGTGATGGGGTTTTGAAAAATGAAGGGAAATGAGAAATTTTGAGCTGAAAGAGATTGTTATTGCCTGGTGTTTGTTTCAATAAAGTTAAGGCATCTCAATTAGAAGCTACTCCCATAAAGACCTTAAAGATTATCTTATTTTGTTCTTGGCCAGTCATATCTCGGCTGTGTCTGTCTTTTCATGACCCCATATGGGGTTTTCTTGGTAAATATTCTGGAATGGTTTGTCATTCTTTTATTTGGTCCATCTTATAGATGAAGAAATTGAGTCAAACAAGGTTAGAGGACATGCCCAAGGTCATTAGTAAGCATATGAATCCAGATTTGAACTCATGAATATGTCTTCCTGATTTTAAGCCCACTGCACCACCTACCTACCTTAAGATCAGTTTTACATCTCAGTAAATATCTGATGAATTTATTTTATTCCCAAACCTTCATTTTTCAGTTGAAAAGCTAAGGCCCAGGGAGGTGAAGGATCTGGGTTACATGACTAGGTTTCTTGAAGTCAAGTCTTTTTCTGTTATTGTTGTTTTGGTTTTTTTGGCAAGGCAATGGGGTTAAGTGACTTGCCCAAAGTCACACAACTAGGTAATTATTAAATGTTTGAGGCTTGATTTGAACTCAGGTCCTCCTGACTCCTTTACTCTCTCTATAACATTCTAGATGCTTTCATAAAAGCATTAATTCAACTCCATAAACATCTACTTATTGAGTGCCTTCTGTTTTCTGTCTAAGTGACGGGGGGTTATGAAGACTAAAATGTCCTATTCTCAAGGAACTTACCTTCTTACCAGGGTGTGTCATGTACCACATGTACCACACAGCTAGGTAATTATTAACTGTCTGAGACCAGATTTGAACCCAGGTACTCCCGACTCCAAGGCCGGTGCTTTATCCACTACGCCACCTAGCCGCCCAGAAAATGATATTTTAAAAAGGATATGAAATAAAGTATTACAAGGGCTATTTGAGACAGAAGACAACATTAATTGGGGAACTTGGTGGGAGATGAGGGTGGTACCTAAGATGAAACTTGAAGTTTCTGATAGGTGGAAATGAAAAGGGAGTATGAATTCCAAGCATAGGACTGGGGGTTAGAGGGTCGGGACAGCTTGTGCAAATGTACAAAGGCAAGAGATGGAATGCTGAGATCAGGGAACAGCTGGAAGTCCAAGTAGGTTGGAACAGATAATTCTTAGAGGGGAAGAATTTGAAATAAGACCGAAAAGGTAAGTGGCAGTCAGGTTGTATATGAAAGCATAAAGAGAGGGCCTAGGCTTTATTCTCTTGGCTTTTTCCTTAATAAGTTTCCAGCAATAAATAAATCTTTTCCTATCTTCCTGCCCTACACCCTTTAGACCATTTGACTTAAGAAATGTCTTTAATACTTTTAAGGAATTATGATTTTCATTCCTGTGGGATCGTTCTCCTTCTACATGAAAATGACAACTCTATTTAGTCCTTTGTAGGAAGTACTGGGCAAAAAATATCCTTTAGAAAACTTCTCTTCCTTCAAGACTCAACTTAGGGGGCAGCTGGGTGGCACAGTGGATAGAGCACTGGCCCTGGAGTCAGGAGGACCTGAGTTCAAATTGGACCTCTCATACTTAATAAATTGCCTAGCTATGTGGCCTTGGGCAAGTCATTTAACCCCATTGCCTTAAAAAAGGACAACTTAAACACTACCTTCTACAGCAAGCCTTTCCCAATTCCCCCAAATGATAGTGCCATGCCTCCTTAGCTACCTTGTCTTTCACCTTTGTTCAGTTGTTTTCAGGCGTATTCAACTAAACCTCATTTAGGGTTTTCTTGGAGAAGATATTGACATGGTTTACCATTTCCTTCTCCAGTTCATTTTACAAGTGAGAAAACTGAGGCAAAGAGGGTTAAATGACTTGCCCAGGGTCACACAGCTAGTAAGGCTGGATTTGAACTCAGAAAGATGAGTCTTCCTAACTCCAGCCCTGATGTTCTATCCTCTTTGCCATCTAGCTGCTCTTGTCTTTAGCTACTTTGTATTTTTTATTATTATTATATTGATCATATTTATTTATGTATATGCTTTTTGTCTCCCCCAATAGAGTGTAAGTTTCTAGAAAGTAGAGATTATTTCACTCTTTTTTGTTTGAATCTCCAGGAACCTTGTAGGTGCTTAATAAATAACATTGTAGCTTGATTGACAAATTTCTAGATAGCCAGGGAGATGAACCTCTTCTGTACTTCACGGATCCTCAGAAGAAAGAGACTATATTGTATAAAACCTGCACAGCTTGGCAAGCCCTGCATAAGTCTGCACTTTCCTGGAACAGCCCTCAATAACCTAGGGTCACCATCACATGATGATAAGGACAGAAGGGATGATATTAATAGGGTTTTGCCTTCGGGCACTTTCATGGAAGAAGCAGATTTTCTTCCTGTAATCATGGGAGTAACTGAGTTAGATCTCACAGTCCACTCTGACCACTTTCCAGGGTCCTGTCACTGTGGCACCTCTCCCAAAGGTCCCTCAGTTGATGAACCTCACCGACCCTTGTAGGGATAACAGATGGGCTATCCCTTCTCCCACCATAATTGCACCAGAAGTTGACTAGTCCTCTGCAGTGCCACAGGCCTTCCACCATCACAGGCTGGTTTTTTTTTTTTGTCCCAAATGAAAATATCCTACTTGCAGCTGTGGATATCGCAATATCAGATCACTGCACAAGGGGCCCCAAGTGGGATCTGATTCTGGGCTCCAAAGAATGCCCAGAAGATACTCCAGGTTGGCTAATGGCCAGCAATTAAGAATTAATCAATCAATAAAGATTTATTAAATGCCTTCTATGAGTTAGCCATTGGGCTAAGCACTGGAATACAAGAGGCAAAAGACAATCCCTATCCTCAAGGAGTTTATAATCTAATGGGAAAGACAACATGCAAACAAGTATATAAAAGCAATTATATGGGAGAAATAGAAATTAACAGAGGAAAGGTATTAGAATTAAGAGGAACTGTGGAAGGTTTTCTTGAAGTTTAGAAGGTAAGACTTTAGTTGTAACTTAAATGAATCTCATATCTTATATCATATCTTAATATTTCAAAGAGTCAGCCACCCTTCCTCTATAATCCACATTATGGCCACTGGGTCACTAACCCCTACTTGAATGGAGATCTGAAGGGAGATGAAACTGAGTTTGTCTCAGATACTTACAGTTTCTCCAGCATGTGAAGTCCAGAGAAAGAGCCGTTCTGGAGTCCAGTGAGCTTGTTATTGCTTAGAAGCCTGTGATGGGTTAAAAAAAAAATGGGAAGAAAATTGCTGTTACCTAAAGCAAAACCGGACAAACCTCCGAACACCTGGATACACAATTTCCTAGTGTACTTGGTGGAGGGAATCAATAGTAAAATCCAAGTGAAGGTCCCTCCCATAGATCCCAGTGGGTAAGGATCTGCTAATAGATCCTCTTTAGTGAAGACTTCCTAAAGCGCCTTCCACACTGAGAGAAGGAAGCAAGGTATTGAGAGTGGGGACTGGGTTCCTTTGGACTCTGGCCCTGTGGAATGGAAGGGGAAGGGTTGGTTGTTCAGGGCCATCCCAAAACTGTTCCCACCAAGCTATCCTCTGCCATAGTTTGGCTTCCTTACTCAAAAGATGTGGAAGTTTTAGCTTTGTATTTGTACCTACCCTTCACCCCAGCCCAAGACAACTTCAGTTAAGGGTAAAAATTGGTCTCCAAGGGGTCAGCTAATAAACTGAAGGCTTTAGGAACAGCTCTAGTCTAAGTTGAATCTTTCCCATATTTCTTTGGTTTGCTTTTTTCCTCAGTCAAGGAGGAGGGAACTCTTATTTAGATGGTACTCCCTTTCTCATCCTTTCCACTGCCCCTTTTCAACCAGACCCTCAAAAGGTTCAAGTGGAAAGGCAATAGGTTCATGAGAAGCACAGTCAGGGATCCAGTCAAGAAGTTCAGTCACTCCCATCTAATTGCTCATTAAAGATCTTTAATGAACCTCTTGGTATCTATCCTAAACCCTGGGCAGTTATCCTTTCCTGTGACCTGAGGAGAGATAGGTCAGAGGAGGGAAAGGTTGGGAGCCTGAGTCTCCCAAGGGATTGCCTTATAGGAACAGATTGGGATAGGATAGACCTGGATAAAATTTTGACCTCAGAGATCATAAATTTAAATCTAGAAGGGACCTCATAGATTATTTAGTAAAACCCAGATGTTTTACAGATGGGGAAATTGAGGCCAGGAAATGTTATGTGGCTTGACCAACATTACACAGGTTATAAGTGATTTATCAGGGGTGGCTAGGTGGTGCAGTAGATAAAGCACCAGCCCTGGAGTCAGGAGTATCTGGGTTCAAATCCAGTCTCAGACACTTAATAATTACCTAGCTGTGTGGCCTTGGGCAAGCCACTTAACCCCATTTGCCTTGCAAAAAAAAAATAAGTGATTTATTCATGACTCCATTAATTTTTTTTTTTTTAGTTTTTGCAAGGCAATGGGGTTAAATGATTTGCCAAGATCACACAGCTAGGTAATTATTAAGTGCCTGTGGCCAGATTTGAACTAGGTCCTCCTGACTCCAGAGCCAGTGCTCTGGCCACTGCACAATCTAGCTGCCCTGACTCCATTACATTTTAAACCTTCCTGGGCCTCATTTTGTCTATTTGTAAAATGAAGGGAATTAGATGGTATAATCTTTTAAGCTAGGAGTTCTTAAGACATATACTGTAACATATATCCCTTTGGCTATCTGGTGAAGCCTATGGATTCCTTTCGAGAAGAATGTTTTTAATTGCACTGTGATAAAATGCATAAGGCAGCTCGGCAACTCAGTAGGTAGAGCACCTACCCATAGAATTAGAACCTGAATTCAAATTTTGTCTCAAATACTTATTAGTGTGTGACTGGCCAATTCACAAAGGAAGTCAATTCTACCAAAATACTTTTTAAAAATAAGTTCTTATAATAACCCCTATTTTAAGATCTCTTCTAGCAGAATAATCCTAGTTTTCTATCAATTCACTGGAACTGGGCTCTGTTAGGAAGTGGAAGATAACAGGTATAAAAACTACTATCCATCTCAGCCAACTGTCAGCACTGGGCAGCTAAATTTGAGACATAAAGAGGGAGAACTGGATTATTAGGGAGAAGAGATAACTACCTGTCCCTTTACCCCCTTTTCTGATGTCAAAGGGAATAAGAAATGCTAATATCCTAACAGGGTGAGTGTGTATGTGTTCATTTCAAAAGGATCCTCCCAGTCATTTCATTTGCCACAATACTGTGGTTAATAGAGTAAAGCAAATCAATAGGGTCAGGAGGTTGGAGAGAGGGAGCAATAGAGGACCTGGTGGAGCCTAGCACATTGCATTCCTATCCTTGGAGGGAATTGTAGGGAGGTGACCAGAGCCTCAGATTTCAAATCAGGAGACAATCACTTATTGGGCATATGACCCTGAGCAAGTCATTTCTTTGGACCTCAGTTTCCTCCTTTATTAAATGAAAAGAGCAGGCTAGATAGTTTCTGAACTCCTTTCTAGTTTAGCAGCTGGATTCTATTTATATTCATCTTAGCATCTAGAATTCTAGGAATCTACACTGCATACTTTGGGCAGGAGGACCCCAAGTAGGCCTGCTAGGAGGTCCCATTTTATGCTAGATTCATCCTATTTCTTTTTTCCTCAATTCTCTATCTATGGGGGGGTGTGGAAATTGTGAGTTCTTAAAATCTGGAGCAGTTATGAATCTGTGATAGTGAGAATTAAGGGTGGAAAGGGATGCGTGACTAAATCAAATATAGTCTACTGGAATTGGGAGTAATGGACCACCCAATTCAGAAAGGGGGATTTGTCCTTGCTGCTCCATCCCTAACAAAACTGACTGATCTCTGTAGGATAGCCCTCTGTGTGGACAAGTCAGCTGCTGACCACATTTCTAGTTTTCTTAACCCACCTGGAACCCTTGAAAGATTGGAAAAGTAAAGTTCCCAGCCAGAATATGTTTTTTATATCTGCAAAAAAAAGAATTATCCTAGCTTATTCTCCAAAGCAAAGGTCAAAGGTGACAAATGACTTTCTCTTTACCCTCTACCATTACTGTCAATGAGTATGTTATTATCTCTTATTTTTTGGAGACAGCTGGGGTTAAGGGACTTGCCCAGGGTCTATTTTTGGCCTATTGAGGCCTATTTTGAATTCAGGGCTCCAGGGCTGCTACTTTATCTACTGTACCACCTAGCTGCCTCATCAATGGGTAGAGATTATTATTCTCTACTCATTTACATTACCAATACATGTATGTCAGTAAGGCTCTATCTAGGGGTATGCTGGAAAACATTTAACAACTGACTCTCCATGAGAAAAAAATAATGTTTAATCTGCATTTTTAACATTTTTTTCCATCTCTTTCATAAGTCTAGAAATCAAGAAAATAATAAAAGCAACCCTGACTAGTAGCATTCCCTGATTTCTAAGTTACAAAGACTTTTACATTGAAAAAATTCTGGCCAGCCCCTGATTCTATCTATAAAAATAGAATTTAAGTAAATATAGATTTAGAGCATCCTTGGTCAACTTCCTCATTTTCTAAAGAAGGAAATTGAGATCCAGGGATGTTAAGTGATTTCCCCAAGTCTACAAAATGTCCAAGCTGGTATCTGAAGTCAACTAATCATTCTGTTGTGCCACAAAGCCTTCTCTATTTACATGATTCAAACCCTGGGATCCACCATCTTTGCTTTAGTGACCTGGATATTTCCAAGAAGCTGGGTTTTCTCCTAAAAGCCCATGAAAGTTAGTTTCAATTCCCTGGTTTTGTGAACAGATTGTCATATGTAGGGGTAGCTAGGTGGCACAGTAGAGCACTGGCCCTGGAGTCAGAAGGACCTGAGTTCAAATGTGAGCTCAGACACTTAGCACTCAGAGTTAGTTCCAAGCAGCTGATGGATGAGAGATTCATTTTTTAAAAAATTATTTAAGGCAATGGGGTTAAGTGATTTGCCCAAGGTCACACAGCTAAGCAAGTATTAAGTGTCTGAGGTCACATTTGGATTCAGATCCTCCTGACTCCACAGGCAGTGCTCTATCCACTGAACCACCTAGCTGCCCTGAGAGATTCTTTCTTTACAGAGATTGCTATTATTGGAATGGGTAGGAAACCTACTTATACTTAAACCAGTACTGATGCACATGATTGTCTCAAAGACTCATAGAATATTAGGGCCAGAAGGGACCTTAGGTCCCCTCTTCATTTTATAAAGGAGGAAACTAAAGTTTGGACAAGAAAAAGGGCTACGTATTTCATTGCTTTTTCTATGACAGGAAAATCAAATGAATGCTTTTGTCTACAGGGATGCCTCATGGGGCTGGGGGGGGCAGAGAGTAGCAAATGCATAAAGTCAACAGAGTAAGAGGGAGGGAAGGAGCCATGAGCCCAGACCTTATTTCACTCTTCCTAAACACTGAGCCAGCCTTTGCCCAGGTCTCACATCCCTCTAGACACCACCTCAGCCTGGCAAAACAGGCTTTTCCAACCGCACCAAGGACTCAAGGGGCCAGGTGGGTTTCCCTTCCCAACCACTTTGGTTCTTCTCTGCAAGTGTCCTGGCTTTTCCAGAACAAACATTTTAAGAGTTCTCTTCCACCAAACCCCTTCTTCACCCCCACACCTCCTACCATACCAAACCCAAATCCTTCCCAGCTAGAGGGAAGCCAAGTATTGGAGTCCTGAGCACTGAATCCAAGAATCAAGGGGAGAGCATGTGGGCAGAATCCATCACAAAAGGCTGGAGTCCTGGTCTAGCTTTTTGCTTCAATTAAAGGGGAAGAGGGAATAAACTTAGTTAACACTAATGAGATTAGAGATCTAAGCATCAAGGGACTGGAGGTTTGTTGCTGTTTTTTTTTAACCAGAAGAGAAACTTGGTAGAATCCCTCTCCAAAACTAGGTAGTGCAGTGGATAGAGCACTGGCCCTGAAATGAGGAGAACCTGAGTTCAAATCCTGCCTTAGGCACTTAACTAGCTGTGTGACCACCCTGGACAAATCTCTTAACTCCAGTTGTCTCCAAAAAAGAAAAGAGAATGTGAACTCTCCCTGCGAGCAAGGATTGTCATACTTTCCTATTTGTGTGCTAAGTCACCAGTCTCATTTTCTTCTCTAGAGCCATCTGGATCCAGTGGCCAGATATGAATTAGAAAGACTAGAAATGGCCCTGGATGAAAGACAGGGTTAAGTGACTTGTATCCCCCTCAGTATTTTGTATATATGTACCTCTACATTAGATGTGTTGCTGCTGAAGGCTCAGATGATCAAATTTAATGTGATAATATCCATAAAAAGGGTCAGGACAGTGGCTGGAATATGGTAGATACTTAATCAACGTCTGTTTCTTTCTCTTCTTCCCATACTCACCTCCTCCTCCCTCTCTCCCTAGGTAGATATGTGATGAGCTGCCTAAGATTTTAATATCAAATAGGTTTGGCAGAGATGAACCAGTGCTACAAGATTAGTATCATCTATGTCCTTCTTAGCCCTTCCCTGTTTTCTTGGGTTCTCTTCAGTATCAGAATTTATGGGACTCTGAAGGACAACTAGGTAGCACAGTGGATAGAGTGCCAGCTCTAGAGTCAGGAAGACCTGAGTTCAAATCTAGTTTCACACACTAACTTGTGACCCTGGGCAAGTCACTTCCTCCTGTTTACCTCAGTTCCTCATCTGTAAAATAAATTGGAGAACAAAAGGGCAAACCACTTTAGTGTCTTTTCTCAAAACCCTCCAAAATGTGGTCATAGGGACATAGAGAGTCATACATGACTGAAACAACTAAACAACAAGAAACTCTAAAGCTTTGTCTTCAGTACCAAGTCTCGGATCATAGGCTTTTTGTGTGAGATCCAGAAACCAAGACCTTACCTACTTAAGAGAAATGAACAACTCAGTGTATCTAGATGGATAGGATACAGGGGTTGAGGAATGGAAATGTTGGTATTTGGGGTTCAACAGTCACCAATGAACCTGTGGGCAATTCCAACCTCAGTGGCAGTGGGAGCTACTTGTAGAGTAAGTAATAAGGGATCTGGCAGAAAAGGGTTTCTAGCACTATATTCTGCAGCTGCACATGATAGATTTTGAACTAGTTGAAGCAAAGGGGAGATAAGAAAGGGTGCTTTCTCATGAGATTCAAAAGCAGCAATTGCTTTGAGAAGTCTTCACTTGAAATTGCAAAACCACTTAGGACTTGCATCCAGGTCTTTAGCTTCCATATCAGAGTTTTTCCCATTATAAATGATGTCTCTCAGTCCATCCCCTGTTGAGATTGTGTTTTTGCTCTCTGTGTTTATGTCCATTCCTGAGGACGGAGAGGATAAATCACTCAAAAGTAACTCTATCCGCCAGACACAGTGCTTGAATTTTACCTCTGGCAGAGTAGTTAACTAGTATCCTCTTTTAAGATACAAATCCATCAGGGAAGGTGACTTCATTCGCACTTTTATGTAATGACTTTGCTTAGATACTTTCATTCTTGATTCCTGTCTGATACCAGGACATATTGAGAATGGGAGTTTTGTTGTGGGAGTGTTGAAGGGTAAAGATGGGTAAGAGGGGAGTTTTGGGGTAACAGAGCATTACTCTTCATTCAGGGGTTATGTGTTCTGCCTGTTTTTGGTTAGATTCACTTACTCAAAAATTCATCCTATAGTTCATTACTTCATCTCTGCATAATGGTAAAGTATAGAGGTAGGCAGAGTTCAATATTGTATTAATGATAATAATAATAATAAATAAACTAGCATTTAAATTATGTTTTGATGTTTGCAAAGCATATTATAAATAATTATCTCATTTTATCCTCACACCAATTCTGGGAGGTAATTGCTATTATTATTTCTCCTTTTAAAATGGAGTAACTGAGGCAAACCTTGTTTAGTAACAGAGTTACAGCCACAACTCAGCTCCCGCCCTCTCCCCACGAAGCCAACACAGGCACCAACAAAGAACAGAAAGAAAAACAGGAATTAAGTTAAATGACTTGCTCAGGGTCACACAGATTCTAAGGGTCAGAGGCAGGATTTGAACTCAGCTGTTCCTGACTCCAGATCCAGCACTCTAGTCACTGTAGTACTTAGCTGAAAGCTGTTTTGTTATCCCCCATCTGTTGTCCTCTTTCCCATTTCATTTACACAATTTCTTGGATTTGTCTAGACCTCATGCCAAGTGCTCCATAAACTTATTTTTCCCTTAACTTTTTTTGCTGTTTTGTGTAGTGATACTGCTTAGAGACTTCTAGAATCCCCCTCTGTGGTGTGTATCTGAGACTCCAAAAGTGGGATTACTCCTTGTCATCATTTCTCTCTGGCAAGAAGATTGTATAAATGCTGCTAAGAGGGAATGAGCTGAATTGGAGGAGTGTTTTGATTTAGATTGAGGATAGATTACAGTCGGAAAATTACACAATACTTTCAATAATACCAAATTTCCCACTATTACAAAAGCTCATCTCTTTTAAACCAATATTTATGTAACTTTTAAAAAATATAAATAACCAAAAATGAGTAGGATAGTCGTGTAATGAAAATGAAAAGTAACAGATGGCCAACCCTAAACAATGTTTTTATTTTTGATTTAAAGTAGATTTAGTCCCTCAGGTTCCTTCTTGTTCTAAATCCTTGGATCTACAATTAACAAAAATGTGACCCATTTTTGAACATGAAGCCCATCTTCCATGGAGAATTTATGGATACATAGGCTCAGGATGAAAAAGTATAATGGATTTTTTGATCTGAATAGATGCAGGAGGGCCCAGGCTGATAAGATTGGATTTTCATCAACTTAGCATACCTCTCTATGTGCATGAATACATATAATTATTGACCACCTGAATACAACCAGCACCTTTTTCTATATTTCCCATTAACAGCTTCCCTTCCCTCTTCAAATGGACCTGTCCAGGTTTAGGTACTTTATTTCCCTAGCCATAAGAAGATCATATCTATTTTAAGAATATGGGTTCCAGGGTCAGACTCTGCTGTCTTCTACTAATCTCTGAAAAGATTTACATGAGAGAAAGGTGATAAGAGATGATAATTTTAAAAAAAGAGATGATAAATAATATGTTTAATTTAATATCTTCATAGACATTCTCCTGTACTATGGTAATCTCTTAGGGTAGCTAGATGGTACAGTGGATAGAGCACTGAGAGTTTGAATCCAGCCTCAGACACTTGATATGCACTAGCTGTATGACCTTGGGCAAGTCACTTAACCCTGACTGCCTTTCATCCAGGGCCATCTCTGGTCTTTCTAATTCATATCTGGCCACTGGATCCAGATGGCTCTAGAGAAGAAAATGAGACTGGTGAATTAGCATAGCACCCCTTCATTCAAATCTAATTCATGTACTTGTCATGGCATCACCTCCCTGATGCCATGGCCTTCTTTGAGGATGAAGGACAAACATCATCAGCTCCTCTTGATGATCCTGGGTTCTTAAAGGTTATATCAACTGATTACCAGCTCTATGGAGGTCAGAAGGGCTTCAAGTATAGACCTGACAATGGATCCTGGGTTCTCAAAGGTTGTATCAACTGACTACCAGCTCTATGGAGGTCAGAAGGCTTCAAGTATAGACCTGACAATGGATTATATTTCTGTGTCAGACAGTCAGCCTAGCTAAGGTAGAAGAAGTTTATCACCACAGGGTTGATCTCCATCTGATGAAAATATTTGGCCATAATTCATTAAGACCATCTCAAGAGCAGCTAAATTGTACTATGGATAGAGTATGGGGCCTGGTAATCAAGAAGACTTGAGTTTAAATGTGATCGCAGATACTAACTAGTTGTGAGACCCTGGACATCTGTAAAATGTGGATAGTGATATCCATAGGGTTATTGTGAGGATACAAGATAATAATTATAAAATGCAAGCACCTGGCAGTGTTTATTATTACTATTATTATTCTTACAATCTATGTGAGTGGAGAGAGGAGCTACCAGAGATGAAATAATGGGAATGCCTAAGTATGGGTATGAGATTGTTAGTGGGCAGGGAGGCAAGCCTATCATGAGAGGCCAGACACATTGACACCTTTCAAAGATAGCATGTTGGAGGCAGGAAAGATGCATTTGAAATGAGGAGACCTGGGCTCCAACCTAATCTACTTACTACTTGGGTGACCCAAAGAAAATCACTTAACTTCCCTAAATTGGTTTTCTGGTCTGTTGTTATTGTTGTTCATCTGTTTTGGTCATATCCAGTTCTTCATGACCCCAACTGGGTTTTGGTTTTTTTTTTGGCAAAGATATTAGAGTGGTTTGTCATTTCCTTCTCCAGCTCATTTACCAAGAAGGAAATCAAGGCAAATAGAGTTAAGTGACTTGCCTAGGATCAAATAGCTAGTATGAGTCTGAAGAATCTTCCTGACTCCAGAACCAGCCCTCTATCCACTGAGCTACTGATGGAAATAATAATGATTACCCTACCTTCTCATAGAGCTATGGGGAAAATTCTTTGCCAAACTCCAAATGATCAAATAATATGAGTTATTTCATTGCATTATTTATTGCATGGAATTAAATTTTGAGACATGTAGTTCTCCCCCCCCCCCAACTAAACAGTAAAACTCTCAGAGGGTCAGAATCTGAATCATGTGGCTTGTATTTCCCACAGCACCTAGAGCTACACTATTGAACAAAGTGGTAGATCAACAAATAATTATGAATTCAATGAATGGGTGGCTAGGCAGGATTGGGTTCCAGAGAGAAGGGGCAGGAGTGTGGCAGAGTCAAGAAAAGGGAAGTTGGAAGGCAAAGCCTAACTCCTTTGTTGGTGATGGTTCTTACCAATCACAAAGGAGTTATTTCCCCATCACTCCCCACCACTATCTCCATTAGTGAAAGGATTGTTCTGACTTCTAGGAAAGAACATCTTTCCCTAGTAAGCTTCACTGCCTGGCAGCAAAAGTGGTCCCCTCTAGCTGTTCTCTCCCACAGGGAGGATAAGCCATGAAGCTAAAAATGGCGGGGTGAGGAGAGATATTGACCATCTCTTGAAGTCTTCTCTTGAGAAAGGGCATGGTGAGTGGGTAAGACCTTGGCAAGGGGAGTCCTCATAGCAACTGTGGAAGGTAGATAAATTGTATAAAATAATTCCCTCATCTTAGGGATAGAGAGATAAATCTTTAGTTTCATTGGTATGTAGAACTCGCAGATGAGTATACTCACTCTACCTACCATTGAGAGTTGCCACCTTCTCTGCAATTTACTCTTAGAGAGTTTCCCAGAACATTTGTGAGGTTAAATGACTTACTTAGAATCAGTATGTATTAGAAATAGATTAGAAACACAGGCCTTCCTTGGTCTGAGATCCATTCTCTCTCTCACTTTATAATACCTTTATTCCCCAGAGTTCAGATGAGGAAATTGTAGCTCAGAGAGAGAGATAATGTGCCTAAAATCACAAGGCAATAATCAATGAAACCAGAAAAATAACCCTATGCTTCTACCTCTAAATCTAATAATCTTTGGGTTTTTTGTGGAATTTCAACTTTTATTTTTCAATTCTACAAGCAGTCATTAAGCACCTCCTGTGTGTCACCCCCCCCTCCTTTTTTGCCTTCCTCTTTCCCTGAAGAGAGGACTCTGCTTTATTTTCTCCACTAAGAAAAATATGTATATTTGAGAGTGGGGTGGATGGGGAAGGTTGGGAAAAAGAAGGGGATGAATTGGTGTCAAGGACCCAGAGCCATAACTAAGGAGGGTTGACTAGGACATTGCTCTGGGGTACCAAAATTTAAAGGGTACTGATAATATTTTCCTACTTCAGCAGACAGAAACAATTGAACTTAGTGCCTTATTAATAAGAATAACCAGTTAAAACAGGAAGATACCAGATGGTGCATTTTCTTCTCTATTGGCTGTACTCCAGGTGACTTCAGCTCAGGCCCAGATTTAGCCTGTTCCCTCCTTCAGTGGTAATGTCTCCAGCTGTGGCCTTTCAGTATCCTTCATCTTTCCCCTGATCCCCTCACCTTTTCCCCCTTATACTGTCTATAAACAATAGAAGTGTCTTTTTTTTTTTTTTGAACTTTGAGAATAACTGGTATTTCAGGTTGAATTACCCGGTCATTGGGGGTGATGGGAACTGTCTCATTTGCCTATTTATATTTATATGTTTCTCCTGTTGGTGATGGGAGATGAGGTTATCTCAACAACTAATAAATTCACAATTCAAAATGAGGACCAATCATCTACCAAATAGTCAGGAAGCTTTCTGACTGAATGACAGGAAGTCTGTGTTAGGAAGAACAGACCAATTAGCTCAGTCCAGACAGCCAGAGAGGTACATTTCAGTCTGGATTTGGGTATGTTTTGAAGAGAAGATGCCATTCTCTTCTGGGGTCAAAGCTTGAATGTGAAACTATTTGTAGCAGAAGGGAAATGAAGATGGACATCCTACCCTCCTCAGGGGTGTTGCTGTTTATTTGTTCAGTCAAGTCCAATTCTATTTGATCCCATTTGGGGTTGGGAAAGATCTGAAGTCATTTTCCATTTCCTTCTCCAATTCATTTTACAGATGAGAGAACAGAGGCAAACAGAGTTAAGTGACTTACCCAAGATCACACAGTTAATAAGTGTCCAAGCTTGGATTTGACTCCAGGTCCAGTGAGCCTGTATTCTACTGACTATGCTGAACCACCTAGCTGCCTCCTCAATTGTAAGGAATTTTAATTCTAGGATATTTAAAGTACTTTAGGACCATTTAATGTAGACTACCTAGTAGATTTTGTATATACTTTTACAGTTGGATTCCATCTGTGTAAATAAGATTCTCTAACAATGGAGGTTGCTCCCTTCTGTGACTTAGTAGATAGCCTTAAGTCTGAGAAATGTATCTGCCTGCTGTCAACCTAGTAATGGACCTCTTCAAATTTGGCTAAGCTGACTAAGCTGGGACAACAGATATACAGTCAATTACCAGGCTTCTAATTACTTCATTCTGGTATACTAATTCTGAATATATATCTATATCTATATCTATATCTATATCATCTATATCTATATCTATATATTATATATATATATATGCTTTTCCCTTGCAAATAAAGATGAGAAAACAAACTCTGGTGGTACTGAATGTGAGGAAAAATAGGGAAATAGATGCTGGGAATGGTTTCCTGGAGATGAGTGAAGCAGCAGCACAGGAATGGAATGGGTATTTAGGGAATCTGGTGTGGTAGACCACTAAACTCAAGAAGCTAAGCTGATTTCATAGACCAGTAAAGCCTGGGAGCCTCAGTGCTTTGGTCAGGGATTCAGGTATCGGGGAACTTAGGAGTACAAGATGAAAACACCCCCATGGAGTTGAAAGTAATCATGATCCTTTGGAGTGGTGGTATCCTGGGAAGCCGATGTCTAGTCAGAGAGGACCAAGACCCAGGACTGGACATCGGCTTCCTTTGCCATGAGATGGAGGCTTACCAGCACCTGGTCTCTGCAGAAGTAATCTGTTTTTCAGATTTTATTCACCAGAAAGATCACTGCCCCTAGCTCAAGGCTGGAGCAGAAAGAGAAACACAAAGCATATTTGAAAAGGGTCGTATAGAGAAGAGTTGGTAAATTGGATCTTTTCCTATGAAGCTGGACATGAGTTGTGGCCTCAATAAAGGACATGTGGTCCCAGTATGTTCTTTGACCTTTTCTGTGGAAATCACTCTACTCTACCTTACCTTGCCCCCCAATATTTAGAAATGTGAGCCTTCAACACTTTTTTGGTTGTCTTAAAAAGGTCTTCACACTCAAAATTGTTGGTAACTACTGAATGAGTTGATTGGAAAGAACTCTTTCAATGCTGATTCAATTTCACAGGTATTTGTTTAGCCCTTACTACATGCTTCCTACTGCCTCTACAAAGAGATAAAAATATATACCCCTCAAGGAACCTGAATAGATGATAATCTTCCAGTTAACAAAATTAATATAATAGACTATTATTAGAGCTACTCCACTGAGTTACACTCTAAAGTGGAGCAGTGGTGAAAGGAATCCTTCTGCCTAGAAGACCTCCATTAGAACTATACTAACAAAATAGGCTGGATTTAATTTGTTCCTTTAACTAAACATTACATTCCCATCTTCTAACTCAAGTCTATAGTATTTACACTCTTTCAATTCCCTATCAAGACCTTTTCTTAGCAATTCAGTAGCATAACAGAAGATAACTACATTGAGAATAAAAAAGATTGATTCTTTAATCTGTGTGCTCTAGAGCAAATTACTTCCCCTCTCCAGGTCACAATTTCCTCATATATAAGGGCTGAACTCCTTCCTTTTCCCCTTTGTTGAAAAACCCAGAAAAGTTACCGTAATGGTGAGAATTTCAGGTAGAATTTCAATTTCAGTGACTTCATTTGACTTTTTTTTTGTTCTTTAAAATTGGAAAATGGCTTTACATTTATTATCTCATTTGAGTTTTCCAATAATCCTAGGAGGTATGGTCTAGTGATGGTATTCTTATCCCTACTTTGCAAATAACAAAACTGAGGCTGAAAAATTAGTGAAGTGCTCAGAGACACCCAGCTCTGAAGTTCCAGAAGGATTTCAATTCAGATCCTCATGATGCTAAGTTCTATGCTCTACATACACTAGATTGCCTCATCTGTAAAAATGAGAAAATAATAATTCCTTTTAAAGAGTATTTTCCTTGCAACTACTCCATAAGGTAGGTAATCCAAGTATTACAGATCAATACATAAGTGAACTGAGATAAGAAAGACACTATCCTCATCAGGATGTAAACCCTAATTCCCAGAATATGAATTAGATTGTTATTATTTTATTATAGATGAAAGCACTAAGACCAAAAAAGTGACTTGCTCAGGGTCACATAGTAGATGAGCCAGGATTGGAATCATGTGACAACTTTAGGAGGGACAAGTCCAAATTGGAGGGAGGAAGGCATTCAAAACAATATTTCATTTTCTTCCCAATTTTTACATGCGTGTGGCATCCTTTATTGGGCTCTGGGATCTAATAATGCTGATCACATTTTCAGAAGAAACCAAAAAAAAAAAAAAGCTGACTATGGGTATTCTTTTCAAAGAATCTCTTAAAAGTACTTCCTGAAATCAGGACAGTCCTGGAAAGTCTACTCATATGATCACCACTATTGATTGTAAAGGCCTCTCTCTGATCCATGGGCAGATTTGTACATCAGGCTCCATTTCCCAGCTGCCAGACTGCTAGCCTCTTCAATTCAGGCAAGAAAACCCTTTGTGGCTCTCACCATTACTCCCTCCATCCCCCTTCTCTCCCTCACCTGCCCCTATCCATCTCCTTTGACTCCCCACCCCTCCACAGGGGGAGGAAGGAGTCTGGAAGTTTCACCCCCATGATAGAAACGGAGGAAAAGAGCTGAGGGAAACAGCTGGTCCTGGCAAGTCAGTAGCTACGAGGCATGGGGGATTCTAATATATTCCCCACCCCCCACCAAATCCTGAGAGTATAAGAATATTTTTGAATCTTTGCAGGGGTGGGGGGCAGGAGGGAAGGAAGGGGAGGGGAGAGGAGGGAAGTGAAGGAAAGGAAGAGGGGGGTCATTGATTGGCCCCTCAGTGTCAGAGCTGGAAATAGAACTAGGCAGCTAGTCTTGGAGAATGAAAATAAACAGCTTCACTGTGCAGCCCACTCTGAACAGTTTGCTAGATCTTCTCTCCTGTTCTCCTATTCTGAGGCCCCCCTGTGCCACTTCTATCCCTTCCTACACCTTTCTCTGGCCAGTCCTCTCTTCCTTTCTCCCCTCTGTCACTGTTGGACAGCCCAAGTGAAATTCAATTAAGATCCTTCCCTTTAGGGGACAGGAGAATTCTGATCTCAGGTTATGTAACCTCAGGAAACTCCTCTCCCTTCTTTGTGTCTCAACTGACCTCAAGGAAAAGAATTTTTGGTCTATGTTTCATGGAAGTATTGAATATATAAATCTCAAGATGATTGCTTGCTTTCCTCTTAAAAAGTGTTGGGGGGGGAATCCTGAAGACACCCTCTCTACCTCTGACCCACAATGACATCCACAGGAAATAAACTAAGACATTTACCCTCCCAAAATGGGATATAAAATGATGGTATCAAAGTTCTTGGAATAATTGGATATAACACATACCTTTGAGAGAACACTGTCCCCCATACCTTTTCATATCTTTCCCCAATAATTCCTGAGAAATGAAGGGGAAAAAAACAAGAAAAGAAAGCACTGGCTTAAGATCCATCAGTAGGTGTGTCTACACAGAACCACAAGAAATAGAGAAAAGTCATGAGGTATAGTGGAGGAGGCTGAATGAGCTTTCAGAAAACTTGTTTTTTTCCATCTTTCCTTGGTCACCAATTATCTAGATGACTTTGGGACTTTAGGTTTCTTCTTCAAAATAAAGCTAATTGAACCCTGCCCTACCTACCTCAAAAGTCAAGGAACCAAAATTTCTGTAAGAATCAAAAGTTGGTAAGAATTGTAGGAGGGTTTATTATTATTTGATAATTTATCCAGATAATCCTATCCATGTAGAGTCTATATAGACATGTAGACAGTCTATATAATTTAAACCAAATTAATTCTTTGGGGGTGGTGGTGTAGAATTTTTCCTTTCCTTCCCCTCCTGTTCTCTTCCCTCCTCTTTCCTCCCCTCCCCTCTTCTTCCCTCCTCTTTCCTTTCTTTTCTTTTCCTTTCCCTTCTTCCCCTTTCCTTCTCTTTCCTTGTAATTTTTTAAAATTTTTTTTATCTAAGGCAGTGGGGTTAAGTGACTTGCCCAAGGTCACACAGCTAGGTAATTATTAAATGTCTGAGGTCGGATTTGAACTCAGGTATTCCTGACTCTAGGGCCGGTGCTCTATCTACTGTGCCACCTAGCTGCCCCTTTCCTTGTAATTTCAATGGTATAGAGAGGTCTAGTAGAGAATTTTTTCTACCAATAAAGATTTATCCTTTTCTCTTGCCTGCGATAACATGAAAATGAATGACTTGTCCATGGTTATATAGTTAGAATTTATCAGTGCAAGATTTTGGAATCTGGTATTCCCTGACTCCTATATATTAAGTCAAAGTGTTGGAGGAGTGGATAGACATGGAATCAGGAAGATTTGTGTTTAAATCTTTTCTCAGATATTTACTAGCTGGGGACAAGTCACTTAACTTCTCAGTTTCCCTATCTATAAAATGGAGCACCTCTTTCACAGGACTTATGAGGATCAAATAAGACAAAATCTGCAGTGTTTTGTAAACCTCAAAGCACTACATAAATGCTAGCTATTATTATTATCATCTTTATAGATCTCATTAATTGAAGAATTTTCTGATCTCCATTCTACTTCCTGTGAGTGAACCCAGGAATCTGGTTCTCAGACTTGTCCTCGCCTTGTGAATATGGATACACAAAAGACTGCTTGTTTCCATTCCAATCCCCCCCCCCCACCGCCCCACTCTACTCATAAGGGGCATCCTAGGGGAAAAGGTTTTCCTAAACTTCCAAAGAATAAATTTAGCTCCTAAGGATTAAAACCTGAGATGACTGCTCCTATCTTGGACATCCAGGTCCAGATAGGGAGGAGTTTAATTTTCTCTCTCTCCCCCATCACTAACCACTTATCCTATACCTGGAGCTTTTAGGGGCTTTGAAGGGAAGTTACATGATGGGACTCAAGTATCTGGGAATAGCTGGGGGATAGGAGTGGATTGGAAAGCCTTGGCTCGCTCTCTCTCTCTCTCTCTCTCTCTCTCTCTCTCTCTCTCTCTCTCTCTCTCTCCCCCGCCTCCTTGTCTCTCTCTGTCTCTCTCCTTCCCTTCCTTCTGTCTCTTAGTCTCTGTCTCTGTCTCTCTTCCACCTCCTTCCCCTCCCCCCCTCTCTCACAAAAGCTCTCTGTACACAGCCACTTCCTCTGGCTGCTGTCTCTGAGCCCAGACGTTATGAGAACCATATGGGAAAAAGAGGGTGGAAGGGAAGGGGGGGTGGGGGAAGTAAGCACGTAGCCCCACCCCTCCAGTCTTCATCCTTTTAGACCGACAAGGCTGCGGAAAGTGAGATACTGGCATACCCTTCCCCAAGTCTTTTTATTGGATTCTAACATCAGGGGTTCTAGACTATCCCCACTGATACAGGGCCCTGTTCCCAGGACAAAGGTTCAGAAGCAGGAGGAAGGTCTGTGGGCTGAGGTCAACTTCCCAAAGGCCAGAGGAGTAGTGATGTAGTGAACTGGTACCATTCCACAATTTGCCTTGTATCACTCACAAAACCCCCCCTACCCCAAACCCCTTGGGTAAGGTGCAATAGAACTCCTCCCCTAGTTTCCTTATACCCCACATCTAACTGATCCATGGGCTTCACCAAATATCAGTTGGTAAGCTGAATAAATATCCCCAAAAGATGGTGGCTGGGAGCAATCAGAGTCTTTCTTTCCTAAGGAAATCCAGGGTAGGTCTCTTGGATCCCAAAGAATATTAAGTCTTGTGCAGAAGAATATTGTCTTGTGAAAAAAGAAATAGTGTTTCTAACACACACATACATACACACACACACACACTCACAAGTATGTATATGAATTACATGCATATATTATACATGGGAAATGTTCCTCAGTCAGAAGGACATTAAGTCCTGCCAATAAGGAGATATGGTTACTAATATGCATGTATATGAATAGCATCCATGTATTATATATGGAGAACTTTCTTTAGTCAAAGAGACATTAAGTCTTGCCAATAAGGAGATAAAGTTACTCTGACGCATGTATATGAATGGATGTGCACATGAGAGAGACAAAGTGTGTGGGGGGTACAATGCCTTCAACAATAATAACAGACTTTTCTCCTCCCACTTCTTTGTTTCCCGGGATGCTATGATGCTTACAAATAATGGAGCACTATGCTCTCTGTACAACTGATATTAACAACAACCCAGAGGTCAAGGAGAAGATGAGAAAACAGCCTGTTACCAGGAATGGTTTCTGATTGAGAAGGAGTACCCCAGTTAAAAAAAAAAAAGTCACGTCCAACAACATGCACGCCCAGAATAAGAGGTTGGTTGGTCATGGAGTAGGTCTTAGAAACGAGGGACAGCCCCAATCATACAGTTCTGTTACCCTCTGGGATGCTAATGAAGCACCATTGGCCTCTGGCATCTGGGAAGGGTCTGCGAGCTCACAGCAGCCACTTAATAAATGTTGAGGTCAATGAATTGGGAGCTTCCTCTGTGGAGGATATATGAGAAAATATGGACAAGAATTACTAGCTTAGTAAATACTTTAGTATTTGTAACCTCCCTGTCACCCCTTGGTAGAAGTTGGGGTACATAGGCGTGGGATGTCTATATGGTTTTTCAGTGCATTGTTGATTAGTTCTATTTCATTTTATTCTCTAATCTCCTTTTTAAAAAATTCTTTGTTTTAAAAGAGGGAAGGGGAGAAGGAGAGGTACATAGGAAAATCTGGAAAATGTTAAGACAAAGGACATCAATAAAAATCTAATTTAAAATGTTTATTGAATAGAATTTTTATTAATCAAATCTTTCTTTCCCCCTCCTCTTCCCTAATATTTATTTATTTATTTTTATTTTTTTAGGTTTTTGCAAGGCAGATGGGGTTAAGTGGCTTGCCCAAGGCCACACAGCTAGGTAATTATTAAGTGTCTGAGACCAGATTTGAACCCAGGTACTCCTGACTCCAAGGCCAGTGCTTTATCCACTGTGCCACCTAGCTGCCCCTACTGCACCACCTAGCCACCCCGTTCTCTAATATTTACAGTATGCAAGGCAAGGTCTTGGACTTTTCCAGGTCCAGCAAGGATTTCAAGACAGGAGAGACCTTAGAAATCACATGGTTCAGGTTTAATTCATTTTATAAAGAGTCAATTGAAATAACTTGCCTAATGTCACACTCAAACCCAGATCTACTGACCCATAGGCTACTACACCATGAGGCTTTTCCTTGGGAGAAAGGATACTGTTCCACCAGCAGGAGTGAAGAGGTAGGGGTGGGGTGGTTAATTCTTCTTCTATTTGGAAAAATCCTAGAAGTAGAAGTTTCCCATCTACCCCAACTTGGGCCTAATCATTTTTCTTCTAGGGTTGCTTAATCCCTTTCCAAAAGAGTTCTCCTGATGTGGAAAGAAGGAAATTAGAAGATTGTGACAATATTTGTAGGAACCAAAGAAATGAGAGAAGCAGGGGCTTCCTTGATATCTGTCTGGTCTTCCCTTCTATTCTCAAGGTCTTTCTATTGCAGTGTTTAATGGTCATTCTCTGTGGGAAGAAGCCTAGAATTCTGTAACTTTGAATAAGAGTATCCTTATTCACTATGGTGTCATTGTGTTAGTGCTGAACAGCAAAATACAGGGTTTCCTTCCTGGTTCATCTGGCCCCTACACTTTCCCTTCCACACCCCACCATCTTTTTGACCTCATGACATTCTAGCCTCCATCATCCGAAATGACATTGGAGGGGGTTGGGAATGAAGTAGATGAGGAAGGGAGGAAGACAGAGGAAACATGTATATAAAGAAAAGGATAAGCTGAAACTACAGAGCTAAGTAGGGGGAAGATGAGTGCCATTTCAGTAAAATAACAAATAGGAACTTTATATTCAGAGCAGCTTTTCAATAAGGTTGGAATTCAGTATTAATCCCACTGTCAGTTCCTCCATGGGAGGGACTTCAGGTTACTAGTTCAATGTCCTAAACCAGGGCTATCCAAAATATGATCCAAGGGCCATGTGGTCCACAGTGCGATTTTATACAGTCCCTCTCTGGGTTTTAGTTTTCACAAGGGAAAAAATAAAGTAATAATTTGCATGGAGTACATATTAGATTTTTTAATTCCAGAATGAATAAATGATCTCATTGATATTAATTTTCTTGGTGTTTTTAAGTGGTATTACAGAACATATCGAATGAAATTTTCAATCCATCTGTGGGATGCATTCTGTCTTTACTATGCAGACTAATCAGTATTCACCTACCTTTATATTGTTGTGCTGTCACTTTGTTGTTTTCTGTTTGCTTTTGAGCTTTCCACCTTGGTCTGTCATATTGATGACAGACATTCTCCCACTTTCTAGAAAGTTATGAGGCAACCTTTTATATTTAAGACCCTTGGCCCCAGAGCTCTCAAGTAGTGCTACATCTGCTGAAAGTGGGCTGTATTTTTTATTCTGCATATAGCCACTAAATATATTTTATTTTAATGTAGCCCTAATAACCTAAGGTTGGACAACCCTGTCCTAAACAATTAGTCCTACACAATATATGACTTTGATGAATGGAATAGAAACTAATTATCTTCTTTGAGAGCCTGAGATATAGAGAAGAGGAAAATGCGGAGCACATGAGACTACAAATATATAAAGGTCCCACCAGGACTTGCACCAGGACAGTTGTGATCCCTGTCCTCCCCTGCAGCGCCCCCCCCAGCTGCTGTTGCCTCCCCTACTTGCCAAAATTACTTCATATTTATTTCTTCTCTATGTTTTTGTTGTTCTACTGCTAACAAAAAAAAATACAAGCTCTCTGAGAGTAGAGATAGTTTGGTTTTTTACTTTTGTAGTGCAGTTCCTAGAACCTAGGAGATGCTTGATGAAGAAATGAATGAATGATTAGTCCCAGAAGTCAGAGCTAGGTCTGGTGGATAGGGATTACAGAGAGGAAAACTTCAAGGGCTCAAATAAAGAAAAAACATTCTAATAGTTAAAACTGTACAATAAGGAATAGGTTGCCTTTACAAGGTAATGAATGAGCTTCCTGTCACTAGAATTGTTTGAGCATAGATTGGATGACCATTATATTATGAGGGATGTTCCTATTTTCATTAAATTTAGTGGAAGTTACTAAGGAAGGAGGATGGGCAAATTTCCTGCTCTGATCTCTTGGGATGTGGGGTGCAGAAGACTGAATAAGAGGACTATGGCCATTGCTGACTCTAGTATTTTCTGATTCATCAACTTGGTGTGTTAAAAAAAAAGCAATTTTCTTCAAGATTGGTTTCATAGGTCTTATGAAAGTGGAAAAGATGTTCATTTCCTGGTGGTACAGAGCAGTTTTTCAATAATGTCAGAATTCAGTATTAATTCCACTGTAAATTCCTCCAGGGGAGGAATTTCATGCTGCTAGTTCAATATCCTAAACAATTAGTCCTACACAATAAATGACTTTGAGGAATGGAATAGAGACAAGTTGTCTACTCTCAGAGTCTGAGCCTGGAGAAGAGGAAACTCAAGGATCATATTAATTTCCAGGAACAACTTTGAAGTATGTTAGAAATCTGGGAAGTACAAAGAACTTGAAACAAATTAGATGCCCAATAATAGAAATATAGTTTAAATTTTTTGGTATACTGTCAGATCTATGGAAAGGGAAGCAGTTTATGACTAAGGAAGAGATGTAGAACATCACTAAAAACAAACTAGATGATTTCGATTACATTAAATTAAAAAGCTTTTGCACAGATAAAATGACTGTAACCAAGATTAAAAGAAATGTAGCAAACTGGGAAACAATCTTTACAACTAATGTTTCTGACAAAGGACTCATTTCTACAATATACAGAGAACTGAGTCATATTTAAAAAAAAAAGTCATTGCCCAGTTCACAAATGGTCAAAGGATATGCAAAGGCAATTTACAGATGAGATCAAAGCAATCCATAATCATATGAAAAATTGCTCTAAATGATTACGTATTAGAGAAATGCAAATTAAAGCTTCTCTGAGGTACTACCTCACACCTCTCAGACTAGCCAATATGACCAGAAAGGATAATGATCATTGTTGGAAGGGTTGTGGGAAATCTGGGACACTATTACATTGTTGGTGGAGCTGTGAACTTATCCAACCCTCCTGGAGAGCTATTTGAAACTTCAACGGAAGGGCAACAAAGATGTGCCTGCCCTTTGATTCAGCAATACCACCACTGGGTCTATACCCTGAAGAGATGATGAAAAATCACTTGTACAAAAATATTCATAGTAGCCCTGTTTGTGGTGGCAAAGAATTGGAAATCAAGTAAATGTCCTTCAAATGGGTAATGGCTTGGCAAACTGTGGTATATGTTTGTCATGGAACACTATTGTTCTATTAGAAACCAGAAGGGATGGAAATTCAGAGAAGCCTGGAGGGATTTGCATGAACTGATGCTGAGGGAGATGAGCAGAACCAGAAGAACACTGTACACCCTAACAGCAACATGGGGGTGATCATCAACCTTGATGGACTTGATCACTCCATCAGTGTAACAATCAGGGACAATTTGGGCTATCTGCAATGGAGAATACCATCTGTATCCAGATAAAGAACCATGGAGTTTGAACAAAGTTCAAGGACTATTTCCTTTAATTTAGAAAAAAAAAACTGATATCTTATTGTCTGATCTTGTTATCTTTTATACTTTATGTTTCTTCCTTAAGGATATGATTTCTCTCTCATCACACTCAATTTGGATCAATATGCAGCATGGAAACAATGTAGAGACTGACAAATTACTTTCTGTGGGGGGGTAGGGGGAAGGAAGTAAGATCGGGGGAAAATTATAAAACTCAAAATAAATAAAATCTTTAATTTAAAAAAATTGGTATATGAATATAATAGAATATTACTATGCTATAAGGAGCAATGATCATTATGAATACAGAGAAATGTGGAAAGACCTATATGAACTGATGCAAAGTGAAGGAGCAGAGCCAGGAAATCCATAGACACAACTACAATAATAGAAATGGAGAGAACAAGACATTTAAAATGAAGTTGTAAAAATCATAAAGACCAAATTTGGTCCCACAGAAGAAAATCAAGATGACTCTTTCTTCCTTTTTTTGCAGATCTCAACAAGCATGAATATGCTATATTGCACACAATAGCAGAGTTCTAAAAATTTATTCATTAGTTTTACTAAATCTTTTCTTTCTTTTTAAAAAATCTTGGTTGTAAGGGATGGCTCTCTGAGAAGGGGAGAGGGTGAGATCCAGGGAGATGTCAGGAGATATAAAAATAAAAGATAGTAATAAAAAAATTTTTAAGAAAAAATTAAGTGAGAGAGACAGAGAATACCATCTAAGGACATTGAATCTAACAAACATTTGTTAAATGCCTACTATATGCAAGGTACTATGATGATATAGGCTTAAAGACAAGTATTTCCTTCCCTCAAGCAATTTACACCCTACCAGGGGATACAAGGTGTAAGTGTACAGTATACAAACAATAATTGGAAGAGGGGAAAAAACAACTTCTGTGTGTGTTGGGAGGGGGGGAGGAGGGTCAGGAAAGCATCCTTTGTAAGAGTGGACACATAAGCAGAACCAGGCCTCTTCAATATAGAATGCTGCCTACAATCCACAAAGTCATCTGGTAGGCAGAAAGAAAAAAGAAGACTTATGTTAAGGGGGTAAAAAATTCAAACCAAGCTGATTGAGTGATCCAGAAGTGAAGATGAGAAGGATTTAATGTGTTAAAGGAATCTTTGGTGGAAATTTATGAGAACACAATTCAATAACCCTTCTCTTGCTTTGCTACCACGTTAAAATGGCAGCTTTGTTAAATTTTAGGGAATAGGATAGCTTTAATGAAAGGGGGCAGGGAGCAGAATCTCAAATCAGATAATTTTCTTCCCCATCAGGCTTAGAATGAAATGTCAGAGTTTGAGGATATATAGAAATTAAGAGCCTAAACAGGAGATGAAGCACTGAACAGAATGGGTGCCTAACATTAACTGAAGGGGAACCTGGGGTCCTCTTTGCCTGGTAATAGAAGTCTGCTCAAGTTCAGCTGGTTCACAGTTCTTTTTGTGTTGTTTCTTCTGGGTCTGAGGAAAAGAAGCTAGGAATCATATTTTACCTGAGGAGGTGGGGATAGTACTCTATTTCAGGTTGAGTGGGTAAAAACTCCCACAGTTCACCTCCTATATGGACACCTCTGCTGAAATGATCAGTCCTTTCTCAGTGCTGCTACTGCTGCTGTAATTTCTTCTCCATCTGGAAAGACTCTGAAACTCTAAGGGCTATGGACCCATGAAGAGGGGGAAGGGAACACAAAACAAAACAAAAAACCACCTGCTACCCCCCCCAAAAAAAAACCCCCAACTAGTTGTCAAACTCACCAATTCCAGGTTTGGGGTGGAGAAAGTGAGGTTAGAGGCAAATTTCCACCCTGTCATTCCATAAGTATTTTCCCTAGGGACTATCTCACCTCCCCACCTTTCCCCTCAAAATGGAGTCAATGAGAATTAGCTATGGATGGAAAGCATTAGAAGCCAAATCACTTTAGGATGTACAGTGGAATGACTTTCCCATGTTATTTCTTCCCTCCACTTCCCCAGGGCTTGTGTCTGTTAGGATTCCCCGCAACAAACACACACAAACAGGGACTCATAGATGGGAAGATAGCTAATATATGTATGACACATGTATACCACTTCAGATAAAGACACACAGAGGAACATACTCAAATGTATCCATTTATAATAGGGGTACATAAGTCAGCACAGAGGGATGCCAGGCCCTGCCTCTCCCCCTCAAAGGAGGCAAAATACATCTTCAAGAGCATCCTGGCCGAATACTCACAGATGGTAGGCATTTTTCTTCTCCAGAAATAAGCAGGCTAGGAAATACCCTGGCCTGTCTTAAACCTCAAATCTCTGGTATCCAGAGTCACTAGTAACTGTGAACAGTGGGCCCACAGTAGGGCCACTACTAGTCTCCACTAGCTGTTGAACTGTAAGGAAGTAGGGCAGAGCAAAGCAGCACCCCCCCATCCTCCACACACACACACACACACACACACACACACACACACACACACACACACACTGTCACAGGCTCACCAGTTATGTCCTGTCAGGAGGCAAACCATCCCCTAAACTCACCCAACCAGAGAGATATTACTGTATTGTTCTGAATACAATCTGAGCCAGTTACAAGCAACCCCCAACTCTGGGAAAGGGAAGATGGGAGAGTAGATGATTGTTGGGGGAGACAAGAGAAGGGAAAGGGCTAGGTTGATTTTGTGTTAAGTCTCTGGGAGCACTGAACCCACATCTCTGTGGTTCTTGCTCAAGGACTTTCAGTGAATGATGTTTAAGGAATTGAGGTGATTGGAGTGGGAGTTAGGTCGGTAGCAACTAAGGGACTTTATCATATCCTTTTTTGTAAAACCATCAGTCAGCCTTCTGAAAAGGAGACTAGAGTTCCACTCAAAGAAGAAAGATTTTCCCCACAATCTTCTATGCAGAAGTTACTAAAGAAATACTCAAAGCTACTATGCCCAGAGGAGAGAAGAGGATGGGAGAAAAGTGTAGTTAAGGACTTTAATGTGGGATGAATGATGTCTGGATGGGTATGTGTGTATTTAGGTTCTGTATAAGTTGATTTATTGTCTGGGGGGAGGTAAGAGGAAATAGGGAAAACTCAAACACTTATTTGAACTAAGAACATTCAGATCTTTGAAGGGAAAGATGAAGCTTAAGGGAGGTGGGCTTTCCCCCCCCTATTTTTTTTTCTGACCCTCTTTCTCTTCATCCCCATTTCGCTGAAACCAGGTAGAATCCTTTTCCAGGATGAAGCAGCAGGCTGGGAGTAGAGAGTGGATGACCCAGGTAGGGAATCCAAACTTCTGGTCAGTCGGGTCCAAAGCTCCCTTGGGGGGCGGGGGGGGGGGGGAAGGAGTCTCTGGGATGTGTGTAGGGATAGAATTATCAACCAAATCGGTCATAATCTCTCTTCCTCCATGCTCCCTTTCCCAGTCCATAGTTGCCATGCTGATACAGAGAAAAAGGAGACGGGGGATGTTTGCACTTTATCTGATGTAGTGAGCTACCACGTCTCTCCCATCCCAAGACTTTCATCGTGGTTCTGGCAAAGTCCCTGGGCCCCCTCTCCCACACCCAGCACCTCTCTTACCGCTCTCCGTCTAAGTCCCCGGTTCCAGGGAACACCTTTCTCCTTCCCAATCCCTCCCCCAGGCGCCGGAGAACAGGACCTTCAGCAACCTCCCTCCCGGGCACGATGCGGTCCTTCTCAGTCTGCCAGTCCGCCCCGTCAGAACCGCGCAGGGACTGGCCGGGACGAGGCGGGACCCGACGGGACGAGATGGGACGCGGTGGGACCGGACGGGACGCGACGGGACTGGTCGGGATGGGACGGGATGGGACGGGCCGGGCCGGGGCGCGACGGGACGGGCCGGGCCGGGGGAAGCCGAAGCGGCGGTACTCACAGGATGACGGTGCCGTTGGGCAGGAGGCCGGGCTCCGGCGGCTCCGGGAGGTCCCCGCCGCTGCACACCACTCTCCTCCGGGCCGGGCTGGGGGCGCCGCCGCTCAGCCCTTTGGGCCGCTCTCCCGCGCACTTGCAGCTGCGGATCGGCACGGGGCAGCCGCGGGCGCCCCCGGGCTCCAGGGCCAGCAGCAGCGGCGGCAGCAGCAGCAGCAGCAGCTCCGCGGCCGCCCCTGGCATCCTGCGGGCCCCGGCGCCCATCAGCCCATCGTCCCTCGCGGGGACGGACCGCGCCGGCACGGGGGACGGGCAGAGGCGGGGGCGGACCCAGGCTCGGGGCGGCGGGCTTAGCTGGGGCCGGGGGCGCCCGCGGGCCGGGCGGGGAGCCCTAGGTGCAGGAGAGCGCGGGGGTCCCCGCCGCGGCGCCCACGGGGCATGTCCGGCGAGCTCGGGGCCCCGGGCGGCGCGCCCCGCAGGGGCGGACGCGGCTGTCGGAGCGGCCGCCGCGCCCCGCTCTCCCCGCCGGGCGGCTGCCCTGGGCCGCGCTCGGCCGCTGCGCGCTCCCCCGGGACCTAGCGGATAGGGCTGGGCTCCTGCCGCCGCCGCCGCCGCCGCCGCCGCCCCGTGCCATGGATGGAGGCAGCCCCGGCGCCTCTCCCACCGCCGCCGCCGCCGCCGCCTGCCCCAGCCCCAGCCCCCTCCTTCCTCCCTCGCTCGCTCCCTCCCCTGCCCCGGCCGACCCGTCCGCGAGGCCCTAGCGCCTCCCGGATACCCCTGGCGCCGCCCTCCCGCGGCCCCCTGCCCCGGCCGACCCCTCTCGGGGGCTTCGGGAGGCCTTCCTGGGTCTCCCTTCCCTCCACGTCCCCCCAGCTTCGACCTTGTGGAGATTTCCCCAGAGCAGCGCAGACAGACTGGACGGACCGGACGGCTCCGGCTCTCCAGCTCCCTAGATGGCAGAGAAGAATCCCCAGAAATGCACCCGGCTCAGCTGGGACCTGGGGAGGCGATGTCCTTTCCGACATCCCGGGCCAGGTGTCCTGAAGGTCCACCAGAAAGGCTTCGGGCACGGAGCGCAGTACTCGGTGCAAGCGAACTGGGAGCGCAGGGCTGCCTTCCGACCGGCTCGGACGTAGGTGTCTGTCTTTCCTCCCTGCTTCTGACCCTGGACCCTCTTCCCCAAGAGCCAGCGCCACCTGATTGTTTTCACCAACCATCTCCTTCTCTCCCAGAGCCACTCGGAGTTCAATACAAGGCAATCTATTTATAAAGACAAGAATAAGTTAGGACATAAGAGAATTGTGGGGGGTTTCTAGTTGTCCCAAGTGCACAGCCAAAAGTGGAGGCACTTAGTAATCGATAGAGAGGTATGTAATAAAGACAAGAACAAGGCCAAGAAAGTGAAGAGTAATATAGCCTTGATGCCTTTATGGGGGGGGGGGGGGTGCGGTAAGGTTAAGTGACTTGCCCAAGTGTCTGAGATCTAACTTCAGGGTCAGTGTGAAGCAACCTTTATTCCTTCACTAAGTTTTTGTTCTGATTTAAAGTCATTTTTATTTATTTTCGAATTTTACAGAATTTTTCCTAATCTCAATTCCCTCCCCCCACTCCCCACAGAAGGCAATCTGATAATCTTTGCATTGTTTCCATTGATCTGAATTGAGCAAGAAATAATATCCTTAACGAAAAAGTAAAGATAGCAAAATTACATCATAAGACAGCAGTTTTTTTAAAAAAAAATTAAATAGTCTTTGGTCTTTGCTCAAACTTGACAATGCTTTCTTTGGATACAGATGGTATTCTCCATTGCATAAAGTCATTTTTTTATGACAGGTTTGAGTGGAGTTTAGGAATGTCTAACCCTAAATCAGAAAGTTTTCTGACTCAAGGACTGTTAGTTCCAAGCAAGGGGACCTAAAAAAAAATCCAAACCAACTTAACTCAGAGTCATTCTTCCTTCTGGTGCCTAGTTATGGTGGCTTTGTCACTTAAGAGCTGTCATCTTATATTTAGAGAGAGAGAGAGGCTTTTTAGTCCCTTGTTCCTTAGCATTCTAGAGCTTAAATGGCTTGCAGGTACACCTGGGAAAAAAGAAATCTAGAATTTTGTAGCAGAGAACACTTAGTTGTGACTAGGAATCCAATAGAATGAGGTGCCTGATGGAGAACAGAGAAGTCAAGAAGATAGAGACAGACAGAAAGAGAGACATTGAGACAGCAGACAGGGCAGGGAGGACTGGGTGTAAGCAGGGGTACAATATCATAGCCAAGTATGAACTTGGAAAAGAACAAGATCTATCTGGGAACAAACCTTGAGAGAACCGTATAATGATATTAACAGAAGAAATCTTTAGAACCTGCCACATGTGTGGTTTACATATTTCTTATGTGTGTGCATTGGTGACATATGTCCTTTATATATGCCCCAGATTTATCCAATGTTATATATATATATATATATATATATATATATATATATATCCAGTGAATATATATTATATTTTTCTTACTATGCTTTTACTATTCATTAAATTGTCTTTGCTTTGAACTAATTGTGTCTTCTAGGTAAGTAGTAAAAGTTAATAAATCACTGACAGCTTGTGAGTTATGGTTCTGAGTAGATAATGGATGCATATAGTGCCATAAACCTAGGATGATTTTTCCACATTGAGAGGGAGTTATCTCCTGTAGAACACATAAACAAGACAGGGTTTAAGAAAATCATGGCAAAGAAAAAAAATAATGTACCTCAATCATAACTGGAAAACTACAAACAAACCTTAGTTCAACCAGTTTTCTAAAGCTGTTCTCTTGGCCTTAGGTCTCAGGTATTTCTTAACTAGAACCAGGAGCCTAATTTTTCCTGGTCCCAGACCAGCAATTGGCTAATCTCCTTCCCTGACCTCTTCCCTGACTGGTCTTAGGCTTCTCAACTTCCTGAGCCCTAGGGTTAGCTTTCTGATAGATTGATAAATCTTTGCTCAGACCTTCTCTTTAGTCAGGTAGGAATAAGTAAGGTATCTGATATCTTCTCATCCATACCCAGGTAATTACTCATTTATACAGTACTGACATTGTTAATGATCTAGAAAGGGCCTCTAGCTCATTTTCTTTGGAGAATTTTTCAGAAAGAGACAGATTATAATGGTGAGTAGGGAGTATACTCACATTGAAGGATGCTGGATCCATTGAACTGTTGAAGGAATAAAGTTAAATAATACATCACCCAGATCCCTAATTCCATTGCAAAAGTTCACAATGATATCCTATTTTGTTACAGACCATCTCACAAATACTGACCACATTTTCACAGACTCCATCTAGTATATTCTTGCTTCCTCTCCAGAATCTTGTTTTTCCTTCCCAGATCCTAGTGCCTCAAGCTTGGCCCTGCTCAGCTTCTGGCCTCTCTGGCCTTGGCTATTGGTTTGTTTAAAAATCCACAGCACATTCTCAGCCAATCAGGAATAGCCACAGTAATACCTGGCTGGGCCCTGGCACTCTGCCCATATGCCCACATGTGGTCACTATGCATATAACTGAAGTATGCAAGCCCCCAAGATTACTACTATCCTATCACCAATCTCACTCCCAAGAATTCACTAGGAAACACTAGAGACTCTTTTAGTGTATATGTATGTGGGTGGAGAACCTTTAAAATAGTTTGGGTTCCCTTTTAGTATGGGGTGCTTTTCCGTTCTGAAGTGGGAATCATAGGGAGAAGAGAGAAAAGAAGTGCTATCTGGATTAGTCTCCTTTCCTTCTCTTCCTCCCAATTCCCTCCAACTTCAAAATCTAATTCTCTGGTCTGATACAAAAAAGCGCGAACTATATTCTGGAAAACCTCCTACTCTTTGCATAGCACTGCTGGGGGGCAAGCTTGCCTGTTCTCCATTATCCTCTTTTACTGACTTTATAGTAAGACACACATTGGCTCCTCCTGGGGGGTGCCCCCCCCCTCCTTGTCTTCTCTTGACTCACTGCAAGCTCAGAGTCCTCTCCTTCGCTAAAGGTTTCTTCCTTATTTTCTCTTTCCCTGCCTCCAGAAGACTGTTGTCATGGCAGGCACAGGCTCATTGAGTTTCTTAAAATAAATAAATACCAACTGCAAATGGAGGAATAGAGAAGAGGGATTGACTCCCAATCCCTGCAGGAGCCTTCTTCCTCAGGCTAATGAAGACTAAGGTTGCCAGGAGAAATAGATTTTTTTCAGAAAAAAGTCTTCAGGGATTCCCTCACTTGTAACAGGGCAAGGGATTAGATGCCCTAGCTTTTGTGGACAATGACTGGCTCTCTGGAGGTAGGAGGTTACAGCAGGAAAAGTTCCTTGAGGTGTTTGAGAAGGAGCGGCAAACTTGCAGCATTCCATACTAAACTCAGGAAGTCCTGATTGAGTCAGATCTCTGATAGCAGATATAGCATGTGATCGAGCAATCCTTTCACTTCTTTAAGATTTAGTAATTTTGTTGTTGTGTCATTTCAGTCATGTCCACCTCTTCGTAACCCCATTTGAGATTTTTCTTGGCAAAGGTACTGAGTAGTTTGCCATTTCTCAACTCAGTTTACAGATGAGGAAGCTGAGGCAAACAGGGTTAAAATGACTTGTCCAAGGTCACTCAGTTAGTAAATGTCTGAGGCTGATTTTGAACTCAGAAAGATGAACCTTCCTGTCTCCAGACCAAGAACTCTATCCGTTGTGCCTCCTAACTACCCTGAAAAATCAGTATCCTCACCTGTAAAATGGAGGTGATAATTCCTGCATTATGTGTTCTCTAGGGTTAATGGAATTTGTAATTCTTGATACCTTAACTAGTGTTGTTACAGATTCCCTCCAAACAGAGATTTCCTGATGGGATTTCTGCTCTCTTCCTAAGGCCAGCTGGGATAAATGATCCCAGTTTACAAAAGGGGTTGGGAAACCCTGACTTGCTGAAAGGGGGAGTGAGTTGGTTAACATACCCCTATGATTTTAAAAAAGACAAGCTCCAGGCAAAATTGTGAAATATGCATCCCTAAAGTCCTTAATTTTCTGTTGCCTCATTCCATCGGCCCTCCCTTCCAGCTTTCTGTATCTAAACTTTTTACATACTGATAAGTCTTCATGTTCTCCCTCCCATGAGAATTTAAGTTCCTCGAGGGCAGGGAATGCTTCACATGTGACTTTGTAGGTTTAGCCTGGTATACAGTAAGTGCTTGCCAATTGATTGTTGGATGACTAGGGTAAAGTAGAAAGAGAGCCTGCTGGAGGTGTGGAAGGGCGGTGGTCCTGGGTTTGAAATTCAGTTTTACCATATATTAGTTTTGTGACATTGGCTAAATTACTTCATTGATCTGAACCTCAATTTCCCTATCTGGAAAATGGTGAGCATTACCTGCTTCACAGTGTTAATAATAATTATAATAATAATGATGAAAATCACTTCACAAACTTTAAGGCAATGGAATTCTAAGATAGTACTGAGTCCCAACTTCACCTCCTCAAGGCAGGTCTTTTAAGCCATGTCTCTAATTGCCTATTGAAAGGCTTTGTCCTTTGTTAAAGGATTGGCAAGTGTCAGCTGTAAACTGGTAAGTATGTTCTAGGCCCAGGGGCCTTACATCTGAAATCATCCGCAGAGCTGGTCTTTTTGCCTTTATGACTGGTCTACAAGAACCTGTCTTACTTTAAGGAAATCTGTTTTTAAAAATCCAAGTCTAAAAACAAATGATACAGTAGAAAAAACAATGGGTTTAAAATGAGAGCATCTGAGTTCATTCATTCATTCATTCATTCAATAAAAACTTAATAAGTAAGTATTATGGGTCAGATACTGTGCTAAGCACTCCAGACCCCAAAATGGCAAAGGATAGATAGACGCTGCCCTTAAGGAACTTACAGTCTAATGGGGGAGACAGCATGCAAATAAATATATACAAAGGAAGCTGTCTACAGAATAAATAGGAAATATTAACAGAGGGAAGACTTGGAATTAAAAGGGATTGGGGAAGATTTCCTATAGAAGGTGGTATTTTAATTGGGTTTAAAAGGAAGCCAGGGAAGACAGAAAACAGAGCAGAAGAAGGAGAGCATACTCCAGGCATGGAAGATGGTCAGAGAAAATAAAGTGGTTTGTTCTTGTAAAGGCCAGGAGGCTAAAGTCCCTGGATAGAAGAGTATGGATCCCACCTCTCTCATTTACTATCAGTGTAACCTCAAGTAATTCTTTATGTCTCAGTTTCCTGCTCTGTAAGATCAAGAGGTTGGACTAGCTGACCTCTATTGTCCTGTAATCAAAATGGAGGGACAGTAGATGGTAGAGGGTGGGGTGTGATTATTTAATTTACAAGAGAACTCACTAGCAGTTTACTTCAAATGCCTAGTTTTACCAGTGTAACAAATTGAAAACAAGATCCCATTTATAAAAATTTAATTGACATAGAACTCTTTCTAGGAATGTGTTTATTATTTAAAGCAATTAAATTTTTTTGGATCATGAATACCATCAGTTAAAAAAAGAAACACACAAAATACCAAACCCTGAGCATACACTCTCTATAAATGTATATATATTTACTTATAAACTACATATGTATTTCTATATAATGATTATATGCATTATAGGATTTATAAAACTATAATTTTTTTAAAAAGACAAGATAAAGTTAATATTTGATCTTAGAATCAATAGAGAATTACTGGAATTTACTAGGAAGGAAGGAAGCAAACAATCATTTTTAAGATGTTTATTATGTGTTAAGTACTTTATAAATAATATCTGATTTGATCCTCACAACTGTCCTCAGATTTAGTGGTATTATTATTATTATCACCATTTAAAGTTGAGGAAACTGAGGTAGACAGAAGTTAAATCATTTACCCAGGGTCACATAGCTAGTAAATGTCTGAGACTGGACTTGACCTGAGGTCTTCTTGACTTTACCCACTGTGCCATCCAACAGGAGGGAAATGACATCATCAGATCTTGGCTTTAGGAAAATCCCATTGGCAGCTATGTAGAGGATGGATTAGAGGAAAGACCTGAGGTTCTTGTTAAACTGTAAGATTGAGGGCCTAGTTAGATTGTGTTTAGCATAACTTCTGACATGTAATAAGTACATAATAAATTTTAAAAAATTTAAATGCGGGCAGCTAGGTGGTGTGGAGGACAGATGATTGACCTTGGAGTCAGGAAGAGAGGAGTTCCAATCTGTCCTCAAACTCTGTATTCATACTAGCTGTGTGACCTTGGGCAAGTCACTTAACCCTGATTACTTCGCTTTTAGGGTCATCTCCAGTCAGCCTGATTCATGGCCACTGGACCCAGATAGCTCTAGGGGAGAAAGTGAGGCTGGTGACTTAGCACAGCATCCTCCCACACACACTCAAATCCAATTTACATGCTTGTCATGGATATTTCTCTCTCTGAAGTTGTGATCCTCTTTGAAAATGAAGGATAAAAACATTGCTATTTATTACATAAGCATTTATTTACTATTAACTATTAGAACAGAATTTAGCAACCTACTTACATACTGCATGGAAGAGGAAACCCCTCACACTGTACTACACCTCACAAAGGGTCATGAAGACACCTACTCATACTCTGAACTGACTTGCTTACTCCAACCCATTTCAATCACTTTAAATGATGACACGTTTAAAATCCAAATATAACAATTTTATTTATCAATAAGGCAAGGAAATAGAAATAAGAATGATATTAGGATACTTGTATACTAGCAAATGGAGGAACACAAAATATTTCAAAACATACACATAAACGTGAGTCATACTCTCCCATCAATATCCTTGGTATTTGGATGAGAGAATGGGTGCACGCAGAAATCTGACATTGAAACATGTACGTGAGGAAAACCCATGTCTTTCAATAGTTCCCAATTCTGGGTTTGTAAACTTCTTTGTACTTTTTCCTCTATCAGGGACTTTTAATAAAAGTTCCTTAATGCACCTAGTTTCTATGTTCAAAGATGCTGCTGCTGCTGCTGCTGCTGCTAGACTGAGTTGATCATGATGTGCTCGACTTAATCCTCTCTAGATATGATATCTTGCCTACTAGATGACTTCTCTGATAATTTTCCTGTTTCCAAGCTATTCCTCAGCTTACCTGGTTTGTTCCTCACTTTTCACATAGTATCCTAGCTTCAAACTTGACTGATGTAGTTATGAAATCTGTCCTTTCCTACTCCATTCCGTTCTTACCTCTTTTGTTAGTAGTCAGATTATTACCTTTTTTCCCTATAACCAGGTAATAATCACTGAATAGTTCTGGTCCCTCTATTTCCCTAGAGATTAATCTAAATTTTTTTCATCTCATATTCATATCACCGAAGCTTACTGTATTCTCCATTTGATCAGTTTTTCTATAGCTTATAACAATATAACATTCAAAATAAGCAACTGCTATCTCAGAACTTAGACTGTTTCTCCTAGAACTCTGACCCAGACAAGTGAATTGTCACTTCTCTATCTTGTAGTTTTGTTACTTGTAACTACTCTTGCAGTCTTTTGGAAAACTGTACATATATAAGCTTCATCAAGCTCTAGCATAGTTTGGCGATTCCACTAATTATTCATTTCACATTGCGTCTCTGACCAATTTTCTTTCCAGTGGCCTCTTTCCTGGCAATGATCAAATTATGTGATGCTGCGACTTTCCCTGGGAATCAGTCACTGCTACTCTGGGGAATACCCCTAAAACCATTTTGCCAGTGGAAGAAGATACAATTTCTCCAGATCATTCAGTGTTCACAAGGTTAATTGCTAAAGGAAAGAACAAACAGAAGAGGCAAAAACTGTCCAGGAACCTAGGAGTACAAGTCAGGTAGCAACTCCTGTTCCTATTATGTTGGAGGTAGAGTAAAGTTGTCCTCCATCCTTTGCTTAGATCACATCTTTTCCCCTGGAAGGCTGCATAGAAGAGAGATGGAAACATTCTGTCAATTTATCCGGTGTGGAATCCACAATCATTGTCTTCCAGCTTGTCAACAAATCAAGAGATTCCCAGTAATAATGAAGTTAGTCCCACCCTCCACCCCTCTCTCTCTGAGCTTCCCCAATGTTCCAGAAGCAGGTGGAAAATAACTACATGCACTCTGTAGCTACATGTACATGATTGTGGTAGTGAAGAAAGGTCCCATTACACTATTGTAAAAAATTCTATACCTTTATTATTATGCTATTGGTATCCTATGAAATCTCATACATTTAGGGAAAAAGTAATGTTTTGTTGGTAAGGAATAAATCCAAAAACTCTAACAAATATCTTCTAACTCCTACAATGTCATTCTTCTCAGCATGTTAAGTTCTGTTCAGGAAATCAGAGAAATCTGATGCATAGAATAATTTGCTTTGCAACAGAGATTGCTTGAGGAAGATATGGGGCAGAACATCTTTCTCTGAAATTGATGGAGATTTAATGATTACTATCAGTACCAAAACCATTGCTTCTTTTACTGAAACGAAAAGGACTCTCTACTTGCCTCATGTTATTTTCATAGATTTTCTTATGCTCTGAGAACTATGGAAGTAGGAGTAGTTCATTCTTAAAAACCAGGCAAGGTGCCAACTCTTCTCCTTTTTGGAGTATACACTCACCTTTGCAAAAAGTGTAGGGTCTCTTTTAACCATAATATTTTCCTCTAAAAATCATAATGTTGAGCTCTCTTGAAGGGATTTGTATAGAGTTGGCACAAATAATTTAGAACTTGTGTAAGGAATGCTCCAGTGGTATTGATTTCTATTAAAAGCAGGTTACCCAGCTTGTCACGTGTTTCCTGCTATTTGATGAAACTATCTCTGTCTTAGCTATTAGAGTACCTTATGTGTCCTTAATCAGAGTCTGAATATTCTATGTCTCAGGTTATCTGAGGCATGATTTAACAACATTTTGGTAAGTTCCAAGTTGTGAGAGCTGAGCATCAGGAGTAATGTTTCTTCCTTTTGCCCTTGATGCCATATCTCCTCTAATTTTTCTGCAACTTACAGGTATCACTCAATGCTTCTGTCTCTGTTCTTATCCAAGGGGCATTGCCACAGATTAATCAGTATGAAAAGGTTCCACTTCCCCTCTGATAAGGTAGATATTGCCCAAACTGAAACTGGGGATGATGACAACCAGCTTCTTCTTGGCCAAAAACTCCAGGCCCCTTTTCTTCTTTATTCCCCCTTCTTTAATTCTATGCCTTCCTCTAGGCCTAACTTTCATTCTGAGCTTTGAAGCTAACCTCATCCATGCATGCATGAACATATTCACTTTCTGAAGGATTGAAAAGGAACTCAAATTCATACTATTGTGTGAATGACTGATAAGCACTAACTTCTTTCCCTCTATGAGAATCAATGTGCATTGTTTGCTGTTTTTGTGACTTTATGATCCCAGTGTATTATATCCCTACCAGAATCTCAGGATTTGAGTTGAAAGAGAGTTCTTAGATCATTAAATTCAACCCTGGGTCTGACTCTGTCATCTCCAGCTCATGAGGTTCTAGGGTAAAATACAGATTCTTCCCTTTTATAATTAAAGGCCTCCCAGGTCCAAGCAGTCTTCCAGATTTATTATGCATTTTCCCTTTTATATATTAATAGTTCCAGATAAATTTTGTCTTTCTTTGTATCTGCCATGTTAACACAGAGTAATGTTTGTTGACTTGTGTATGTGCAACGATTCATCTCTCATCTCTCTGTCTTTGCACAGGTTTCCTTCAAGCCTGCTTTATGCTGTTGCCTCAGTCTCTTAGAATCCCTAGCTTCCTCCAAAACTCAGCATTTCTCAGCTGCAACTCTTCCAAATCTCCCCTTCACTTTTTTTGTTTTTTTTTAGGTTTTTGCAAGGCAAATGGGGTTAAGTGGCTTGCCCAAGGCCACACAGCTAGGTAATTATTAAGTGTCTGAGACCGGATTTGAACCCAGGTACTCCTGACTCCAGGGCTTTATTCACTACGCCACCTAGCCACCCCCTCCCCTTCACTTTGAATGTAGTACACACGCATACATATTTGTCTGTGTGTGTGTGTGTGTGTGTGTGTGTGTGTATAGATTTATAAATATACAAATTTACTTATATATGCACAGCATATTTCACAGGGAGTCAAGAATAGACATCTCCAGCATCTCCCACCCTTCTCCAAGGAAGACTTTGATTCCTGACAGGAGGAGAAGCAGGAAGTGGAGCTCAGAACCTGGTCCCTTTGCTCGTCTTAGAGAGAGAAGGTACAAAGCTAGAATAATATCTGTCTGCTCTCTTAAATATTATTAATATTGTATCCAAAACTTTTCAGTTCAGGTTTAACTCCTGATCTCTATTTTTTAACAGGGAATGTTTTATATCCAAGGTTTGCCCTGTTTTCACCAAATACCAGTTCAACATGACGGGTATACATATAGCTAATAGCAAAGAAACTCTTAACCAAATCTATAGTAAAACAGAAATTAGGGAAAGAACACATAGGAGACTACATACCAGACAATACAGAGTGAAGTAGCTCCCTTATTGGAAGCAAGGTAACTTAGCTTGACCAAGAGAGAGGGGCCCAGATCTCACACAAAGGGGAAATTCTCTGAAGTCTCTACTGTATCAAGCTGTGGATAGAGACATAATAGAGACTCCCAGTTCTTTTCATGTTGGCTTAGCACTGTGCTTAGTTCTGGGGAAGCAAAGTCGGTAAATAAGCACTTATTAAGTCCTTAGTATGTATACCACCATACTAAGCACTGGGAATACAGAGGAAAACAAAAAAGAATCTGCTGTCAAGGAGCTCAAAGTCTATCCTAAGAAGAGTTTACCAGACTAAAGGACAGCTAGGTGGTTCAAAGAATAGCCTTGAAGTCAGAAGAACCTGAATTCAATTCTGACTTCAGACTTACTTACTGACCTTCAGCAAGTCTCTTAACCCTGATTGTCTCACTTCCAGGACCATCTCCAGCTGTCCTGATAGGTATCTGGTCAATGGTTACTCCAGATGGCTCTGGAGAAGAAAGTGAGGCTGGTGACCTAGCACAGAACCCCCTCACTCAAATCCAATTCACATTCTTGTCATGGCATCACCTCCCTGTTGTCATGGTCTTTTTTGAAACATGAAGGACAAATATCACCAGGCTGTCAAAGAAGTTCATGGTCAACTCTAAAGTCTCATGCTCTGAACTAAAACTATGGCAGGATGAGTGGGACATATTTTCTAGCAAACTTTTTGTTATCCTCTTCTACACTCACCTTTTCATTCATTGGTATTGTCACATGTCCAAATGTATACTGGGTGTAGTTTAGAAAATCTTGTCAAGATCTTCATAGAATTTTTCTATCCCTTCATCCTCTGAAACAGATTTTTGGAAATCAGTGGTAATATCTTCATGGTGGTCTTTTGCTTATGTTCATCATGAGCCCTGCAAGATGAGTTAACCAAACGTTCCAAGGAATAATACTTTTTCTTGCCTTTGGGTACACAATGAAGTCAATCCTCCCCTTCCCCATTCCTTTGTTTGTCTCTCCCAGGAGAACCTAGGCTTGACTTCAATATAATTTGAATTTCCTTTTGTTTTCTTGATTGATTTATAGGAGGAATGGAAATTTTGATGTGGTTCAGCTCATGGTTTCCAATAGTATGTCAATTCATTGGTTACTGGATAATGATCTCATATTTAGAGTACTAACAGTTAAATTAAAATTTAGTGGGCAGCAATATGATTCTTCGCCCTCTCTGATCTTTTTTGCTATCACCCACCACTGTAAAGCAGATGGACTGAGAATCATCTAAAAAGTTTTCTTTGCTTCATGGTTTTTCATATTAAAATAATTCATCACTTAATGGCTCCCACCTTTGTCTTCCCTGGCTTACTGGGTTATGTTGGTTAGTTACTGTATTCCTTTCTCTCTTTTTTAAATTAATTTGTTTTGGTTTGACATGTCATACTCACAATGGAAAACCCTCAGTGTATTAACACTTAAGTAATACAGTATAAAACAATAATTTGACTAATAATAGAATATTGTACAAATATTTATTTGAAAATTTTTATTAAAGTTATCTGCATTTATGTGGCTATATTAGTAGCTGCAATCATTTGTATACATTTGATCCTACATCCTATTTTATTTATCCTGTATCATTTCATCCAGGTCTTCTGCTTCTTTGAATTCTTCAGATTAATTTTTCTTATAATTGAATAGTAATATTACATTACATTAAAAATAATTTATTTAGGCTTGGTTTGTTTTTATCCTTTTGTTATTACAAATGGTACTGCTCTGAATATATTCCACTCAGTTAAGTCTTTTATTTCTAAATACCTCCATGAGCTATATGTCCAGCAGAAGGATCACTGTGTCAGAGTGTATGAAAAATGTTGTAACTTTTCTTGCATAATTCAAAATTGGTTTTCCAAAATGGTTAGACCAATTCACAGCTCTACTAGTAATGAATTAGTTTGGTTGTTTTGCTGCACTGAAGTCAACCTAAGTGTAGCTAGAACAGTATAACAGAGGGTGAGTAGAGGACCCAGGGATTCATCACCCAGGGAGACTCAACCTGCAATTACAAGTAGCCTACAGGGAAGGCCCCAAGAGGGTGAGACTCAAGTATAAAGGAACTGCATGGATTCCTTAAACTGCATAGTTTATGACTAAAATCAAGTGTCCCTACCAATGGGCTTACCTTTAATAGTCAGTCAATAGATTGACACAATTAGATCAGAGTAAAGGTATTTTCTAAGATGGCATAAGAACAGTAATTACAAACATAAATATGAGGTATAGTTTCCTATAAATACCCAGATTGGTTGTGGGAAGAGTAAGCACCAATTTATAGAATAATGATAAGTGAGGCACATATATAAAGTGAAAGCAATTTGCTTCTTTGGTACAGTAGGACCTTAATGTTCTTTTCCTTCTTGTGATGTCCTCATGCTATTTCTGACTCCCAACCCCCATCCAAATTTCATCATCTCTTCTGGGTAAGTTATTTATTTGGGCTTCTCTCCATGACTTTACTCTTGACTCCCAGAGCTTGTACTCACTGGAATCCTAGTTAGCTCTCTTCTCTTCTGCCAGAGGTCTTACTCATTGACATTTCTTCTTTTTTTGAATGCTGACCCTTTGTGTCAATGTCTTTTTGCAGAGTATTTGTCTCTGCCACTTATCTTAAAGTGTTCATTTCTTTGAACTCTTTCCTGCTGGATGCTATATCTCCTATGGAGTGAATTCTTCTGACACCATGGCCAATGAGAGAGGAAGAGAAAATTGCCTATTCCCCCCCTGCTACTCTCTGGTGAAGGGGTAGGGCAAGGATATGCTGAAGAAAATTCAAGCCACTTTCAAGAGACAATTGTCAAATTTTTGAAAGTGAGCATATATAGAGCAGAAATTGGCAAATGCTGCAAGTCAGGGTGTGAGTTATTAATTTATTCATTTTCTAGACTTAAGGAAATGATGGAAAAATAATGAAGACTAAAGTTAAAAATTTATCATATGTACATTTTTTTCATGGAGGAAAAAAGTCAATTATTAAACATTAACCAGCACATCCCAGGACAGGAGCCATTTATCATAAGTTGTTTCCTGATTCAAATGCCTGGAATTTTCAAACAGCTTTGAAATATTGGTTTAAGACTGGGAGACTTATCTTTTAAGGGTCATACAGGTGGTGATCACCCTGCTCAAACAATATCTATCTAGCATTTTAATTTCATCAGCAAACTTTTTCACAAATTGTCTTGGCATTTCATCATCACATTAATACCTTCTTATTTTTTTATCTAAGCCTCAGTTTCCTCATCAGTAGAATGAGGATAATACCTATAGTACCCACCCCATAATTATTGTGAGAATTAATGATAAAATGCATGCAAGATTCTTTTTAAATGTTAAAGAGCTACATAAATGTTAGCTATTATTATAAGGAATTGACACAAATAATTTTTTTATATACTGTTATTATGTGGAGAAGGCATAATGAAGAGAAAAGAACACTAGATTTACCTCTGGAGATATTTTGTAGTATTAAAAGTTTGTTTCTTTTTTTTTTCTGAGACAAAATTATGTTATCTATTTCCTATTTTGTTAATTCTGGCATTTTAGGTTTTTGTAGATTTTTTCAGTTTGCATTTTCATTTTTGTTGCCAAATCATTTGGATTGTTTCTAATCATTTGATTTCTTCTCCATTTGTTGTGAATGATACTTTTTATTTTTTTAAATTTTTTTAGCTCTCTTTTAAAATTTTTATTTTAACATTTTATTAAAAACAATAGTGCAGGGGTGGCTAGGTGGTGAAATGGATTAAGCACTGGCCCTGGAGTCAGGAGTACCTGGGTTCAAATTCGGCCTCAGACACTTAATAATAACCTAGCTGTGTGGCCTTGGGCAAGCCGCTTAACTCCATCTGCCTTGCAAAAAAACCTAAAAACAAAACAATAGTGCAAAGAATACAAGCAACTAAATTTTCCTAGCAATTGTTTTATATGTAAATTAATAAATTTCAATTCAAAAGTATAACAATTTTTCAGTTACTCTAAGTCCTCACTAATCTTCTTTATTTCTTTTCATTTTTACTCACATTTCCTTTCCTATGGCCATAGTTTATTAGGAAAGTACTGCTTCATTCTACATTACCCTCTTCCCCTTCCCCTCCCTCCACATTTCCCTTCTTTGTTTGCATTGTTACATTACTATCTTTATAGGTGCCATTGTTTTCCTGATATCTGTTGGATTTGTTTTTTTTTATCAAGGCAGTGGGGTTAAGTGACTTGCTCAAAGTCACACAGCTAGATAATTATTAAGTGACTGAGGTTGGATTTGAATTCAAGTCCTCTTGACTCCAGGGCCAGTGCTCTATCTACTGTGCCACCTAGCTGCCCAGTAGCTGTTGGTCTTAATGGTATCATGGCATCCCAATAACATTAATGTACCATTATCATTTTTTAATTTCCCTTTTGTTGGGTATTTAGGTTACTTTGACTTTTTTTTAGCTCCAATAATACATCATGCTGCCCTGGAACTCTTTGAACAGGTCATAGAATCAATGATCATAAAGATTTAGAGTTAGAAAGGACATTTGAAGGTCTAGTCTTCTCACTATCCAGCTAAAAACTGAGGCCCCAAAGAAGTTATGATTTGCCCAAGGTCAAATTCTGAGTCCAAATTCAGTTCTTTTTCCATTATACTGAATGATTTCTTATAGATTGTTCCATTGTCATTGTTGTTGTTGTTTTGACATCTTAGGGGTATATTCCCCAAAATTCCCCAAAATTCTTTGAGCTTAAGATTCTTTTTATAACTCTTACTGTTTATTGTCTTGGAGATTTCTCTTTAAAAAGATTCTGCAAGTTTTTAATTTCACCAGCAATTAATGTGTATTGGTTTCTCTACAACTCTACTAGTATGGAGTTCTGATGCTTTTAATTATCTTCCCCTTTTAGTTTTTTTTCCTATTCTTAATTTAATTTTGTGTTTACTTTTAATAAAATAAGCTAATATAAAAACTCAAATCTTTGTTTATATGTGCAATTTTTAAAAATTCAATTATGTCTAGCTCATATTTAATTTTCAAAACATCTTTTGTACTTATTGTCAGACTAATTTGCTTATTTTTCTATATTTTAATTTGCATGATCAAATTATCAGTCTTCTCTTTTGCTAATATGAGAACTCAGAAACACAAATTTTCCATTTGGGAATGTTTTAGCTACATTTCATAAGTTTTTATATGTTTTGTTATTCCCCAATGAATTGCTGCTTCAATATCTGATTTTGGAGTAGAAGTGATCCTGGGTTCTCAAATGGTATGACAGAGAGAGAAACAGACAGACAGAATTTTTGAATGGCAAACTTTGGAGCCATAGACATGTGTGGGATCTGGTTGTATCATACTTCTTATCTTTCAGGACTTGTAATTCTAGAGATTGTTAAGACTGGACCTCCCTTGGGTAAGCTCATTCCTTCTCCTGGTTTAAGCTAAGATTTTATCTTGCTCCCATCTAAAGAGTTCATTTACTCGTGTGTTTTCTTTAATATATTTAATCTGAAGAACTTCTCCAATTTGTGTTTGTTATTTTGTTTGAATAAATGGGTTTACTCATTATTGCTATCCATGGTGGTCTTTTGTGTAACTAATTTTTAGTGGTAAGGGCATGGATGACCTGTCAAATATAAGCTAATATCTAATGTACTTCTTAGGAGTAAAGAAACGCTTTTATTTCTGAACCTCTAAAGATTGTTCTCCTAGATTATAAATATCTGAGAGATGACAGACATTTAATTTTAAGTTCATTATGACTATTCCAGTAGGAGAGATTTTCCAGCCTCCCATGATTCTGAATGCTGCTTGCCCTTCCTTTTTTGCGGTGCTAGCAGTAGTGGAATGGCCCTGTTGTGACTTTCTGCAAAGGTAGACCAGGTTTTTTATTATATATATGTCCATGACATATATATATATATATATATATATATATATATATATATATATGTTATTTAGAGAGAACATACACACAAATCTTATATATAATCATTAACTTCACTGCTGATTCTCTGATTGTGAGTTCCTTTTCTAATGATCAATAAATGAACATACCCCTGAAAGAATTGAATCATATTAATCTTGAATCTCTATAAATTAAATCAGAAGACTTTAGAAAGTTACTATTAAATAGAAGGGTGACCCATAGGTTTTCTTTGAAGTGAGAATAAAAGAGAAGTCTGTTTAATTATGCATCCAAAGGATACAGGAAACATCATTTTATGCTATATTTGATCACCTTCTGTTTATAATGCTCAGATAAAAATTTTCGAGAACTCCTTGAAAATAATTGCAACTTATGAATCAACATCTTTCACAATAGGTAAGGAAGAAGAAAAATTAAATGAAAAATTCAATCAGAATCTCTAAATTAAATCAACATATGTTAAGGTACCTAGGGATTTCAATCACATTGGGTATATCTTTTGTGACTGATGGGAAAAAGTGATACGCAGATGGGCAGACATTGATTTTTTTTATAGTGAGTGCCAGAATTAATGGGGTTACAGATCCATTTATGTATTTAGGCATGTCTTATTATCATAATTATGTAATTCATACTGTGCCATTCATTATTTAAAATTTTGTGCTAATCTTTATTCAATTTTGTATTTTATCTTAAACTTTCATTTACTGAATATAATTTTTATTATATTGTGACCTGTAAAAGATATGTTTAATTTATTCTTTTTTCTCCATTTGTTTATGAATTATTTGTGTATTTATACATTTTTTATGATGGGCTCATGGAAATCTAACAACATGCATATTCTCTAACACTCTCTTTCAGAAGATATCAAAAGTCTACCAAATTCAGGTTTTCCAGTATTTTTCATTTATGATTTCCATCTTGTTTACTTTCCTATTGGATTTTCCCAAGTCCTTTCAGAATAATGCTAGCCATCTAAATTTGTGTCATATTACCTGTCTTTTTTCATTTCAGGTAACTTTTCCTTTATGAACGTGGTTGCTGTATCATTTGCATGTATATTTAATAATAGTGTTTTTCATTATATATGGTGCCTTAATAATAATATAGGTTGGGGCGGCTAGGTGGTGCAGTAGATAAAGCACTGGCCCTGGAGTCAGGAGTACCTGGGTTCAATTCCGGTCTCAGACACTTAATAATTACCTAGCTGTGTGGCCTTGGGCAAGCTACTTAACCCCATTGCCTAGCAAAAACCTAAAGAAAAAAAAAATAATAATATAGCTTTCTGTGTGTCTTTCTTAACAGTATTTTTGCTTGTTATTATCTTATGAAAAGTCATAATTTCAACATACAGCAGATTTTTATTTCAGTCTTTCACTTTAGATCTGCATGTCAATCTTCTATGTCAGGGTCTATTAAACTGTGGTGGAGTTAATGAACTTGGATGACAAAAATTTCATATCTATCTTCATTAACTTCTAACTGAAATTTGGAATTGCCTTCAGTTATGAATGTGGGAGCATTCTGAGGAAGAATAGCTAGATTCCATAGAATTGTCAATGGGATTCAGGACCAAAAAAAATAAACAACACCTGCTGTATGCAAGAGATATGTTTCTTTCTTTTTACTTTTTTTTAGTTTTTTTCAAGGCAATGGGGTTAAGTGGTTTGCCCAAAGCCACACAGCTAGGTAATTAAGTGACTGAGGATGATTTTGAACTCAGGTCCTCCTGACTCCAGGGCTGGCACTCTATCCACTGCACCACCTAGCTGTCCCAAGATGTTTCATTTAAGCAGCAAATTTTTGACTTTTGTTTTCTAATCCTTCCTGCAATTGTTTTCCTTTTTATTCATGAATTCAGTCCAATGGTAACATTACTACATTGGCTTTCCTGCATTAGAGCCTGTAATATTGCTTTTTTTTTTACTAGTAATCTCTTGCTTAATTAGTTTTTAATAGTCAAATCCTATTCATTCATTCAATTCATTTAATAAGCATTTATTAGGCACCAGTTATGGGTAGGAGTTGTTAGGCACTGGAGATACCAAGACAAAAAGAATCATCTATCCTCAAAGAATTTACATTCTTATGAAGGGAGAAAATAATACATTTATAAGTAAATACTAATTATACAAAGTAAATATAGGCAATTAAAGGGGAGAAGGCATTAGCAATTAAAGGAAGAATTTATGTACAATGCCAGTATTTCATAAATTGACTCATATTGACTTTGTAATACACTAAGACCTCTTTCCTCTCCAGGCTTTTATTTTTTATAACATTTGAAAAGATAATTGATGCTGCTGACACAAATATGTTGGCAAAAGTAAGCATATGGAATACAGGAACTAAGGAAGAGGTAACCAGCTCTACTTAGACCTTTAGGTCTTGCCCCAAATTGATTTGCATGAATACCAGGAGCATTGTGGGATTTACAAAAACAAACAAACTTTGTTTCACACAGTTCTATTACAATTTTGCTAAGTGGAGTCCCAAGAATGTTTTGAAGAGATGTATATAAACAACAAGACTATGACAGGAGTTAAAAGATATTATTTAACCCCAAATGAGCTAAGGATAAAGGTCAGCTAGAAGAAAGGCAGTTCGAAAAATAGACTTAAAATTTCCTATAATGCTTCTAGTTGACTAGAGTTTGCATCTCAGAAGGGACAAAGATGTTTCCTGGGACTAAAGAGCTACCAGACATCGTCCTCTAAGGAGGAAGGGATCTCACAGCAGGTAGCAGAGAGCAACAATGTAGTTAATAAGAAGCAACAAGTATTAATTAAAGAGAAAAACTGCAGGGGAGATAGAACAGCAAATGACTCCAGTTTAGCTGAGAAACCTCCTCTGGTCAATCAATCAATTCTACTGAAATCATTAGTTCATCTGTATCTCTGCAGTATCTAAGGACTGACGTTTGAGCTGTTAAGTGTACGGGTAGCCTTCCTTCCCCGGTAGGCTGGCAACTGATAGGTGAATTTACACGTTTTTTAGAATTTTTTTTTTTTTTGCAAGTCAAATGGGGTTAAGTAGCTTGCCCAAGGCTACACAACTAGGTAATTATTAAGTGTCTGAGGCCGGATTTGAACTCAGGTATGCCTGACTCCAGGGCCGGTGCTTTATCCTGCACCACCTAGCCACCCCAGTTTACACTTTTTTTGAGAAATCTTACTTGTCATTTTTTTCTGCTCTGCTCTGCTGTTTTTTTTTTGTTTTTTTTTTTTTTGCTTTCAACTAAGGTGTCTTTTGTTGTTGTTGGTGGTTGGTAAATGAAACACTTAACACTGTGCTTTTTAGGTCCTTAAGGAACATTTGGTGATTTGGGGCAAAACAATCATATCCCTAAAGTCATGCTTTTAATCTGTAAATTGAGAGGATAAAAACTAGATGATCTCTAATAGTTAAAATTGTATTATCCTGTGAGGGCAGTTAAATGATGAAGTGAGTAGAACACCAACCCTGGAGTCAGGAGGACTTGTATTCAAACTTCAGACATTTGACACTTACTAGCTGTGTGACTTTGGACAAGTCACTTAACTCTGATTGTCTCCCATCCAGGGCCATCTCCAATCATCCTGATTCATATCTAGCCCCTGGACCCAGATGGCTCTGGAAGAGAAAGTGAGACTGGGGACTTAACACAACAACCCCTCACTCAAATCCAAATTATGTACTTGTCATGACATCACCTCCCCTGACATTACTGTCTTCTTCAAGAATGAAGGCCAAAATATCATTTTATTCTGTGAACTGGTCTAGAATAATTTAAATCACATAGTTGACTATTGATCAAACTAGGATGAGCACTATATTTTTGATATAAGATGCAAAATATTTGAGCCAAGAGGGTCTTTGGAGAACATTTGAGCAAAATGATATATCTGACAGAGGAGGAAACTGAGGCCTTGCCCAAGATCATAGAGATAATTTAGGTAACTTTCAATTCTTTTTGTTGAACATGCAGCATAGTCAGGCTTGAGGCTTCTGTGCTCTGGGGCTTTCAGGCTGATTTTAAAGGCATAAGCTCACCTATATCATGGAGGGAAGGGGGAAGGAATAATCCTTTATGACCTACTATGTTTCAGGCAATATGATATGTGAGGCCATTTAGAAATACGATCTCATTTAAATTACCTCCTTTCTCCAACCCTCTAGTATGGACCTTTTGCTTCTGCTTACAACTCAGGGCTAGGAAGCTACTGACTCAGGCAGGCCCTTGGCTCCAGAAAGCTTGTTCCTAAGCTTCTTCTTTTTCCTTCCCACCAAAATGTGCATCCTTAGACCTACTATAGGATGATGATGATGATGATGATGTTTGTCCTTCTCAGAGAAGACCATCACGTCAGGGAGGTGATGCCATGACAAGCACACGAACTGGATTTAAGTGAAGGATGATGTGCTAAGTCACCAGCCTCACTTTCTCCTCCAGACTCATCTGGGTCCATTGACCAGATATGAAATAGGATGACCATAGATTGGCAATCATGGTTAAGTGACTTGCCCAAGATGAAGCAGCTAGGAAATGTCTGAGGTCAGATTTGAACTCAGATTCTCCTGACTCCAAGGCCAACACTTTATCCACTTCACCATCTAGTTCCTTCAATTGCCCTTTTTTCAAAGGACACACAGTAAATAAAGTGTCAAAGAGTTCACATTGACAAAAAGACCTAATGCATGTTTGGTGAGCATGATAAAGAACATAAGAAATACTAAAAAACACCTCATAGGGCTACAGGCAAACGTTCTTGCATACATACTCCAAGTATTCACATGGACTATTTGTGCCCAACCTATGGTAGAACATTCCAAACTTGTATTGGTCTAAGTCACAGTCAGACACACTGTAATTTGTCTTTAACAGTGATGTCATTTTATACACACACACACACACACACACACACACACACACACACACACACATATTCAGAAACACATATACAAAGTCAGAAAAAGAGGCATAAACACTGAAGATATATATATTTCTTTGAAGATTTGATATTTTTCTTTCCTCTAAATGGGTGGGGTGGAAAGAGAGAAGGAGAGGAGAGGGGAGGAAAGAGGAGGAGAGGGGAAGGGAGGGGAGGAGAAGGGAAGGAGAGGGAAGTTGAGTCAGTGGATCATAAATCTAAAGCTGGAAGGGATTAGGGATTTAGGGATTATAGGATAACTCATTTTATAGATGAATGAGTTTCAAAGGAGTAAAGTCAACTTACCTAAAGTCATACAGATAATAAATGGTAGAGTTAGAATTGGCACTCAATTTCTCTGAGTCCAATTACAATTCATTTTTTAAAATTATAACTACTTTTTTGGAATGCTTTCAACTTCGCAATAACTCTTCTCCCTAACCACTGACTATCTCTAACAATGTATTGTGCCAGGTCAATAGGCATTTATTAAGCATTCACTGTATGCCAAATACATTTCCAAGAGCTGGGCTACAAATTAAGGTAAAGGACAGCCCCTGCTCTCAAGAAGCTCTCGATCAATGGGGTGACAACACATAGACAATGGTAGACAGACAACATACCAGATAAAATGGAGGTAATGTGGGAGGGAAGCAGGAAATGATAGAAGATGGGATTTTTGTGTCTTATTCTATCATTGGTCTTTTGCAAATTCAGAGTAGTCCAGTTACCAGCATCGAATTTATCCATAAAATTGACAAAATGAAATCCCTTTCATTATAAGTAGAAAGAAGAAAAAAAGATGGAGAAAGTGATGGGGAGTGAGACCAAGCTGGACACTGTCAGAGGCAGAGGGAGAGGCAGGGAATGCCTGGGGTGGGGTCCCCGTGAATTGAGGGAAAGAGCTGCAGAACAACAGCCTCCTTCTTAGAGCTGGAGGGGTAGTTTTATTTTTGTCTTTGTATCCCCAGGACCTGGCACATTAAATATATGCCTGTTGATGGATTGATTCCCACTTTTTTTCCCTCCCTGAAACCAGGGATGTTTTCCTTTGAGGAATTAGTAGGAATCATGAAAGTTTTTTCAAAGGACCTTCTAGTCTAGACATATTTGTGCTTCTTTAGCTTCCAGACCCCCAAGGGGGCCTTTCTACCAGGAGACCCTCTAAGAAGTCCCACAAATCAAGGACCAGGAGAGGCAGTATCCCAGCCTGGTCTGCACCACAGCTGGAGATGCCTCCCCAGCCCACAGCCCAGAGGCCAGTGTTGGCAGGGGCTCTCTCCGTGCAAATCTCTGGCTTTTTCTACCCAACACATTGAAACCATCAGTACTGAGGCCCTCTAACTTTAGCCTTCCCAGCTCCTCAGGCTACACTTCCCAGAACCCTCCTGCTGCCTTCAAGCCCTCTCTTGCCATCTCGGAGGGTCCAGCGTGGCAGGGTCCCTGCTTCTCCCCCCAGCTCCCGAAAGGCAAGCTCAGATCTTGGTAAGCCTGCTCTCCATGTTGGAACATCTCCCTAGGCCATTCACATCCAACTCTGGCCCCTTTCCCCTTGACACCATGAAAACAGGGAATCCTTGGGGGCCATGATGCTGAGCTCCCCATCAAAGCAGTGAATACTCTTCCGTGCTCGTGTTCTGAGGCAGCCAAGTCAAAAGCAAACCCTGAATTCCTCTAGCCGGTGGCCAATAAAAATCTTGCTTCAGCAACAGTTTCCTCTACTGAAATCAGATATCTAAGTAATAAACAAGTCTGGAAGGCAGGAAAACCCACTTCATTCCCTCTTCTGATTAGCTTTTCTCTTCCTCCTTCATTTTGAAAAATATTTCCTTCTGAAGCAAGGGATGCCTTCCCTAGAATCAAAAGTACAGAGCTGCCCCCTCTCCTATCTCCCTATTAGTCTAGCACCTTTCCCTCTACCCTTACCCCCCTCACTATTCCTGTTGGGTGAGTTGAGTGGGGATCACTTCCCCAAATACTGAGACCCGACTTGGGCCAAAGCCAGACCAAGAGTAAGTATTAAGGTTTAATCAGTCTAAGGTTCTCTGTAGACTGGGCCCTTCGTCCACTGTAGACAAAAGCTCCAGGTCAGTTGTGGTCTAGACCTGGGCCAATCATGTGGGTGACTGGGGATGGGGAGGGGAAACACTAGGGAGAATTTCCCCAAAGATGATAGTCATGCTAAATCCCTCCTAGGTTCTGGCTGCTTCCAGTCACCCTTTGAGGACAGGCAGCTGGAAAGCTTCAAGATAGATAGAGGCCCCTTGGAATTTCTCAGCATGAACAAGAGACCATAAACAACCAGGCCCCAAAGAGTTGGTGCCGAGACCCTGTCTCAGAGAGAGAGGCTTGGGGGCTCACCAAGAGGCCAGCAGAGAGGAGGCGCCTCAAATAGGGTCTCCCGGGACCAACTATAAACAGACCCGGCACCCCCTACCCTCCTGGTGGCCCCCCTCCTTCTTGCTTCTCCCTCCTCTCCCCTCCTTCCTCTCTTTGTCATGTCCTAGGGTAAACGATTCCCCATATGTGCCCCGCTGTCAAGAATATTCTCTCCCGGACTCGCTGACATCTCCCCTCTTTCCCCCCAAATAGGTTTTTAAGTGACTTTGTCCTCAGAAGATGCGATTCCGTTTGTTTTTCCTTCTGACATTATCTCTCTGGAGAGTTTCTGGTTGGGAGAATTATGTCGAGGTTGCAGATTGCAAGAGAATTGCTCCTAATAGAGAACAGACAGACAAGACACCTTTCATGTCCAGCCAAGTTTTTCTTTCTTCTTCCCCACCCCCCTCCCCCACTTCTCATCTTCCCTTCTTGGCTTCCCCGTTGGCCCTGGTTTGTGCTCGTTTCTTCAGGACATCTGGTGAATAAGGTCACACATTGATTTTATTTTGGAGATTGGCAGCCAGGTCAAGCACAGATCTGAAGGCTTGCCAGAGAGGCTCACAGCCCTTGCTCAGCCAAGGTAAGGGTGATAGGATGGGTGATGTTGGTGGCAGGGGCTTGGAGAGAGCCCATCTGATAACAAGCAGGCAAAGCAGAGGAGTCCTTGTTTACAAAGGCCATCAGTCTCCTCGATTTAGAGGTGGAAGGGAACTTTTAGGGGTCCTCCAATACAATACACTCATTTTAGTGAGCAAACTGAGGTCCATGTGACTTTTTCAGGTCACATAGCTGATAAGTGGGGTATAAATCCAGGTCTTCCTGACTCCAAACCCAGCATCCAGAGATTCCATATTGACTCTCAAACTAGGTCTTCTGAATTGACTTGGATTTGTTTACATATTTATCTCAAAGTTTGAGAACTTCAGATCTTTAAGAATATAATCCTAAATGGGCATGATGGTGTGTGCCCATAATCCTTACTGCTGAGGCTAAGAATGGTCCATCACTTGAATTTGGGGGGGTTCTGGGTGCTAGAAGTCTAATTCTGACACCAATATGATGGGCTCTTGAGAGCAGGAGGCCATGGGGCCATCTAAAGAGGGGATCAATAGAATGTGCTGATCAGTAATGAAGTGGAGCCTGAGAGTAGCCCCCTAGGCTGGGCAAAATTGGTAGTTCCAGTCCCAAATTAACTAAAAAAAAAAAAGGAACTATAGACACTCAGAATATCAGTTAGAAGGGACTTTAAAGATTATCTATCTCATTCTTTTTTACTTATTAAGTAGAAACTGAAGTTTGTTAACTAGCAGGACTTGAACCCTCGCTTTCTGACTCCCTAGTTGGCTGTTCTTTCCACACTATCACAGATCCTCTCAAAGATATCAAATCTCCCTTCTGTCAGTTTAGTTTATCCTTTCCAAACTTACAAAAAAATAGCTCTGGAATTTAGATTCTTGGGGACCTGGTAATGGTAATGGAAAGAAAACTGAGTTATGGGCCCTAGTGCCCTAAAAATAACAACTGACCCACAACCTACCACTGGTGCCAAGTGGGTATAAAAACTTTCCCCCTCCCACCCCCTCTACCCCCCTGGAGGGAGAGGGGGGAACCAAAAAAAAGAAACAACCCTGGTCTCTTGAGGAGCAATAAAATACTTGGTGAACTGCTTAGAATTCTTTGTACTTGGTCAGGAGGCTGATATCACAGCTTACAGCCATAAGCAGTCAAGATAGTCATAGTTCCCAAAGAAAATCATTTCCTATTGTTCCACTAATTAAATCCTGTCCTCCTTGGGGAAAGGGGTAGGCAGGAAAGAGGGGGAGGGAAAACTATAGAGAGAAACTTCTTCCAAGTTTCATGAAGAGCAGCAGCACATCAACTTCTGCAGGATAGTCTTGGACACTGACTTGCTTTCCAGATGCCCTCGATTCCATTTCACCTCTGGCCCCAAAGTATCTCTAGCTTTGGAAAACAGTTGAGACAAACCAACTTACTACCATTTCAGTTTTCCCTATAGGGAAAAAGAGGGATGGAATGCTGTCCTGAATTCTAGGGCAGTTAGTTGAGCTTGGAGTCAGGAAGACACTTAACTGTGTGCCTTTGGATGTCACTAAATTTTGTTTGTCTGTTTCTTCCACTCCAGTATCTTGGCCAAGAAAACCCCAAATGGAGTCATGAAGAATTAGATATGATTGAACACACAATTAGCCTAAGAGATATTGGGGAAGGAAACTGGAGTCAGATGATCTGAATTTGAGTCCTAGTTATAGAACTTATCAACTGTGACCTTGGAAAGTGGCTTCTGGACCTTTGATATCTCCTCTTCAAATGAAATAATTACACTTTACCTACCACACAGGACTGCTTTGAGCATCAAATCCCATATTGGTAAAATGCTTTTTAAGCCTTGCTTTGTCAGCTTCAGAAGATCATAGTTTGCACTCTGAATTACTTTAATGTATAGACTTCAAGATAAGCCATCTTGAATGAAACCCAACAAATCTGAATTAAAAGAATGCCTATTAGGGATGAGGGGAAGGGGGGCTATCCCCAAGTAGAAGTGTTTGTGGATGAAATGCAAACCATACCTATCTGTATACACACACCCTCTTGTCCCAAATGTAAAACTTGAGTCGTTTAATATTTTATTTTTCAGAATATACTTAATTTTCTTAACTTTCAAAGAGAGCTACATCTTGTAAGATACGACCTTCTTCCCCAACCTTTTGATGATGTGCTTCTCTGTACCTAGCTAGGCTGGTCCATGGATAAGTGACATTTTCCAGTCCTGTCCAGTTTGGAAGTATCTATTGGATTTCATGCTTCACTGGAATAGCCAAGAACCTGCTGTCATTTTCATATAAGGCTACAGAGGGCTTTATTTGGATCAATAAGGCACAAGTGAAAATGCTTTGAAAACTGTGATACAAATATAAAGTTTTCCTTTCTGGTGGTGGTGGTGGGGAAAATCATTTGAATGTTGAGTTAAAAGGAGGCAAGGTAGGCTAAAAATAGAGTTTAAAAGAAATTTGGTTTAATTCAAAGAAGAGGGACACCTAAGTTTATTTGAGGAAAGAATGGTAGCAGAGCACACCAGAACTTTGGATCCTGGCATGGGGAGGACAATCCCACCCCTTTTTTTGGTTGTTGGCCAGTAATAGGACTGCCTGAAGGATGATCCTTATGTTCATCTGTCCTTTGGCTGCCCTTCCAGTAGGCTGGTGCCCTCTTCCACTCATCAAAACCCAGAGGGCTGTTCTGGAATCAGATTCAGAGGCAGGACTGCCTCCTTCCCAGGCTCACATTTCCCTCTCCCTTAGGGTCTCTCAGTTATTCTGCTTCCTCCATTTTGGCTTACCTGAGCCCCTGGGTCCCAAGGACCCTGCTGCTGCCTCTCCCTTGTATTTGTCATGGGGACATGTTCACTAGTTAGGACTCAATAGCCTCCTGGGTTTAGCCGGTCCCTGGACTTTGCAGGGTTAGGAAATGTCGCCATCTAGAGGTGTGTTTTAGGGAGTACAGGAGGGCAGCATTACTCATCTTGATAATTTCTAAGGCTTTTTTTTCTCCCTCTTTAGGTTGATGATAATCCCTTTTTTCATCCATTGCTGAAATTTGGCTACAGTAGTGATTTTGAAAGAAGCTGTTTTCCAAAATGAAATGAAGCCAGTAAAGTTGCTGCCCCCCCCTTTTTAGTTTTTGCAAGGCAATGGGGTTAAGTGGCTTGCCCAAGGCCACAGAGCTAGGCAATTATTGTGTCTGAGACCGGATTTGAACCCAGGCACTCCTGACTCCAGGGCTGGTACTTTATCCACTGCACCACCTAACCACCCCTCCCTATCATTTCAAAGAACACATTTACTACAACAGAGTATAAAAAAAATAATCTTTTAATTGCTTTGTATTGGCACAGATGGCATAATTCAAACTTACATTTTTATTTAGTAGACTATGAACTATCACACTGTAGCTTTAAAAGCACAGAATTCATATTGGATTAAGAATTTTTAAAAATTACATTCACATAATATTTCACAGGTTAATCTATAAAATTAAGTCCAGAGATTGAATAAATTAAGCAAGAAGCTAATTTATGGGGGAGGTGCGCTCAACACACACACACACATGCACACACGCACACACACGCACACACACGCACACACACGCACACACACACACACACACACACACACACACCCCTTTTTTTTCCCATGTATTTTCAATAGTGCATTTTGGCCATTTTCATGCTCATAAAAGCCAAGCTATTTTGCTAGTAAACAGGAAAATTTACAAAATGATTACTTCAAAATATGGTTGGGAGGTATAAACTTGGCTGCTGGAATACTCTGTAAGGAGGAGTACTCAAAGTCAGTCCTGTTTGAAGCTTTTGACTTGGCCTAGATTTGAAGGGCTCTGTCCATTTCTGGAAAACTACCATTAAATTTCGCCATCAGAAACAAGGAAGCAGACTATATATATATATATACTAAAAATTTTATGTTGCCACCTTTTGGGGGGAGATTCCATTCCCTAGGATAGGAGGTGAGATGCAACTAATCACAAATCCTATTTTCAGGATCAAAAGAACAGAAAGGCTAATCACACCAAGTTCATTAATTCAGCAGCTGCCTTTTGGGAGTGGAGCACAATATGAGCCATGAATTTGTCTATTTCTGCTATTCTTCAATAGAGAAAGTGAACATTATCTTTGGGCATATTATGAAAGAGAGAGGATGAAGGCGCCCAAGCCTATCTCGGGGCAGGGATGGTGGTTACTCTGGAGGGTCTCCATCTCTATTAAGAGTAGATGAAGCACCAGTGAATAGGGGAAGAGCAACTGAAAATACATTTGATAGCAGTTAAATATAGGCTTTGGTGAACACATTTCAACTTGCAAAAAGGCATTCATGATGAGTTAGTATTTCTGGAGAGGATCAAGGGTTAATTCTGATTTGGTACCTTTCCTGCCTTGATTCTCTAGTTCCATGACAGTCCTAAGTCAATGACTTAAATGGATCTAAGGTATCAAAGATATTAAATAAGGATGATTTCCATCAATACAATAATAAGTAGAGCTCAAAGGCCCAAATTTTAACAAAAGAAGTGTTGCCCTACAACCTGGGTTATAAAAATTAAAATTTGGGTTAGTGCATAGTTAAATTTTCCACACATGGTCCTTGATAGGTAGAGGCTTTTCCTTTCTTGGTTCAATGCTTTTGGGTTACCTCCACTGTAGACTTTATGCTGGTTGTGGCCTTGTCGGTAGTTGGTTTCTTTGAATAATCCCGTTCTCCAAAAATAGTACTTCCTACACGGACATTTGTGGATCCCACTTCAATCTGGAGAGAAATGGAGAGAATATTGAATGACAACAAATGATGCTGGAGGTACACTCTCAAAATGTGCCTCACATACACAAGGAGGCAAAGACTGACCACAGGTACCATCCTGGTTCAGCGGAGGTGCCTCAGAGACCCCCCTGGTGGTGACTAACCCTATCTTGTTGCCTTTGGTGATGCCACTGAGGCAGACACAGGCCTGGTGGGCAGGAGCTTACCGCATGCTGGAAGTCCATGGACATGCCCATGCTCAGTTCCACCTGCTCAATGGGGAGGCCAAGCTTCTCACACAGCTCCTTCCGCAAGGACAACAGAGCCTGGTCAAAAGGAGGGAAAGGTCAGGTGAAACATGCCTCCTCTGAGCCATGTCAATGGCAGAGGGCTGCATTTAGATTTCTGTTCAAGCTTATTTAGTCCTTTTGACGCAGGAGGAACTTGGCTCTCAGAAGTTCCACTGGCATGTTTTCTGGGAAACTGCTTACTTCATGAAAAGTTTTCAGCAGAAAAGAAACCAAGCACATCCTTCTTCTCAAAATATATATTTCAACTGAAGAGATGTCTATGGAGAATTTCTTTGGGAAGCTATTCATTGCCTTTCCGCAAATGTTTGACTTTAGGGAATGGGTGTCCAACATTTTAGCTTTTCTGGGCCACATTGCCCACCAAAAACTTGTCAAGGGCTGCATTTAGAATTTAATATTTATTTATGACTATAATATAACCCTTATCACCAATGAGGATTACAGCAAAATGTAATAATGCTGCATGAGTAGGCTTTGAGAGTCACACGTGGTCTGTGGGCTATGGGTTGGACATACTTCCTTTAAAGGGAGTTTTAACTTTGCACAGATTTGATTAAAATCTAAACTGCCTTTAAAGTCTGTCATTATGGCCAAGCTCTACAGAGTATCCTGCAGAATGTTAGAACCAGACAAGATTTAGAGAGAGGAAAGACAGTCCAGATCAGAGCCAAGGGTCTAGGGTGCCAGCCCCCCACATCAGTGCTGCTAGGCTGGGGCCTCCCTGCCACTCTACCTGGAAGTCTGGGTTGGGCCCTTGACTGAGGTCGTGTCCAAAACTCCCAATGGTCATCAGACCCACGAACTCCAGGCTGGGACACTTGGCGTTGATGTGTTCCACCGTGGTCACAGTCTCTGAAGGTGGGAGCCCATGTTTACCTTCATGGATAGAAAGATTCACATCCATGAAGCTGTTCAGTGACAGAAGATGCTTCATTTCCAACCCATCCCACCTCACCCCCCACCAAAACAGACTGTCCTCGGGCAAAATGCTCTTCTCTTTTAAGAACTCTCAGAGGGCCCAGCACATCTTTGAGGTCGAAATCTACAGTCAGGAGACTGTCTGAGCCAGGGTTGACTATGGGACTGGATAGAACATTTCAGGAGTTGGACTTCCTCTCCCAGACTCAAGAACTCCAAGAGGGCTTTGTGGGGGACACTGGTAGGAGTTGTGATATTCTTATCATTGAGGAGTTACTGATTAATAAGTTTCTTTATTTATTAATAACCCAGCTCACAGAATCACAGATTTAGAGCTGGCAGGGACCTTGGTGCTCAACCAGGCTGATCTCTTTACTTTACATATGAGGAAACTCAGGTCTAGAGAAGGTGAAAGTAGCAGTCAGTTAATAGAGTATATATGTGTGCATGTGCCATGCGCTCCCCCCATGAAATGTGTACTTCTGTGCATGTGGTAAGGTATCACTAAACCTACTGGAGGTTTATTATGACAAAAATTATTATTATTATTTTTTTTGCAAGGCAATGGGATTAAGTGGCTTGCCCAGCTAGGTAATTATTAAGTGTCTGAAGGCAGATTTGAACTCGGGTCCTCCTGATTCCAGGGCTGGTACTTTACCTACTGTGCCACCTAGTTACCTCTAGTACAAGAATTTTCAACAATGGTTGACTATATGATTTATCACTGGCTCTGTGACTACAGAGTATCCTTATTTACTGATCTAAGTGACCATAATCCATAGGTTCCATCATTTATTTAATAGTTTCTGGTGTCACTTGATTTCCGAATAATATTAAATTTCTGCTAATCATTAAGAAATGATGTAACTATAAATTGTATCTCTACATATTGAATGGTCCATCTGGAAGATGCAGCAGAATTGCGGATGTGAATAAAGGGAGGAAGAAAATATCCAAATTGTGCTATCTCTTGTAAACTAAAAAAACATAATTATTGATGAACACTGGCTAAATTTTGATGGCTGTGAACAAAAAGCTGTTTATAAAATAATAATCATGTATACCTTCAACTCCAGCATGTCAAATAACTGATAAAAATCTACACTGATTGTTTAGCATTCCATGTACTAAAGTAATACTAAAGATGAGAATTTATGAAAAAATTTAAGAAAATAAATCTGAAAATATTCAAATCTAAAATTTCTATTCCTTTTCTGAAATGTTGGCTGTAATTAGGCATTCTCAACAGACCCAAATTACCCCTCCTCCCCTTCAGCTCCAGTGGGTGGGAAGCAATTCCACTTGAGCTGCTGCGCACTCCAGGGTCAGCAGTGACTTTCACAAAGTTTGACAGGAAATGGCAACATCAGCTCTCCTAGAAGATGCTGGTATGTGATAATAACTCACTTCCATAGCATCTCTCTCCCAACCAGGTAGGTAGCTTAAGTATTCTCATTTTATAGGCTGTAATCATTGCTCACCCCAAGGGAAGTAAAAGCCATTAGTTTGGTCTTAGTCACTTACTTTCTTCCCCACTGGTGTTAATCTGCACCATGACTTTTAGTCTCTCTGGAGAGCCTTTCTTCTGCCAGGAATTGTTGACTTTGTCTGCCAATTTCACAGAGTCCACGGTTTCCAACATGTAAAGGTTGGGGACAGCTGCAAGGAGGAAGAAGAAATGGAGCAGACTTGATTTCCTACTCAACCTCTTCCTACGGGTTGCTGGTCTCTTGGTACTGAGCTCTTAACCATAATCATGTTAATAATATAATAATAATAATTGGCAGTTAGAGCTTTAAGGTTTACAAAATACTTTACAAATACTATCCCTTAGGTGCTCCCAACAACCCTGGAGGTAAATGGCATAATTGTGTGCATTTTATGGATAAGGAAACTGAGGAGAGAGGTCAAGTGACTGGCCCAGAGTCAGGGATTCACCAAGCAGTTACCTATCTCTTACTATGTAAAGCTCCCCCTGGAACTCACACTATTTGAACAGGTCTGAGGTTGAATGCAAATGGGCTTTCTGATTCCAGCATCTATTGGCTGTTCATTCAGGAGATACTATCACTGCGCATGGGCTAGACTGGGTGTTGGGACTGTTCCAGCAGCAAGGATCAATAAGGAAAATACTAATATATAGAATTAAATGCCAATATCTATCTATCTATCTATCTATCTATCTATCTATCTATCTATCTATCTAATTTTCTTTAGTTGAAGTCAACATTCATTTATTCACATACGAGATCTTTCTTTCAGGGAGAAGAATGGGGTTATTAAAAGTCCTCCAGATTTCCCAAAAGGAATCTAGCTCACTCTCTATCTTCTATCCAATTCTAGGCCATTCCCAGTATCTGTCTAAGTAACATGGATCCTCTCTGAAGCTTACCTATCCAGCAGAATTTCACAAATAAGTTAACATGTACTCTTGATCAACTTTTTAAAAAAATCTATATCTTTTAAATATCACTATCTTTGACATTCCAGTAAGAATGCTATGTGGCTAGAAGGCCTAGAATACCACATTATGTTGCAATAGGAAATGTAGAGTTACATAATGGGAATAAGTAGCTATAATATCTTATAATTTATACAAGTATGTAGAATCTCCCCTTCCAAATAGTCTCCACTCTCCTGGAACAGTTTAAATAATGAAACCCTTAATATTAATGTGCATAACTCAGCAAAAAAAGTGACCACATTAACCATGTCCAAAAGTATATCTTTCATTCTTCATTTTAAGTCCATGACATCTTTGCAGGATATGGATGGCACATTTCATCATCAGGTTTCTACACTTGTGTTTAATCAATGCATTAATCAGAATTTTTTTTTTTAGGTTTTTTGCAAGGCAAATGGGGTTAAGTGGCTTGCCCAAGGCCACACAGCTAGGTAATTATGAAGTGTCTGAGACCGGATTTGAACCCAAGTACTCCTGACTCCAGGGCTGGTGCTTTATCACTGCGCCACCTAGCTGCCCCCATTAATCAGAATTTAAAAGTCTTTCAAGTCTAAAGTCTTGTTTTTCTTTGTTAGCTATGACTGTATGTAATTTACTCTCCTAGATATACTCACTTCACTTTTGACCAATTTATATAGCTGAACTGGTACAAAGTTTGGATTTATATTTAATAGTTTAGTTTGTAACTTCTTATGGCACAATAATATTATAATACATTACTATACCATAATTTATTTGATTATTCCCCAATAGGTGTGCCCTCCATTAGTTTCTAGCTTTTGGCTACTACAAAAAGGGCTACTAAAAATAGTTTTATATAAATAGGTCCCTTTCCTCCTTTTAAAAAATATTTTATTTATTTATTCTTTCCAATCACATGGAATGGCAGTTTTCAACTTTTTTTGGGGAAAGATTTTGAGTTTCACATTTTTCTTCTCTTTCTTCCTGTCAGAAAGCAATTAATATAGGATATACATGTATAACCATGATAAACATAGATTCTTATTATTCATGTTGTGAAAGAAGTATCAAATCAAAATGGGAAAAAAATTTAGAAAAAAAATTGAAGATAGTAAATTTTGGTCTATATTTAAAATCCATAGTTCCTTCTCTGGATAGGGATAATATTTCCCTCACAAGTCTTTTAGAATTATCATTGATTATTGTTCTGTTGAAATAACAAGTTCATCAAAGCTGATAATCACTCAATGTTGCTATAAGTGTGTACAATCTTCTTCTGATTCTGCTCATTCATTTAGCATCAGTTCATGCAAGTCTCTCCAGGCTATTCTGAAACTGCATCTCTCATCATTTCTTACAGAACAATTGTACTCCACCACATTCATATACCACAATTTGTTCAGGCATTCCCCTAATGATGGGCATTCCTTCAATTTGCAATTCTTTGCCACTAAGAAAAGGGCTGCTATAAATATTTTTGTACATGTGGGTTTCTTACCCTTTTTCCTGATCTCTTTGGGATACAGACCTGGGAGTTGTGTTGCTGGATCAAAAGGTATGCACAATTTTACTGTTCTTTGGTTATAATTCCAAATTGCTCTCCAGAAAGGTTGGATCAGTTCACATGTCTACCAACAATGCATTAGTGTCCCAATTTTGCCACATTCCCTCCAACTTTGATCTTTTTTTAATCATATTGGTCAGTCTGATATGTATGAGATGTACAGTACCTCAGAGTTTTTTAAATGTGCATTTCTCTAATCAATAATGATTTAGAGCACTTTTTCATGACTATACATAGCTTTAATTTTATTCATCTAAGAACTGCCTTTTCATTTCCTTTGATCATTTATCAATTGGTGATTCTTTGATCTTTTTTGAGTAAGAGGTCTAAGGGTGGTACCAATGGGCCAAAAAGTTTGTATAGTTTGGTAGTTCAAATTTTGGGGATGGTTCTGGGGGTAGTTCAAAACTGCTGCAAACTGCAACATCTAACTGACAAATAACTGTGTGGGAGTAATGACATAAAAGTTATCAAGAGAGAGAAATGACCCCCATGAACATGAGTGGCACAGGTAAAGGAGTAGATGGCCTAGAATTTGTGTCACTGGAGAGTATTTAAACTGATGATAATCGATCCATTGGTGTCTGGTTACGAGTCAGGCAATGTTAGGTACTGGTGATAGATATACCACAAAAAAAGGGAAAATTTCTTACTCTCAAGGAGTGTATTAACATTTTACTAAGAGAAATACAACAAGTATACATTTGTGTAAGGTAGACAAAACAAACAAGAGGAGGGCACCACAATTCAGATGGAGGATCTGGGCTAAGATGGCACATCACATCTGGTGAAGAGCTAATTCTCCATATGGCTAGAATATGGTATGGATGAAGGGAAGCAACATGAAAAAAGCTGGAGCCAGGAGTTTATATTTTATTCTAGAGGCAACAGAAAGCACCTGAAGATTGTTAAGCAGGAAGTTTCAGTCAGGAACACAGGGAAGGTCAGGGAGAGACCAGGCACTGCAGGTGGGAGAGTCAGCAGATAGTGTCCCACATGAGGAATGGCACAAGGTCAGTGTGGGTGCATTACAGAGGGAAGGAAGGTGTGAGGAGCCTGGAAAGGCTAACTTGTGAAGGTGACATATCATTAATCTGCAGCTGATATAAATAAATAAGCATATGGAATATTGTTTTTTAAATCTGGTTCCACAAGCATCAATTATTCAGTTTTTGCCATGTCGCTTTACCCTGAAAATATTAAGAACCCAGATTTCTTACCTGAAAGAAATCAATCATCATCAATAGATAAATCAGATGAGTTTTCACTTGAGGTTTATTCTCTTACCTTTCATGGAAAAGTGTTAGTTTATTTCCTTACCAATTAATTTGTTGACATTGTGTTTCTGCAGGTGGCCAATGAAATGCCATTTTATTTCAGGGCATGAAGATAGAATCTGAAGAAACAGAGGTGAGAGAAGAGGTGAAGTTTGACTCTGATCAAGAGGACACACATCAGAATTGCTGACAGTCAGCTCTGGGCTGGGGATCTCCACATGTACCTGGCTCTATCCCCTGAAGTACAAGAGCTCCAGCTCCAGGTGTGCTTGGTTAAACCCCTACTCCTCTCCTTTCTTAGTTTCCTCAGACTGAAGAGATTTGATTATTATTCTAGGATCCCTGCTTCTCCTCTCCCCTCCCCTGGCAGGGTCCTGTCCCCTGCCTTTCCCTCACCCCAGGGGAGTGGTTTTTACATCCAAGTTTATGGGGGCTTGTAACTTTTAAGATAATGACATGCTACTGCAACCTATCATTTTTAGGGATCCACAAGGGAGAAAAATTCAACAAATATTAGTCATATTGAATCATCAGATTCAGAAACGGAAGGGATTATATATGAAAGCTTTTCCTTTAGCTGGGGAAAAAAAAACATGGAGCCAAACCAGAATGGACAATTCTCTGAGCTCCTTGACTTCCCCTATTGTAAACAGCCCAGGGAGAACTCTCAGTATTTAGAATGAATTTACAGAATCTGGAAATACCCACTTACTTTAGTATTTGATGCTTTTTCTAACAGCTCCTGAACCTAAGAAGATTAAAATGAAAATTGCATGAGTTCAAAGTCCTGCAATTGGGCATCTTCTGAAGTCCAGTCAGATGCTTTCACTGCCATGGAGGGGCACTTACATAGTTCTCTCCAAAGCTGCGCTGTCCATGAGAATATGCCTCAATCACCATGTCAGCAGGCTTGGTTTTGCTCACAGCTACTAGCCGAGGTTGAATGGCTGGGAGATCCTGCCAAGGGAAAAGCACCATACTTGAGCAAAAGGTAGCAATACAGGCAGTTAAAAAGAATCATCCCACAGCATAATTAATTATATCAACAACAAACCTATCAGAAATTATATGATTATATCAATAGATACTGAAAAAGCTTTTGACAAAATACAGCACCCATTCCTACTAAAAACACTAGAGAGTGTAGGAATGAATGGACCGTTCCTTAGAAATAATAAGCAGTCTCTATCTGAAACCATTAACAAGCATTATATTCAACAGGGAGAGGCTAGAGGCATTCGCAATAAGATCAGGGGTGACACAAGGATGTCCATTATCACCACTACTATTCAATATTGTATTAGAAATGTTAGCTTCAGCAATTAGAGAAGAAAAAGAAATTGAAGAAATTAGGATTGGGAAGGAAGAGACAAAACTCTCACTCTGTGCAGATGACATGAAGGTCTACCTAGAGAATCCCAATTAATCCAAAAAACTACTGGAAACAATCAGACAACTTTAGCAAAGTTGCAGGAAAAAAACTAAACCTTCATAAATCCTCAACTTTTCTACATATGACTGGCAAGATATAGCAGGAAGAGTTAGAAGAGAAATCCCATTCAAAGTAACCTCAGACAATATAAAATACTTGGGAGTCTATTTGCCAAGGCAGACTCAGAAACTTTTTGAAAACAATTACAAAACACTTCTCACACAAATTAAATCAGATTTTAAAAACTGGGCAAATATCAACTGCCCATGGATAGGTCAAGTTAATATAATAAAAATGACAATTCTACCAAAACAAAACTACCTGTTTAGTGCCCTACCAGTCAAAATTCCAAAAAATTACTTTAATGAGTTAGAAAAGGTGGTAAGTAAATTCATATGGAGAAATAAAAAGTCAAGAATTTCCAGGGACTCAATGAAAAAAAGTGCAAAAGGTGACTTAGCCCTACCAGATCTAAAATTATAAAGCAACAGTCATCAACACTGAATGGTATTGGCTAAGAAACAGAGTGGTGGACCAATGGAATAGACTAGGTGCAATAGCAGGAAACAATTATAGTAATCTGCTATTTGATAAACCCAAAGAATCCAGCTATTGGGATAAAAACTCTCTCTTTGATTAAAAACTGCTGGGGAAATTGGAAGTTAGTATGGAAGAAACTTGGATTAGACCAACACCTCACACCCTATACCAAGATAAGATCCAAATGGATACAGGATTTAGACATAAAAAAATATTATAAGCAAACTAGAAGATCAAGGAGTAGTTTACCTGTCAGATCTAAGAAAAGGGAAGCAGTTTATGACTAAGGAAGAAATGGAGAACATCACTAAAAACAAACTAGACGATTTTGATTACATTAAATTAAAAGGCTTTTGCACAGACAAAACCACTGTAACCAAGATCAAAAGAAATGTAGTAAACTGGGAAACAATTTTTTTAAAAATAGGTTTTTTGTTTTGTTTCTTTGCAAGGCAAATGGGGTTAAGTGGCTTGCCCAAGGTCACACAACTAAGTAATTACTAAGTGTCTGAGGCCGGATTTGAACTCAGGCACTCCTGAATCCAGCAGCGGTGCTCTATTCACTGCGACACCTAGCCGTCCCGGGAAACAATTTTGACAACTAATATTTCTGACAAAGGACTCATTTCTAAAATACACAGAAAACTGAGTCAATGTTTTTTTAAATTAAAGCATCTTTGAGGTACCACCTCATACCTCTCAGGCTGGCCAATATGACCAGAAAGGAAAATGATCACTGTTGGAAGGATTGTGGGAAATCTGGGATACTAATACATTGTTGGTGGAGCTGTGAAATCATCCAGCCTTTCTGGAGAGCAGTCTGCAACCATGCCCAAAGGGCAACAAAAATGTGCACACCCTTTGATCCAGCAATACCACTACTGGGTCTATAAAGTGATGATGAAAAAGGGTAAAAACATAACTTGCACAAAAATATTCATAGAAGCCCTGTTTGTGGTGGCAAAGAATTGGAAATCAAGTAAATGTCCTTCAATTGGGGAATGACTTAGCAAACTGTGGTCTATGTATGTTATGGAACACTATTGTTCTAATTAGAAACCAGGAGGGACGGGAATTCAGGGAAGCCTGGAGGGATTTGCATGAACTGATGCTGAGATGAGCAGAATCAGAAAAACACTGTACACCCCAACAGCAACATGGGGATGATGATCAACCTTGATGGACTTGCTCATTTCATCAGTGCAACAACCAGGGACAATTTGGGACTGTCTGCGATGGAGAATACCATCTGTATCTAAAGAAAGAACTGCGGAGTTTGAACAAAGTTCAAGGACTATTACCATTAATTTAGGAAAAAAAACCTGATATTGCTATATCTTTTACTTTATGTTTCTTCCTTAAGGATATTTTTTTCTCTCTCATCACATTCAATTTGAATCAATGTATACTATGGAAACAATGAAAGGACTGACAAATTGCCTTCTGTGGGGGGTGGGGGGAGGGAAGTAAGATTAGGGAAAAAAAATTGTAAAACTCAAAATAAATAAAATCTTTTAAAAAAATTATCCCAGTAAATTCAATGGAAAAGTATTGCAACAAGAATCCTGACAGTGCCTGTTTTAGCATTGTTTCTATAGGGAGTAGTAAATTTACCTTTAAATACATGAGAGTTCAAGTTAATCTGCTGCCCCCAAAAAAGGTTTTTCTTCCTCAGCAGAAGCAGGAACAAATAGCAAATTGACATTCCTTTGATCAGAAGGAAACCTATTTACTGGGCCCTGATGGCTCAGTTAGAAAGGCCATACTGTCCTGCACCAATTTTCTGTTCCTTTGTGTTCTCTGCAAGCCTGAGTAACTCAGTTTCAGAAGAGGGAGAAAGGGAGGGAAGGAAATTAGCTGCAATTTGTGACTCAGAACGGCTTAGGAGAACAAATTTGAGTTCAATCATGAGAGATGTGCCCTTCTTTGAAAGGGAAGCTTGGGTTGCAACCAGTTCTAAGGCAATATTCTTCAAAATTAAAAACAAAACAAATTGACATCTGGGTGCAACCTGTTTCTACCTCAAACAGGTAAGAAAAAGCCTAGTTCTTGGAAATCCAAAGACTATAGCAGTGATGAGAAGTCCCCTCATTTTTACTGGGAAAAGAAAAAAGTCATCTGTTTTTATGTACTAATGCTTTACCTGGTTCCTTGCAGATTTCTTAACACAAAGTAATGCAGCTCTAGTCAATGAACCAGTATTACTGTGGGGGTCAATAAAGAAGCAGGCACAGTTCAGATCTTGTACTTTTTGGCAGCTGAATTTGTGAAATACATTAGAGAGCATGCTCTCTTCTTCCTTAAACGCAGTTTTAGGAGACTAAGAAAGGCACTAAAGATCTCCCAAATCCCATTCCCACCAGCTGATGGGTTCCTTTGGAGGGTTCTGCCCAATGATCATGAGAAATGGGACTGAGACAGCTAAAATTTTAGAGGTGAAGGGAACCTTGGAGATAAGCTGGCCCAATTCTTTCATTTTAGAAAGAAAACTGAGGCCCAAGGAACTTAAGTGACTTGCTCGTTGCTGTACAGAACTAGTTATGGGAGGAGATGGGACATGTCTTCGAGTAGTAGTCTAATGATCTTACCGCTAAATGAATGCCTCCCTCCTCTACCTCAAAAGTTTTGCAAACTTGAATTTATACAGATTCATAACACTCTCTCCACACACACACCTTATTTTTACCTTCTCATTCACAATAGCAAAGTTCCAAGGAAAAGCAAGCTAAATGGTCCATGAATCAACTGCTGGTAATGGTCTAGGATGATGGATCTAAGGATTCTGATTACAGTTTAACTACTTTCTACAGTCATTATTTAAATGGTGGAATCTCCTTTTAAATAATAAAATCCACTGACTTGGATAGCTATTGTCAAATAACCCCATTTAATCTCAGGTATTTCAAAGAATCAGACAATTTCCAGTTGGGAGGAAACTTTAATATTCCTTGAGAGGGCAGGAAACGGAATTAGAAGAGCTATCTTCTTTCCTGTGGACTGTCACCACCTTGCCCAACTCACAAATCTGCTTCACTAGCTTCTTCCATTCCTCCAAATTTACCTTATCTACAAAACAAATTCCTATAAATAGGTGTTTAGATGCTGGACTTGGGAAGACCAGAGTTCAAATCTAGCTTCAGTCTCACTAGTTGTATGACCCTGGGCAAGTCAAGTAACCTGTTTGCCTCAGTTTCCTCCTCTGTAAAAGGGGGATAATGAAAGCACCAACTTCCCAGGGTTGTTGTGAGGATCAAATGAGGTAAAAGTAGTGCTCTACACTGAGCTCGGTGACCCCAGAGTCTCCTGACTCCCAATTCAAAACTTCCTGTTTTTCCTTTTTTTAAAAAAAATTAATATTTTATTTGTTTTCCGATTATATACAATGGTAGTTTCTACCTATTGTTTTTTGTAAGGGTTTGAATTCTATAATCCCCCCCAGAAGGCAGCCTGATAATCTTTACATTGTTTCTATGCTATACATTGATCAAAATTGAACACTGAGATGGAAATCATATCCTTGAGGAGAAAATAAAATATTAGAGATAGCAAAATTATGTTGTACATAAGATAATTTTTAAAAAAATTGAAGGTAATAGTCTTTGGTCTTTGTTTAAACTCCATGGTTCTTCTCTGGATACAGATGGTATTCTCTGTCGAAGGTAGTCTAAAATTATCCTGATTATTGATTGCATTGATGGAATGAGCAATCCATTAAAGTTCATCATCGCCCCCATGTTATGATATACAATAGAACTCCCTGCTTTTCAAGTCTATTGACAGACATACTAGAGGGGGAACCTTTAAAGTGCTCCCTATCTCTCTCACTTTTGATGATGCCCTCCTCTCCAAGGGTTGTACTTTTTGGTCTTCAGCTATGAGAGTTGCCTCAAAGAGGTGTGGAGGTGGCTCCGTCTCCTCAAAGGCAATGCCAGCTGGGAGCAAGGTCTAGCAGACTTAGGCAATGGAAAGACCAGACTAGCTTAGTTCTGACCAGACTGGCTGCAGGATAACAAAGTCTACAAGCCAGACCAATTGTTGTTATGGTTGTCCAGTTGTTTGAAGGGATTTTAGGGTTTTCTTGGCAAACATACTGGAGCGGTTTGTCATTTTTTTTCTCCAGTTCATATTACAGATGAGGATCTGAGGCAAACAGGGTTAAATGATTTGCCCAGGGTCACACAGCTCATGTCTAAAGCGGATTTGAATTCAGCCTAATGAGTCTCCCAAACTCTAGGCCCAGCACATAGTAACACTTGTCCACATGCCAAAGTGGATGAAGAACTGAAGGAAGACCTAGGTTCAACTCAACCTCTGCCAGTAGACTTTATGAGCCAGGACAAATCACCAAATCTTGAGAAAACTCTAAAAGCGGGTGCCAATCTGCACTGGTATAGGGAGTTGTCTCTACCAATTCAATCAGAAGTCTGCTGCTTCTCCCAAGTACACTTATAAGTAACATTTCATTTCCTCCTTCTGTCCTCTTCTTTAAAAGAATTCAGAATTTCTTTTTTTTAGTTTTTTTTTGTAAGGCAAACGGGGTTAAGTGGCTTGCCCAAGGCCACACAGCTAGGTAATTATTAAGTGTCTGAGACCGTATTTGAACCCAGGAACTCCTGACTCCAGGGCCGGTGCTTTATCCACTATGCCACCTAGCCGCCCCGAATTCAGAATTTCTAGCCTAAGAGTTCTCCCTCCTCAGGAGAACGTTTCACTTGCAGGGGTCCACTTAGAGGACAGCCCTATAATGGTTAGAAAAGTTTTTCTTATCCATATGATGATGATGAGAAAACCTTTCAAAATTTCCATTACTACGTCTCAGGCACTGTACTTGAAAATACTTTAGCATTATTATACCCCCACTTTACAGAAAAGGAAACCGGGGCAAACGGGTTCGGTGAGTGTTCCTGGGCCGCACCTCGGGGCGTGTCTGCGGCTGGCCCTGACCTTCCTGCCCCCAGGCCCGGCTCTCCCTCGCCTGCTCCCCGCTGGTCCGGGGCCTTCCTCCGGCTCCGCCGGCCTCCCCGGCCCTCCAGGGGGTGTCTGCGCCACTGAGGCCCGGGGGGTCAAACGGCTGGTCCGGGGCCGCCCAGGGCCCCAAGTCCGGCGCTCCGGCTGCGGCTTCCCTCGTGGGGCCTGGGGTGGCTATTTTTTGGGGGGTGTCGTGTCACATGATTGTCACGTGATCGTCTCACGTGGACTTGCAGGCCTCCGTTCCCTCCTGGGGGTTATCCCCCAAAGGTCAAGAAGCATCCCACGGCAAAGGTCGTGAGGGCCCCCCCGGGGGTCAGGCTCCGGCATTTTAGTCTTCACCCCCGCCGCCCCCATCTCCCCCTCCCCCATCCCCAGGAGGCCCCGGCGCCGCGGGGCCCGAGACCCCCAGGACCCCCGGCCCCTACTCTCACCCGAGGCCGCCGCGCCACCGCTTGCTGCACCCGCTCCTTCACTGCCCGAAGGGCCAGCCCGACACCCAGCTCTGCCGACATGCCGGCGGTCCTCCATACAGCCCAAGTCGCTCCAAAGGGCCCCGCCTCTCCTCCTTGGGCGCCGGCTTGGACCTTTTTCCGGTTCCGCCCTCTCCCCGCCAGTTAGACCAATCACAGCACGCCGCTGGCTCCTCCCGGCCAATGGTTACGCGTCCCCTTGCCGGTGATGACGTCCTCGCCTCCCTGGAGAGGCCATATTTAGGAGGTCGGGGGGGGGTGCCGACGGCAACATTGAGTAACCGGGTGGGATGCGGTGAGGCTGAGAGAAGGGTCTGTTCCGAGTAGCAGACGCGGGACGCGGGAGCATGGAGGCTGCGAGTCCGCGGGATGAGAGAACTGCGCAGAGCGGGGCCCTGCTGGATCCCTCCAGTTGCTCCCCCCCGCTTAGGAAGGTGGATCAGTCCCTTCCGCGCTTGCGTGCTGCGCTCCCGCTCGCCTACGGCAGCTCCGCGGGGGGACGGGGGAGGAAGCGGAGGCTCGGAGAGGCGGCGGGCGCCGCAGGCTCCGGGACGAGCGCCGCCTCCTTCCTGGGAGTCCTGGTGTGTGCGTGGGGGTCTGTGTGGTCTGGTGCGGCCGCCGGGCTCAGGAATAAAGAACGAAATCCTGAGACTTGGCTTCGGGGGCATCTGCCCGTTGCCCCTCCCCTCTGAGGTTTTTCGGGGCCGATCCCCACCCCCACCCCCACCCCCACCCCCTCCCTGGGGCAGCGCGCACTCCCGAGGAAACCGTTTTTGCCAGGCAGTGGGGTTAAGTGGCTCACCCAAGGCCACACAGCTAAGTCGTTATTAAGTGTCCGAGGCCGGATTTGAACTCAGGTCCTCCTGACTCCAGGGCTGCCCCAGCAATGACATCTTAACTTTGAAGTCGTAGTGCGCCCCGATGCAAGTGGAAGAAATAGCGCAGGCCCTCTTCTAGACAGAGTTACCCGAATCCAAACTAAAGCCAGGCTGTGAGACGGAGTCACCCCCTTCTGCAGCTGGATGTCAGGTGGGCGGCATTTAGAGACAAGTCAGTAAACTCGAATTAAGGGTCCGCTCCAAGGGGCCCGAGTGGGAATTGAGAAAAAACAGCACCCCCCCTCCCTCAAGAGATCACATGCAAACCCATATGTACAATCAAGATAAATACAGGATAAAGCGTAGGGACTATCAGCCAGAAAGTCCCAGCGTTGAGAATCATAGAAATTTCTTACAGGATGTGGGACTTTAGCAGAGACTAAAAGAAGTCTGGAAAGCTAGGAGGTAGAGAGGAAGGAGAGAATTATAGGCTTTGGCGCAAAGTCAGTGAAGATTCCCTGTGTCTTGGTGGGGATGAAACTTAAGGACAATCTTAAGAATATCTTAAGGAAAGGTATTTGTTTAAAGTCCCTAGGGGCGGCTAGGTGGCAGTTGGATAGAGCACCAGGCCCAGGAGTCAGGAGGACCTGAGTTTAAATTCTGCCTCAGACACTCAATAATTACCTAGCTGTGTGGCCTTGGGCAAGCCACTTAACCCCATTGCCTTGCTAAATAAATAAACAAACAAATAAAGTCCTTACACACCATAGCAGCCCTGTTTGTGGTGGCAAAGAATTGGAAATTAAGTAAATGTCCTTCAATTGGGGAATGGCTTAGCAAACTGTGGTATGTGTATGTCAGAACACCAGGAGGGATAGGAATTCAGCATGAACTGATGCCGAGTGAGATCAGCAGAACCAGAAGAACACTGTACACCCTAACAGCAACATGGGGGTGATGATCAACCTTGATGGACTCAATCATTCCATCAGTGCTACAACCAGGGACAATTTGGGGCTGTCTGCAATGGAGAATACCATCTGTATCCAGAGAAAGAACTGTGGATTTTAAACAAAGACCAAAGACTATTACCTTTAACTTAGGGGGAAAAAACCCGGTTTCTTATTATGCAATTTTGCTATCTCTTTATTTTTCTTCCTTAAGGATATGATTTCTCTGTCATCACATTCAACTGAGATCAATGTATGCCATAGAATGTTCCTACATCCCAGACTAACAGACTGCCTTCTGTGGGGGTGGGGGGAGGGAAGCAAGATTAGGGGGAAAATTGTAAAACTTAAAATAAATAAAATCTTTCTAAAAAAAAATAAAGTCCCTACACCCAAGGAACTTACATTCTGCTTTTCAATTGGTAGGGCAGGAAGGGGAAGAGGAAAAGTGAATTGAATTTTGGGGAGAAATCAGTATCAGTAATGGATAGGGGTAGGCTAGGACTGCCAAGGAATGGCACCCAATATTTTTTAATTGAAGCATTTTGTCTAGAATTTTACTCTGCTCTAATCAGACCATTATCATAGTCTTGTGTTCAGTTGTTGACCACACATTTTAGGCTGGAAGACCATCCAAAAGCAAATGATCAGAGAGTGAAGATCCCTTGGGCACCATGATAGTATTTCAAAGAACTCATATATAATATTTCAACCTTTCCTCCTAGACTAGAAATTGTATTTGTAGAAGAGTTATGTTTGATTTCATTTGATTTTATGTACATTTCTCATCCCATGTGATGAGCAGGTCACAATTTCTCTGGTCTTCAGGAAATTTTCTAAGTTTGGATTATAAGATAAGATCTGACTTGATTGGAGGGACATCCCTTGCTTGGACTTTTCACAATTTGCCACAAAAGTTCTTGTGATTCCTCTTAATAATCTGTATACTGCTCTGCTCAGTATGGGTACTTAATAAGACTTTTTTTTTCAAATGAAAGCCTTTGCCTATGGAATATTCTAATCAGTAGTACTTGCAGCTCTTGCCTCTAGAACTTATTTTTGAATCCTAGGCCATCTAGTGTGGCAAACAGAATTCCAGGTATTCTTGAAACAGGATATCCTTTTCCCAAGGAAGAGTCAGGGGTCCTTGCGTTATTCACTGATGCTTTATTTCAAACGTTTCATTGGATTCAGGGGAGGGTTGGTTTCAATGGCCAACAAAGAAAATTGTTTACCCCAATGACACTTTGAAGGTCAAAGTAAGATCTTATCTTCATATTTTTGAAATAAAGCATCAGTGAATAACGCAAGGACCCCTGACTCTTCCTTGGGAAAAGGATATCCTGTTTCAAGAATACCTGGAATTCTGTTTGCCACACTAGATGGCCTAGGATTCAAAAATAAGTTCTAGAGGCAAGAGCTGCAAGTACTACTGATTAGAATATTCCATAGGCAAAGGCACAATGGTTTGGAGAGAGGGCAAAGTATTCCAGGTGTGATATGTCCATTAAAAAAAAAGTTTGGAATATTCAACTTCATGATCATCAGTAAACGATATCATCATCAAAATGGTCATTTTATAGATTCCACAAAAATTTAGTAAATAGAACACTACATTAGATCTTGAGATACAAGGTTTGGATAAGTCATGGACAGTGATCAGTGGTTAAATTGATCAGAGTATACATTATTTTATATGTTACTTAATGGGAAACTTTTTAATCAATATGTCATTTCACTGGCTAGTAAAAATAAACACATTGGTGGAGGCTTCAGAGCAACAATTTTTTATTGGGTTCTGACTTGAGTGTCTCCAACCTGGAATATCTTTTTTTGGGGGGGGACCCCAAATGTGAAAGGAGGTACCCAGGAGTGTATAACCACACTACACAGAAAAGTAATCTCCCCATTTACTTTCTACACCTCTTCACCGACCATCTGCTCTTTAAAGTTTTTCAACTTGGCTTCCAAATCATTATTCCTCTAATGCTATTTTGTGAATTGCAAATCACTGTAGAAATGTGAACTCTTATTATGTAATGATTTGATGAACACATGATTTCATGCATGTAATTAGTCTTCACTAGTACAAGATTGGCTTCTCATCATTCTGTTTAGTTTTTACTAAAAGGGAGCCAATGACATCTTCATTTTAAAATCCACTGACTTTTTTTGCCATTCCTTCTCCTACATGAACATTCAAAATATTGCCTTTCCCCCTTTCCTGAATATTGTCTCTTTCTTTGCTCCTAGAACACTATTCTCTCCTGGTTCACCTCCCTTTCTGATTGTGCTTCTAGTCACCTGTGATAGTTCATATTTCTTCTTCTGTCTGCCCCTATCTAAGTGTCCCCCAAGCATGTCTTTTCTCTCTCTAGACATTCTATTATGATTTCACCAGCATGCGTGCTTTTTTCCCTTTGTTTTAGAATGAATTTCTTTATCTTGTTTAGGTTGGAAGTGCCACTCATGGAACTGTCCCCATCACTATTTAGCATGGAAACTTTGACCTGACCAGGGCTGGTTTGTGCCCTTCAAGAACTCTTGCTGCTGGGGGTCCTAAGTCAGTCCTAGTTTAGTGCATATATTGGATTGGCTTTAGCTCTATTACAGCTCAGAACTCTTGAGCTCACCCTGAACTCATTGAACTCATTATCCTCACCCTCCCCAGCTGTAGGATGCTACCCCCAATTCCTTTGTTGTTCTGATTCTCCCTGACTTCCATTGTGGAGTTTTCTTGACAGAGATTATTGGAATAGTTTGCCATTTCCTTCTCAGATGGATTAAAGCAAATAGGTTAAGTGACTTCCCTGGGTGTTACAGCTAGGAAGGGTCTGAAGCTGCATTTGAACTCAGGTCTTCCTGACTCCAGGCCCAATGCTCTCTTTGAATTATCTAGCTATCTCTCACACCCAGCTATGTGAACTTTCAATAAGACAAAATTTCCAAATCCTTACATGGCCTAGAAATTACTGTGCATTTATTTTATATGTATATTTTGCATTTACTTTATAGAATCTCTTAATTAGAAGAGATCTCAGAAGCCAATCAGTACATTTGATATCCAAGAGGATGTAGTAGAAGAGAAAAAATGCTGGCTTGTGTTTTATCCTCCCTAGGTTTGTGACTTTTGCAGAGTTGATAAATGTATTGCCTTTATCAACATCCTAAATAAACATGTTAAACAACATAGGGCTAAGCACAGATCCCTAGGGGTACCCTACTCGGGATCTCTTTCTATACTGATAGCAACTTTTTACCCCCCTTAAAACATTTGACACTAACTTATTAATAACCACTCTTTGGATGCAATCATTTTTGGGACACCACTCTCCTGGATTTACGTTTCCTTTTCTGTTACCTTTGGTGGAACCTCCTCTAGATCACAACCTATAACTCTAGATGTCCCTCAGGGTTCTTTCCTGGACCCTCTTCTCTTCTTCTATACTACTTGTTAATCTCATCAAATCCCATGGATTAAATTACCATTTCTCTGCTGATGATTCTCAGATCTACCCATTCTGCTTCAGTCTCTCTGCTCACCTCCAATTCATCTCCAAATGCAGTTCAATGTTTCTTTCCAATTACATATAAAAACAATATTTTTACATTTTTAAAATGTCGAGTTCTCATTTAAGGGATACTAGCTCTCAAACAAGATGAATTGGAGAGGGAAAAGTTCTGGGCCAAAGAGAATAAGTAAGAAGATTGGTGCTATAAAAAAGGGGAAAGGACCTACGTGTATAAAAATATTTATAGCAACTCTTTTTGTGGAGGTAAAGATTTGAAAATTGAGGGAAAGACCACTAATTGGGGAATGGTTGAATAAACTGAATGGCTGAATATAAAAAAAAAATGTTGAGTTCCAAACTCTCTTTTCCCTTATTAAGAATGCAAGCAAGTTGATATAGATTAAACATCTGCAGTCATGTAAAACATATTACCATTTTAGTCATGTTGTAAAAGATAAAAAAACCCCCAAGAAAAATAAAATTTAAATAGTACTTTGATCTACATTGAAACCCCATCTGTTCTTTCTCTGGAGGTGGAGAGTATCTTTCATTCCAAGTCCTTTGGAATTGTCTTAGATCACTGTATAGCTGAGAATAACTAAGTCATTCACAATTGATCACCATTCTATGTTACTATTACTGTGTATACTGTTCTGATTCTGTTCACTTCACATCAGTTCATGTAAGTCTTTGCAGGTTTTTCTGAGAGCTTCCTTTTCATCACTTTTTTTTTAAGGCTTTTGCAAGGCAAAATGGGGTTAAGTGGCTTAAGCCAACTGGTTTTATTTTATTTTATTTTTTTAGGTTTTTAGCAAGGCAATGGGGTTAAGTGGCTTGCCCAAGGTCACACAGCTAGGTAATTATTAAGTGTCTGAGACCAGATTTGAACTGACTCCAGGGCCGGTGCTTTATCCACTGCGCCACCTAGCTGCCCCTGTTCATCACTTCTTATAATACAATTGTATTCTATCACAATCATATTATAGCTTATTCAGTCATTCTCCAAGTGCCTTTCAGAAATCTTGAACTGGATGTCCAGTAGACATCTAAAACTCAGTATGTTCAAGAGGACTCATTATCTTTCTCTTTCAACTCCTACCCTGTTCTACTATGCCATTCTTCTTTCTCTCAACCTAAGAACACATCCTGAAATCTATTTCTCCTCTCTTATTACCTATCCATTGTCAAGGTCTGTTGATATTCACCTTTGCAACACCTTTCTCTTCCATCCCATGCAGGCTCTCATTAGCTCATGCTTGGATTGCCGGAATAGCTGACTGATAGCTTGCCCCTCTCTAGTCTTTCACTCCAGTCCATACTCCATTCAGCCACTAAAAGTGATTTTCTAGAACACAGGTCTGGTCATGCCACTCCCCTCCTCAGTAAACTCCAGGGGCTCCTTGTTGCCTCCTGGACCAAAGTCCTTAACAACCTAGCTTTCTCCCACCTTTTCAGCCTTGGTCTTTGTTTAAACTCCACAGTTCTTTCTCTGGATACAGATGGTATTCACCATCACAGATATCCCAAAATTATGCCTGATTGTTGTGCTGATGGAATGAGCAAGTCCATTAAGTTTGATACATCACCCTCATGTTGCTGTTAGGGTGTACAATGTTCTGGTTCTACTCATCTTGCTCAGCATTGGTTCATGCAAATCCTTAGGAATTAATTTCAGTTTGGAGACTTTACTTTCTTCCTTTTGTTAAACATCAGCTTGACTTTTTCCAGTTCTGTATATATATATTTTTCATTCTGGATAATTTTTTTGTTCAGTTTCACTTTAGTCATTTATTTCAGTATGCAATAGTTTGCCTGGACCTTGAAACTTAGCAAGAGCAGGTAGGTGCTTCTCTTTACTTTTCTTGGGTTTAAACACTTTATTAGTAATTTTGCTTTTTTTCTCCTTTCATTGTCAGAGAAGAGATGTAAAATAAAATTTAAATAGTTGTTTTCTCTCATAGTCCATTAACATCATCTTATTCATTCTAAGAAGCAGTTCTATCCCTTCTCTGGTTCTCTTCTCAATATGACTACAAACATCTCCTTTTGTTTAACTCAACATTTGTTGACAGCCTTGGGCTAATTCTGAGCTTTGGCATGGCTGACACTATTCATGCAGGAAAGTGTCATATATATATATATATATATTAATCCTTCACACTTGTCTTTTGAAATCCAAGTTAGGAGACGAGTTTGATATATTTCTACATCTTCAAACAAGTCTCCCTCTTCTGCCTCATTTGAATTGTCTCTTAATTTCACTAAGGGAGCAGCAAGTCAAGAGGACCTGAGTTCAAATTTGACCTCAGACACTTAATAACTACTTAGCTGTGTAACCCCATTGGCTCGCAAAAAACAAATAAACATAAAAAACTCCCCAAAGAATTTCATTAGGGAGAGGTTCCAATTCCTTCTAGGATAATTTCTGTGAAGTTTTAGGTCATGTGGGTTCCTACCTATCCTTTAAAATCTGTTTTTTCAGCAATTTGGAATTATTCCCAAAGTTACTAAATTATGCATACTCTTTAAACCATGAATACCACTTTTAGGCCCATACCCCAAGGAAATTAAAATGGAAAAGATCCTATGCATAAACAATTCTTTTTAGCAGCTTTGGGTGGCAAAGAACAGGAAATTTCGTAGGTACATATCACAACTGAACAATGATTATCAATATTACCTGCCTAGAAAAAGAAAAGGTATTTCAGAGGGTTCCTTTTTAAAGGACTTTATCTCTGCCTTTAGAAAAGAATATGCTAATTGTCTTCAGTTGAAGATTGTCCCTGAATCTTAGAAGACGGGATTCAAAGGAGTTGTAAATTAGAGCTTTGTCCAAAAAGTTATCAAATAAAGTCACTGTGTTTAGCACAGTGAAGCGAAGAAACACTGAGATGATTAAAGGGTTGAAAAGTAAAACTTTTTAAAAGTAAAAATACAAGCTGCATGCACTCATCTAATATTATGTGTTTTCCATATCTTATTTTCTCAGTTTGCTGTTTATTATATTATACTGGACAACAGTAAAAGCATAGCTAAAGTTTGAGATTGGTGACAATCATTTCCTCTTAATCCTTAAAGTCTGTTAGCCTGCCCTAAGAGATTAGATTAGCATACTGATTTTATACTGTTCTATGTCCAACTTGTCACACCATATATATATATATACCCTATGTTTTCAAGAATTCTTACAAAAAAACCTGTTTTGTGATTTTTTTCCCCCTCTAGGATTATTTATATTATCATTTTGTGACATGTAGGGATGAATATAAAACTGTGCCTTATCAGTTTAAAATTTCATACCATCAGATTATTTATACAGCTGATTCCCAACTCAGCCAGGACCATGATTTCCTTTTCTGTATCACAGAAAATGGTTTGGGAAACAACTGACCCTCTCTGGGGGTGGATTTAGTAGAGGTTTCCAGAGTCAAGTCAGTCAATTTCCTGTTGCTCTGTTGTTGAAATGACTTATCTACTTATGCCTGAAAATATCTAGCATGCTTAGAATATGAACTAACAGGGGCCTATGGTTTCTTTTTATTCCAAAATCCTTCCAATCTTTTGGTATTGAGCCTTGCTCATAGAAGGTACAGTCATTCCTAAATCATTGGATCATCCATCAGATGGCAGTGCATAAAGCACTGGACCTGTAGTCCAAAAGACCTGAGTTCAAATCCAGCCTCAGATGCTTCCTAGCTGTGTGATTCCTGGCAAGTTATATACATATATATACATATATATACATACATATATATATATATAAATAAAAAAAATCTTAGTGTGCCTCAGTTTCCTCAATTGTAAAATGGAGATAATAATAATAATACTTAGCTTTCAGGATTGCTGTGAGGATTAAATGAGATAATTGTATAGTACTTAGCATTGGGCCTAGTATATTTTTCTTCAGTAATTACTGGAGTGATTTGCTATTTTCTGCTCCAGTTCATTTTATAGATGAGGAAACTAAGGCAAAAAGAGTAGTGACCTGCTTAGGGTTACACAGCTAAGAAGTGTCTGAGGGTAGCTTTGAACTCATGAAGTTGAGTCTTCTTGTTCAAAGTCTAGTGCTTCATCCACTGAGCCATCTAGTTGTCCCAACTGACCCACAATAAGCACTATACTGATGTTAGCTATTATTATTTATCAGACAAGATATTAGGCCTGAATTTGAATAGTAGTGATCTCTTCCTAATTAACTTACCAGGAAATGACTACCCCCGCCCTTCTGCTTTTAAAACAATTACCTTTTCACTAGATTTGACCAAGATGCTTATCTTGATTATTCCAATTTGTTACATAGCAGGGCTTCTATTTAGGGCCAGGAATTTAGTGGGTAGTGATTTTTAAAAAAAATGTCAATATAGGTTAACCAAAATGGACAGGTCATAGTGGAGAGTTCTGACAAAAGGTGGTTCATCAGAGAAAGAAATGGCAAACCACTCCAGCATCTTTGCCAAGAAAATGTCATGGACAGTATTAAAAACACTGAGTGAGGACAGACTTGGGGAGATAGTAGACCTGTTGTGCTGTGGTAGAAGGGTCACAAAGAGTCAGATACAACTGAACAACAATTACAAGATGAGATACTGCATCATTATCCTTTATGCCTGTTTGTGTTTACTCTCAGCTGAAAGGTTCTGCGGTAGAGTGTGAATAAAACAGTACCATCAGTGTGGTCCAAGAGGCATCTATGATGGTGTGGGGGATCAGTTTCACAAAATGAAAGAGCCAACAATTGAAGCCAGGAGGCAGGCATATAAAGTTGTTGTCAGCTTAGAAATTAAGAATACTATCCCCCCCCCCCCCCTTACTCTTCAGGGCAAGAGTTGCTCCTCAGGACTTAGTTAGACAACCAATACAACAAGAGGAATTACATTAAAATCCGGAAGTAAAATCTTAAGAGTATAATTCGAATGCACTTAAACTAGAGCAAGCTCCAACCACTGAAATGCTGAACTTGAATTTATGAGAAAAGAATATTTTAAAAAAAAGAAAAGAATATTTATATTGGGTGAAGTAGGGAAAAGATGATCATTTTGTATTTCTCCCCCTTTCTCTTTGATCTTTATGGATGTTTTAAAATATTTCATGTATATATTTAATTTCAAAGTTAACTGATGATTTAATTATCTGTTGATAAATCATATAGTAAGCACCAAGCTATTAATACCTTTTGAAGATTATTAAGTTTCCAGTTGCTAACACCTTTTCTTTTCATTTAAAATTGGCTTTACTGATTTGGTAAGGAGGGGTATAATATAGATTTGAGAAATACTGGAAAGCAAAAGACTCAGCTGAGACAGCTGCTCATTCTTTTCAATGACAAATTTATAGATGAGTAAGTAAATAAATTTATTTAGTTCTCAGAGAATTGGCTATTTTGTGAATAAAGAAAATGCTAATTGTGAGAATTTTTAGAAAAAAATGACCAGTCCAAATCTTAACTCTTTTTGCTATGAAAATTAATTTCATCTGTCCTTTATGTCCCTTTACTAGGAACTAGTGCAGTTAAGTAGATTATTTTCCCTTCCATTAGTGTTGTCAGGTGTTTTTTTTTTTTTTTTTAAGTAAAGCAGAGTATATGGGATGCATATAAGAGTTCAAGGATTAAGAAAAATTTCCATGGGTAAAATGACCTGGATATGAAGAACTTCATAAAGAATAATGCTTTTAAAACCAACTGTCATGTTAATTTTTAGGACTTAGTTTTTTTATCTTAGATTCTGTGTGATGCTGGGCAAGTTACATTTAACTGTTTCTCTCAATTTCCTCATCTGTAAAATGAACTGGAGAAGGAAATAGCTAATCATTCTAGTATCTTTTCTAAGAAAACCCCAAATGGTGTCATGAAGAATCAGACACAAAACAAATGAACAACAAAAATAGAGTTTAAGAGAAACTTCCTAAAATTTCAAGTTGGCCTGAGAATTTCATCAAAAGAAGAGTTTTTTCCTTTAATAAGCGCCAAAGGAAAAAAAAAAGATAAAAACCCCATTTCCTTTAAGTTAAAATAGCAGCACGTTCCCCCCCCCCCCCTTAATTTGTCATTCTTTCTAGAGATTATTGGGAGGTGTAGGTAGGAGAAAAATTTTTTAAAATAATCATGGAGAAGATGGAGTCTGCTCCTATACTAATATTTTGAAGTGGGAGATAATTTTGGGTAGTTCCTAAAATATCTTCCTAAGTAGGGCTGACTGAATTTGGCTTGAATTAACTTTGTCCTGTCTGTTTCATCCAATTAAGTAGTGTAGAATTAAAAAATATGCTCTGCATATTAAAATAGCAGAGCAGTTTTAGTTTTGAAAATGTGGTTACTTGAAACAGATCACATGGGAAAATAGCTCCTACGATGAGCTATTTTTTGGAAAAGGAAAAATGAGGCTAAAATGGTTTTTTCTTTGGGCACTCTGTGGCTGAGATCAGCAGCTACGTATAGCTCTATATTTTGTGCTCTTACCTTTAAAACAAATTATTCTCTAGAATACTGGGCAACTAAAGAAAAAGCAAGTCAATCTGCTGTTTATAGGCTCCAGAGAGTGGTATTGCTAGTTACACTGGATAGAGCCCTTTGTTCCCACCCCCTCTTAACAGTGTGACAGAAGAAAAATTCTTTTTTTTTTTTTAGGTTTTTGCAAGGCAAATGGGGTTAAGTGGCTTGCCCAAGGCCACACAGCTAGGCAATCACTAAGTGTCTGAGACCGGACCTGAACTCAGGCACTCCTGACTCCAGGGCAGGTGCTTTATCCACTGCACCACCTAGCCACCCCAAGAAAAATTCTTATTGGTCTAATGTAGATAAATATAGAAGATAATTCTGAAACAATAACCAGTAAACATAATTTGTTTTAATATAAGGAAGATTTAATATCTAATAATCAGCTCTCAAATAATCATAGCATGTTTGGTATACATTCAGTCACGTTATTCCTTAAAACTCAATACTCTAAAACTGAAGTGATAACTTTAAACATCGTTTGTTATTCTTTAGAAACAAGGTGTTTCTACTAACTTCTATTTTTGAGTTTCTAGTCTCATAATATTTACTACTATAGTAGTTTTTTAAAAATTCCAAAACTTAGAAGTAATAGATTTTAATGTTTTAAAGACTTAAAACACTTTCCTATTCAACTATATAAAACTTCACTTCAGAGAGGGTTGTTCCTTTTGGTTTCATGGCAGTATCAGGAAAAATGAGGAATGGACTGGATTATGCTAGGAATTAATATAATTCATCATGTATATGGTGTTATTCAAATTGATATAATGGGTACAGCTTTCTATATAAAATCAATGTATGCAACAGGAAAAAATTATCAATAAAACTTTAAAAATGTACAGAAAGGAAAAAGTATAGAAGGGGATATAAATGATAAATTTGGTTTAACCTTGTTAAAACTTAATATGTACTTTTCCCCAAGTAATTGTTTCTTATAGAATTTCTTTCCTGTTCTTTGTCATCTAGAAATGTTTAATGTTCATGGTTTAAAAAATGAAAAATCATCTATAGTCTTTTTTTAATCAATCATCAATATGAAGATTAAGAAGAAGCTGATCAGTGTGATAGTTGCATGCTTTGTGAAGTTTCTTCAGAAAGACTTTAGGGCAGCTAGGTGGTGCAGTGGATAGAACACTGGCTCTGGAGTCAGGAGGACCTGAGTTTAAATCTGACTTCAGAAACTTAATAATTACCTAGCTGTGTGACCTTGGGCAAGTCACTTGCCCAACCCCCTTATTTTGCCACCCCCCCCCAATAAAAAAGAGAGGTTTTGAAAAATAAATAGGATGAGAAGTCAACCTGCACAGGTGAAGGTTAAACCCTCATGCGTGGGATCATGATGCATCCATTAAATAACCACATAACAACAGTTCATATTCATGGAGTGCTTTAAATTTCACAAAGTACTTTCTTCACAATCACCCTGATTAGCAGGTAGTGCAAAATTATCAATCCTGTTTTACAGATTAGGAAACTGAGAGTCAGAGGTTAAATGACTGGCCCAGGGTCACCTTAGTGGGTAAATATTAATGTCTGGTTTTGATCTACTCCCACTATTAGTGCATCACTTCAGTTATTTCCAAAATATTCCAAAAAAAAAAGATGCCCCATGCCCCCTGAAAAAGGCCAACAAAAACCAAAAACCCATTTTTATTGAAAGAATGAACAAAACCCAAGACCGTTTACATTCATATAGGACCCCATGTGGTCCCCCCAAAAATCCCACTTCCAGATAGCAAGGTAATACAATCAAATTTAGCTGCATCATCTATGGAATCAATAATACCACACACTAATTTCTCTTGCATAAAGGGTCACCTATTTTTCTGGGCCCTTTGGAAAACAGAATCATATGGAACATTAAACCACTTGCTCATAAAAAAGGACAAGAAACAGACTACTAGTTGGCTGTCTGTCACTTCATTTAAAAGGAAATGACGGGAGAGGTAGAAGAGAGAAACGGAAGGAGTTTGCGATATCAATGGAATCCTAGAAGTCCAGAAGAGGTGAGTTAGGATGTTGACAGGGCATATCCACGGGCCCAAATATAGGCACACATTGTGAAGCTTTGTGGTTAATACTAAATGGCAATCAAAGAGCTAAGTCGGTCATTGTGACTAGAAAGCATTCATTGTTTAAGATTCACCAATAGCAGAAAATCCTGAAGAACAGTTTTAGTGCCAAGACCCTGAGGAAAAACACCAGATTCATTTAAAAAAAATACTGTTTACTTATTTTGAAACGGCATTGTTACTAAGGGATTCTTTTGGTCAATATTTTCAACAGAATACAAACACAAATTGATGAAGTTGGAAATTCTGATTCCCCTTTAATTCACCCCACCCACCGCTACCCTACACCCTTTAAACCTCAGTAATTTGATGTGAGGTTCGAGTAGGATAATATATGTGAAAATGCTTCATAAAACTAATAAGGTGCTAAACAAATATAAAGTAGTAATATTAATTATAAACTTCTCCTTCCTTAAAAAAAGGTCATTTCATTAGAATCAATGGGGATGATGACCCCTTACTTTATGACTGCCCTCTTATGTCACAACAGCAGACACCTCACATAATAATAATAAGAATAATAATGAAGAACTTTGGCTTCCTTGCAAGTCTTGTTAGTGTTTTAAAAAAGAAAATGAAAGTTAATGGTAATGATGAATTAGCTGTTGCAAATCTTAATGAGCAAGCAACATTTATCAAGGATACTTGATTACTTTGGAAAAGCCTACAAAAATTTTGAATTTTAAAAATATTGTTACTTATTTTGCTATCCAAGAAATCTGTAAATAGCAGCCATGACTTTATTGCCTGTTCAAATGCAAGCTACTATTTTATTTCCATGTTCAGAATTCAAACATGGTTTAAAGGACAAGTTTTTCAGTAAGAGCTACAAAACAGATATGGAAAAACACATCTCCAAAATAGACCAATAGGTCAGCTCTCCCATATTCATCCCAGTACGGAACACACATTGGATCTGTGAAAGTAGAAACTCACAGATTTAAAGTGAATGTGGGATTAACACTGACAGGGTTGAGCTATAGAGCAGGTTTCGGCTTGAATAATTTTCCTGAAGTCAAAGTGTTGCTGGTGCAAGGAACAAGATGGCACAGAAGGCTAGAACTAGAGACTCCCAGGTTCAAAATGTGAGCGTGATGGTCTAGGATTGCCACCCCCCCGCACCCCATTTCCATCTTAGCCATGGTATTAACTACAGCTTGGAGGGTGAGTCCCAAAGCAAAGTGCCAATCAATCGCAAAATGGTTTGACACCCAAGAAACAAGAGTTAGGAATAGAGAGACAGTATTTGCCTCCATGGGGTACATTGACTCTTATAAACAAATCACTGAAGAGGAATTTGCCAAGAAATTGGTATCAACTGTCCGTAGACTTCCAGAGGAAGTCAGAAGATGGGCAGGCATAGATGAGCTTAGATCTGCAGTTGAAGGGAATACCCACATTTTTGAGGTTACAGACTCATAAGAGTCTCTGAATATTCTAAAGGAAGCGAACGTAGAGTTCTTTAAAGAAGGAGATGCTATAATGGGGCAGGGGAGTGATACTGAAAAAAGGATATAATCAGTCTAAATCTGGAATTTCAAGGAACCACATAGAAGGCAACCCTAATTGCTACATGTGAATTTTGCTTCTTGGACAACACATGAGGTTGGACAGGTTAAAGAGGCAGGTTGGGCAGTGGTTTGCAAAGTGTAGTCCCAGGATTTAGAATGGAGACAAGGCTTAAGATAAGAAGAGCCAATTACCTCCATAATGCCCAGACCTTTCCCTCTCCAAACTTCTGAAGTCTGAAGCTCTGTGGAGCAAGGAATGTCCTTTTTTGGGATCAACAGTCTCTAGCTAAATCCCCTCTGTCCATAATTCTCCCCAACCAACCAAGTCAGTTGTTCAGGGACGGGTCTAGTTAGGAGGTCTAGAGGCAAGCCAGAGTAATTCATGCCCTTATTCCCTGGGAAACAGGGAATAACCCAAGAAGTCCAGGGCTGAAGAGAATGGTTGAATATTTCCAAAAAACTACCCTTACCCCCAAGTTAGAGCAAGTTGGCCTTACCGCATTGGCTGGGGGTGGGGTGGGGTTGTTATCCCTTATTTCAGTTATCGAGTAAGTCTCTCTAAATGCAATCAGAATCACCCCTAGATAGTTCAAAACTTTCCAAAGTGGCATTCTATTTTACAGTAGTGTTCTGCATTTGAAACTCTTGGTACAGGGTTTCGTCTCAGAGATGCTGGGCAGGTGACTTTGAATTCTGTTTTCAAAACCACTCTGGGAGATTTAATAACATCCTATCTATTTATTCAGGAACTTAAGTGAGTTCTATAATTAAAAACAAAACATAAAAACACAATGCTTAAGGAATGGACTTGTCTCATGTAAGCTGGAAGATACTCAATTGTCCATGAAAGCAGCATTAAAAATGAGCCTAGGGAAGAGATCCTCAAAAACACCACACCAGAGGCATTTTATGTTCACCATAACAGGGGCTTCTCCTTTGTTCTTTTCAAGGCAAAAATATCACTTTGGGAGGGGGAGGTTTCCTTACCGGCTGGTGAGTGTTTTTATCTTTTTAATGCTGAGTAAAACCAGAAGGTGGTGCTTGCATATTTGTGTGGCTAGTTTATATGTTTAGGAAAAATCCACAGAATGTTCAGAGGGAGAAAAAGTTTCAGAAGCCTGCATAGTGACCACATATTGGTCCTAGAAATATGTAATCAGATTCTGCACAGCCTCTACACCCTGGGGCAGGGCAAGGAACATGAAGAAAACCTTGCAAAACCTAGCACCATTATTATATTCTTTAAAACAAGGGCTCAAAGAAAGTATATCCCTAAAACAATACATAAAGGTGATAAAAGAAATGCCAGTAAAAAAAAAAATTGACTTTCTGCAGATGTTTTTCCATAAATCCACTGGCAAGCCTTGGAAACATATGTTTTGCTCAGTTGCTGGACTTCATCCCAAAGTCCCCTACCTTGCAGGCAGGAGTGAAAAAATTAGACCACACTTCTCCATAAAATAGAAGAGTCAATTCACCAAGCAGAAACACCCTGAATTTTCCCTGCTCTTTAACAACACCATCTCCAATTAAATCAAGCTTCAAAGGGGGCCAAACCTGGAGCTTGAAGTCAAAGGGTTTAGAAATAAACCAATATTTTTCAGATTTTGTCAGTTCTAACCCACCTGTATGAAGTTCCAAATCACAAGCCCCCAAAGCAAGTTGAGGGTTTAAGTCTTTTTCTTTCATCACAGTATTAGAAGAGTCCAAAGAAGGAAGTTATGGGGAAAGGATATTGTTTCATCTTTGAAAAATAAATAGAAAGATTTCTTTTTGGTGTCCTTCAAGGCTATAGAAAATGTGCTCACTGCTCCTCTGTGGCTGCTGCCCCCCAGCTGTCCTCAAGGTCAGAGCCCAGATCCTCAGTCTGCCCCTCAAATTGCTTGGCCAGATTGCCTGCAGTGTCCATGAACATGTTGGGGATGTCTTTGCCAAAGTAAATCTTGCTATTGGAGGCAATTGCCTTGTATTTCATCAGCTGCAGGTATTCCGGGGTCAGCTTCAGCTGTGCAGAAAGAAGATGGTATACTGAGGGGGAGGGACTAAGAGAAAGCTTGGGGCAAAACAGGACTAGTGTCTCTGGAGCCATGAAGGGCACACGGTGGTAACCTTTCTTCTGGGGGAACTCAGAATTCCAGTGCCTTGAATTGTTTAGCTGTGCTTTTATGTTGAGATGTTGGGTCTTATCTGTGCACCTCTGATCTGCTTTCAGTTTAAGTTTGGGGTATTTAAAAAAAAAAAAAACCAAAACCAAAAAACTCCAACCCATCACCCTTGCTTGTTTGGGAGATGGACAGAACCCTGGATCACATGGGACAAGGGTGATGCATACCTTCTCATAAGAAGCTAAGTCCCTAGGCACCAAATGCTCACATTCCCAGGCTTGAGAGGGTTTGCTTATTTGAAATTCAATTTCTATTGCAGCAACCATGTTTAAGGTTGGTTGTGCATCCAGTGTGATTACTCTTCTGACTGGGAGTGCCTTAGGAAGGCAAATTTATCTCAGTCAACTGAGAAAAAGGCAGTAAAGAACTGAAAATTAGCCTGTAGTTAAGGGTATTCCCTTCTGTAAGTCAGAATTGGAGACCTTCTCCTGAACTTTTCTTCTTAATCCACAGAGCCCAATCAAGTCCATAAGGCTCTGAAATCTTAATGTGATACTTTTTGATTTACAAATGGAAGACAGACTCATACAAATCATAATATCCCATCTCTAGATTTTAACACTGGAATTTGAGAGAGAAGGGAACTTCAAATTTCTATTACCTGGGCTATGAGAACTTTGAAAGGCAACTGTAATCACCAAAATTAATTTCTATCAAGGCACTGGATGAGGAGAGGTCACACAATTTTACCCGGGGAAGAATTTCCAGTGACTCACAAACACAGAACACCCCAACTTCCCCTATTCATTGGCAATAAACCTGTTACCTTGTTTGCTTCTGCTATTTTCAGGGCTGTATAGCACTCGGCATCAGCTTTTGCCTTCTCTCGAGCTAGAAATGCAGCATCTGCCAGGAAAAAATGCTAAAAATTAAGGCAAGGAGATGTGGTTTGATGAAGAGTTTGGACTATTGAGTCACAAAACCTGGGTTCTGGGTCTAGTTCTGCCACTAACTAGTTTTGTGACCTTGTCCAAGTTTCTTTAACCCTGTGCACCCCAATAATCCCCATCTGTGAAATAAGAATAAAAGGCATCTTCCTCTGCTTATCTCACCAACTTGATGTGAGGCTCAAGAGATATAAAAACTGTCAAAAGTTTTCCCCATAGATAGGGACTTGACCTCTGGTTTTAGTTGAGTTCCTGAATAGAAAATTCTCTTTCCCAGCATAGGTCAGTACCTCCTCTGAAACTTGTCTTGAGAGGTTAAATCATTTGCCTATTATCAATCTGGCTAGGTTTTGTCTTTGGGGTTGTGAGGCCAACTCTATCCACTAGATCATACTACCTCTCATTTAATTTAAATATGCATATGTATGCATCTATATTTATAATCACATATCAAAGATCCCTGACTCCCACCTGTTTAAACTCCTTTATAAATCCCCTAGTTGGGAAAGAAGGGCAGCAGCAGTTGGTTCCAGGGCTCAGCTTCCCTAATCTTCCCTTTACACCAAAAGCCCAGGGCAGGCTCCAGATAAAGTCAGAGACAGATCCATGACCCCTAACACTGTAGACCAGAGATGATGATGATGTTAAAGGGAGCATAAAGTAATTCAGCATCTCCCTGTTTTTCTAATTTTTATTTCACTGCTCATTCCCAACTATCTTCTAGACAGGCCTCTCATGAACATGAAACCACTAGTTAACCACTCCTTCCACAATACTTCAAAATTTCATGACTTCTTTGAGATGGGCATTCCCCTGTACTGAAGTAGATTGCAAATCCTTCTAGACTAGTAGGATCTCCATGAAGAAGCGGCTGAAAAAAATGCATCCACTGGTGGCCATCCTCAGGTGACAAGTCTTCCCAAACCTAGCTAGGCTAATTCTAAGAACGACACATATATGATCATTGAGTCTCAACTTGAGGTCTTTCTACTTTGATCATCTTCAAGCCATGAAAGGAGGATCTTTAGTGGAAGGCACAACCTTTAAAGGAGGACAAGATGCCCTTGTTTAGACTACTCCTGCCTGAATGAAGAGTTTGGCTTCCCATTTGGAAATAGTGCACCTCACTAACCTAACTGTGAGCATCAAGTAGATTCTAAAAACCTGGTTGAGCTTTCCTTCCCTGCCCTGGGAACCAGGCCAGGACCATGGGTAATATCTGAAGCCAAAGCCTGGGAAGAAAGGTCATTTTGTGGATGGGTGGGTTCTCAATGCATACACCCAGCATTCCATGGGGGTGGAAGGCAGCAGTGTGGGGGGAAGACTGCAGAATGGCCAGGCTTTTGGCTGCCATGTAGTCGACTCAGCTGGCCTTGGCACCTGGTGACATGTATTTATAAGAAATAAAAACTTATTGTCGTTCTGCTGGGAACTCCTTAATGAGGAGCTGCTGATCTGTAAAATCCTAATTGGCTCCTCAATGGGCCCCTGCAAAGCCTGACAGGCCCCATAATGAGTGTAATTGGACACAGTGCCTTGTAGCTTGAAGCCTGGGACTCAAAGTCCTGTTTTTGTCTTGGAATTTGCCTGACACAAGGCACTACATGGGGGCTGGGGGTGGGGGCGATGGTGGGAACGAGGTGGGGACTTCAGGGACAAGGAGATGATGTCAGATAATGATTTAAAAAAAAACAACCAATCAAGAAAACACTTGTACCTAGTCATTCTTGGTGATTGCTGTTGAGTAGGGCTGGTGGAATGAGAAAAAGAGAAAAAATGTCTCAGGACACTCATTTGAGAATAGTCCTTGTTAGATCTGGGTCCTTGGACAGGAGAAGCTTTTGGTGTTTCAAGCACGGAAACAGGAAACTGATAGAAACATAATCATAATGATTTTGAGTGAGCCCAAAGGAGGAAAGGTGACAGTACCAGGATGTACAGGGGGACAAACAGGAAGGATGATGAATGACTTCACCCCTGACTGCCTTGGACTTGTGACCCCATCTCCCCAAAGTGAGGACGAGGCATATTTACTGCTGGTGTATACTCACCTTCAATTTCTGAAATCTTCTTTTCTGTTTCTTTCTCCATAACTTTCTGCCCATATGTGATTTCTGCAACCTGAGCCACTTTTTCTGCCTCTGAATTAATAAAGTTAAGAAAAGTCTCAGTGGGTGGGAGACTAGGTATGTGAAATGTTAGTTTTAATTGTTTTTCCCTTTATTAAAAAATGTCTCTAACCAAAAATAGCTATGATATGAAATGAAAAGGTATCAATAAAATTTAAATGAAAAAACTCAACAAAATAATGAAGTGGTTTCCAAACTCAGAAGACAGTTTGACCAGATCTGGCTGGTCCCTCAATTCTCTCCTAACTTTTAACTGGGTACTCATGGTGTGATAAGTATTCAGCAAATCTGAGCAAAAATCCCTGGATCAGAGATGGTTCTAAACCTTAAGTGGAAGTCAGGGTACAGGTGGGAGATGGAAAACTCTGGGGAGTTATACATATTTTAGTTCCACAGGGCTAGATTTTGGCAGTCAACTGAAAAGGGCTCCTGTCACAAGGCATGTGGGTCAAAGAGATTTAGTCAACTCAGTGGGAGAATGAGAAAATGACCAAATCTCCACAAGAGATTTGGTTTGAAAGAAATATTTTCTCTCATCTTCAATTTCCTATCCCCAAAGAATCAGAATTATTAAGCTTATGGGGTATGGCAAAAAGCAGGGATAAGAGGCATACATTCAAACTCTAGGGGACATTCCTTTGACTTTTTTTTTGAAAGGCAATGGGGTTAAGTGTCTTGCCCAAGGTCACACAGCTAAGTATTAAGAGTCTGAGGCCAAATTTGAACTCAGGTCCTCCTGACTCCAAACAGTGTTCTATCCACTGTGCCATTTAGCTGCCCCCATTCTTTTGACTTGTTGCAGAGCAGACATATCTTGAAACAAATACTTCAGAAACATAAATTTTTAGAAATGAATTGGAAGGAAACTGGTCTATCATTGAGATCAATCCATCTATGAATACAATTGTCTTCTCTTTAGCATTCCCAACTAGTGGTCATCTGGCCTGATGCCTCTAGTGGCACAGAAACTCACCATGTGTTCACTTTCTCTTCCCCCCCCCACACTCAATAGCTGATAGGGACTGTGGTATAGCTCAGTTAGTAAATTTTCCTTTCTCGATGGCAAAGTGGAATTATAGTCAGAAAGAGTTCAAGTTCAGTCTCAGACACTGTGTGGGCCTGGGCAAGTAATTTAATCCTATTTGCCTCAGTTTCCTCAAGTATAAAATAAGAATTTTAAAAAGCACCTACTTCTCAGAGTTATCGTGAAGATAAAAAAAGCACTTTGCAAATCTTGAAATATTACATAAACACTAGCATTATGATGCTTATTATTATCATTATTACTATTGTTATATTAAGTCAAAGCCTGCCTGTCTTCAACTTCAATCCAGGGCTCTTACTTCTTGCCTTTGAGGCCAAGTAAAACCATTCTGATCCCTCTTTCCCATGAAGGAAGCAATGGGTGTGGGAGAAGCTCTCAATTGAGATCTGAGTTCAAATTCTGGCTTTTATTTAGTATCATTGTGAACCTGCTACCTTATCCACAAAAAAATTGGATTAGGTTGCCTCTCACCTTCCCCTCTCCAGACTCAATAGCTCTGTTCCTCCTACTCTTTCTTTATGGGGAGGGGTCCCCAGTTGCTTCCCCATCCTGCACATTCCTCACTCTCTTCTGGGCGACCTCTAGCATGTCAATATCCTGACTCAAAATATGACCAGGGTCATTTTTCTGAATTAGATATGTTTCTATTACTTTGTCTTAAGAGCACATTATCATTATGGATGGCAGTCATATAGGTATTACCTATAGCTGCCCCCCAATTTTTTTTTTTTAACCAAGTATAGGCCTTTATACTTATGGTCAACCTTAAAGTAATTTAGAGGCTTTTTTAGAGAAGGTGTGAGGTCAAGGCAGTCTCCCCTAATAGGTACTTGAGCATATTTTGTACCTCCCACTTCCATTCCATTCTTCTCTAATCCCCCACCCTCCCCATTTTTCTGCCCAGGAACCATATCCGGACCGATGAGGGCCTTCTTCCGCTCTGTTTCTGCTTCCTTTTCTACCACCTTCTGTTTCTGTGCTGCAATAAGGAGTTTTGTCTTCTCACTTTCCCTAAAGGGGAAAAAAATCATCCAGCTGTTATGAAAGCAGTTGTGGCAAAAGCTATAGAAGGGGATCTGTCTCTGTCCCTAAGAGACAACAAACTCACTGAATGGGCAAAAGCAAACTGTCCATGTCACATTCTCTCTGGTGGCTTCTGCTCAATGTCCCAGGTAAGAGCTGACCTGTTTTAGATATTAAAGTGGTTCTCCTTTTACTCACAATAATTCATTTGTGGGAAATAAAACATAATTTACTTTTAGGAAAATAAACTCACCTGCCCCCTTGATGCTATTTCCCTCCTACCTGGGGTATGAACCATTAAACACAAACAAGGCCCATGGGACCCTTTCAAGAGCATGAGTGCTTTCCAAAAACTGCTCCTCTGGCTTTCAATCGCAGTCCAACAGCCCAGGTGACAGCCCCAATGTGCCTACTCCTCTACCAAGGTTAAAGAAGACTATTTTGATTTTTTTTTTTAAAGAAATAAGGAACAAAGACTTCAAGTAGTTCTGAACACTCATTTTGGGCATGGATATCAGGTTTTATAAGTCAAGGTCAGGGAGAGGCTTAAGCCTAAGGATACTCACATCAGTTCATAGTTTCTCCGGATTGCCTCAGGAATGTTAGGCTTTGTGACCCGCACAGCCTGGAAGGAGGGCAAAAATGGATGGAGTGAAGAGGGTCCCAATGGACACTGTACTGACATCATCAGAATCCCATGCCAGAGCCCTGCTTTACCTGAATGACAAGTCCAGGGGCCATGGAAGTCAGGTCTTGTTGCAAAGCTAGTTTGAGATTTTCATCAATCTGATCTGATGTGTAGTGAAAAGATAACAGGATAATTAAACATTTAGACAAAGACAGTTTCAATTCAATTATTAAATCAGTTAAAAGAATGAACCCTGAAAGTAAAATGCTGGTGTGGTATGGAAGGGTGCTGGATTTGGGACTCATAGGTCAACTAGTCCATTCATTTCTCTACAACATCTCCTACAAGTGGGAGTCTGCTCTTGTCCTGTAGATGCTATAATGATGTAGAACCTGCCACTATGAGAGGTAAGGCATTACTCTAGGGCAGCTCTAATTGTTAGCAAGCTCTTTCTGAGGTTGAGTTACAATGAGTTTCTTCTCTACTTCTACTCTCTGTTCCTAATTCTGTCCCTTGGGAGCAAGCAGAAAAAAAAAATTCCAATTTCTTTCCCACAAACACTGAGGTTCAAATCCTAGTTCCAACCATTACTAGACATGTGCACCAAAGTGAATCACAATACCTTCTCAATCTCAGTTTCCTTCCCTGTAAGATGAAGATAATAATGTTTGCCTAACTAACCTGCCCCACAGGATTCTTGAGAGCAAAAACTGGAAAAGGAACTATGTCAATGTGAGTGATTTCAGAAGCCTTCAAAAAAAAGGTAGAAACTGGAAGAGTCTGACTAAACAACCCATCTTTTGAGGCAATGATTTTTTGTTTTGTTTATAATGTTACAAGATAAGCTGCTTTTTACAGTCTGGGTGGTTTAACAAGGGGCAATGAAAAGAGAGCCTGGAGTCAAGAAGACCAGTGTGCAAATTGGGCCTCAGACATTTAGCAACCACATTTGCCTCAATATCACCATCTTAAAAATGAGCTGGAGAAGGGAAAGGCAAAAATCACTCCATATCTTTGCCAAGAAAATCCCAAATGGGGTCTTTAAGAATCAGACATGATTAAAATGACTCAACAACAACAAACCACAATTGCACCTAAGATGGAGGTCTGGAATGAAAAAAAAGTAAAAATGAGAACTACAGCAATTTATCTGGATTTGAGAAGCAATTCTCAAAGAAGTGACAGCATGCCCATCTTCAGATGGTGATACATGAAACTGGAGAGTAAACCAAAAGCCCAAAAAAGAATGGTCATGGGAGGTGTTTCAAAAGGAGCAAAAAAACCTTTTTAGCAGAACATATGAAACTCAACATGGCTGTGAAATGTCTAAAAGGAAAACAAAGGCTCTGGCTTCCAGGAAAGCCCTAAGGAAGGTTCTGTTTCCACTGGAATCTTCATCAAGCAGCACAGGGGGGAAATTAAAATTTATAGCTCTGAAAATGATCCCAACTCATTTGGTTGGTTATTTGCTTTGGTCCCTGCTCCCTCGTCTGGAATTCACATGTGAGCTGTGGTTCAGAGAGGAGTGTAGGAAACAGCTGTAATCAGTTTCCTGCACCTGCTTCCAGATGTGGTCAGGGAGAACCGGCACCAAGGGTTGTTTTCTATAGCCTGGACACTTTTCATATAGTTTTACAGTCCCTTTCAATCTTCCACTTGAATGACCCTCACTCGGACTGTCGGAGGAAACAGGGAAAGAGGTTTTCCAACAAAACTGAGTTCTTCAAATTGAAATCATTAGACTACATTTTTATTTTTGGTCTTTTATATTTGAAGCAGGGATGCCATGCCCTTTACAACATCTAAGACAAGTGAGCAACCTGCTTCTGCAGGTTGTTTCTACTACCTCCCAAAGATATCCATTTCATTTCACATCAAATTTCATCAAGAGGATATACAAATTCTTTCTTGTTCTGAAATGAAACCTGTTTCCCTTCAACTTTCACTCATTGATTTTGGTTCTATCCTTTGGGGCCCAGTTGATCTAATTCTTCTTTCATGATAGACTTGCACATACTTGAAGAAAACAATCACCTGCTACCACTGCCCATCCCCAATCTCCTCTCCAGGCTGAAAGTCTGTAGTTCTTTCTAGAGATTGCCTAATCATGGAATTTAGAGGTCTTTCAACATCCTGATCAACTTCTGGCTAAGTCTACCTTGTCTCTCTCTCTTTCTCAAAGGTTTTGCAAGGCAAATGGGGTTAAATGGCTTGCCCAAGGCCACACAGCTAGGTAATTATTAAGTGTCAGGCCAGATTGAACTCAGATACTCCTGAATCCAAGGCTGGTGCTCTATCCACTGCACAACCTAGCCACCCCTACCTTGTCTCTTTTAAAAGGTGATATCCATAAGGGAAAACCTAGACACTAGATGTAGTCTGACTAGAACAGAGTACAATACAAGGATCACTCCTCTTGTTTAGAATATCACTTTTCTGTTAAAGAGGTTCAGTATGGTATACTAGAGAGAAGTTTGGTTTTGGAATCAGGTGGCCTTGGATATGAATCATGAGCAAATTATTTTGAATTCTCAAGGCCCCTAAGGAAAATTATTAATACAATAGATTGTCAAAGTCTAGGTCTGACTGTGTTAATTGAACCTATTCAATAAACTTCAGTGATTCACCAGTGACCTGAGGATCAAATTAAAGATGTTCAGTTTCTTTTAAAGTCCTTCATAACCTAGCCCCTTCCCTACCTTTCTAATCTTCTTAAACTACACTCCTTCTGTGCACTCTCTAATCCACTGAAGCCATTCCTCTTGCTGTTCCACGAATTTTCAGAAGCTGAACCTCAAGAGCCTCTTGGTTCCTTTGAGACTCAACTGAAATCTTACCTTCTGAAGGAGGCCTTTGTTAGCCCCTTCCACTGCTAAGGCTTTCCTCTTAGATCACACTCCATTTACTTCCCCTTCCCCCAACACACACACACACACACACACACACACACACACACACACACACACACACTTTCTATGTACAATTTTTTGCATGTTGTCTCCCCCATTAGAATGTAAGCTCCTTGAAGGCAAACACCATTATTTTGCCTTTCTTTTTAACCCCACTGCTTAGTTAGCAGTGTGTGGTATAGAAAAAGCCAATAAGTACATATATTTTTATTGAAACAACAGACAATATATTTTGATTTGTCATTTTAGTGAGAACTCTTCATTTACTAAAGCATTTAATAAACCCATAGGCAGGGCTGCATAAAATCGCCCTGCCAGTCAGTCACATTTAGGACAGCTCTGATGTATACTAAACTTGCTGACCCCCAGGTCTTTTTCACATGAACTTTTGTCTAAGTTATTTCCTTTCACATGAACTTGTTCGGTAAACTTCTATATTAATTACATTCCTTATTTCTTACAATGCAGTAATATTCCATACATTCATGTACTATAATTTGTTTAGCTGTTCCTCAACTGTTGAGCATTTACTTTGCTTTGTTTATAACGTTACAAGATAAGTTGCTTTCTACAGTCTGGGTGATTTAACCCCAAAGGTGCAATGAAAAGAACTGATTAGCAAGACAGATATGACAGAAAGGAACTGCCTCTACATTCAAACTCTCTCTGATGCTTCCCTGTGTGACTTTGGTTAAATCACTGAAGAAAACAGTCATCTGCCCTTATACATGACTTCACATGTGTAACTGATATCCTATTGCTTGTTTTCTCAATAACTGAGAACTCAAAATTTGAAAAGAATGAATGTTAAAAATAGGAGTGGTCATTATTAATTTCATTAAGAAGAATACCAGTCAGACTTTCTTTTTCTGATAAGAAAAAAAACAAAGACACAATGTAGCAGAATTTCAAAATATCTAAGAGGGAGATTTATGTCCCAGAGCTTAACCAAGTTAGTTGCATTTAGTGATGCTTAAAGGATAAACTGTTAACCCACATGGATGTGTTTCATGGAATATAACAGGGTTCTGTCCTTGGCTTTACATTGTTCAACATTTTTATAAATGACAATATGGCATACTCAGCATACTAAATGGGGGAAGAGGAGGAAAGATACTTAACACACTCCTGATCCCAAAAGATCTCACCAGACTAGAATTATGGGCTGAATTTAATTAGATGACATTTCATAGGGTTACAGGTAAAATCCTATGCTTGATTTAAAGACAATCAAGTGAACAAGTACAGGGGCCATGTGGCCAGACAATAGTTCTCCTGGAAAAGATCTAAGAGGTTTAATGGATTGAAAATGCTACAAAAAAAAAAAAAAAAAGAGAAATGGTAGTCAATCCCCCTCCCTGTGCTTCCCTGCCTTCCCCAGGAGAACTCTAGCTATATTAACTGAACTTAGAGCTCAGTCCTCATGTCACCTGCCCTGGGCAGGTTCTGGGCATTGTATTTGCTAAAGAATATTAATCAGTTGGGATCTGCCCAGAGGTGAAACTCACTAAATGATGAACTCACTGACAGGAAGACTTCCTAAGGAACTGAGGGTACTTAGCTAAGAGGAGAGGAGACTTGGGAGCCCAGGATCATTATCATTGAAGAACTGAAGGAATGTCTCACGGAAAAAAGAAGTTTGACTTGCTTAGTCTGACCCCAGAAGGCAGGGTCAAGAGGAAAGGGTAGGAACTGCAGAGAAGCACATTTGGGTTCAACGAAAGGCTGAAGTTCCCAACAATTAAAATTGTTCCTAAGAATGGACTGTCTCAGGAGTCAGTTTCCTGTTACTGGGAGATTTGGGTAAACTGGATGACCCTTCTAAAGACTGTGAAGGAATTCCTAATCAGGTAAGTATTGGCCTAGAGTAATGGTGTCAAACTTAAATAGAAATGGATGCCTGGGGATATATATTCACTTAGGAAGCCACAAACTAACATTTTCTATGCTATATTGTATTTTTATTTATTTGGTTAAACTTTTGTCAAACATTTTAATCTGGTTTGGGTCCCAGAGCCCACACAAATTTGACTAGACCACTGGACTAAATAACTTCTGAAGTCCCTTTAAACCAGGGTAATCTTAATCATTTTTGTGCTCTAGACTTCTTTAGGAGTTTGGGGAAGTCAGACTTCTCAAAATAATGTTGTTGCCTATAGTTATAATGAAAGGAAATCCAATTGGAGGTTGGTGAAAACAAATATAATTTTTTCTTCTCATTCAAGTTCACAAATCCCCTGAAATCAATCCATAGACCCTTTAGGGGGTCCATAAACCTCAGATTAAGAACCTCTGTTTTAAACCCTGAGATTTTATGGAATATTTCAACTATCCATTCTTAATATCATCAAATATTATGTCTACATAACATGTCATATATGTATATGTATAGATGTGCATATATATATATATATATCTCAATGACAAAAAGGTCCCTTGGTTACCAAAGTATTTACAGCAACACTTTTTGTAGTTAAAAAAATTATAAGCAAAGTAAATGCTCAACAGCTAAACAAATTATAGTACATGAATGTATGGAATATTATTGCATTGTAAGAAATAAGGAATATAATTAATATAGAAGTTTACCAAACAAATTCATTATATGAACTGATGTAAAGTGAAATATATAGAATCAAGAAGACAATATACACAATAATTTACAACAATGCAAATGGAAAGAACAACCACAAGACAATAGACATAGAATGCCTATAAATGATAAAGGCAAGGTTGGAGTCAAAGAGAGATGACCATAAATCTTTGTTTGTAGAAGTGGTGGGATAGCTAGGGATGAAGAAATAATACCGGACTCAGGTGATATTATGGTTCCCTTGCTGAACTTTTCTCTCTCTTAGTTATTAAGAAATTGCTCTATGGGGGCAGCTAGGTGGCACAGTGGATAGAGCACTGGCCTTGGGAGTCAGGAGTACCTGAGTTCAAATCCTGCCTCAGACACTTAATAATTACTTAGCCGTGTGGCCTTGGGCAAGCCACTTAACCCCACTGCTTTGAAAAATCTAAAAAAAAAAATTGCTCTATGAAAGGGAGAGGGGAGGTGGGATATATAGGGAAATGTATGTGATACAAAAAATTTAAAGTAGCAATAAAGACAGGAGGAGATTAAGTCATTAGGTGATGATCATTTTTTTTGGTTACAGAAACTTATGAAAACCACCTACCAGGGTGTGAGGAAGATGAGTTCTGTCTCAGGGGATATAGCAATGAAATCAAGGACTCTCTAAGTATCAGCAAAAAGGGAGTGAAGAGGAAGTTATAGTAAGAGGCAAAAACACACTGGCCTAAGAACTGTTCATTCAAGCTTGGGAAAAGACAGAGCCATTGCATCTCCTTTAGTTCTGCCTCACTAAAGCCTGTAAGATGATCTGGCAATACTCCTGCAATCCTAGTTCTAAATGACTCTGGGGGTGAAGCTTCTCCTACTGACTGGAAGATTTCATCACTTCTCTCGAGGGCATCAGTATTTTGCACCAGTGGCCTATTTGCAGGCTGTGCAACACCCTTGTGAGTTATTTTTAACAACATCAACCCTAAACAGGATCTGAAGAAACCTATCAGCAGTAAGGGAAGAAGATTAACAGGATCCCAAATCCCCTAAAAAGCAATGCTTTGGGTCAAGCACTTCTTTCCATTGCAGCTGAAGTCAGGACACATTCCCTAAAGTCAGCTAAAAAAAAAGGCAAGCTTTTGCTGGTTAGAAAAAGATCTCTTCAAAGTGAATGGGGAAAAAAACAAAACAACAAAAACCAACCCCAAACCCACAACCCCTTTCTGCTAAATTTATTGTTCCTTGGGCACAATATGAGGTGTTGGGGAGGTACTAAGCCTAGAGATGAAGTAGTTCCTGGCCTCACAGAGATTATAAGCCAGGAAGAGAAGGAAGATTGACTCTGTTCTGTTCAACCCTGGACAGAGGCAGGAAATCTCACTCCCATCTTATCACTAAGGGTGCTTCTTCTACTCCACAAGTACAGTAGTGGACCTTCATGTGGTACAAAATAGAACCTAGGAACCCACTTTGTGACTAGGACCGAAGCAACAGAAACTCTAATTCTTCCCACCCTGCATATACACTCCCAAGTCCAGGGCATTATATACTTAAAGCTCTGAATTAGGAACCGAGAAGCAGAAATTATATAGTAAAAAGAGGAAGTATCTTCAAGGAGACTCTTACCAAAGAGTTCAATGTAGACTTCTTGAAGAGTGTGCACACTGCAGAACTGGTTCAGCTCATGATGGATCTTGTTGAAGATGAGAGCCTTGTCATAGTCAGCAGTGTAGTTCTTCACTATGTCATATACTGAAGGAGGGAATGAAAGATGCTGGAGTTAGAGAGGGCAGGGTCACAAAAGATATGTCTTTCCACAGATATGAGGAGCAGTCCTAGCATGGGAGGACCATGAAAGACAGAAGAATCCCACCCTTAGGAGGATCATCTAGGTTTTCTGGGGAGCATGAAGACAGGGAGAACTCACCAGCATTTGGTATCAGGAAGTTCACCACCTCAATCCTATCGAAGTAAATCATCACACCACCACTGTTGGAAGGAAAAAGGACATGGGCATCACACAGAGACTTGAGGATCTCAGAAAACTTCCTGAGACGTGACATAAGTTAAGTGACTTGACAGTGGAGGAGTAGAAAAAAAAATCCACAGATATCAGAGGGAACAAGGTAGAAGCAGTTTCTGAACTGCATGTGCCAAAATGGCTTGTCATAGGTTCCCCAACAAAGTGTTCCTCTGAGCTTCTGAAAAAAGGAAACACCTTAACACTCAAAGTGTTAGCTAACACTGCCTAACAACAGCTACCACAACTAGCGCTCATATCTATAGGTGCTTTAACATTTGCAAAGTATTTTCTCTTCATGTTTCCCATGACATAGGTAGTGCAATTAACAACTACATTTTACAGATAAGGAAACTGAGACCCAATGGGAAGTGAATTGACAGACTTGGGGTAACAGTTCTATCTTGTAGGCAGAACCTGAGCCTTAGTCTCCCAACTACAAGTCCAATGTCCTTCGCCCTACATGATGCCCCCTCAACTTAGCTGGAAATCTTAGAGTAGGGGGGGGGGGGGAGAATTGGAGGACATCCATTCCTGGGTTAGCAGCACTTTTTTGCTAAAACAACTAGCATTCAACTGTCTCCAGAAAAAAAGATGAGAAGAGAACTCTAGAGGCCAAACTACTCTCCAGAAGTGACAATCACAGATCAACTTCTGACATAGATCCTGGGGTTGTGGCAAGTCAGGCATTCTTAAAAAGGTCCAGTCATAAAGCTTGTTATTGAACAGAGTAGAAGAAGGCCTGAGTGTGCTGGGGGCGGGAGGGAAGCAGTATTATTCAGAGGCAGAGAAAGAATTTGTGGTGTTAGCTTAACACGACTAACTATTTCTCTTTCTTGTGCTCCAGTTATACCTCTCAAAAATGCAGACACCTCACACTCCTTTCTCTCCAAATTCATTTCTTTCCCCTCCCAAATTCCCTTATTTTTATCAAGGGCAACCTTCATTTACCCTGGTTTGGGAACTCAGTCTAGTCCTCTCCTGTTTCACTCCCCCTAGTTCTATTGATCTAATATAGCATATCCAAGAAAATCTATCTCTACAATGGTACTACAGTATTTCAGTTGGACTACAGAAGAGGCCCCTTTCATTGATCTATCTCTCTCTCTATTCCACCCCATGGTCACCAAAGTAACACTCCACAAGCACTGATCTGAACATGTCATTTCTCTACTCAATAAACTCCAATGGCTCCCTATTGTCTCTAAGACAAAATATAAACCTGTTTGGCTTTTATGGACACTTGTAAGCTGGCCTCAACCTCCCTTTCTAACCTCACTATACCAAATTCTGAGGTAAGGCCAGAGTAGCCCTCTAACCGTCTCTCCCATCATTGTACCCTCCTTGTCTCTTCTTAGAATCCACTATTTTCTCCTAAAGTCAGACCAAATACCACCCTCTACCCGAAACATTTCCCGTGGTTTCTCTTCCATATTGTCCTGGACAGCTAGTCTACATGTTCACACATATACACACACACACAGACAACAGATACAGACAGACAGACACACACACCACATACTCTTTGCCCCCTCAGATATCTATCTATCTATCTATCTATCTATCCACACACACACACACACACACACACACTTCTCCCCATGAGAAGGCCAGGGTTGTTTGGTGTCTGTCTTTGTATCACAGGGCCTGATGTATAACATGGGTTTATTTAATAAATGATTGTTGACTGACTGATAGATAATTTCAAGGCTCAGTAAAACAGGTTCCTTCCCCCACCCCCAACAATGTTCTTGGAAGTTAGGCAGTATGATTGTCTCTATTTTCCAGATAAGGAAATGAGGCTCAGAGTGGGGGAGCAATGAGCCCCAAGATTACATACGCTAATAAACTGCTGAGCAACCATCAAAAGGATGATTTTCAAATTTCATTTATATATACTTTTGTCTTCATAATTAGATTAAAGACACCTTCAGAGCAGGAACCACAACACTAGGCATCATGATATAATAAATTCAGCACTTTAAACGGAGACAGAAAGATCTGAGATTAAGTCCCATCTCAGACATACAAGCTGTATGACCTTTTACCTTTATTGAGACTTAGTTTCCTCACATCTAAAATGGTCTAAACAATATTATTTACCTGAAACGGTTGTTGTGAAGAACAAATGTGATCATGCATGTAAAAGATCTTTAAAATTTGAAAGAGTTGTATAACTGTGAGTTATTATTATTATGTTTCTTTAGTTCTGCAAACAAGACTGGACACACAACCAGCATTTTGAAAAGAATTTGTTGACTTATCTGTTGTTTATTGCAAGGAAACTAAGCAAGGTAAGTAAGCAGGGCAAAGTTCAGGAGATAAGAAGAGGAAAAGAATCATAAAGGAATTAAAACAAAAAGACAAACCACTGCCACTAAAACCTGTTTTTTCAGTTCCTGGAGCCCAAGGGTTTCACTCTTGGCTCCTCACCTTGTTCCACATGGCACATTCTTTACTTCATCGGTCTGGAGTGTGGTCTGCAAAGACAGAAAACAGAAAAGGCTTTAAAGGAGGGAAGCTAAGAACACTATTTTTTTTCTTGCCACCTCTAATATCTTATCCTGGGACAATTCTATGTATCTGTAAATCAGTATCAAGACCAGGTGCCCCCCCCCATGATAGGGCATTTTCTGGGTCAGTAATATAAAGGACTTTTGATCTCACAGGAAGAAAGGCATCGATGAATGAGTTGTTAGAACCTGACTGGATGCAGCCAAGGGCACTCCTTGGATAAATCTTGAGAAGGCTTTTAAGAGCATTTTCCTCACTTCACCAACACTGGTAGTAAGGAAGGCTGGAGGAACCCACCATTCTATTAGCATTTTAATTCTGTTTATGTGAAGAATATTAAGTGGAGAGTCAAGAGACCTAGGTAGGAGTCCCAACTCTGCTGCTAATTGAGTGCGACTTTGGGCAAGATACTTCCTCCCTCCAGGTCTCAATTCCCCAGTTTCAAATGAAGAGGCTGGACTAATTTTGAAGGTCTTTCATGGCTCAAATATTTTGTGAGTCTGGAAAACACCCATGAAATGAGGAGTGTTCCTTCAAGGGAAGGTCATTTTGATCTAAGTCTAGTCTCTTTATACCATAGTGAACAACTGAATTCTCCTTTAGGTCATGCTTCCTGACCACCCCCCCATCTAACCTTATCTTTAACTCCATTTTGTATCATATTTACTGTACTGCTCTAAAAGAAAAAACATACAAGGGGTACCTGGAAAAGCTGGATTAGTTATTTAGTCCATTGATCTTCCTGGGCCTCATGAGCACAGAAGTATCTCTCCCAAAGCTAAATCCTAATTAAACAATACCCATCTCAGATTTTTCTCTACTGAGGTTTGCTTAATGGTAAATCCCTTTATTATTTTCACTTTAGGTTTTTTTGTTTACCACGGGTTTACCATGCTGAGAAATAAGACCCCTCTTGGGTTATGCCAAAAGATGGTAGCCATGGAGATATCTCTAAACTGACAGGACAGGAAGAACAGGTGAACCAGGGCAAGTAGCCTCAAGGAGCAACTGTTAGTGCCAGAGAAGAATTCAGGTGAATGTCTTGTAGTTTTTGGATATCAAAGTCCTATGACTTAGTTTCTGAAGAGGTTATTTTTCCCACCCAACAAGAACAAAATCCCCCAATGGAATCATTCAAATATAAACATCACAACACACAACTCAAAGTACCTGCACAGACTTATAGGACGTGATGAAAGGAAGCATGAGATGGAAACCAGGGCCACTGGTGGAGGTTAACAGAGCACCACCTCTACAGGAAAGAAAGAGAGAGGGAGGCTGAGTTAAAGTCAAAGGCTCCTAAAATGAGCTGAGAACTTGAACAATCAGCACTGCACGTACATACTTTCTGCAGAGAGCCATAAACCTTCTTCTTGGCAACTCTTCTTCCTCCAGGCTTTCTCTTTCCCTTCCCTCCCTTTAACTCAATCCTTGTGTATTAGGTGGCATTGAAATTCTTAACGATTGGTCTCAAACTGAGCAGGGGGCCCTGCTTTTGTTAGGAATGAAGACACACATGCTATCTAGAATGAGTCTTTGGCTGAAGTTGAGCTATGAGTAGAACTGGTTCTGCTTTGCCACAATGGTATTCAGTGGCTAGCTAGGAGGTGGCAGTCCATTAGGGAAGCTGAAAGCAGGAATCTAAGTCAACACTTAACGATGGTGGGGAGAAGGGATGTGGCCAATCAAAAAAATTCATTTTCTATGTGGTTTTGTAATATAGTTGGGCTATTTCTTAGGTAATAGATTTACCCTCTCCATTTTGTGGTACATAAATGGATATTAAAATTAGTTACTTTCCCTTATTTTGATGGTGAAGGGAAGTGGAATAGGACTATGCTGGGGAAGCCAATCTTACATTAAAAATCAGGTATAGACTGTTGAGGATACTGCTAAGAACTGCTTGGTGAGACATCACTCAGTTCCTACAGCACAGTTTACAAAAGGACAGAAGGTTCCATCATATGACCACATTTTAACTCTGAAATCAAAGTTTTACTCTAAGGACCTCTGATTTTGTTAGTGCAGAAGCTCACTCCTTTGATCCAGGTTGCACTCCCTCCATGTCTCAGCATAGGAGTTCTTTATTTGGGATCTGAAAACTTCAAAAACATATGTTTTTTGCTAACAGTACTCCAATATGGTTGGCCTCCCCAGTATTTTATTGAGCTTATTTTATTTTTTTATTTTATTGTTTTAGGTTTTTTTTGCAAGGCAAATGGGGTTAAGTGGCTTGCCCAAGGCCACAGAGCTAGGTAATTATTAAGTGTCTGAGACCTGATTTGAACTCAGGTACTCCTGACTCCAAGGCCAGTGCTTTATCCATTATGCCACGTAGCCGCCCCTTATTGAGCTTATTTTAAAAAATGATTCTGAGAAGGGGTTGTGGCCAGAAACAAAAAAGATGTCATTTGGCAACAAACCTGGTGAAGAGGTTGGTCCACAGATGACAGACCTAGCCTAGCCCAGCCCAGCCCTGAAGCTCCTCTAGCTTGGGAGGATCTTCCAGAGTCCATAGTCAGGGGCATAATCTCTGAGATTCCAATTATCTCCCCACCCATCAAATTTTTTGGATAACAATGATAAAAGTACAGATAATCAGATGACTTCCAACAGGAACCTCCTAGAAAGTCTCTTCTACTGGGTACATACAGAGGACATAATTTTTAAGAAGGGCCCCCAAATCACTGATGTTTTGAAAAGACAAGGGGGAGAGTTGTCCTGCTGCCATCAAGGGCAGATGTCTAGTTGACTTCTGCAGGAGTAACTCCTTTTAGACCAAATGAATGGAAAATTGACTGCTAGAACCACTCTCATACCTAGTTTTCTTTTCATTTTGCCTTCAAGCCAGCAAAGATTGAAAAAAAAAAGATCTGAATTTATATTCCAGTCCTGTGATACTGGGAAAATTCTCCGATTCTTAGCTACCTCATCTGTAAAATGGGAATGTTACCCCCTAAGCTATCCATTCCACAAGGTTATCATGATCAAATTCCTTTGTTAAGCATGAGCTATTACTATAACTAATATGGTCCCTTACTATCAGTAGACTCATCTGTATTTGCCTATATAGTGTCCCAATTTTCATGCATTTTAAGTTATTAAAGCTCCAAATTGCACTGAGAGTTTTGGGATACCCTGTTTATATAAATAGATCTATTAGCAGTTGTTACTATAGAGCAGCAACCTAAAAGAATGCTCCTGTCCCCAAGCAAATGAAACCAACAAACCAGAATTGAGCACTGGCTGCAGGAAAGCAAAGAACCATTAGGAATCTCAGAGAGCTGGAAGGTCTCAGCAGCCCTGCCCCTTCCTCTTACCTGTAGTACACCCCGATGTGCCCTTCTTCAATCTTGTGCACAGCTGAGAAGAGGGCTGCACAGAAGAAACTAGTCGCTACGGCCACCACTGCCCCTACTTGCGCCATTGGGAAGCTTTTACCCTAGAGAAGGGGTACAGGGAAACACGTGATGGTTAGGACCCAGGAGAAAAACTACAGTTGTGCTTCACCAACATGCATACCTTGCATCATACATGACTGCTTACTCCGGTTTGTCCCAACGCCAGTGGAACAAATTCAATTTGCAACTACTTTCATCTGATTTGAAGGAGGGGGAAGGAAAAGGGACAGTATAGTAAATTCTAACAGAAAATCTCAAGAAGGTACACATCATTAGAATTTGATAAATCGAAAATACTTGGGGAAGGAGTTTAGTATACCTCTTTGCAGGTATTTGTTTTATTCTATAAATATTTTTATCTGAATCTGTCTTTTGGAGTCACTGGAACAAATGCAGATTCTCTGAACATGAGAAATCAAAATCCCAGGACATAAGTTTCTATTCTTGCCAAAATAACCAGATCCAGAGTTGTTCAACTTGAGCTTTCAGTTTCACTGACTGGATCTCGTGGGATCCAAACTGTCACATCATCTATAGTATGCCATTCTTAATCCAAAAGCGCTCCAGTTTTTGTTTATTAGACTCTCTCCAATTCTGTTGTCTTTTGCCCCAAAGTCTTGTCCTAAATGGCCCCAAGAAGTGTCATTTAAGAAGCAACAGAAGGGAAATTCTTTGACAATATTTATGTTTCCCAGAGTCCAGAAACTATATTATACTGGCCTCTAAAGTAAGGGTAGGTTTCAGAGATAGGTATAATCCAATGATAGCCTAGGGTAGAATTCAGATTTATCCTTCTCTTATCCTGAAGACCCCACATTAAACATAGACTCTCAGGATTCCTGCTAGAGAGAGGATTTGAGGCATCTTTCCTACCCCCCAATGACATGTCATCATTCAGTCTCTATTTGAAAGCTTATAGTAATTGAGAATGCTCTCCTTCCCCAAGCATCCCACCGCACTTGTGGATCAGGTCTAATTTGGAAGCTGCTTCTTATGTTAAGTTAAAACCTGCTATCCTGCAAACTTCTGCCCAGGGTTCCTGGTTCTATACTTGGGGGCCAAACAAAATAAGTATAATCCTAATTCCTACTGACAGTCCTTCAAATACTGGAAAACAATGATCATGGCATCCCTAAATTTCTCCTCTGGCTAAACACCCTCAGGCTCTCAACTAACTGATCTTCCTATGGCACAGTTTGAAGTGATATATATTTGTCAAGGGGGGAACAGGCCAGCTGCAAGTGCTGACTGACCAAATTATACAGGATGTCAAATGAACACGAGACTGTGGCTATGTAATTCCAGCCAGAGCCACCCAATGCTAATTGCAGGCTATTTCAAAGGAAACTGTTATTTACTCTTTTCACATGCTAGGGTGATAGACAGTATATGCACAGCAGGGTTCCAGGGCAGGATTTTCTAGAGAGTGCCTCCTCCTCTCCTTTCCCCTCAATTATTCATTTGGTCCTTAATAGGGCAGGGCCCTGTCAGTTGGGAAAATGACTGAATCCATAGCATTGCTTTATACATGCTACTTGAATAACACTTTATAGCTGATTATTCCCAAGGATATCTGTTCAGACAGGAAAGAAGGGCTCCAACCTGCCCTCAAACATCAAACTGGGCCCAGACATGCATTTACTTTTTGACAATGGTCTTTGAATAAGAATTTCCTATGGGCCCTCAGCACCTAAAAATATTTTTTTGCTATGACCATTTTTCATATCATGGTGCTGGCTGAACAAAACAAGTTCTTTGTGGGAAGATAACAAAAACTTCTACTGTGGCAGCTGGCTCTTAGATTTTCCTGAACTTTTCCAACCAGTTAAGTAAATT